>NC_061802.1:6443858-7057858 GCF_021462225.1 Girardinichthys multiradiatus
GAAACAGCTATGAGACAATCAGCCAAACTGTTCTTGTGTGTGTGAGTGAGGGCCGGTGTGTCAAAGTCAAGTGCTGTTGTCTGTTACATTGATTCAGTTGAAAGCATTTACATACAGATACTCGCAGAAACTCTCTCACACACACACACACACAGTGGCATGCATCTCACAGCATTTTTTAAAACACAGATGATGAGTGCAGCAAAAATCAAAGTGACATGGTTAACAATGCAGATTGTACTTAGATGGAAAATAAGATTACATTTTAATTCTTTGGGTCAGTTTTTCTGATAATGTAATTTATAATAATGTAAAAGCCTGATCCTTCTTGAGGTTGTATCTCATAGACCAAAGGGGTTCAAAAAGTTAAAACGTCTTTCTTAGGGCTAAAATTATGCTTCACACTATTGTTTAGATATTATTTGTTTAGCTTAACTTGCTTACAAAATACTGTCTTTACTGTCTGAAAAAAATACTTTACTCTAAAATGGAAGGAGAGACCTTTTAGTAATCTATAGTTGCAAATTTTGGGCCATTTTAGGGGTGCTTGAGTACAGCTAAATTTGATCTCTGCAACCAGGGAAACATGATTTCAGAAAAAAGGTTTTTGCAATTGTCAATTATATTTAATGCACATTTTCCTTTCACGTTTCTTTCTTCATCATTTTGTCGCAACCCCTCTCAATGAGATTTAGCATTTCAGCCACTGAAGTCACACATAAGGTGTGGGCATTTAGGGCAGTTAGAATACACCCAACTAGCCTCATACAGTATATTAAAAAATGCTGAGTGTAAACACCTGCTCCTGAAAAATTATGTCCTACTAAATAATATATTCAAGAAGTCATTTACAAATGCAATATTGGACATACTGATATTAAGATGAAAATTGCAATGCAATATATTGTGCAGCTCTTGTTAGCAACTTAAAAAACTTTCACCATGATTTTGTACAGTAGGCAAATATTTAGACCGTAGACCAAATTTCCATGAGCTGAAATAAATGCTGAAGGACCTAAACTAACCACTAAAGTCTATGATTTCTTGAATTCCTTCTGTTATTTGTTGTCAGAAATAAAATATTAACTGGTCCTAATTTTGTGCATGGATGCTAATAATCAAGACTGAAGACAAAGGCTTCTGGAGTAATACTATTCTTTAAAACATGTTTACATTCAGTTTTGGGCAACTAAAGAGGATAAACGGAAGATTTTCCTGGGTGATTTAGTCTTGTCAAATAACCCAGTAAAATATCCTAATTCTGAGTTAAGGAGTCATATAAGCTGTCACAAGAAATGTCACCACACACTAAAAAGATGAAGATTTAAACCAAATGTAATGTTTTTAACTAAACTTGGAAATCTAAGTAATCATTTACTGTCAAAGCTGCAGTGGTGTGCTTAGTTTGCAGATAGCACATCTCTGTTTCTCAGGGTGTTGCATTAATTGGCATTATAAGACTAAACAAGGCAGCAGCAGATAAATGTGTTTTAAGTTTAGTACTGTATATACTCCAAGTTTGAGAAACCTAATAGTTTATCCAGTTACTATCGATTTAGCATTTTGCCTGTTAATATATGTGGAGGAGTGCACAATTGATAATCACGACTGTTTGAAAGTGTTAGCCTGTTGTAAAATATCTTTAAATTGCACTAAACATGGCAGCCATATTGCTCTGGGCAAGAGCCACAGTCAGCTGCTATCTGGAGACCTCTCCAAAGAAAAAATCTTAGATTTGACCCCGATGAACTGTAATGCTGGGATTACACCACCTACCTCTTTGTAAATCTGTGACTAAATGATTTCATAACTAACAAACAAGAGTTATAAGCATTCATGTATTAGATTTCCCAGCATGTCTCTAAAATGTGCACAAGTGGCCTCTTAACACTTGATTAAATAACAGCAGGTCTAACATAACACATTTTGAAGCCCTTCAAACAGCTTTGAAAAGCAAGTATTACGCTATGCGAAAGAACATTTTATATAACATTTTCATTTAAATTAGATTTAAATGAAATCTTGTGTTTTAGTCTACTTTAATTCTTTAGTTTAAATAATAATAGCCTGTAGACGTTTACAGAATACTTTATGTTTAAGGGGGAGTGATGGCCTAGTGGTTAGATAGGAGGAGATTTGTGTCCTGGAGAGGCCTCAAGTACCTTGGTTTAAATCCCACAGCCTGCCACTCTAGGGTCCTGAGCAAGACTCTTAGGCCCTGAAGGCTCCCTGGGCGCCTCACAATGGCAGCCCACTGCTCCCTATGGGATGGGTTAAATGCAGAGAACAATTTTTCCATTGTCAGATCAATAAAGTCTAATTATTATTATTATCATTGTTATTAAACTATTCACAATCAAAATACGGCTGTTCTGCGAAGTACCCCAAAGCACTTCACACTACATTCAGTCATCCACCCATTCCTACACTGACAGTGGTAAGCTACATTGTAGCCACAGCTGTCCTGGGGCACACTTACAGAAGTGAGGCTGCCATAAACAGGCGCCACCGACCCCTCTGACCACCATCAGTAGGCAAGGCGGGTAAGGTGTCTTGCCCAAGGACAAAACGACTGAGACAGACATAGTGGGGGCTCGAACCGGCAACCCACCAGTTACAAGATGAACCCCTGCCACAATCATCATTTTCTTTCCACTTATTTAATCTGTGCCTCTTGATTCTAGTTTGTTTGAAGCTAGAGGTTGTAATGTGACAAAAAGGTTCAAGGGGTATGATACAGTTTACACTGTATTTAATACCAAATTTGCATCTCTGCAAATCTTCCTCTTCTTCCGGGGTTGGGCCACCAGCTGCTCCACCATCATTTTGGGGTGTGCAGTGTAATTGGTAGCGTCTGTGGCTCAACATGGCATAACTTCAATTTGTGCAAGCATGTGCTCTTAACCACCGACCATTCGGAGTTAGCATAAGGTGTCTCACCGAGCTAGCAGATGTCTTTCTGTGGATAGAATGACCTGCTGGAGAGAGATTGTCACGGATGATAGAGTTCAGACTGTTGTGGAGCGTACGGTCCCCCGAGATCTCCTTCTCACTTTGAACATTTTGTCTATCTTCAGCTGTCTCCTCGAAGACAAGCTAAGTCGTATGCTGTGACATGATAAACAGATTTGCAAAGGTTTGCTTTCTTACAATACAAATGACATAACCAGACAACCCCTTTGATCACAATGAAGGAAGCTGGGGGAATAAATAACGCTGGAAGGTGTTGCTCTTGTGGAGGGGGATGGTTAAAACTCACAGGCTTTGTTTTCTGGTTATTTTGTTTGGCTTGTTAACAGACAATAAAGAAATTGATTTTAAATTCAAGTCTAGATTACCTTGTCAGTAACATTTCACTTCTCTTTATATTTTTGAAAAGCAAGAAAATAGACATTGGAAATTGTTCCTAAATAATAAATGCATTCTTTGTTGTGTATACTCCTTAAAGACAATCTTTTTGATTATATAGTTAGGGTCAAACTAATTCACATATAAGGGGTATCTTTTTGGAAAAAAAAAAAAAACATTATTTACATTTTAACAAATAAGTTATGCCTTTCTCAGTAATCAGTGTCAACACATTTATTGGTATTACAGCAATCAAACCCTAATAATTGCTGACAAACTCTTTAAAATTAGAAGGCCTCCTTGGCATCTCTGTCTTTACCTTCCTGCTCAGATTCAGATCAGATTCAAGTCAGAACTGTGACTGCTCCACTCCAAAATGTTAATATTTCTCAGTCATAAGAAACATGTTAAACTGTATTATAGAGAAATATTTAGTTAAATCTTGAAATTAACAAACTGCAATCATTCTGCAAAAACATTAAACACAAAAAACTAAATGACAAAAATATTTCACTGAAATATGCTGGCTCTTTTTTTTTAAAGTGACCGTGCCCTAAACATTATGAAAGCTGATTCTGGTCATTTGTTGCCACTGTACAGGTGTTTTTGTGGAGAGGGAGCACTCGTTCTTGTCAGGGATTGCAAAGTTTACATTCTGCGTGCTCCAGTGTGAGACACTGGTTTGGGCGGTAAAACAGATTTTTGGTATTCCCCGACTTTGTTGGAACATGCGCTCAACATAATTTGCAGTGCACGCTGCTTTGTTCTTTGTCCAACTTTAAATAGCCAAAAATATCTCCACACGACTAAACTGCTCGGACCCTACTTGTCAACGATTTCGTTCGCTGGGTCTTACGTCTATTCTTCTTTGGGGAGCTAATTTTCTTCTCTTTTTTCAGTGATGTCTTACCTGTTACCTGAAGTAAAAAACTACAGCTGCACAAATATTAGCCGTTAGCGCGTCTGGCTGGTACTGTGCTGTTTGTGTCAACATAACTTTGCGTGGCTCTATTCCAGCCACACAATTGGTCTAGCACAGAGCAGCTCCTATTATCATTGGCTATTCATCTTCTCTGTATATTGCAGGTCTATATTGACCCTTTCTCATATGTATATCAAGAAAAATTTATATTGAGATATATATTGCTATCGTTTTATCGCCCAGCTCTAATGTAGCTACAGAGGTTTTGTAATGCCTCTTCATATGAACGTTCACTGAGTACAGCTGCTTGCTCACAACGAACAAAGATGCCAGAATCGAAGTGTATTTAATGATGTCAGTTCCAAAAAAATACTGGTGCCATAATTTGAATTAAATACAGGTGGCAATAATTGATATAGACAATAGAAGAATCTTGAAAGTTGATAAAGAAGGACACGTAGTTGTATTTTTTAACTTGAATCATTTTCAGTTGGGTTTCATAAATAAACAGTAGAACTAATGTAATATGCATGCATATAGCAGACAGTCTACCCAGATTTATGTATAATTCAGTAAGTCAGAGTTAAAGCAAACAGTGTTTCATTCTCAAATACTTTAGCTGTTGCTTCATATGGATTGTGTAAAAAATACCATCTACTGAAAGCTTGTGGTAATTTTGACCCAGAACAAGAAGAAAAGAAAGGTGAAAGTGGGGTGCAAGTCTTGCACATGCATAATGGAGTTTTAATGAAAATTCGACGTGGAAGACTCACCATCATCGCCTCCGCTCTACCAGATGAATCCGCCATAGCGCTCCAATCAGAGACGGGTCCGCTCTTCTCCTCGTCCAATCAACTCCCAAGACATTATATTTAAAGACCTTCAACTCGGAAATCACTGCTCGTTGTTAAGCTTCGACCCTCCTCCTCCACTTTCTCCTCCATCTGGCTCCCCAATTCCTTCAAACTTCTTCAGGCCACTCCACTCCTAATCCTAATCCTAAAATGCTCTTACTAGCTCTCTTCATCCTCAGAGCATATGTCTCCCGACAGGGTTTGAGCGCCAAACATACATGGGTTGGACAAAGAAACTGAAACACATGTCATTTTAGTGTGGGAGGTTTCTGCACATATCACGTTATTAGGCAGTTTGTTCCACAGCTAAAAGATTAAATGCTGCGTTCCCTTATTTAGTTCTGGTCCTAGGAACACCAAGTAAGCCAGTCTCTGATGGCCTGAGGGTTCAATTACGGTAAATTCAATTCAGTTATTAATATAGTGCCAATTCACAATATTCTCAAGGCACTTCACAAAGTCAATTCAATCAAATCATTAAGACTCCAAGTCATGTACATACAGGGGTTGGACAATGAAACTGAAACACCTGTCATTTTAGTGTGGGAGGTTTCATGGCTAAATTGGACCAACCTGGTTGCCAGTCTTCATTGATTGCACATTGCACCAGTAAGAGCAGAGTGTGAAGGTTCAATTAGCAGGGTAAGAGCACAGTTTTGCTCAAAATATTGAAATGCACACAACATTATGGGTGACATACCAGAGTTCAAAAGAGGACAAATTGTTGGTGCACGTCCTGCTGGCGCATCTGTGACCAAGACAGGAAGTCTTTGTGATGTATCAAGAGCCACGGTATCCAGGGTAATGTCAGCATACCACCAAGAAGGACGAACCACATCCAACAGGATTAACTGTGGACGCAAGAGGAAGCTGTCTGAAAGGGATGTTCGGATGCCAACCTGGATTGTATCCAAAAAACATAAAACCACGGCTGCCCAAATCACGGCAGAATTAAATGTGCACCTCAACTCTCCTGTTTCCACCAGAACTGTCCGTCGGGAGCTCCACAGGGTCAATATACACGGCCGGGCTGCTATAGCCAAACCTTTGGTCACTCATGCCAATGCCAAACGTCGGTTTCAATGGTGCAAGGAGCGCAAATCTTGGGCTGTGGACAATGTGAAACATGTATTGTTCTCTGATGAGTCCACCTTTACTGTTTTCCCCACATCCAGGAGAGTTACGGTGTGGAGAAGCCCCAAAGAAGCGTACCACCCAGACTGTTGCATGCCGAGAGTGAAGCATGGGGGTGGATCAGTGATAGTTTGGGCTGCCATATCATGGCATTCTCTTGGCCCAATACTTGTGCTAGATGGGCGCGTCACTGCCAAGGACTACCGAACCATTCTTGAGGACCATGTGCATCCAATGGTTCAAACATTGTATCCTGAAGGCGGTGCCGTGTATCAGGATGACAATGCACCAATACACACAGCAAGACTGGTGAAAGATTGGTTTGATGAACATGAAAGTGAAGTTGAACATCTCCCATGGCCTGCATAGTCACCAGATCTAAATATTATTGAGCCACTTTGGGGTGTTTTGGAGGAGCGAGTCAGGAAACGTTTTCCTCCACCAGTATCACGTAGTGACCTGGCCACTATCCTGCAAGAAGAATGGCTTAAAATCCACTGACCACTGTGCAGGACTTGTATATGTTATTCCCAAGATGAATTGACGCTGTATTGGCGGCAAAAGGAGGCCCTACACCATACTAATAAATTATTGTGGTCTAAAACCAGGTGTTTCAGTTTCATTGTCCAACCTCTGTATATATTTTGTTATTAATAAACCTGCTAATCATAATGTCATTGTTTCCCTCCTTTGTGAGTCTTTCCAGGTTGAAATGTATATTTATAAAATTTTTATCAGTTTTATAGTTATTTTAAATTTTTTCACATTGAGGTTCACTGAATCTAAACCAAAACTGTTTTTTACTTATTATTTTTACTTTGTTTTGATCTCAGTTCTTCTGAAAATGCATTTAGACATTTGCCTTTTTGTTACAGCTACAGATTAAGTTCACTTGTGTAAGTGTGAAGCACTGAACATTATTTTATTTTATTTTTTCAAACAGAAGGTTTGTTTTAAAGCTTGTTCAGCTAAACAGTTTAAAATAGCTTGTTAAAGCCAGTTTTTGATTGGCTTTGCTTTGTCAGCTCACCAGTGTAAATAAGCTGTAAGTGCTATTGTGGATGTTCCTTTTTAAAGAGCTTCTCGCAATTTTTGTGTAAAGTGTAGATGCAACTACTATTCATGCTCAATACACCCATTTCCTTGTCAACTCAGTTCAATATTGCTTGTGAGTCTTTTCATAAACCACAAAGGATTCCTATGCTCCCTCTAACAGACTCCCGGGGATTTCTAAATTATTAGTTTCCATGTCAAAGTGTCAGAGAATTATTAAAGAAGTAAAGAAGTATATTATTTAGGATTGATTAGATGAAAAATGTGTGGGATTGAAGCTTTGTGAAGGTGGGGCTAAAAGATTACATGTTGACGTATGTAGTTGACAGTTCTATCTTCTTTTTTTGTTGTTGTCCTACTTATTTTACTTCTGGGCTGCTGCTTGGAAGCTCAAAGAGACAGATAATCACAACTCTGAAGCCATGCTGCATTTTGCTTAACAGTTTCCTAATTTTGTAAGCATTTAAATTGCTTTTAGTGAGCAGTACTTTACATTATAAACATCTAGATGACTGCTGAACATTTATATTATAAAATATCTCTGAGCTAATTAGAAAACAGGTAAACAACATTGTGAAATTTTTTGAAATGTATTAGATTGTGCACACTATTATCTAGATTATTTTTCTTTTATCTCATAACTATTTTGGAGACAAATCTTTTTTATACTCTCATATTTATTCTTATATTATGATACTTTGTTGTTGTTAAAAATGAATCTTTGCCTCAGTCACAAGTCTTTTGCATCCTTTGAAATATTTCTTTCAGGATGTTCCTGCATTTAGCTCCAGTAATCTCCCTATAAACTCTGACTAACTTCCCTCTTTCGGTTGGGAAAAAACATATCCCCATAGCATGACACTGCCACTGCTATGTGTCACCATGGAGATGGTGTGTTCAGGGTGATTTGCTGTGTTAGTTTTCCAACACTTAGTGTTTTGCACTCTTGTCAAAAAAAGTTTGAAAGTTTTGTTTCATCAGAGCATCTACTTTCACATGTTTGCTAGAGGATATCCTATATATGACTTGAGATAAACTTTAAATGGGAGGTATAAGGTATTTCTTTTAACAAGGACTTTTCTTCTTGACACTCACAAAAATATGGAGGTAAATTTGTCTCAATATTATTCAATCAAACAAAAAACTAATCTCAATCAAAAAAAAAACTAATCTTAATCAAAAAAAAAAACTAATCTCAATCAAAAAAATAAATTGTGGTCAAAACCTTTGGAATATTCAATAATAAAAAAAAAACAAATCTCAATCAAAAAATATTAAGTTGTGATCAAAACTTTCAGAGTTGTAACGATTTATTTTTTTTAAGTGGAATATTTTCTTTTGGGGAGCAAAAAAATTGTTTAAAAAAACTTGTTTTGATTAAAATGACTAATTTTTTCTCACGAAGAGAAAAAAGTTATTTGCAAAACATAAACTTTTATTTGCACATGTCAAAAATCTTTGGTTATGACTCTCGCTCTTTTGGTTTTGACGCTCTCTATTTTTGGTTGAACTCAAAGAATTTTGAGTGCTGGAAACATGAACATCCTGGGCGGGGCCTAAAGACGAACACTGTAAGACGTTTCCCTATTGGTTAGCACTGACTAAAGCGGCCGCTCGAACTGCAGGGCTTGCAGCGTCGCTTCAGTGAGGAGACATCAACTGTACAGAAGAAAACTGCGGTCAAGGGAGCCGACAGTCAGAAATACGCAGTTCCGCCAGCTGACACCAGTTCTCTCTTAAAGATTAGCGTCAACAAACAGGAAGTAGTGCACTTTCTTCTGTCATCTCTTGGGATATCCCAGGGAAGCTTTTTTTTTTTTTACATTTAGAGTTAATAAAATATTTGTTTCAGTATTAGACACGTTACTGTGAAAAGAGTCTACATCAGAACCTCAGTGGGGCCTGGACCTTTTTTGAGAGACTTTTAAAGTTAACATGATGTGTCTGATACAGTTAGCCAGCTGATTGACAGGAAACATGGCCCCAACAAGAGAACTGTCTGATGAATCAATAGAAGTAATTTTAAAACTCCTCCAAGAAGGAGAATCAACACAAATTGGGTCAAAAGCTGCTAGTTGTTTCCAGTCAGTTTTATCAACAGTTTGGAGTGCTGTACAAACAATATGGTAAGGCTGTAAAAGGGAAACATACAGGTAGACAGAAGAAGACATCAAAGCATCTAGGCAGAAAATTCAAAGGAATATGCTTTGAAAGTACAAAGTGCACAAGAAAGGAAATGAAAGACAAATGAGGAGCATTTTTGAGTGAACTGTAAGAAAGAGGCTGAAGGAAATGGGATTTACCTACAGCAAAGCAGAAAATATAAACTCATTTATACCCAAACAGAAGAGACACAATACTGTTTGAAGAAAATAAACATTTACTTTATGGGGCTACATGTAAATTAAAGGGGTAGGGTAGATGGTAGTCATAACCTCTATAGTAAGTGGAAACTGAAATTTTAGAGACTTTTATCTTTCTTTACTTTGAAAGCTGTTTTGGCAATGATAGATTATTTTAGGATGATATATATAGAAAGTGTTTCTATAGAGAATTTGATTAACTCACTGACATGATCAGCAAACCATGCAGATATTGATCCAGTTGAAAATGTACAGTAGAAATTGACTAACAACTTGCAAGATAAGACCCTATCTTGCAAAGCTAATCTGTAATTATGTCTGTTACTTGTTTTTACATCGTTAACCAACTAACTGAGCAGTTAATAGTTCAATGTAACAGTCAGTAATCAATGGTACAATGGTAGTGATTCCACACAGTTCTCCAGAGGTTGAGATGTTAGCCTTAAAGGCTTGTCTTAACTCTTTGGAAATGCCTGTAAGAATCCTATATTTTAAATTCTTCGATGTTACATATGTTTGATAAAGCAAGGATAGCCTGCGGCACTCCAAGAGTTTTAAATCGGGATCTGTGAAGCTCTCACATTCCCAGATAATTTGGTCGGAACATCTGTGCCAACTGAGGTCTTTGTTTGCTTCCTCTGTGAACTGTGAACGGGGTAAATCAGGCTAAATCTTTTGCAGTTTGAGCCTAGAGTAAAACAGCGGCTTTGAATAAATTACTTAAATAAAATACTTGCGTCTTAGTTTCCACTATTTACAAAGATACACGTATTAGTACATATTTCTTACATAAACATTAACTTTTACTTGGACCAAATTTGCTTGTCCTTTTTCTTATTGTCTTGTACAGTTTATTATTATTTTTTTTTAGGATAGGCTAATAACATAAAGAAATCAACAAATTTCAAAAACTAGAACTGGGTGCACAGTTTTGAACTTATTGTCGATTTACCCTCCTGCACAGATGTTTACAATTATACATACAGGCTCAAATAATAACATACACACTAACTAATATCTAATTAGATCTCCATTAGCAAACAACCCATGAACCACATATTTGTTTTAGACATCAACAAGCTACTAGGATGATTCTGTCAAAAAATACACTTGTAGTTCATTTATATTGATTGTTTCCAGGGCAAACACTTGTCTTGTTACAAATTGCAATAGAGTTGTAGTTAAATCTATCCAGAAGCTTAATGTTACTCTGCTCTTGGTGTGTGGTTGGAGGACCTGTTGTTAGGATTATGAATCTGTAAATATTATTTAATATTTAATATTAATATTTTATCAAATAATATTTCGGTCTGTTAAGGGTTGTCCTGTGAATACCAGCTCAGTAAGACGATGGTATTAGGACAAAATAGAAAGATGTGAGACGAGCTCTGACATTATTGAACAGCAAAAACTCTGCACATATATGGAATGAATTCACACAATTTCTTAAAATACAAGAATTTATTAACAAAAATAAGTCAACACAAAGTCAAACATATTTCAATCAACAAACTCTTTACTATGCTAAAACAATCAAACTAAACTACCAAGCAGAATTAAAGAATAACGAAGACTAATGGGCTATGTACAATATAAACAAGTTGATTAAAGATGATTGAGAACCATGACTGAAGGAGTGATGCAACATTACCATTCAATGTTATTTATGTTTGAGAACCAAGGATTATCTTGAAGAACCTGTAAGTGAAGTTAAGTTAGTCTTGGAACTAACTTAGACAATAATCAGCATACCTTTAGACAACGCTTCACAATGCAAGATCAGATAAAATATTATTTTAATAAAATAATGTTTTAAGAATGATCTGCTGAATAAAACCAACCTTCTGGATGACTAAATCTCAATGGGGTCTCATTAGCTGCTTTTATTTATTGAAATAATATTTAAAGAAATATTATTAAGGGAATATTTTGGAAAAGAGCCAAATCTGTCTGGTGGAAATGGGGCTTAATGGTGTTTACTTAGTTATCAAGTTTAGTAAAATGATGTTAGGGACACATTATTTACTGGATTGAAAGCTAACCTTTCTGGGTAAATATTATTTGGCAACAAGCACGTGTCCTTACCTGTTAGCAGTTGAAGCTAACAGAGGAAGCTGATAGCTTAGCACCAGAATCAAACACACACTTTAAAAATAAAAGGGTTACAATGCATAAGCACGGACGGCGCGTTATGGCCGATCTTCTGTATTTAAAATCACCCTTTAAATAAAGTTTGTCTTAACTTTAAAAACCCACAAACACAGAACACAACCTGAACACGTGTGCTGCAGATATTCTGCTAGCACCAAGATAGCTGAGTTCAACACAAACAAAACCAAACTTCATAAAATGAAAAACGTTTAGATCATTTCAATCTAAATCACTTCTATATTATTCTGCCCAAACACTTAACCTCATGAACTGTGGTGAGGAACGTTGTCCAGGGCGGCGAAGTTTGAAGAAATGTCCACAGACTTTAAACGGTTAGCTACCGCTAACCTCCTTACCTGTAGGGAGTGACGACTGTTCTGTCGGCCGGCCAAACTGCACGTTACAGTAACCACGGTGATGTGGCTCCTGTTGTCCTTCTGTCAGGCAGGGAAAACCACTTCACTCGGCTTGTAGAGACAGCTTCTCTACTGGAACTCCTCTGGAACACTGTTTGCTTCTGCAGGCCTCAGAGAGAAAGTCAAGCCAGGCGTGTACCTTAATTCCTATTCATGAATTAATCTACCAGATACACAGAGTGATTCATTTGTACTTATCTTAGTGCATATGATTGATGATCGTATGACACCTTGGATCCAGTTTGAAGAGTTTATGTCTTTTTGCCAGCAAAGAGACGTTAGCACGCTGTTCCCCTCCTTTCCCGATGATCACCGGCGTGGAAGAGGCAGGGTGTAGCAAGAGCGGTGCTTTTATTTGGGCAGTGACATCACAGGAAGTCCGCAGTTACCCCGTTTCCTGGCTGTGCCGGAAGTAGGTTAATGCAATTTATTTTGAAAGTTCCAGGAAAGTTTGTGTTGGCCTTTCACATTGTAATGACTGTGGGTCCCAACACTGTCCTATTGGAACACCCAACTGTTTCAACCACCGGCTCTTCATTTGAGGTAAAGCTGAATTATTTCAAGGTAGTCCTCCTTCATTATGCTATTTATCTTATGCAACGTTCCAAAGAGATCAGCAGAAAATGCCCCATAGCATAATGCTGCTACCACCATGCTTGATACTTTTTGACAATTTGGTTTAAAAGCCCCCCCTTAACTCATACAAGCATACATCTTGTCATTGTTGTCAAATAACTCAGTCTTTGCCTTCACACCTTAAAATCTTTGTCCAAAAGACACGTAACGTTTCCCTATGGACAACCTACATGTCTGCACATTCCAGTGGAGCTTAAAGCTGCAACTATAACTGACCCCCCCACTGTAGCAGTTACATATTGCTTGATATTCGCTCTATCTATGGCAATAGAAAACAGTACTTCAGCAGTTTTTATTCATGACAGTCTTGAACTTTGGTATTTCCTGGGTTTTTTTGTTCATCCTAAACAAAATCCTTTCATCTGTGGGTGACAGTTTGGTTCTGCTTGCCAAAACGTTGATAGAACTAGGGGTTACAGGAAAATACTCCTAAACCTTTATCTAAACTGGCAAAGAACAAGTTAGGTTTGTGGAAAGGCCTTGAAAATTAATGCATAGCAATTAATTAATAGCAAACCTATAACAGGAAAGCATGTAGTTTAAATGTACTCCACAATCAACAAGAGTTTTCAAATATTCAACCAGAATCATACCAGAAGCTTGATGTTGGCAACAAAGTGTATTGCCAAGGTTTAACACACTAAGAACATGTGTGCATTTACATGATGCTTTATGCATAATCCTGACCCTATGATTAGAAAAAAGAGAGAGTCAATAAATTAATGTTTGTGCACCAAATTCTTGTTTTTGAAATGTATGAATCTTAAAAAACTGATATGACATTTATGCCCACAATAAGTTTTCAATAGTAAGGACTATGCCACAACAAATTGAGTTTAAAGGTTTAATGAAGTGAGAGATTTGGAGCTGAGTCACGTATGATGTGATGATAAGACATCAGGGGAGATTTGTCGTTTGTAGGGTTGGGAGGAGGAGACTCAGCGTGGGGTTGTGAAGTGATGCCTTGCAAGTGGAAAAGGAGGGTGGGGTCGACAGAACATGACAAACTGAGGTTGATGGGTGAGCTAGGTTTAAGTCGAACGATGGGTAATTACGGGTTTGATTGAGGTGTGGCCATGCTCCTAACCTACATTATCATATTAACTTCCTTTTGTAAACTTTTCATCTAATCTGTATTTGGATATGAACTGGACCTGTTTGCTTTGTAAATAACCTTGAAAATTGGCACTATATAAAAACACTGAATTAAGGTGACTTATCAGAAATAGCATGATATCACAAAAAAACTTTTAACCTGTCTTAGAATATACCATAGTGTCCGATTTTTGGATTTATACACGTTAGAGCACAGAACTATCTGTGCAATAAAGTTTTTTTTTACAATGTGTGGGAGTTCAAATTAAATTTTGCTATTTAAATTCCATACAAATTAATACAATTGCATATTTATTAGAATTGACACACTGCTTCTCCTAAGCTTGTCTATGCTAACATGCTAAAATCTCATTTCACACAGTTTGTTGGACACCAAAACAGTGCACAATGAACTACACCCCATGGGGTTTGTTCTTTTTATATATAATGTGTGACTTACAAATTGATTTTCTATTCAGTCTTTACCAGTGTAGTCTACATTTGATTGAATCTTGACACCAGTAATTATCATTGTTAATGGAGTGTTGACAGAATTGTCCTCCTCAAATTATCCTATATTTTTCCTCATCCTATTTATATATGAATACAACAATCAGTTTGTTCCTATAGAAGCTATATTACATGCACACTCATAAAAGCCCTTAAAATGATCGTTCTTTTGAACAAACTGAGCATCACTTTATCAAATGAGCCAGTCTGTGACAGTGTCTAATGTGGCATCTGCTTTCTGTAGTCTCCTTTAAAACCCAACGTGTCACATCGAGGCTTGCTCCTCTTGTGTTCATCACAAAGGCACAAAGGATTCTTACACAGTGACAGGCTGGATGCTTCTAACAGCTCATGAGTATCTGAGCGAACATGTTCACTTTTTGTTTTTGTGGTGGTGGCAGTTTTGTTTTAACTTTTCTTCTAGATAAAAAGAAAAAGACAGGCTTCAGAGGCTCAGTTCTAAAAATAAGACTCCAGTATTTTCTAGTTTTATTGTTCCTGTTTTCTAAAAGAAAGTGAGATTCTTTTTTATTTTACAATGCACAACACACCCTGTTGTCAAAAAAACTCCCAATATATTGCAGTTACATTAATAGCGACAAGCGCTCTGTATGACAGCCAGTCACATTTTGATGAACTACAATATATTTCATGTGTTTTTAAAGGCCCTGTTTTACGGTGTTGTATTGAATTATCTAACATAATATGTCACAGTGACAAGTCATCAAACCAAAGAAATTCAACATTACAGAACCTTTGGCAGGAGCATTTCTCAACCTTCTCCTGCAGCGACGCCAATGATGGAGTAAGAAATAAATTGTAAGGTGCAGGTAAAAAAGGCTGTTTTAATAGGCCATTTTGTTGTTCCCTAAAAGCTTTGATGAAAAGTTGCTTTAAGACATAGGTCATGTTTGATTACAGTGACACAATGCTGATTAAGATGTCCTTGGAAATATGAAATTACAACATTACACATTTTCTTCGCCAAGAAAAAGTGCAAAAGTGAAATTAAAGGAAAGGGAAAAATAGATTAGGAATGGCCGTAAAGGAAAAGTAAGTGAAAGCATTAAAGGTGTCAGATACCTGCTGAGTTCGCTTTGTGTGCATGTGTTTAGTGAGAAAGTGTGGCTCAGACAAATCTGTGATAGTTCTTTCTTTTTTAACGCAAGTCCTGATGTTCCATTAATGGCAACAGTAAAAGGTCACCATTGGAAAAAAAACTAATATCTCATGATTTTGCTGACAGGTTGCGTACTCGTCTAATCCAAAAGGTCTGTTGCTGTGAGACCAGACTGGTCTTTGTGTAAGCTTGGCCTGAAAACATAAAACATGTGTTTGCGTCTGATGGATGGATGGATGGATGGATGGATGGATGGATGGATGGATGGGTGGGTGGATCAGTTCTGTATCTAAGAATTTCTGGATAATTTTTTACCATCTATAGTTTTCTGTTCTTGTCAGATGCTTGTAAATTTTCCGCAACTAGTAGAAAAACTGTTAAAACAATCTGTTTATTTGTATGACAAAGCACCAATAGATGACATCTTATATTTCAATTAAGAATCCAAATTTTTGGATCTCGGTCCCTAGCTTCGGTGCCCGGTCCGTCGGCTGGGAGGGCGCCGGGCTCTGGTGGGTGGGTGTCTTGGCCAGACAGTGTGCGGTGTTGATTGGGATGTAGCTTTGCTTTGGTGGAGGGGCTGGTCGGCCAGCCTGCTTGGTGCGGGCGGATGTGCCATGCGGGAGTGTGTGTGGCCAGCATGCTGGGGCACCTCCGGGGTTTGGGTCTGGGCTTGGCAGGGTGCCCGGTCCATGGCGTGCTGTGGTGGCCTTCCTCTGATGCTTCCTTCTGTGGCTCTGGTTCCTGGCCGGGCACCGAGCTGTGGTTGGCGGTCGGGTGGCTGGGACGGTGGAGCATGTGTTGTGCCTGCACGGGGGCGGCTGGCGGGTTGTGCTTGGCCTGGAGCGGTTGGCCTGCCCGGCCCAGTTACCTGACTGGCGCATGTTTCTCTCTCATGGACTGGCGGGCTGGGGCTGCTGGCTGTTACGGCTGGTGGCCATGGGTATTGTTTTTTATAACCTTTTCTACAGACTGCTGATTGGCTTGCTGAAGCTGCGGAAATCCCCGTTTTTCCGTTGCTGTCCATTTGACTGCATGAGACTTCTCCTGCTGGAAATCCCTGTTTGTTCTCTTCTTCGCTGCTCCTGTTGAGCTCGGATCTTCCTGGGCGATCTGCACTCAGGACATCCCGAGAACTCATGTTGGACTCTTTATCTCCAGCTCTTCCAATCACAAAAGAGACCACCCTATATAAACTCTCCACACCTGCCAGTAAGAGCGGCAGTGATTTATTCCGAGCAGCTCGCCTCTTTGTTGGGTGTCTCTTGCGATTGTCCAGGCACTGGCCAGATTATGGGGGGTTATGTCCTCTTTTTGGATGTGGGGTCACCGGCATTTGAATCGGCCGAGCAGCTGGTTAATGTTTCTCCCTGGGCTATCGTTGCAGTGGCAGTGATGTGGTGTGTGGTTGTGGGGGGCGTGGTGGGGGATTCTGGGCCTGGGGGCCTTTCACTGGCCGGGGGGCCTCTTGCCCGTCTTGGTGTACGGTCAGGATTTCCGTTGTGGGCGCGGTGCTCGGTGGTGTCTGCCCTGTTGTGCCTGTGGGCGGAGGCTGGGGTGGCATTGCGCGTTGCCCTTGCCTTGCCATCGTGGCGCGCTGTGTGGTAGGGGGCAGGATGTGGAGAGGAGAGGGGCTATGTGTAGAGCTTGTGCTGTGTGGGTGTGTCTTTGTGGGCTTTTAGGAGATAGAGCCCACCTGTGGGGGTGTGCCCCATGTGGGGAGGGGATTAATGGCGTTCTTTTTAATGGGGTGTGGGGGCTCATGGGGTTGAGATCGGAATTCATTGGGGGGTTGGGACTGTTCTATCTTGTGGCGGCTCTGGTTGGCGGGCTCGTTTGGACCAGGTAGATCCCTCTTCTGTATATGGCCCCCTCTCTGGTTAGGGATGGGGATCGTTGGGGACTAGGGTCAGGGCGGGGAGTCGGGGTCCGGGCCGGGGTTGCTCGGGTTTGGGCGGTGTCAGCACTAGTCTGGTGCTAGGGTGGTCTGCCTGTCTCCATCCCCGGAAGGAAGGTGACTACCTCCTGGGTGTGGTGGCTGGTTGCTCCTATGGGGTATCGGCACCTGGATCTTGGAGTATAGAGTATGCATGGGGAGTGTGAGTGAGTGTACGACGTCCATTGTTGTTTGTCTTTACATTGGGTGCTTGGGTGTGAGTGTTTTTATGTGTACGCATGAGGGTGGGAATGTGTGATTGTGACTGTCAGGTTAGGTCTTGGGCTTCTCCCTCTCCTGGATCAGTTTAGGCCCCTATCAAATGTAGGGCCTATTTCCTCCACACTAACTGTCGGTGGTGAGTGTCTCTGCTGGTGTACTTATGGTTCTCTGTGTCCGGGGCTGGGTGCTTCCGGTGGGTGCTCGCCAGGGCCTGGGACCCTGGGCTCTGTCGGGCCTCTGCTTGGGGAGTGATGTGTCCTGGGGTCTCGGGGTCCATAACTGGATCTGCTCTGGCGTAGACGGCTGCCGGCGGGGCCTATGGGCTCATCGCTGCAGCTCCCTGGGGCTTCTGCAATGTGACTGCTGGCTGGTTACCCTGGGACTCTCCCCTGCTCTTCTTTGGGGGGGTTGCGGTAGTCCCGGTGATGGTTTTCCTGGGGTTCCTGGGCTGTATGGGGCCTTTGGATGTCTTTGGCTCGGATCTCTGTCTCAAGCCAGGGGGGCAGGTCTGTGGCTCCTCACACTCCCTATTGCATATTTTTATGGAAAAACCTTGTATACACAAGCGCTCACACTCAGACCCACAGGTGTTGAGATTCAGGTGTTGACATATACACAAATGTTATAAAACTAGCCGAAGTTACCATTAAATACATCCCACATTCATAAGTACTGTGCACTTTTTGGTAACAATACTGTTATTATATATGTTTCTGCAGGTGTAGAAGCAAGCAGGGTGTCATCTTGTAATCTCTTCATCATTCTTTCTCTCCTCCATTCTTTTCTCCTTCTCTACCCTTTTCCTTTTTGCCCCACCTCTCTCTCTCTTTCGTGCTTCTTATTTTTTCCTTTTCGTTTCTGTCTCTGCGTCTGTAACAACTGAAATAATCCCAAAGCAGTTTTTAATGAAGTTTCTTTCATAAATATCAAGTAGGGTATAAAAGCGTTAGCCGTAATGCTCCACCGAAGGAAAGTAAACCTGTTGTGCTTCTTCTTGGCACAGTACAGAGCGTTACTCTGCCCGACAGGACACGACTAAAAAAAAAAAGAATCTCAATTTCTTGCTTTCACATTTTGAGCAAAATTATTTATAAATCACAAGATTGTTTTAAAGGTTCTATAACTGGTGAGAAATAATTCAGATGTTGGGACCCACAGCCATGGATTTCAACATTAAACTCTTCTGGAACCTTTCAAAATAAAGTGCATTAACCTTCTTCTGACACAGCCAGGAAACAGGATAACTGCGGACTTCCTGTGACGCCACTACCCAAATAAAAGCACAGCTGTTGCTACATCCGCCCTCTTCCACCGGCGATCATCGGGATAGGGGAGACAAGCGCGCTGATGTCTCTTTGCTGGCAAACAGACATAAACTCTTCAAACTGGATCCAAGAGTGTCATACGATGATTGATCATATGCAAAGATAGGTACGAATGAAATACTGTCTGTGTATCCGGTATTTTCATTCATGAACGGGGAAATTAAGGTGTAAGAGTTGCTTACTTTTTCCTCTGAGGCTTGCAGAAGCAAATGGTCCCAGAGAAGTTCCCTACAGATAAGCGCTCTCTACGAAGCCGAGCGGAGCGGTCTCCCAGTCTGGAAGGAAGACAGCAGACACCGCACCACCGTGCAGTGTGGTTGGCGGACACAACGAGCCGTTCTTCATCCACAGCTGGAGGTTAGCGGGAAGCTAACCCTTTGTTCACAGAGCACCTTCAACCCCCCCACAGCTAAGGAGGTCAGCTGTGGCTAACCTTTGTTCACTGTGGATACCTTCTTCAACTTTGTCGCTTGGACAACATTCCTCACCACAATTCATGAGGTTAAGTATTTTGGGCAGAGACAGATTTAGGATGAAATGATCTGAATGTCTGCGATGGACTGGCGACCTGTCCAGGGTGTACCCTGCCTCTCGCCCATAGATTGCTGGAGATAGGCACCAGCTTCCCCGCGACCCACTATGGAATAAGCGGTAGAAAATGACTGACTGACTGACTGATCTGAATGTTTGTCATTTTATGAAGTTCGGTTTGTTTGTATGAAACTCGGCTATTTTAGTGCTAGCAGGCTATCTGCAGCACACGTGCCCAGTTTGTGTTCTTTATATGTTTTTTAAAGTTAAGACAAACTTTATTTAAAGGGTGAACGTGCCGTCGGCACTTAGGCATTTTAACCCTTATATTAACCAAGGTATTTTAAATGTATGTGTTGATTCTGGTGATAAGCTATTAGCTTCTTTGTTAGCTGGCTACTAAAGAGTATTTAACAGAAAGGTTGTTAGTTTTCAAGCTAGTGAATAATAGTCCCTAAACATCATTTACTAGATTTGATAACTAAGTAAACACCATTAAGCCCCATTTCTCCAGAAAGATTTGGCTCTTTTCCAAAATACTCCCTTAATAATATTTCTTCAAATATTATTTCAATAAATAAAGGCAGCTAATTAGACACCGCTGAGGAATGGTCATCCAGAAGGTTGGTTTTATTCAGCAGATCGTTATTTAAAACATTATTTTATTAAAATATTTTACCTGATCTTGCATTGTGAATGGTTGTCTAAAGGTATGCCAATTATTGTCTGAGTTAGTTCCAAGACTAACTTAACTTCATTTCCAGATTCTTCAAGATAATCCTTGGTTCTCATAAACATTGCATGGTAATGTTGCATCACTCTTTTGGTCATGGTTTTCAATCATCTTTAATCAACTTGTTTATATTGTACATTGTACATTAGTCTTCGTTATTCTTTAATTCTGCTTGGTAGTTAGTTGGATTGTTTTAGCATAGTAAAGAGTTTATTGATTGAAATATGTTTGACTTTAAGTTGACTTATTTTTGTTAATAAATTCTTGTATTTTAAGAAATTGTGTGAATTCCTTCCATATATGTGCAGAGTTTTGTTGTTCAATAATGTCAGAGCTCGTCTCACACCTTTCTATTTTGTCCTAATGCCATCACCTTACTGGGCTGGTATTCACAGGACAACCCTTAACAGATCGAAATATTATTTGATAAAATATTAAAATATTAAATAATATTCTCAGATTAATGTCATCTAACACAACAACCTTTTCCTTAACTCCTCATATGATGCTGAAATGCTTTAATCACAACACAGTCCCTCTTGGGCTAGTCCTAATGCCAAAAATGCATACAAAATGCATTTTTGGGGGTGGGGGAGGGAGTTATGAATCAAATAAAACAGGGTTGCCAACTCTCACTCTTCTGGAGTGAGATTGAGACTTTTCCACTGTTCCATATTCTCTCCCTCTGCCAAAATAAATATCACTCCAAATGTGTTAAGAGCCTTTTGTCATGTCTTACCTGTGCTAGAGCTTCGAGTTTGTATTTTGAATATATTTCCCCTGCTTGGCCACTGTGTTTTCTGTTCATTCAGGTTTAGTGGATCTCTTGTTTTAACTTTTGTTACTTTCTGATTCTGGTATTTCATGTGTCTAGTTACATTTCCCTTTAGATGTGTTTTCCCTTTGTTATTTAGTCTAGTCCTTTGTTTACCTTCTGTTCAGTTCCTCATGTCCCTGTTGTTTTCCACATGCTCATCATACTAATTGGTCACACTTCTTCTGTCTCCCTGCAGCCCTGATCCACACCTGTTCCAGATTTCTCCTGATTGCCTGTCTCTCTGCTCTATTGTTCTCACTCTACTTCCCTCAGTTTATAAGCTCTCAGGTTTGCATTGTTCTCCACTGGTTCCTCCTGTTTTCATCCTGTATCTACCCTGACTTCTTCGGTCTGTACGTTTGTAAATTCTGCACGTTTTTGTAAATTCACAGATTATTTATATTATTAAAAGAAATATTTTTTTCGACTCACAATGCGTCTCCCAAGTGTCAGTCTGCAATTTGGTCCGACCAAACCTCAACACTACATGACACCTTTATTTAAAGCAAAACACTTTCCAGCAGTGCTATTCAGGATTTGTCATTCTAAAGAAGGCTGCAATTTTTAGGTTTAACTTTATATAGTAGGCAATTAGGAGCAAGATGATTCTTAACATGTAGACATTAAACAGGAAAACATTATTAATTTAGACAGCCAAGAGTTAAAAATATGATTAACACAACAGTAGCAACATCTGCATACTTATACATGTAGTTGTTGTACATGTTTTTTACCTTTTCCTGAAAGATCTTTAGTCTGAACAATGTAAATAATAATGTAATGTCATCTAACACAACAACCTTTTCCTTAACTCCTCATATGATGCTGAAATGCTTTAATCATTACAAAACAGACCATGATCTCCTGAATACACAAATCACTGTCTAAAAACAACTTTTAAATGTTGGTATACGGAACCAACCTCACATGTAGACCACATAAATCAAATCAAGATCCTTAGCTGTTCATAAACTGGTTGTCTGTTTATGACTAGCTTCTACCTCTATGCATGCCTTATGTTGATTTTGCAAACCTTTCAGGCACCTTAAGTATCAAGCTGACAGATCTTGTGCTATTTATTTAATGCAATGAGAAGACCCTTCTACTGCAATGCAAAACAGTATTTTAGTAATAGCTAATTAGTTATTTTAGCTTTTCAGTGTGCAGTAAAATCTGTGGCTTATAATATATTGTCTCCGCTATCTCGGTGAACACCTTCTCATGTTACTGATATACGACTGAGCAGGCTCATGGCCAATCAGTGAACAGCAGTCTGTTCACGTCACATTTCGTCTTGCTCAGCGACTAAGAAGGACAGTACCAGGCCGAAAACGCAGTAATGAAAACAGTGAACAAATGGCCCTAGTGGAGTTGAGCTGGCTAAAGTAGAACCCATGGAAAAGGGACATTAAAAGATCTCCTGCTAGAGTCTGGGTTTGAATTCCTCAGCCATACCTTCAGTGGTCTATTGGAGTCCCTGCTAGGAAGGGTTTAGGCAAATGGGGGGGATGGTCAGTATTTAAGATTGGGTCTTAATGTTGTCGCTGGACATGTGCAGTGGATGAAGTACATCATAAAATAAATTTTAACATAACAGAACTCTTCAAAAGACATGGAATGTTTCTTTAAGCACAAGTGTAACCGAATCACAGAAAATTGATATGTTTTAAAATGTAACCAAATACACAACTCTAGTTGAAAAGATGTTAAAATCAAACCTTACGTTTTAATTTATGACATGTTTTCAACCTTTACTAGCAGAATTCAAATTTTGTCTGCATATGCAGCTTTTCACGTAACTGCAGTTGTATGGTTGGGTCCATTTCTGCCGATACTGTGTGTTTTTAAACTGCTGAGCAGACTTTTTCAAGACAGCAGGGTCCTCCAATTAGCTGGTTGTTCAGAGTGATGTTTGAATGTGGATATTATTGGGAGGAACTGTACAGGCTATTTGTTGAAGCCTGCATTTTGATGATGGGGACTTTTGCAGATAAGAACAGTTCTAAGACTCAACAATATACTGTAATATTTTGTCTGATCTTATGTGATCCAGTACAGATGTTTGTTTCTCCGGAATGGAAGCTAAGCTTTTTTGTGGTGATTAGTTATTTTCAGAAAATTTTCTTGTGCTTGCTGCCTTTATAATATTGCTGTGCATATTCACAAGTCCTGCACACTTTGCATCTACAATATATGCAATGCATGCAAACTCCGTATGAGAGACAGTGTGGACCTGTATATAGAAGCTCAATTTGTCTAAGAGTGCATCAGCATCTGAAAGTGTTTTCCCTTGTCTGAATTGTTCTAGTGTGATGCTATCATTCCACGTGAATGCCTGATCGGTCAACAAGTTTTACTGCGGGCACCATGACATCTTGCTCCCCAGGAGAGCTTTTAACGTCCACTGGGTTTGTGTGTATGTGCACATCTG
Source organism: Girardinichthys multiradiatus (assembly GCF_021462225.1). Lineage (NCBI taxonomy): Eukaryota > Metazoa > Chordata > Actinopteri > Cyprinodontiformes > Goodeidae > Girardinichthys > Girardinichthys multiradiatus. The sequence continues at coordinate 6,467,456 of NC_061802.1, forward strand.
TGTTATTTTGGTATGCTTCCTTAACTGCGGATATCAATTTTACAGCCATAATTTATGCCTCTCAGTCTCTGACAAACAATTATACAGTTTATTTAGCACACATCATGCTTTCTTGTCTTTCTGTTTAATGAGAACTCAGATTTGAATTTCAGTTTGAATTTCCACACTATTTACGGGGTTAGCTTTTTGAGATGTCATATCCTCTGTTCAGGGGTATACTAGTAAAATAAAAATTCAAACAATATTACAAGCAGCTTTTTAAAATGCATATTCATGTATTTTTGCAGCAGCATAATCACACACTGGAAAATTTGCTTCCCTTCTGTAATGGTGAGGTTTTTGATTTTAGTTTTTTGCTCAGACTGTAGGCATTAGCAAGTTTTGTTAAATAGCTATTTTCCTGTAACAGCTTTTTTTTTTTTTTATAATGAAGACTTAAACACACCCGGCTGACTTGGATGCCATGTTCTCTTGTCTTTCTCATTTTTCAAGAGTGGCTAAAATATATTGGTTGAATTATTTCACATCATATAAGCCCTTAAACAACCAAATCAACTTAAAATTTGTAGATCTAAATTTAAGTTAATCTAAATTCTACAGAATTCTAAAGAATTGGTAGTGATTCCATAAATAATAACACTAATGAGTTTATTACATTCTTATTTAAATTATTTGGTCAACATTGGATTTTTTCTTTTGTCTAAAGATGTCAAAATACTAATACAAAACTATACTTTTTGTTGAATATTTTTTGGTCTTTAGCTAGTTTAGTGTTTATACAGTTTTGGCTGTTATGTTTATTTTTTTAAATATTTTTAAAGCCTCTTTTCCTGTTCTCCCCAGCAATTAGGTAAATAAAGACGGCAGTTATTTTACCAGTGCCACAGCAACATCAATAAAAACGCAAAGTTATTAAGTTTTCTGTTTAAAAGCAACATAGCTCCTGGCCAGTATATGTCCCACACCTATATCGACGTTTTTGTAGAGCTTTTGTTCATCACCATTACTCAGAGTTTTAGCATTTTGCAGCATATTGAAAGCAAAGACATGTTTATTCAGAAGCAGCTGTAACATCTATACTGAAAACAAAAGCAAACAAGTGAAGCGCTCTTCTTTCTATGATGGATTGCAGCTGCCTTGTGGTAGCAGTAACACATATGCCCCGTTTCCACTAGTCCCTACTCATCACGGTCCAGTACGGCTATACCTGCTTTTTTTCCATTAGTAAGATTTACGTGGAAATGTTACTGTTTTTAGTACTTGCTTGCTTGTGGTTCCAACCGTGCCGAGTCATGCTGATAACGCAATGTCAAAAGACTGTCGGTCACTGATTGGGTAGAGGGTGGCGTTAGTCACAGCATATTTTAATGACTAATATCATTAAATTGTTACATGCTGGGCTTGTGTATATGTATATATGACCACTGTAGTAAGATAGCATTCGGTAGCATTAGTTTATCCTCACACATCCGCTAGCTTGCACTCTTTGCTTTGATACCGCTCCATGGCTTCCCTGTTACTACTGTACTTATCCAGAGTGCTTCGTCTTGCTGAATGCAGCCTTCTCTGGCTCTCCTCTTTCAGTCTGAGTCTGACAGCAGCCATAGACATAGCAGCAGTCAAGGCTGTTGTTGTGTTTGTGTCACATACAAATCACATCACCTTACTGTGAGGCTGCCTTGCTGTGGACGATCCCGCCCACATTGAGATGATGTTCAATTGTAATGGAAAATAACCCAAACCATGTAGAGCTGACCTGACCCGAGTCGAGTAGAGTAGGTACTAATGGAGAAGAGGTAATAGTGCCATAATAGCGCCTCAAAAGCATGTACTGGCCTTGCTGTAGAAGGGTCTTCTCATTTCTACCACCTAGTGGTAGCAACTCAGGATTACAGTCTTATGCTGCAGCATAGGATGAAAACAATCTGTTTATTTTGGTCTAAAGTTGTTAAAATTGTGTACTAGAATAACAGTTTGAAGATTTCTAGCAATCGGTGCCCATCCATATATGCTACTGTAGTCTAAGGTAGATGTATATTTTTCCTTACTCTTCTACCAGGGGTGGAAATTCATTGGGAAAGTATTGCATGTTAGGGTGCCCATGAACTGGTTTTGGTTCTGCTGTATCTCTGGTCACTAACTCACAAACACACTCAAACACACATACCAGCATGTAAATCAAGTCTAATTGCAGTGTTTGATCTGCAGACTAATCTGGTTAGAACATACTCGCTTAATTAGCAAAAGATGAACTGACCTCACTTGTTATTTGACCTCCAGTACTTATACATCACATTAATAGAAAGAAAGAGAATGAGCAAGAAAAGCAGATTTACTTTCACTCCAGTATCTGCTAATGAAATACTTTTCTTTCTCCCTCATGGGCCACAAGACTGGTTTAATAGCCTCATTCACTGCTATAGATTTACCTGTTGTTTCTTCTGCCATAAAATGGGTTTTGGCTTCATTCAAGGATATAGTGCTGGTTGAGGAGGCGCACCTCTGCGGGGGTGGCAGGCACACTGCGATCACATCCTCCAATGTGTCAAAAGTAATTAGGGTGATGGGAGAGCGTACCCTATTATGCGCAGAGAGGTGTGTGCTGTGTGCTGTTAATTAGAATGATGAGTAGACTCTAATAAGGCAAGCACAGACCATCAAATTCACCACTTGTCTGGTTTTGTTCTGATTAGGCTGCTTTACTTCTTTAATCTGGAAATTTACAAGGCACGTAGGAAGATTTAGGTTTCCTTTTTCAGTGACCCCCCCCCCAAGTGTCTGAAAACTGCGGTTACGTAAGAATACGGCTTAGTTTCTGTCTTCACCACTTTTTACCATCACAGTAAACGTTTACTTTCTAAATAAAGGGAAAAAAAAGCGATCACAGACTTATGAATACATTTCTAGAAAGCCCAGTTAAGAAGTTGTAAAGCATTTTTTATTACACTGATTTGAAAAGATACAAGATGTCTGATATTCTGAGGAAATAAAATGTTCTGTCAGTGTTTACATATTAACCAACACGGTCAAGATTTGTGCAAAATGTTAAAAAATAACATGGTGATTTGTACAGGGTAGTATGTGTACAGTGGTGCAATCAGTTTTCATTAAATTTATTATATACACAGTCTGTAGTGAGTTTGCCTTACAGCAGACCTTTAAAGCTTTTTTTGAAGCCAGGAGATGGGGGTTGGTAGCAGAAACATAGCTTTAGTCCTGAAGCAAAATATTAAATAAGTCCTGTTTTTACATGACTTATCTGGAACATAGTGCTTCACAAAAGTATTGGTTTGACTTTTTCAAATTTTGCAAGATTATAAATATAAACCTCAACGTATTTTATTAGGATTCTTTGTGGTAAACCAACACAAAGGTAGTGTATAAGTGTGAATCAATAATTTGTAGAAACACCTTTTGCTATAATTACACCTGCCAGTCTTTGGTGGTATATCTTTACCAGTTTACACGTCAGGAGAACAAACGTTTTGCCCATTCTTGACTGCAAAATAACTTTGGCTCAGTCAGATTGAATAGAGAACCTTTGTGAACAGCAATTTCCAAGTCAGACACATATTCTTAATTGGATTTATGCCTGGACAATCTATTGCAGCTTGGTTTGTATGTCTAGGGTTGTTTTCCTGGTGGAAGGTAAACATCCAGCCCAGTGTCAAGTTCTATTACAGGTTTCCTTCCTGTATTAGCCTGTATTCACCAGAGAATGATGTTGCCACCACCATTTTAAAGGTTGTAGTTTTATTTTCAGGGTGATGTCCAGCATGCTGTCTGGAATTCTGGGTTCTTTCAACAATGGCTTTTGTTCAGCAATTGCCTTATACTTGGGTCTCTTCCAAAAATGTCACATTTGTGAAGAATGAGATTTATTGTTGCCCTGTTGCTACATTCATGCAGCTTGGCTGTGGATCAACTTGTTTAAAGATACCATGGGCCTCTTGGCTGCTTGTCAGATAAATGCTATCTTAATTGGTCTGTTAGTTAAGGTGGATTACCATGTCTTGGCAGATTTGTAGTTGTGCCATACCCTCTCCAAGTTTGAATGATGGGTTGCACAGTTCCACATCAGATGTTAAAAGTTTTGAATATATTTTATAACCTAACTGTGCTTTAAAATTTGTCCATAACCTTTTCCCCTGACTTATTTGTTTTTTTTTCTTTGGTTTTCATGTTGGTTCTGTAATAATCTCTAACCAAACCTCTGAGACCTTCACAGACCACCTGTGTTTATACTGAGAATAAATTACACACAAACAGACTCTATTTACTGATAAGGGGACTTCTGAAAGCAATTGGTTGCACTAGATTTTATTTATAGGCATCAGAGTAAAGGGAGGTGAATACAATGCAAGCACCACCTTTAAGATTTCTATTGGTTAAAAAAAAAACATGCATCCTGTTAATTGTACGTCACAGTTACACAGTACGTTGTGTTGGTGTATTGCATAAAATCACAACAAAATACCCCAATGTTTTTGATTCAATGTGACAAAATGTGAAAAAGTTCAAGAGATATGGGGATTTGTGTAAGGCACTGTATGCATACAATTTTCAGAAGGGTACAGTGATCTAATAGTAAAAAAGGCCTCTTGAGCAAACAATTTCTCTATTCTAATAAGCGCCACTATTTAAAATTCTTTTTGACAACATGCTACTAAATGCAGTAAACTGCAAATTCAAGGGTGGCAGCTGTCACAACTTTTGTAAGCTTTGGTCAAAGAATTTGATAGCTGATGTTTGGTGTTAATATAATTTATTAATTCAAAACAACATTCTATCTGCAAGAAGAGCTGGAAAAAAAACTAGGTTCTGCTATAAATTAGGTGAACTTGAGCAGGAAGGCAGGGGAAGGAATAGGAGGAAAGTGGGGAGGATGTGAGGAGGAGGGGAGCAGGTAATGAGAGAAAAGGATGACTTTATGAAAGAGTGCAAGAGGACTGCATGTCAAGAATAAAGGAAGAGGGGGTGTTGTTTGCCTGAGGCTGCCTCATGGTGTGATGTCGTTGAATCTTCACACTATGTTTTATTACAAAGAACTGTGTGAGGATCTGGGTTATCAACTTGCCAGCTAACTTATGCCGGCTGGAGCATCTCAGCATGGCTTCTTGCTGCATTGTGTGAGTGGTAATTTTGCACACATTAGTTTAATTCAACAAAAAGAAACAGAAAAGAGGTGTGAAAATCACTGTTGCATAAAGTTGTGGTTGTAAAATTGTGCATTCGTTGTTTTGCAGCCATCCTCTTTGAGCAAAATCACACAGGAGTTTTAGGTCAAACAATTAAAGAGGAATCATTTTCCTGTAAAAATGTTTAATTCATTATTGGAAGGAATTAAAAAATTTGTACAGAATATCTTAAATACTGGTGCATCTCAAGAAAACAGAATATTATATTAAAGTAAATTTCAGTAATCCAATCTAAAAAGTGAAAGACACATTAGATTAATTATACACAAAGTGGCACATTTCATTTCTTTTTGTTCATTTTATCTTACAGCTAATAAAACCCTCAAATGCAGGTCCTGTCAAATTAAACCAAATTAAACCAACATCTCCATCTCCATTGAGTGTTTGTGTCACTCAAGGATCTCTATCACAGCTTCAGCTTGTTCAAAATGTTGCTGCCCGTCTTCTTGCTGGCTTCTTACCTGTCCTGGCTTCTCTGCGTTGGCTCCCTGTGCATTACAGAATTAATTTTAACATTTTATTATTAGCTTATAAATGCTTGAATGGTCTTGCTCCTCTCTACCTAAAGGATCTGCTCCAACGTTATCTTCATTCATGTGTGCTTAGATCAGCCGACCAGCAGCTTTTAGTAGTCCCAAAAACTAGACAAATATTTAAAGGAGACAGCCTTTTCTGTTATGGCTCCCAAACTTTGGAACACACTGCCTTTAAACATCAGACAGGCATCTTCGCTTTCCATTTTTAAGTCTCTTTTAAAAACACATCTTTTTTCAAAAGCATTTGACCAGTTGTGAGTTGACTTATTTATTGCATCTATTGTGTTGTATGTGTTTTAAATGTCTGTTGGATGTCTTGTTTTATCTTTACTTATTTTAGTATGTATAGCACTTTGGCAAACTGGCTGTTTTTAAATGTGCTTTATAAATAATTTGGATTTGGATCTTGGATTTGGATAAACCTTGTCAGCAGAAGGAAGCATGAAGTGCTCCAGAATTTCCTGTCAGAACTTTTCTGCATTGACTAGACCTTAATTAACTTTAATTCGGTGTCTGTTCACTCTTCCTCCACACTCTGCATTCTTGATTTTTTAGATGCAAAATTTGCTTTCATCTGAAAGGAAGAATTTGGACCACTGAGCAACAGCCTAGTCCTTTGTCTCCTTAGCCCAGATAAGACACCTATGGTGTTGTCTCTGGCTCAGGAGTTGCTTAACACAAGGAAGCCCATGTCCTGGATAAGTCTGTGTGGAGGGTCTTGAGCCACGGACTTGAGGCTTGAGCTTTAAGCTGCGATCCACGCCTTGTGAATCTCGCCTAAACTCTTGGAACAGGCTTTACTTTGAAGTCTGGATATGTCCCAGCAAATTATGTACCTATTTCTTTCACCCTAATTTCTTCCATTAAACTTTCCATTAGTATGGTTGGACACAGCGTTCTGTGAGTGGCCAGTTTATTCAGCATTGACTTTCTATGGCTTACGCTGCTTGTTGAGGGTGTCAGTGGCTGTCTGCTGGACAGCCGACCAGTTAGCAGTCTTCCCCATAGGTCATAACATAATATCTCAAAATTAAAAATCCTTAGATTTTATTAGTCTTGAGTAACATTCAAATCTTCTTAGAAACTGAATTTTGGGTTTTTATTTGATGTAGGATATATGGGATATATATCCTACATCAATATATCAGGAATCTGCACAGGGAAAAGGAAGAAGCTCACAGCAGTGGAGATTGGGTGCGGTACAGGCAGGCCAGGAACAGACTAACAAAGGAGATCAAAGCAGCCAAGAGAAGCTACAGTGAGAAGCTTAAGAACAGCCTTTCTACTGGTGACACTTCAGCTGTATGGACTGGTTTGAGAAACCTGACTGCCTATAGGAACCCCCCCACCCTTCCTGAACGTCTCCTGGCCAACCGTCTGAATGGCATCTACTGCAGACATGACAAGAAGCCATTCACACCTCAAATCATCTCCTCCACATCCCATTCAGGAACAAATTCCTCCCATAAAGTAACCAACCCCCTACCTTCAGATCATCTGCCTGCACTAAAGATCTCCGAGGAAGATATAAATAGGCTCTTTCAGTGCATGAAAACAAAGAAAGCTGGAGGACCTGATAACGTCTCCCCATCATGTCTGAAAGCCTGCACACATCAACTTGCTCCGATCTTCACAAGGATCTTTAACAAATCACTGGAGAAATGTGAGGTCCCCTCCTGCCTCAAACGATCCACCATCATCCCAGTCCCCAAGAAACCCACCATCCTAGGATTAAATGACTACAGGCCTGTAGCCCTGACGTCTGTGGTCATGAAATCCTTTGAGCAGCTGGTGTTGAAGCACCTGAAAGACATCACAGGCCCCCTGCTGGACCCCTGCAGTTTGCTTACCGAGCAAACAGGTCGGCAGATGATGCTGTTAACTTAAGTCTACACTTCATCCTGCAACACCTCGACCACCCAGGGATGTACGCCAGGATCCTGTTTGTAGTCTTCAGTTCGGCCTTCAACACCATCATACCAGACATCCTCCACCAGAAGCTCACCCAGCTCAACGTCCCAGCCTCCACCTGTCAGTGGATCAACAGCTTCCTGACGGACTGACAGCAGCAGGTGAGACTGGGGAGCATCTTCTCCCGAACCAGATCAATAAGTACTGGTGCCCCCAGGGGTGTGTTCTATCCCCTCTCCTCTTCTTTCTGAACACAAATGACTGCACCTCATCGGACTCGTCCGTGAAACTCCTTAAGTTTGCAGACGACACCACTGTCATTGGACTGATCCAGGACGGTGATGAGTCTGCATACAGACAGCAGGTGGATCGGCTGGTACACTGGTGCAGTCAGAACTACCTTGAACTGAACCCACTCAAGACTGTGGAAATGGTGGTGGACTTTCAGAGAACACCCCCCCCCATAAACCCCCCTCACCATCCTCAACAACACTGTATCGGCCGTGGACCACTTCAGGTTCTTAGGAACCACCATCTCTGAGGACCTGAGATGGTCTTCACACATAGACACTGTTCGAAAGAACAGCAGAGACTGTACTTCCTGAGGCAACTCAAGAAGTTCAACCTTCCACAGGAGCTGTTGGTCATCTTCTACACTGCCATCATTCAGTCTGTCCTGTCTTCATCCATCTCAGTGTGGTTTGGCTCATCCACAAAACAGGACAGGTCCAGACTGCAACAAATAATCAGGACTGCAGAGAGAATAATCAAGGCTGACATTCCCTCCATCCAGGACTTATACAGGTCTAGGGTCAGGAAAAGAGCTGCTAAAATCTCTGCAGACCCCACACACCCTGCACATAAACTGTTCAGAGCTTTACGTTCAGGCCGCCGCTACAGAGCACTGTTCACTAAAACCAGCCGCCACAGAGACAGTTTCTTCCCCCAGGCTGTTTCTCTGATGAACATTCAATAAAGTACAAAACAACAGCATACAGATGTTGCAAATGCACCTTTTTATTATATATGCGTATATTGTACATTGTAAATTTGTATATTCTGTAATGCAAAAACAAAACCAAAGAGCAAAGTGTACCGGAGTCAAATTCCTTGTTTGTATGTACAAACTTGGCAATAAAGCTGATTCTGATTCTGATATAATCATCAAAATTAACCGACAGAACATATTGAAATGCCTTAGTGTCTAATAAATGTACATAACCCGTGAGTTGCACTTTTGAGTTGAGTTACAGAAATAAATACACATGTTGATCAAATTGTTAATCACAGAGATGTACCTTGGACAAAACTTTAGTTGAGTGAATAAAATATGTTGTAAATGTATGACATGTTTCTTGATACTTATAACTGTATGTGCTACTCTGCCTGGTACCACTGCAAATATGCAGCTAAAAAAAAACTGTTGATCATAATTTCATGTTTTCACTGGAATAGTTTTCCAACTAGTCTGTACCCTTATTAATGCACAACAGCAAATTAATGCAGATTAATGATTTTATTATAAATGATATTGTTATTTAATTGTCTAGGCATCTAGGCTTTGTAAAAAATTGACACTGATTCTAGAAAACAATGTTTAACTGGTTGCAAAGTAATGATTTTACATTGGAAAAGGGGAATAACTGATGTTGAGACATACCATAACTTTCAAATACTTCTGACGTTGGGGTTTTGTGTTTTACTACTTGGTATTTCAACTTTTGTGTTATATTCTGACAGGGTATGGCTATAATTGATGCTGTTGGCTATCCACAACTAATATGAAATCATTAGAGGCACCCAGATCAATTCACTGCAGCTATACACTTTCAGACATATGTTGTTGATTATATTTTCATTCATGATGCCAGTGTAACATTACATTAATTTAATTATTACATCTTATATAGCTTCAATTACATCCTAATGTAATATGGACTGTGGACACATGCAGTTTAGGTATTGACTAAAATGAAAACTTCACTCTGAGTTAAACTCTGGTTAGTGTACCACTACAGATATCCTGCTACAAATGTTTTAATTTTTCTCTAAGATTTTTATTCCAAAAGGAATAACAATATAGGGCTATTAGACGCGCTCATACGTATCTGCCTTTTGGTTAAAATTTTCCAACTTCCCCCAAAAAATAACACTTCTGACTCCCAAGAAAAGCAATACAGTGACAGCAAAATCCCAGCCCTTGTATTAGTCCTAAGCATCTTATTCATATTTGCATTTTCCTCTTAAGCTTTCTATTCTTTAAATTTAAGGTTTTGTCTGACTTGGGGAAGGTTGAGTCCCTAGTTTAAGTTAAAACAGTTTCAGATTTCTAAAGCGTGTGTGCACATTTTCTTATTACCTGGAATAGAAGAAGCAGTGACCTCTCTCCTTAATTCTCTAGTTGTCCCTGATTAAGCCTACAAAAAAACTATTTGGATGCACACACAGCTCTGTCCATGAGTGAAGTCAAGATTTTTCACAGTTTTCTACAAAACAGCTTTTACGTTCCTGATCAACAACAAAACAAATCAGTTCTGATTTGAATAGCACGTTGAAACGTCCATTTTATTGCAGTAACTCACTTAAGTCATGGGATGGGCAAGCCTTGGTTGGATGAACAACAAATCATTCAGCTGTGTCTCGCTACTGAGAATAACATGCATTATTTTACACAAATCAATATCTTTAGAAATATGACAAACACGTTACAAGTTTTGCAGTTTCTTCAGTTGTAATTTGCTAACTTTTCTTTACTGCTAGTTGTGGCTGTAGGACAAAGAGAAGATTGATGGATGGATGGATTGATGGATGGACATGGCTTCTGGTTCAAATGGATTACCTTTGTCATTGGGTTACATCACTTTTACTTTTGTCTGTACTGTTACTTAAAGGCCTATCCTAGTAATGAATCTTATCTAATTTCCATCACAACGCAAACAGAAAAGAGGAAAATGCATTACAGACACTGTGCGAGGTGGGCTTTTATGAGTTTGAATGGCAGACATCACAAAGCAGTGCTGAAGCTGGTGAATAATGAACAGACTATTAATTAAACCCATACCTGTCCTCTTTCTGGAGTGAATTCTTTTCACCTTTTTCTCCCTGTCTGTCTGTCTTTTTGTCTGACAGAAACAGTGATGGATACAAGGACAGCAACAGCTGAGCTCGGCTGGATATCGTTCCCTGCCATTGGAGTAAGTACAATGTGCAAAATCTGAGCTGTATGAGAGTATTGGTCTGTGTATGTGCAGCCACCCATGGGGAAGCAGTTTGACTACACTTTACAGAGGTCCATTAACGAGTCAGTCAAAATTTTAATTACAGTGCCAAGGTGACATCAATTAAACACTACTGATGCAGAAAGAAAGTCCATTCCAAAATATCAGAACAGCAGGCAAATGAGTCTGAGATAGAGAAAGAAATTAAATAGAATTTAACTTTTTTTCATGGTCTTTCTTAAAATCTGGTGGCTTCTTTAAAATACAGTCTGGCAACTAGCTGGTCGCAGTGGTCTGCTGTGTGAGTGTGTTTGAGATGAGTAGCCCTAATTCTGATGAATGGTTATCCCTGTGCAGTACAGAGAGGGTTAGAGCAGAGAAAAAAAAAACAATGAGAAAGGCAGGAAGAGAATGGGAGAAAATTGGGAAGGAGTGATAGAGAAAGTTTAATTTGTGTCTGGTCTTAGTAAACTCATTAATCATCTTACTGTCTTACTGGCTCTCCCTCTGCTTCCTCCCGTCTTATACCCCATTGCCCTATCTTCACCCAAACATTGCGTAGTGGGAGGAGGTGAGCGGCTACGATGAAAATCTTAACACCATCAGGACTTACCAGGTGTGCAATGTATTTGAGCCAAGCCAAAACAACTGGCTGCTCACTACATACATCGATCGACGGAATGCACAACGCATCTATGTGGAGATCCGCTTTACAGTACGGGATTGTGCTTCCATCCCAAGTGTTCTGGGCTCCTGCAAAGAGACATTTAATCTTTATTACCTAGAAACTGACAGGACTGTGTCAGAGAGCATCAAAGGGGTGGAGTATTGGGCCAATGCCCCATTTTTAAAGGTAAGATTAAAGAATCTCAACCTTTTGAAAATAAGAATTGTGAAAAAAATGCTAGTTCTTGAAGTGTTATAGATAAATACTTTAGAAGTATATTGTACCATTCATGTCACAAAAGTAAAATACACCAGTCAGGCATAACATGATGACCACCTGGCTTGAGGTGCTTTGGTCCCCCTCTAGTTAGCAAAATCAGCCTGACCCATCAAGGTTTGAACTCCACTAGATCCCAGACGTGCTAAGGTATCTGACATCAAGATGTTAGCAGCAATTCTATTAAATCCTGTAAGGTGCAAAATGAGGCCTCTATGGATTGAAATTGTTTATTCAGCACTTTGGAGTGGCAAGTTAACACTTCAAATTCATATGCTCCTTCAATCATTCCTAGACAATTGTTGCTTTGTTGTAGGGAGGGTTACTCTGCTAAGTCAGTTTCCTCACTGATTGGTCGGCAGCTGTACATTCCCATAAGCAAAAATCTGTGATGCACTCTGTATCCCAACAAATCTTTGTCACAACCATTGTTAAATTTCTACACTTGTTTGGGCTACAGTAGATCATCAACTGGATTGAACCACACGAATCAGCCTGCCCTCCACATATACAGGTCCTTCTCAAAATATTAGCATATTGTGATAAAGTTAATTATTTTCCATAATGTAATGATGAAAATTTAACATTCATATATTTTAGATTCATTGCACACTAACTGAAATATTTCAGTCAGTGGTTAAAAAAATAATTTATGTAAAACAAAAAAGCTGTTTGTTAAAAACATAAAAATTAAAAGCTTTCAAACATTCATACTGATTGCACTATTATTGCATCTTTTTTTAAAGTTTGGCTATATTGAGTTTAGCTATTGCTGTTGGATAGGAATCTGCTTGTCCTTGCTTTACAGGTCCTTCTCAAAATATTAGCATATTGTGAAAAAGTTCATTATTTTCCATAATGTCATGATGAAAATTTAACATTAATATATTTTAGATTCATTGCACACTAACTGAAATATTTCAGGTCTTTTATTGTCTTAATACGGATGATATTGGCATACAGCTCATGAAAACCCAAAATTCCTATCTCACAAAATTAGCATATCATTAAAAGGGTCTCTAAACGAGCTATGAACCTAATCATCTGAATCAACGAATTAACTCTAAACACCTGCAAAAGATTCCTGAGGCCTTTAAAACTCCCAGCCTGGTTCATCACTCAAAACCCCAATCATGGGTAAGACTGCCGACCTGACTGCTGTCCAGAAGGCCACTATTGACTCCCTCAAGCAAGAGAGTAAGACACAGAAATAAATTTCTGAACGAATAGGCTGTTCCCAGAGTGCTGTATCAAGGCACCTCAGTGGGAAGTCTGTGGGAAGGAAAAAGTGTGGCAGAAAACGCTGCACAACGAGAAGAGGTGACCGGACCCTGAGGAAGATTGTAGAGAAGGGCCGATTCCAGACCTTGGGGGACCTGCGGAAGCAGTGGACTGAGTCTGGAGTAGAAACATCCAGAGCCACCGTGCACAGGCATGTGCAGGAAATGGGCTACAGGTGCCGCATTCCCCAGGTCAAGCCACTTTTGAACCAGAAACAGCGGCAGAAGCGCCTGACCTGGGCTACAGAGAAGCAGCACTGGACTGTTGCTCAGTGGTCCAAAGTACTTTTTTAGGATGAAAGCAAATTCTGCATGTCATTCAGAAATCAAGGTGCCAGAGTCTGGAGGAAGACTGGGGAGAAGGAAATGCCAAAATGCCAGAAGTCCAGTGTCAAGTACCCACAGTCAGTGATGGTCTGGGGTGCCGTGTCAGCTGCTGGTGTTGGTCCACTGTGTTTTATCAAGGGCAGGGTCAATGCAGCTAGCTATCAGGAGATTTTGGAGCACTTCATGCTTCCATCTGCTGAAAAGCTTTATGGAGATGAAGATTTCATTTTTCAGCACGACCTGGCACCTGCTCACAGTGCCAAAACCACTGGTAAATGGTTTACTGACCATGGTATCACTGTGCTCAATTGGCCTGCCAACTCTCCTGACCTGAACCCCATAGAGAATCTGTGGGATATTGTGAAGAGAACGTTGAGAGACTCAAGACCCAACACTCTGGATGAGCTAAAGGCCGCTATCGAAGCATCCTGGGCCTCCATAAGACCTCAGCAGTGCCACAGGCTGATTGCCTCCATGCCACGCCGCATTGAAGCAGTCATTTCTGCCAAAGGATTCCCGACCAAGTATTGAGTGCATAACTGTACATGATTATTTGAAGGTTGACGTTTTTTGTATTAAAAACACTTTTCTTTTATTGGTCGGATGAAATATGCTAATTTTGTGAGATAGGAATTTTGGGTTTTCATGAGCTGTATGCCAAAATCATCTGTATTAAGACAATAAAAGACCTGAAATATTTCAGTTAGTGTGCAATGAATCTAAAATATATGAATGTTAAATTTTCATCATTACATTATGGAAAATAATGAACTTTTTCACAATATGCTAATATTTTGAGAAGGACCTGTAGATCTTTTTGCTGGTTCACACCAAATCATTCTTTTGATAGATACTGTCCAATGAAGAGAGGGTAAAACACCACAAGTAAATAAATAAGTAAAGTTCATCTGTTAAGCCCCTTTCACAGGCAAAATTATTAGGAAGCAATAAACAGAAAATAAATAATATAACTATTAACATTAAGTGGTGATCAAAAAGATATTGAAGAACAAAACACAAAATCAAAAATAAACATTCAACTGAAAACCTGTTTAAACAAGTCCAGAGAGTCAACTAAACATAGCTATAGAGGAAGACTGTTTCACAACCTTGGTGCCGTGGACCGAAAGACTCTGTCCCACTTGGTCTTAAATTTGGGCCGTGGACCAGCTAGAACATTCTGAACCTCTGAACGAAGACAGCAAGCAGCAAGATTATATAAGAAATCTGGGACCATGCTGTTTAGTGCTCTGTATGTTAGTGTGAGAATTTTATAATGGATCATAAAATCTACAGTTAGCCATTGTAAAGAATATAAAATGGGGTTCATGTGAGCTTGCTCCTGGAATGTGTGAATTCTTTACACTTTAGCCTTAAATAAAAGAAACATAAGCTCCATGTGGATTGGCTCTTGTCCAAGTCATTTTTTAGCTTTTATGCAGTTGCAGTGCATGTCACCATATGTGTTCACCATAAACTGTTCAGATGTTGCACTTCCGAGTTCCGGCTTTGCATTCCTCAAAATTAGGTAATAGAGTAACTTTAAGATAATCTAGTTTTAAGGTTTGTTAATCAAATCAGGATTGTCCATGTCTGCATCTTGATGCAACAAAAAATTGATTTTATCCCTACCGCTACCCACAAAGAGGTGCAATGATGAAGATATAACTAGTTTTATTTACATTACCCATTAGTGCTTGTAATGTTATACCTGATTGGTGTATTTTAGCGTGCTCAAATGGCTTCATGAACTATCATCACTTCAACCATCATCTTTAGCTTAACTGTCATTTAACTATCTACTTCTTCCAGGTGGATACCATTGCAGCAGATGAGAGTTTCTCCCAGGTAGATTTTGGGGGTAGGCTAATGAAAGTGAACACAGAGGTTAGAGGTTTTGGGCCACTCTCCAGGGGCAAAGGCTTTCACTTGGCTTTCCAGGATCTGGGCGCTTGCATGTCCCTTTTGGCAGTTAGAGTGTTCTACAAGAAATGTCCAAGCATTGTGCAGAACTTTGCTTTTTTCCCTGAGGTATGCAGTGCAATCAAAAAATAATTATGTAAGCTTTTTTCTGTTGCAGTTTGATAGTGTCTGAGTTTTTTAATAATTCTTTTTTCGTCCAGACATTGACAGGGGCCGAATCCACATCCTTGGTTATCTCCAGAGGAAGCTGCATTCCAAATGCTGAGGAGGTAGATGTGCCCATAAAGCTCTACTGTAACGGAGATGGAGAGTGGATGGTACCCATTGGCAGCTGCAGCTGTAAGGCAGGCTATGAACCAGACAATGGCAACGTGTGTCGAGGTAAGTCTCTGATTTAGAAGAAGTTGCGGTGCTCAAGAAAAATGTTTTTAGGAAAAGAAAATGTCAACTGTATTATACAGGAATATTAAAATATTTCAAGCATGTTTTGAAGATGGTAACAGGATAAACTCTTGCATGCTCCAAATACAATCTAACAAGGCAGAATGGCAGCAAATCAATATTGTGCAAACATGTTTCCAATATTCTTTCATGGTAAAGGCAGCAGTCAGCATTTGAAAGCAACAACAGATGACAGATGATGCAAATGAGCTTTAACTACTCAAAGTATTGCTATAATCATGCATATTGTATGTTATCAACCTTATTACAAACCCTATATTAACATCCTGACTTGGTTTACAAAATATTATTATAACTGGCTCATCAGATGCATGCTTTTGTTAATTCTACTCAAAATGCAAATATGTTTCACTGTTCAGGAGGACACATTATAGCTCTTTGGCAGTCCTAGCAGAATGATTTTACACACATACATTGTAACTACACAGTATAATGTATTTTTGCCTGAGGTGGTAGCACACAAAGCACCATATGTTAATATTTACTGAGCTACCCTTGGATAAATGTGACACAAAAATAATTCCTCTTCCCTCAATGTTCCAAATATCTTCACCTCTTTTTCCTCCTTTTTATATCTGGCCTCCTTCCCCATTTCCTTTCAAAAATAGTACTCATTTCTTATTCTCCCCGGAGAGTCTCATCCATTCTGTCTGTATATATATGTGTGTGTGTGTGTGTGTGTGTGTGTTCGGGGGAAGGACCTGTGATGTATGTGAAAGCGAGACCTCTTCATCCCCTGTTAGTTAATTTAGCATGTTTTTGCCAGATCAGTGTGCTGCAAATAAGAAAGAAAGAAAGAAAGAAAGAAAGAAAGAAAGAAAGAAAGAAAGAAAGAAAGAAAGAAAGAAAAAGATTAAACAGACTGATAAATAGTATCTTGTCTCCCACTCATTAAACACATTAAATACATTGACTGGAATGCTTGTCAGGCTGATGGTGTCAGTTTGTGTTTTGTATTGGCAACATTTCTCATCATGTGAAATGTAAGGGTTTGTTCGAAGTAAACCAGTCGTGGGAATGATTAAACTTTATACTGTGAGGTTGCTCGATAAGCTGTAAAAGCATGTAGTGTCAATTACTTTGACTCTGAAGGTCTTGGGTTTTGCTGTTAAGTAACAAGCTTGGTGTTTTAAATGAATGTTTCGCTACTTCTTCCTGCACTATTAAAAGGAATTTTGGAAAAATGTAAATATTGCCGTAAAAAAAGAAACAAGTTATATTTTTATCCAAACTTCTAGTTAGTAAAAAATCTTCCCACAACACTGGTTGAAATTTAACTATATGTGTCGATTTAGTTAGCATAAAACAGTAAGGTTGATAAGTTTATGTGGTTTCTAATATGAATTAATAAATCAACATAGAAGTTAAGAACTGACATAAGAAATTTGGTTAAGAATTTTTGTTTGGTGTTAAAAGGAAGAATTGGAGCATGCGTCCTGCATCTTTATGGTGTTTTTTATGGTTGTAGCTAAATCTTTGAACAGAGCACTGCATGGATTTGAGCAAAGTATAGGAACCATAAAACATACTCTAGCTTCCTAGAATATGTCACATCACATGTCAGTGTAAAGTGCTCTGAGTGGTCAAAATCCTATAGGAAAGGCAGTATATAAATCCAGTCCATTTACTATTTGAAGATCCACTTAGACTTCTGATGAGGATCAATGTCAATGTCACTGTTTGATTCAGCTTCACCCACAGGAGTATCCAGCTGGGGAGTCATCGGAATCAAACTCTAGCTCAAACTCTTAGCCCTCGAATCTCAAATGCAACTCTACTAATTAAGAATCTATGTGGAAATATAGTCATTACAGTCATTACTGATCTCAGTTGATGAAATTGCTTGTAGTGCTTCTTGTGAAATTTCACCCAAATACAAACAAAGGAATAAGCAGGTGTTTAGTCTATTTTTAAAATCTAAATCTAAATGAAAATTTATCCAAATGAAATGTATGCAAACTGTCATGGTAATTTTGGTCATCTATCCCTCCCAAAGAGTGAGGAGGCTAGTCTGTAAAATAATTTTGTTCTCTGACAACAAAACCTTAAGACACAAGGCGACTGTGGCTCAGTAGGAAGAGTAGTCGTCTTGCAATCGGAAGGTTGTGGGTTTGATTTCAGCTTCCTCCTGCTGTATGTCGATGTGCCCCTGGGCACTTAACCTCAAGTTGCCTACTGATCTGCGTATGAATGTGTGAGCGTTAGTGAGTGCGATTGGGTGAATGTGGCTCTCGTGTAAAGCGCTTTGAGTGGTCTGTATGACTGGAAAGGCGCTATATAAATTCAGTCCATTTACCATTTACAAGACACAAATCAAAGAGAAAACATCTTTGTCATATGAAGTAAAAAATATAAATGTCTTACATGTCACCCATACTACTCTGCAGCAAAAAAATATTTGTTACCATGATTACCTGTATTGGGTACATTTTCTGCCAGGATTCTTCCAAAAGACAGCACTGTTTGTGCTTGTCAAACTGTCCAAAAACTACAGCATATGGTTGCTTCATCCAGTGCTTCCAACCATGCTGTACTATTTTGTAAAAGTAGGCTATCCACATCAAAACGTCTGCCAAATTTCACACTGAATATCACAATGATTCCATGGTATGTTTAGATTGCTGTTATTTAGCTCTATCAAGCTGAATAACAGCACGTTTTTCCCTCGTTGAAGGATTTTCTATTGTCTTCACTGTTAATATATTGTAAACTGACTCTCAGACATCATATTTCATTTGAGATGATTGTCTTTCATTTGAGTACTCAAACTAAAAACGCCCTCAACTGGCATTTCTTAGATCTCTGTGATGCTGTGTCAGCATACACCTGCTTGATGCTCTTGTTGCTGAAAAAGTGATTTATATTGTCGTGGGATAGTGTTTGTCTTGTCTGTCTTCCCCAAGTTGGTGTTGGGGTCATCCATTTTGGTCGCACATTTTGACACACGCAGCTCAACAGACGTCGCAGCTCTGACGTCACTGGGAGGATAAACCGGCTGAGATGTAGAGTTTTGTTGCCATTTCCCACCTGTCTCACAGGACAGCGCAACGGAGGCGCATATCTGGAGAGAAAAAAGCTCGCAGGTGAACTTTTGCTCCACAAGGCCATTCCCGGAAGAGCTTGAAAGCTGGAAATCTGTCTGATATGAGGAGATCAGAGGATTTATTCACCGATCGAAGACCACGCCCACACCTGGCGCAGCCACAGAGGTTCTATGTCCAAGGAGATGAGTTTTCCTCCTTGTGTAATGCAGTCGACTAACGGTTCATCTTTACCCCTCCTGGACAGATGAAAAATTACCGTTTTTTTTTTTCTTTAATTTGATCACGGACGCGTGGTCCCCCTCTCCTCCTTTTTTTCAGATCTGATCCATCCTCGACCGGTGGAGAGCAGAAATCAACGTCTAAGTAATTTTGTTCTTTTCATATTAAACCGGATAGGTGCATTTAGAGGTCTGGGTAGGATGAGGCATAGTTAAGGTGATGTAGGATCACCAGTAGTTAATCTCAGGTATTAACTTGTTGCATGCAATACTGATTGAATTATGTTATGCTGAGCTGTGTTTTGATTTGCTGCTGAATTGTGTGTGGTTAATGTTTTGTCTGGCTGATCCCAAATCAGCCAGGAGTTAGAGGTTTGACTTTTAAAGGTTTTTCATTCAAAGCAACTGCGGTCTGGGCCTCACCCGACCACTCTTTGTTCCAGTTTTATTGCTGGAGATTTTCCACTGAGTTCCCGCCTCAGAGTTTATTACTCTTTGTCAAAATGTGTGGCGGTCAGCTGGTTGTGGCTAAAGGGGCGTGGCCCCACCGTTTTATCAGATGATCGCTGCAATCGAGACATCAGCACCAGGAGGACTTCTTTCCATTTAACCCAAATTACACATTTTGTCCATAAAACTACTGGTTTGATCTTCATAGACACTAAATGCGCATATATTTTTCTTTTATTGTCATTGTTAGGTAGTCATTTTTATTCCCTTTGTGTAGAACGGTGCTTGTTAGTTAGGTGAAGGTTTTTGGACCAGAATAATGGTATATCAGGATTATTTGGCTTCAATAAATCTTCATATATATAATTAAGAGAAGCGTTTGTGTTTATTTCGTGCAAGAGTGATTTATCCGTCAAAACAAGGTCAATGTTCTCCCACCTTTGGTGAAGCGGTTGAATAAACAGTGACAGTTTGTGGTTTGGTTAATAATTTGTAATTATTAAAGAGCTTTGAGCCCATAATCACAACACCAGAGGACATCTCTGATTTCTATTCGTAAGTAATGATTTTTGGTTAAGAAATAAAAAATTTTCAAATTATGATTTTAAATTATAATTCTTGATGAATATTAATTAATCAATAATCATAATCCTTACATTGGCATCTTATTGGTTCGCTCCCTTTGCCAATCAGCTGATAATAACTAGGCAGGGAGCTGGACTCACTACTGGAACAGATGGTCATCTTTTTGTGAGGGTTTGAGCATATCAAAGCACATAGATGGTGTTTTTTTTGCACCAAATCCGCCTATTGTGCACACCATACGGTGCAACTGGCTCGTAATCAAAGTCATGTGTGTGCATATTTCAGTGTGTGCTTTTGTATTTATTCACGAAAACCTAAATAGTGTGTGTGCATACATAGTTAAATAACAAAAAACAAAAAAAATGCAGTACAGTTTAAGTTTGTATATGCCATGAGTGTGCATGCACTGCTTGCGAAGAGTTTCCAAAAAACAGAAGAAATATCTATTCTATTCTATAACTCTGAGCTCTTTATCTCCTTATGGATCTCTAACTTTACTTCATTGTGTTATCTAAAAACTTATTTTTAAATGCTCCTCAAATCTACCAGTGTGGTTTAGTGTATTTTCAGTTTTTTTGCTAAATGCAGGTCAGTGGGTAGATTTTATACTGGAGCCGCATTCACCTAATCGCTCTCTTAAACATACAAACATTCAGAATCAGAATCAGAATTCATACACCAATACAAAAATATGCAATACAGATTTTGTGTTCAATATCCCTCTTTATAATAGAAGTCAGTCAGTCATTTTCTACCACTTATTCCATAGTGGGTCGCGGGGGAGCTGGTGCCTATCTCCAGCACTTTATGGGCGAGAGGCAGGGTACACCCTGGACAGGTTGCCAGTCCATTGCAGGGCAACACACAAACAACCACACACACACATTCACCTAAGGGCAATTTAGAGAGACCAATTAACCTAACAGGCATGTCTTTGGACTGTGGGAGGAAGCCAGAGTACCTGGTGAGAACCCACGGGGAGAATATGCAAACTCCATGCAGAAAGACCCCCGGCTGGGAATCGAACACAGGACCTTCTTGCTGCAAGGCAACAGTGCTACCAACTGCGCCACCGTGCAGCCCATAATAGAAGTCTCAAACCGATTGTTCATCTTGTAATCAGATAGTTATAGGTTTAATACCAGTGTCCTTCTGCTACAAGTTAATGTGCCCATGGGCAAGGCACTGGAGAACAAGTTAACTGCCAATCTGTGTACCAAAGCAATTTGAGTGGTCAGTATGAATAGAATTGCAATATATAAATTTAGACTATTTACCATCTAAGGTTATCATTAAATAAAAAGCGTAAGTGTTGCAATGTCTATAGGATTTGTAGCTAATTGAAGGATTACTGTATATTGATTTGATATTCCAGAAAGATCTGTGCACAAACCCATTCAACTTGCCCTCAAATGCTCTGTATTTCAGGTTTCAATAGCTTGATATGTATCCATACTTGGACACCCACAGATAGCTGTATAGAGAGGTATCAAGAGGTAAATGATAAAGAGAGGGAGCGAGACTTGTTGCCATGGTGACACACCTCATGTGTATGAGCAAGGTTGATAAATAAATGACCTTGACAAACCAGATGTCTATCTGCCCTTTCAAAAAAAGGGATAAAAAAGACAGATAAAATTACAGTTTGCCAAAAAGCATGTAGGGGACACTAAAACATGTGGAAGGTGGTGGTTTGGTCAAATGAGACTAAAACTGAACCTTTTGGCCAATATGCTAAACTCCGCGTGTGACACAAAAATAACACTATACGCAGTAAATTACCCTGAACACCTAATTGGTTAAATAACAATGCCAAGTGACAGAATTATGCTTTGGAAATGTTTTTTTCTTAAGCATGGATAGGAAAGCTGGTCAGAGTTAGAGATGGACTGAGCTAAATACAGGGCAGTACTTCAAGAAAACCTGTTGGCCTGGAAACCTGTTAGACTGAGATGGAGGTTTAACCTCCAACAAGAGGACAACCTTAAACATACAGCCACAACAACAATGGAAAGTTTTGATCCAAGCATTTTCATGTGTTAGAATGGCTCAGTCAAAGTTCAGACCTAAATCCAATCTAAACTCTTTGATTTAAAAACTGAGGAACATTGATGCTCATCTAATCAGACTAAGCACAAGCAATTTTTGCTAAGACAAATGGGCAAAAACTGCAGTGTCCAGGTGTGCAAAGCTGGTAGAGACAGATCCCAAAAGACCTGCAGCTGTAATTGCAGGAAAGGGTGGTTGTGCAACGTAAATTAGTGCCAAGCAGTAAAACAATTACAGTATTTCATCAAGGAATAGAAAATCATAATAACAAGGGTAAAGATAGCATTTGAAATCCAATAAAACAATACATGTGGCCTATCAGGCTGTCCATATTGCCCTGCACTAAGTACATAATTTTTCTTCTGGCTTTGGGTTATGCTTTACTTTTTTATTGCATTTAAAAGAATTGTAATTTGTGGTTGTAATGCAACACAATTGTGATAGGGTTCCAGTGGTATGCATGTTTATGTAAGACAGTGTATTATTTATTGAAATGTGTGTTTCATGAAGCTCTGTTTGGCTCAGGCACAACAAAATATGGTGTAAAATCAGACCCCTGGGAATACGTTGCTCCCTTAGAAATCTTCTAAAAACAAAAGCATCAGCAAAAACAAGAAATGACAATACAAGTTGTTCAGAGGAGACACACTATAATAGCATTGAGAGCAAGGAATAAAACAGCACATAATTGGGTTTCTGATCACAAATATTGTTTTCCTTTGTTTTTTTTGTACTTTTTTATTGAGTTGCTTTTGTTTATTTTCCGCTATTTTGACATTCTTTTGTTTTTTTGGGTCCCACATATTTATTTTAACACATGTAGGACTCTGAAATCTTTCGTCTGTCATGTAAGATCCATCAAATTGACCTCATCAAATGTTTCCCTGTCTAACACTATAAATTCATTACAGAGAAGGAATATAATCATAGCGGCAAGAAGAAAAGCCACTGTAGAAAAAAGACATGAAAAGTCCTATTTGCAGTTAGTTATGCAGTGGGCAGTTCAAACATGGGGTAGATGGTGTTCTGGTTATGGTGCGTTCACACCGAACGCGGTTTCTGCGAAAGGAGCGGCCAATTTACATGTAATCCCTATGTAGAGGCGCGTTTAGGAGCGGAACAGAGCGGCGCGGCGTGGTGCGAAGGACACGGAGGGCGCGGCGCGGAAGGCGCGCCAAGCGAAGCTGGAGCGAAGCGGGAGCGGAGCGAGAGCGATGGACGAGTTGAAAAATCTGAACTTTTTCCTAAATTCAAGTTGCATCAACCAATCAGGGTCTCGATGTGGCTGTGACGTAGGGTGAAGGACCAAAGCGGAGAAGAAGCGGTTGTCAGTGAAGATGGAGGACCAGATCATAATGGCGGTGTTCGGCAAGCCAGAGTTGTATGACTCAGAACTAATTACTTTTACCGAGACAAGTACAGAAAGGACCTGGCCTGGTTATGTTTATGCACAAATATCTTATGTTTAGGAGATGTGGACATTAAAAATCTGCAGTTTTTTTATTGAGCTGAGATTTATTTACTCATCGAAGACAGATGGACAGGCGTTCAGCAGCGGGGATACAGCGCCGGTAGACCGTGGTGAAGTTAGTTTGAAGTTGGATGTTCAAGCTCCGCGGAGTTAGCGGCATCTAGCTCACGGTCGATCCGATTCAGGCACTTAGATTTTCCACGATTGTTTGGTTTGGAAACTTATTGACGGTCCTTAGTGAACCACCGCGCGTCAGAAGAGGAAGCAACAAAGAGCAGCTAGCCAAAATCTGGGTGCCTGACTCGGATCGGCCGTGGGCTGGATGCCGCTGGCTCTGCGGAGCTTGAGTGTCCGGTGTCCAGCTTCGGGCTGGCTTCACTGCGGTCGCCGGTAGTTGGTGTCCCGGGGGCCGATTCGTCTCCCAACGCGGGGCAGCAGATCTTTGAACTGGGCCCTGGATAGACGGAAGTACCGCTGAAATCGACCGTCATCCAGACGCAGCTCCTGGAGTAGGTGGTGGTAATCTCCGAACTGTTCCCGTCCCTGAAGAATCTGGTGAACCCAGGGACATCGACGTCGGCGGCATTTTTCGGCTCTCCACAGGTGAAACACCGTGATTATCCGTGAAATCCTTGTCCGCCATGTTCAGTTGAAACCAGCAAGCAGCAGATGGAAGCTCCTCCTATTTGATGACGTGGCGAAGCGTTGCCACTTGTTGCCAAATGCCAACTACCTCACGCGGAATGTCAAGCAGGCAAAAGCACACTAATGCAGCAAAAAATTCGCAGAATCCGCGTTTGGTGTGAACGCACCATAATTAGACAAAATCCTAATTTAACCTTTTGGCTCACATGTAAAGACCTGTGTGTTGTACTTGCAATCTCCACTATGGCACAACATGGTGACAGCATCATGCTTTCGGGGACACTTTTCTTCAGCAGGGTCCAGGAGGCTGGTGGAGTTGAAAGATGTTTGGAGCTAATCTTAATTCTGGTAGAAAACCTATTAGAGACTACAAAAGACTTGATAATTGGGCATACATTGACTTACCAATGATATAATTCCCTAAAATATGTTTGCCAGATCTACAGTTGAAGTCCAGACTTACAAGTAATTCCAAGTTGCCAATGCCAGTTTGTGACAAGGGTTGAAAAGAGCTGCTCACAAATGCTTTCCATCCAGTGTGACTGAAGTTAAGCAATTGTTCGAAAAATTGGCAAAAATATCAAGCTGTAGATTAGCAATGTTGTTAGAGACTTCCCCAAAACAAGTGATGTACAAAACATAAGCTCACAGGCTAAGTACTAATACATGTATACCTACACCTCACAATTATACACTACTTTGTGTCAGTTTATCATATAAAATCCCATTAAAAGCAAATATGTTTGTGTTAAGCACAGTAGGCTCATACATTTAGGTATTTTCTAACACGTGTCACTGTAAGCAGTGTTGTTTCTTTCAAATTTGGTTAAATTCCAAAGAACAGGTTCAAAGTTTGAAGATCTAATCCTCTTGGTGACTGACCATGTTTCAGTTTCACAGCATCATGTTCAGGCAGAGTTTCGAATTAAATATGCATGCACAAGATTAAAAATGTAACAGCATTTATGCCAGTCCGTCTGAAAAAGTGGTATTATGCATGCCTAACAAGCAATAGTTAATGAGGATTTGTGAACTATGACTCTGGTTGTAGTAGTTTATACACATTAATGAACTTTGTGCTCTTAAATAGGATGCTATTGTGACAGACACAAAGTTCCTTTGTGAAGATTTCATGCCCTGCCGCTTTTAGAAAGGTGTAGGGATTTGATAACTATAAATGGACGCACCTTTTTACATGCTGCATGAAGCCATGCATTCTGGTGTTTTATATCATTTATTTTCTACACATTTATTTTCCCCTTCTTGTTTTGTGAGGGCCACAGAAGGGTTGAGTCCACCAAGGTTTTCTTCTCAAGGTTTGTCACATTCCCAGTGGACTGCAGGGTATGTAATAAAACATCATGTACACAGACGGAATACAAAGTAAATATTCTAGACTCAGCTTAAGTCTCTGGGTAATCGAAGTCGTATAAAGTTACTGCCAATGGATCAACTCTCATGAGACATTCATGTAGGAATAGAAGGCAAAATTAAGGAAAACATAATACTTTTTGCACCTAAATTCCTTTTACATTATTGCACATTTTTATAGTTGTATTGAGAGCAGGTATATGTTCAACTTTTCAGGTAGTCAAAGGCAAATGGATAAATGTCTTTGATGCTTGTGTGTTCACTGCATAGTGACAGGAAGCATTGTGTTGCTAACAGCTAAATGATACAGGACTGTCAGGCTCTACTGACCCATGTCCTGAACACAGCAGCAAATGTAGCTCATTTTGTTCTGTAAATGCAATGATTGTAAAGGGGTTTCTGTTCCTTTATGTAAGAACTACAGCAGCTAGCACCTTTGAAAAGCTTATACAGAATTTAGCCTGCTATTTTGCCTTAAATAAAGTCTGGTCTCACAAAGGTACTTTGACATTATTTGAAAGACCTCAACTTACTGTAACAGGATGTAATGTGTTGAAATTTTAGAAAGGAACCAATGAAATAATTTGAACTGAACAGCAAGTGAGTTATCGAATTTGTCACAACTTAGAAGCAAACATGTTGTGCTTGTCCGGCTTAGGGTATTTTGCCAACATGAAAGAAAAATAATGTGATAATGGATTTGAACAAATGTTTGACCTTTCCAACGGACCTTATGTCAACATTTCTGGTTGATTTTGTTACTTTTACATTGATCAATTGCTTGGTTAGGTAAACTTTTATATATTGTGGAAATGTATTCATTTCTAGAAATCAGAAGAAATTTGGAAAATATTTAACTTAAGATGCAATATACTGACTCAAAGATGAAGATACATTCTATTTTCTGCCTGTCTCTGAACATATCAGTCTGAGGCCTAATAACATTAGACAAATGACCAAGCAGGATGCCCTAACAGATACATAAGATTTACACACAACTTATACACAACAGTAAATACAGAACAAGTTTGTTGTTTTCCTCCCAGTATTATTATACCATGTCTTATACTGTTTTGTAATGGGTTAGGAAATTTTGCTCATCCCAACACTCATACAGTACTAGCTATTGGTCAAAAGGTAACATACACTCATGTGCCTGAATGTCATCTTAATGTCATACTAATCTAATCTCAAATTAACATTTATTTTGGATTTTCTCAAATCCATCCAAGGTTCAGAATTATCCATACAGGTTTGAATACATAAATACACCCACAGCAATTTTTGTTTAAATGTCCTTTAGCACATTTAAGAGAAACAACTCTCGTTTTGTCACCATTAACAAGGTTCTGGCATACATTTGGCTGGATAATTAATCACTTATAAGAAATGTTACAGATCATTTAAATGGTTTGATTCCTGTCACATATAAAGCTTTTAATCACAGTCCACAAATTTTAAATGTGGTTAATGTTAGCCTATTTTTTCTATTTCAAACTCAGTTTGGATGTGTTTGGACTTATTCCGTTTTAAACAAAAACATTTGTCAACATTTTGAGGTGAAGTTAAAGCAGTTGGTCATAGTCTGTCAAGATGAGTGCAACCGAGGACCCCAGAATGCAGACTAGCAGGCATCATGACAGTAGGTGAAAAAGATTTAATGAAAAAACAAAAACTCACTCACAGGAGGAGGCAGGAACCAAAACTATAAACAAGCAGGCGAGATAAGCATGGCATGATCCAAAAGACAAGGTGACATGATCTGAAAATGTTTCCATGAGGAATGAACAGAACAGAAGTGTATTTATGGAGCGTGAACCAGGTGAAGCAGGGAGACAAATTAGCTAGGTGCAGGTGAACCGAATAAAGTTGATTAACATTTGTGGCCTGCTGGAGGTAATTTTGCAGGGCTCTGGCAGTGCTCTGGCAGTGCTCCTCCTGTTCCTCCTTGCACAAAGGCGGAGGTAGCGGTCCTGCTGCTGGGTTGTTGCCCTCCTACGGCCTCCTCCACGTCTCCTGGTGTACTGGCCTGTCTCCTGATAGCGCCTCCAGGCTCTGGACACTACGCTGACAGACACAGCAAACCTTCTTGCCACAGCTCACATTGATGTGCTATCCTGGATGAGCTGCACTACCTGGGTCACTTGTGTGGGTTGTAGAGTCCGTCTCATGCTACCACGAGTGTGAAAGCACCACCAACATTCAAAAGTGACCAAAACATCAGCCAGAAAGTATAGGTACTGAGAAGTGGTCCGTGGTCCCCACCTGCAGAACCACTCCTTTATTGAGTGTGTCTTGCTAATCACCAAAGGTCTCCCCCTGTTGTCTATTCCATTTGCACAACATATGAAATTGATTGTCAATCAGTGTTGCTTCCTAAGTGGAAAGTTTGATTTCACAGACGTTTGATTTACTTGGAGTTATATTGTGTTGTTTAAGTGTTCCTTTTATTTTTTTGAGCAGTGTATATAAAAAACTTTATTCGAAACTGCTTTGGGATTATTTCAATTGCAATAGGCACGGAGACGGAAAGGAAAAGGAAAAAAAAAAGAAGCAAAAGAGAGAGAGAGAGAGAGAGGTGGGGCAAAATGAAAAAGGGAAAGAAGGAGAAAAGAACAGAGGAGAGAAAGAAGGGTGAATAGAGTACAAGATAACACCCTAGAAGATTGCTTCTACACCTGCAGATACATTTATAACAACAGCAATCTTACAGAAGAGTTTACAGGACAAATGAATGTTTGGCGGTAACTGCGGCTCAATATAGAACATCTGTTTATCTATTAACACCTGAATCCAAACACCTGTGCATGTAAGTGTGAGCACACTTGTGCTTATAAGATTTCTCCATAAAAATATGCAATAGTGAGTGTGAGGAGCCATAGGCCTGCATCCCTGGACCTGAGACAGAGATCTGAGACACAAACATCCAAAGGCCCCCCATTGCACAGGAACCACCATCGCCGGGACTATCGCAACCCCGCCAGAGAAGAGCAGAGGAGACCCCCAGGGGAACCACCCAGCAGCCACAGTGCAGAAGCTCCAGGTAGCTGCAGCAATGAGCCCACAGACCCCGCAACCCATAGACCCAGAGACCCGAGACCCCGGGACACATCACTCCCCAAGCAGAGGCCTGACAGAGCCAGGGGGCCCAGGCCCTGGCAAGCAGCCACTGGGAGTGAGCTGTCACACACCAAAGCACCCAGCGCCGTACACTGAGAACCACCAATATACCAGTGAAGTGTGTAATCCAGGACAGGGAGCAGCCCAAGAGCCTGACACAAAAACAGGCGCACCCAGTAACAGTCACACATTCCCACCCTCATGCATACATATAAAAACACTCACACCCACACAGCCAATGTAAAGACACACAAAACCCAAACGCCACACACCCCTTCCCACAGGGGCACACCCCCAGAGATGAGCTCCACCCCCGAAAAGACAATGAAGACACATCCACACAGTGCAAGCTCCACAGCCCCAGTCCAAGCACCCTTGCCACATCCTGCCCTCCACTTGACGTTTTATGTTCTATAATCAGTTTGCCCCTGGAAAAAAAGAAAATAAGTCTAAACTGAATGTGATATCCATGTTGATGATGAGGGTATGTAAACTTCTGCCTGGGTATCAGACATGGTCATCAACATGACTAAAGCAGTAAAGCTCTTGGATAGATAATTGCATGAATGATGAGTAAAATTAAGGGAGTTGTTTTGCAAAACAGGGATGTTTTGCTTCTTTCATAACATTTGGACAATACATAAACTTAGTTTTGTGAGAAAAACAAGGATTTTTTCACTTTATTTTTGTTTAATTTATGTGGACTGGATATTCAGTCTCAAAAACTGGTGAAGTTGAGGCCTACTTCCCTCATGCCCACTATCCCCTTCTATGTTATAAACCACAACCACTGTTTAATTGTTTTTTCACATCTGTCCTCACATTTGTCCTGACTCAACAGAAAACAAAAAACTTTAAGTGTAAGCTGAAGCAATTATTGACTTAACGGGCAGACTGTGTCAAAAACAACTCATGCTACAATTGTTTTGGAATAATCTTTTGAATTTTTACTTTAGCACCAATTTCACCCTAGTGTTGACGTTGTCACCAAATACCAGTTTGGCGTACGTATCATGGTTTTTTTTGTCAGAATCCCAAAAAGCATGCAGAAGCAGGTTTTTTCTTTTTAACTGGTTGAACAATATCTATGCCAGAGGTCTGACTTTTTTGTGACAAAATCTAGATTTATAAAAACAATTTAAAGTGAAAGGTTCTTAAAACTATTTGTTTTGTAAAGTATCTGTGTATACATGTTTGCTGGAATGTATTAGAAAACATGACATAGAGACCTACAACATGCATGCTTACTGTCTTTTTCTACCTTATTTCTATCTTTGATATTTTTTGACCAGCAGTGCTTTAAACATGCTCAGGATGTCATCAATTTAATGGCATGACATAAGTACTACAGCATTCATTGGAATTGCAGAGACATAGTTGATGCAAATTATTTTCTGTAAACCCGAACATGTTTTTCTGTTTCTTTTCAGATAAACAAAAACACAAGAAATAAGTTGTCAATAATCTTCTTACTGCCTTGTTTGATTTTTAAACGTCAAGACAAATGTGACCTGAATTAGCTGGTTTTATTCAATGTTCAGGGGTCAAAGTTATGTTTTGTTTTATATTGTTTTCACAGCTTGTCCTCAGGGCACCTTTAAGTCATCCCAGGGGGCAGGATTATGTCAGCAGTGTCCGCTCAACAGTCGCTCCACCATTGAAGCTGCCACCCTCTGTGGTTGTCGGAATGGATATTACCGCGGAGACATGGACAAACCAGAGGACATGTGTACCAGTGAGTCAACACATATAATTACACTCTAAACACATCTCTCTGTTAGGTGTCAAGATGACTGGTCCAGGCTTAACATCCCAGTAGGTGACATATTGGGGCATTCAGGCTGACACCTTCAACAGCCGAATATTTCAAAATTAAATGAAAATCCAGGATCTACCTTGATTTATCATTCTGCCTGCAAATGTATGCACCTCATTCAGAGAGCCAAAAAACACATACATTCTTGTTAAGGGATTCTGGGAGTAGCAAGTAATAATGTTGCCACACTGCTCAGGCTTTCCATTTTGGTTAAGCATGTGTTTATTGTGTTGAAGAGCCTACACTGCAACGCAAGACAAAGCAGTGACAAAGCAGCCCCTCGGTCCCTCAGAGATATAGTGTAAGTAGGTTAAAACATGAATCATTTTGGACTCATACTCTGAAACTGTGTGTGTACTGTGTGTGCTGCTGTTCAAAGTGTGGAATCACTCATGGGTTTTTGTGCACTTCCCGGTGACCTGAATACATCTTCATATTTTCAGGGATTAAAAAAAACTCTGGTTCAGTCATATTTAGGACTTATGGTCTTCATATAAATTCGAGTTATAAAAATTAAATAAAGCCTTCAACAGTTTAATTTATATTATTGTCCACACTGACGGATTCTGTTAACACCTTCACAAGTTTTAATTACAATCTTCATCACCACGGAAACAGTAGAGACGTGAAGATTGTGGAATTCCTCCACCATGCCACTAGTATACTCAAAAATTCAACAACATGCACAAACACTTCCTGCTTACAAAATGGGGGAGACAATGAGCAGAACCATCATTACATTAAAAAGAGTCAGCACCACAAGTAAGTACTCTGCAATCCGCCATTGTTATTGTGATATCTTCGTCCTGTGTAGGTTTTAAACTTGGTGCACTATTGCATTGATCTCCATGAGACAGAAGGGCTTCCCCGTTTTCAGTTAGTAAACAAACAGTTAAAACTAAACTAAACTGTTCAGTTTTCACCAGAAAACGTAGTGTAAATATGGGAGGAAACTTGTGCCATCAGAAACTGAATTTGAATTTCTCAGACTGAATCTGTATTTGTGTAATTTGAAATTAAATGCATTGATTTGAAACTGAATTGAATGGTTTGAAAACTGAATTGAATGGTTTGAAAACTGAATTGAATGGTTTGAAAACTGAATTGAATGGTTTGAAAACTGAATTGAATGGTTTGAAACTGAATTAATTTGCATTGAAAATGTATTTCGTTGTTTTGAAAATTCAGTTTGCCTACTTTCACTTTCAGTTCTAAAATTCACTTTCAGTTCTAAAATTCAATTTCAGTTCTAAAATTCCGTTTTTTGTGTCACACATCCAGGTCCTTGAGGATAGCCACAGATTAATCAAACACAGATTCATTGATTTACGTTTCACATCAGGTTAAACTTTCTTTACGGCATTTAAGCTGGAGCAGTGCAGCATACATGAGCTTGGCAGATGTCAATCACCAAGTCAAATGAGCATCTATAAGAAATCATGTAAACATATGATGGTCAAACAGCAATACTTATGCTACCTGTAGCTATTAGCTAAACATGCCAGATCAGCATGGTGTGGCCGGTGTTATGTCGGTCTGCGTTTCCCCTGCCTTTACCTCAGCGTAACTTATGTTGCCTAGCAACAGTGATAGCGTGAAGCACAGAGCTGTGAAAATTCAGTTTCTGATGGCACAAGTTTCTTCCCATATGTAAACAGGGATTGCGATCTGACTGTGTAGGCCACTGGAGTATACTCAATTCAATTCAATTCAGTTTTATTTATAGAGCGCCAATTCACAACACATGTTGTCTCAAGGCACTTCACAAACGTCAGGTACATACATTCCAATTAATCCTAACCATTGAACAGTACAGTCAGATTGAGTTATGTATTCAAATTGGATAAAACGTTTTTCTGTCTAAGGAAACCCAGCAGATTGCATCCAGTCAGAGACTTGTAGCATTCACTCCTCCTGGATGAGCATGTAGAGACAGTGGACAGTCACTGGCGTTGACTTTGCAGCAATCCCTCATACTGAGCATGCATGTAGCGACAATGGAGAGGAAAACCTCACTTTTAACAGGAATAAACCCCCAGCAGAACCAGGCTCAGTGTGAGCGGCCATCTGCCACGACCGACTGGGGGTTTGAGAGAACAGAGCAGAGACACAAAGAGAACAAAGAAGCACTGATCCAGGAGTCCTTTCTATGGGAAGGAAAAGTAAATGTTAATGGATGTAGCTCCTTTAGTCGTTTCATCTAGTAAGAAAGAACAGATAAACTTTGAGCCAGTTTTCAAGGATAGAGTCTGAAAGAGAGCACATAGAATTAGTCACAGTAAAAGCTCAGTCAATTGCCATGTCTAGGAGAGAGAAAGGGTTAAACACTGAAAGACAGGGCCATGTGGATCATTGTTAAACTGAATAGTTTGAGAAGATTTGAACTTTGTGACATGTTGGATTTGCATAGTGGTCATCATAAGATTAGTACACTGTGGTTACATGGGATGGACATGGTCAGCAATAACACTCAGGTCTGCTGTGGCATATAAACAATGCTCAATTGGTACTAATTTGCCGAAAGTGTACCAAGCTGTTTCAGGACCAACTTCTCCAGAATGATGGATCTACGCTCCCATGTTTTCCAGTTTTCTTCAAACGAGACATTTTTCCAATCTGATATTGTCCGATTTTGGTGAGCCTGTATGAATTGCATCATCTTTCTTGTTTTAGCAGACAGATATAACATTACTTTTTTGTTTCCTTTAAGGCTTGTTGTGTTGGTTGTAATGAGTGGCCATTTCAGCTACTCCCATTATGCTACAGTATGTTTTTTTTATTAAATCCAACAGGACAGGTGCTTAAACTTAAACATTTCTCACTAAAATACTATTGAAAGACAGATGGAACCTCAAAATGTTTGAGTTATTTGTCACATGTTCTGTAGGTGGGTCAGGGTTTTATTACACCAGAGAAGACACAGAAAAAGCCTCACCTCAACACTTGTAGCACACTTTTAAAATGATGGCGATAGAGAGAAAAAAATCAAATTTGACAGTGTGAGCGTGTCAGGTGTGCGGCACAACTCTTTAAATGACTTTGGCACTTTCAATTCAAGTGCAAATCAGATTACAGTTTTATTTGGAGCACAGTGGAAATAAAAAAGAATAGGCCAAGCTACAAAAACAGAAGGATTAAACTTAAATATAGAGAAGAGGGATTCAGAGTGAGACATGAATCAGGAGAGTGGATTGTAAGAGTGAATGTGAATGTTTGTAGATTATGGAAAAAAAATCACTACATTAACATGCCTCTGCTGCTGTAGAGGTGGGTGGTTGTGTGCAGGTAAGTGCATATAATTTAAATTCTGAGTGTGCAGTCTCAGCAACAAAACAAAAAACAAAAACAGATGGGGTGTCTTTCTCTTAAAAGTTTCCCATTGTTGCAGCAGCGTGGCTAGAATGTAATCATCTGTTTTCATAGTGACTTTGCATTTCAAAATGTTTGTTAAATAAAATATTTTTTATGCATGTGTAACAACTGTCAATGCACTGTATGAGGACCCTGCTTAGATTATTTTAATCTCCCGTTGTTGGCACTTTGATTTTGCTGCATATCCATCCTTGAGTATCTGTTTAAGAATTACAGTACATACTAATACATATTCTACTGGGTCCTCTCAGTCTCATCTTACGACGCTTTGATCCAGCATACGCCAAGGTTGAACATCCATTTTTATCTTAACTGCTCTTGTTTCGTCTGTGTCACACTTTGTGTGATGTGTTTGCACTGTCAAGGAGAAGTGAGCCCGCTAGGCTTAACCTTGTGAAAACTGGTTGTGCTTTGAAGACATACTTTGACACTGAGTGAAAACTGAGACTGATTGACTGGTAAAAGACAATAATTATAGGCCATTTTTTAATGTCAAAGAAGGTGCTGTTTTAAGCCCAAGTTCTGCTTACAATGATTGACTGATCTTAACGGGACAATGATGTGTAAAATGTAGATGATGTTTAAAATGTAGAATTTATTTAGTTTGTGCAGTCAATAGGAAAATGACACAAATCCTGTTTCTGTACTTCGTCTTTTATATATGTCATCACACAAAGCAGGGGTCCTCATTTTCTATGATCAGTGGACAAAATTGGATTTCTAAATAAGGATAAAGGTCCAGGACAACTATTAGTGAGCTTATTTCCTTTATTAAGTTTGCTTATAGCAAGCAGAAAAAAAGTCTCCAGCTGCTTGTTTGCAACCCTAGGTCAAACTAATTGACAGAAAAGCTTAATAAGCACTTTAATTTCATTTCAAGACACTTTAACCTAAACTTGATTAACTTAATTACTATTCATGCCTAAAAAACTGCCTTTCTACCACACATAAGAAATCAATCAAATGCTACAAACATTGTGTGACTGTGTTCTGCTGCCAGTGTATCCGCTTTTTTCTTTCTGTTGTAATTTGAAAATGTTTTCTTTGCAATTTCAATTAATCGCAAAACGTTTGTTCTCCTGCTACACATACTAAGCACTTTGCTGTAAAGGTTTTGATAATTAATGACTAAGGTGTTGTAGCAGAACGCTGCACTCTGTTCAGGTCTCTCCCACACAGCTTTCTGTTGAGCCTCAGCTGAGTGTTCTCTAAAATATGGTGTGGACTTGGTCTGGAATTATTTTTTGTTTTGTCCTGACACAGAGAATCTCTGACATTGGTTTATAACCAAGATATTTCTGCCAGGACTTATCTAATTAATTGTCTTTGTTATAAACATCCATTTTTGTAGTTCATACTTACATATTTATGTCTGTGATTGGTTGTCATGTGGCGTAAACAATTTTGCTACAGCCCTTTGGCATGAGCACTTACGAAACGAAAAAAGCTTATTTTAAATCTATTTGACAAGCTGTCTAATTACTTAGTTTTTGATATTAAAGCATAATACAATCGAATTATTTTAATGTAAAAAAAATGTTTGTTCAATACTGAATAATAATAAAAGAAATATTTGTACATTTTGTTTCTCTAGATTGAAGCGCAATGGAACTGTTTTTTGTTTTTTTTGTACCACTACACCCCTGCTTTCTATTTGACAACACTGAAAAGATGTTTTTGTATTGAATATTCTGCATCTAAGCAAATCCTAGGTTATGCAATTCAGAGTTTTTGAGTTTTTTTGAATAGAGTGTTACTGTATAGTGTCCAAGATGCTACAAGTCAGTGACTGTTGAAAACAGTTGGAAAAATAGTGAAGAAAATGTAAATCTATCAGTGGTGTTCCGATCGATCGGCCACCGATCATTATCTGCCGATTTCCGTTAAAAAGTATGTAATCGACGTGTGCCGATCAGTGCCTTTCATTGCCGATTACAGAACCCGATCACATGTACCTCATACTTTGCAGTGTAGTGTAGCTCCCAATGTCCTACAAACTGCGCAAGCGCGCGGCGGCAAATCCTGAACAAACATGTCGGCTGTTTGGAGCTTTTATACGGTCTGTGAGAGTGATGTAAAGTTTGCGTCCTGCAACACATGCAATGGTAAAATACCTCGAGGGGGAAGCACGTCAAAATGCTTCAACACAACAAATTTAATACGACATTTAAAGAACAAGCACTTGGCGGAGTATGGTGAGTTTTCGAGGCTCACTGCAGAGAATGAAAAGAAGACAACCGGAGCAGTCAGACGGCAGTTAACGCAGCCCACCATTGCCAACACTCGCTCGTATGAGCGTGGCAGTCAGAAGGCTAAGGAAATAACTCGAAAAATAATTGAATTCATCGGGCTAGATGACCAGCCTTTCTCCGTGGTAGAAGACGCTGGGTTCCGCCGACTGCTCTCACACTTGGAGCCCCGCTACGTGCTACCGGGACGTAAGTACTTCACAGATGTAGCCCTGCCCGAGCTCCACCAGACAGTGTACTCTCACGTCCAATATCTCCTTAAAGAAGGCGTCTCATCCTCTTTAAGTTTCACGAGTGATATATGGAGCTCGGACGTCAGTCCTGTGTCGATGCTAAGTTTAACAGCTCACTGGATTGATTCGGATTTTCAACTTCATAAAGCTGTTCTGCATGCCCAGGAGTTTTCTGGTTCCCATACTGCCGTAGCTTTAGCCACCACATTTGAGAAAATGTTTCAAACGTGGCGTATTTCAAAAGACAAGATACACGTGATACTGAGAGATAATGCCAGAAACATGGTGAAAGCTATGATAGATGCTGGTTTACCAAGTTTGGGGTGTATGGCACACACCCTGCAGCTGGCCATCCATGAGGCAGTGCTGTCACAGCACAGTGTTAGTGACATTATTGCCAAAGGGAGACGCATTGTGGGGCACTTCAGGCACTCCCCATTAGCGTATGCAAGACTTCAGAGTGTACAGAAACAACTTGGCCAGCCCTCCAAAAGACTGCAACAAGATGTCAGCACTAGGTGGAATAGGTGGAATTATATGCTCCACAGACTCCTTGAGCAAAAACGAGTATTGGGCGTTTACGCTGCTGACTTTGAGCTACCTGCAACCTTTACATCTTCTCAGTGGGAATTGATTGAAAACATGACAACACTGCTGGAACCTTTTGAAGAGCTGACTAAGGAAATATGTTCATCAACTGCATCTGCTGCTGATGTCATACCCTCTGTGATGGTTTTAAAGCGTATTCTGACCAAAGAGACTGCAGCAGATCATGGTGTGAAGACAACTAAGGACACGTTGCTGGAAGCTGTCACCAAAAGATTTGCTGACATTGAAGAAGAGCCCCTCTACAGTTTGGCAACAGTCATAGACCCAAGGTGAGTTAATCATCATCAAAATAATGATGGATTAAAAAAAGCATTATAGAAATTATAAAAGCAACATAGTTACATTTTTTATTCTCAACTGGCCTGAAAATTAATGTGACCTCCTCCCCTAAAGGTACAAAGACAGATTTTATTCTGAAGGACTTAAGACCAAAACACACAGACTGCTTCTTGGTCTGATGACAGAAGCCGCTCAGAGGGATCCAAACCAAGAACATGAAGCTAACAGCACAGGGGAGCCAGCAGAGAAAGTGCCACGACCAGGATCTTTGTCTTCAATATTCGGTGAGATCCTGGCAGAAGAAACCCCGCAGCAGGCTCACACCGACAGTCCAACGCCATCAGAGATGATAATCTACCTCTCAGAGCCACCCATCTCTCGGAGTGCATCATCATTGGAATACTGGAAAACTAATAAGGAACGTTTTCCAGACCTTGCTAAAGTAGCAAGAGCTTACCTGTCTGCACCATGCACAAGTGTGGAGAGTGAGCGCTTATTCAGTGCTGCATCCAACATTGTGGACGGACACAGGAATAGACTCATGACTGAAAAAGCTGAGATGCTTCTCTTTATTAAAAAGAACCTTCCCACAATGCTTACCAATAAGTAATAGGCATTTAGCATGTAAAAATGCTGTTCAACATTTTGCCTGTTCAAAGCAAATGCACTTTAATTTCACTTGTGCTGTTTTTCTGTTTCAAGATCTTTAAGACCATGTTAATGTTGTTTGAGTAGCAAATGGGCTATTTTATTTTATATATGAAGCAACAAACCCATGGTATTGATTTGTTTAGTAAATTATAAGAAAGGTAAACATGTAGTTTTTTTTCTGACAATCCACAACAGTTTGCTCATGCATTTATGACAGTTATTTGAATGCAACCTACACTTGCCTTTGAACAATTCCTTTTTTATTTGACATAATTTGATTAAGGCAATGTGAGATTTATTTTTACTGCATTATTCGCCAAGAGGCTTAATGACTTAACTCTGTTAAAGATTGCATTACTGATAGCAGGTTTTCAGTTGTCCTTTTCACTAAATATTTGCTGCATTGTGCCTACAAGTTTTTTGCATTTTTTATTTTGAAAAAGTAAGTAAAAACACATTTTTCATCTAAATTAAGGTGATTCTATGGTTCCTTTTTTCCACATCATGTAGCCAGTAGCCCTTATAGCTAAATTGAAACATTTACTGCCAATACATGTGATCGGCAATGATCGGAACTCATGGGTGATCGGTATCGGAATCGGCAGCAAAAAGCCTGATCGGAGCATCCCTAAAATCTATTGTTTGTTATGCCAATATATCTCAATAATATTGGCATCACAGGATTGTCTTTTGTGCGGCCCTATTTCTCAACATTATTTCTGCATTTTTGCTGTGTTATAGGTGTAAAGTACTTTTTAAAGAGTACACGGACTCACCTAAAAATATTACAGTTCCAATTTTTTGGAAACCCGTCCGTTTCCTCTTTGGTCCTGAACAAAATAGTATTTGTTCCAAATAAAGAACACTGTTGCTGAATTGTTTAACCCTAATTCTCAATTCCACAGTTTGATGGTCAACCACTGATGGCTAAGAACACAGAAATTCTACTCTTCCTTTAGACAAGAGAGAACAAGGCTTCTTTTTCCCCCAAGTAGAGGTTTAAAGTGGCAGTTTGATGGGGATCATTTTATTGCAACATTCAAGAGCAAGTTTACCATTTGGTTATGTTGGCTTTTGATCAAACATGACCTGATCAGTTTTGATTATGTGGATTTAAAGCCTTGACCTGCCATTAGGGATTTAAGCCCGTTCTGATTTCTCGGAAAATATCTTTTTCAAGTGTTCCCTCTCTGAGTGGTCATTACTTGTTTACATCAGGAGCATGCACAGAAGAGAATCTGCAGATGTTATTTTAAAAGAGACAACATTATTATTGTTATTGAGTTGACATTTTAAACTGTCGATAGCATTTTACAGCCCTGTTAGTATTAATACTGTAAATTGCATTCTCCATAAGCACTCTCCAGTGAATGTAGATCCTTATCTTACCTTAAGATTTCTCAAAGGCTGCAAACATTTTTAAATCTACAATATTCCATAACAGACAGAGGTTTTAATGCCTTGAAAGGATAAAACAGAGCGACTGTAAGTTACCCGGTTCAGCCTTCCTGTTATCTGTTGAATTCTCCCCCAATCTGTTAGTGCTAAGGTATGACCAGTTTTGACCAGGATTGCTACATTGAGTCTGTCCACCATGGTTGTTGTGAAAAAGGAGATGCTGGGAGTCCTGATACAGATTTTATGCTTAGTCCTGTCATCAGTGCTATGCCACACCTCCTGTTGTCCTGTACTATCAGCTTCATTTTTAAAGGCCACAGCTGTGTGGGATATTGCTGTCTCCACTTGTGTTTCGTGAAATGCAAGCTCAAAGGCCACTTGTCTTTGTGGGATTATGAGAAATATTTTTGTGAAAGAGGGTTAAAATAAATAATGTCTACAAATAGACCATACTGAACGGGGGCATTGGTAAAGGGAGTGATTTACCTCTCTAAATTTGCCTCTCCAACTTTCCTCATTTTTTGGATCTCTTCTTCATTACAAGCAGATGGTTTCTGAAAGAGACAAATATTTTTCCCAGATGTTTGCTGTGCCACAGTCTGCATTGCATTCAGATGTTTAGTTTTGGCTCTAATTTTAGTTTACACAATAACTACAGCAAGCTAATTTGCAATTGCCAATAACAAGGCAATTAAGAGAGAGTGGGAACACTGGAAACATGTATTTTCATTCTCCATTGACATATATTTATCATTCAACTTCTGTTCGCAGGCGTCCCTTCTGCTCCCCGCAATGTGGTCTCAGTGGTTAATCAGACGTCGGTGATCCTGGAGTGGCACTCACCACGCGACACGGGGCACCGTGAGGACCTGTCATATAACGTTGTGTGCAGGCGGTGTCACAGCAACGAGCGGCGGGCATGCCAGCCGTGTGATGACAGTGTGGTTTTTGCTCCAGGCAAGGAGATGTTGAAGGGGACAATGGTGGAGATTAGCAAGCTTCGTGCTCACACGTCGTACACCTTTGACATACAGGTTTGTGCCTGCAAATGTTTTGTCTTGGATTTGCAAGGAAATTCAAGTCTAGGGTGATTCTCGCTCTGGAGTACGAAGAAGAACAAATCATTTTCAAGCTTGAAATTCATCTCATGTTCAGTAATAGATTATTAGAATTTTTGTAAAAAAAAAAAGCTCCATCCTTACTTGATAGGCCACTTTAAAAACAGCCTTTTTCCTGTCAGCTTGTTTTAAATGCAAATGGATACCAAATACTCACTGAAATGCTCGAAGGTACTGACGCTACATAAATACTTGCTGACCTGCAGGCTTTTATGCAAAATCGGCAATTATATCTCTCAGCTCACAAGGTCACCGTAGTGTCGGTAAAGCCAGTACAGTGGTAAACCTTCAATCTTCTGCCATCTGGCTCCTTAACTGTACAATTTTAAAGCGCAATTTAAAGTCACCTGCA
Source organism: Girardinichthys multiradiatus (assembly GCF_021462225.1). Lineage (NCBI taxonomy): Eukaryota > Metazoa > Chordata > Actinopteri > Cyprinodontiformes > Goodeidae > Girardinichthys > Girardinichthys multiradiatus. The sequence continues at coordinate 6,508,284 of NC_061802.1, forward strand.
TTTATATTGTGACATCTAAGGACCTCCTGAGTAAAAAAGCTTTCTGTATTTGTACATACTTGTTTGAATACTTTGCTTTATGTGATTTTCATTTTAGGCTATGAACAACTGAAACAGTGGCTTCCATGTTAACAAGTATAAAGTATTCTGTTTTTATTTCCCCCCCATACCACTGGAAAGTCAAAGTCTGAACTGAAATTTAGCTTAATCTTAGTTTATCAGGTTTTTTCTATAGTCTAAATGGCACCTTCAGCAGTCAAGGAAAGGCAGAAACATAAAATTAAATTATCGGAGCCTGAAGTAAATGATCATAATTTAAAACCTTAATTTGCCCTGACTAAAGCATTTGTTTCACTGTCAGAATGATTAACTGCACACTTGGCAAAACAATACGTGGCAACTGGCCTTGCCTTTGAAACCCACTGACAATGTGGTCAGCTTGTCTTTGTCTCAGAGATGAGACATTAAATCTAATAACAATTCAATTTTGTGTCAATTTTAGCAGTTTTTTTCACTCAGGCTTAAAAAAAAACAGCTTCACTGGTTTTGAGATTAGACACAGACGTCAGTCAAATAATTTTGGCATGCTAAAATGATGAATAATTCTGGATGCAGAGTTTGACTCGTGTTATCAAAGACAAATCAAAAAATATTTATCCTGTTATTCAGTAAATATAATGGTGTACAGGGCCCTGTTTGAATGCCAGAACTTTTAAAACATAGAATTTTTTGTTTTTTACTTTTATTGTAACTTTTATTCTGTACCATTCAGCTGAAAAACAAATACATCTGTTTAGGAGAGAAAAATGAACAAGATGCAATAACTGGGATGCATAGGCATGATCACCCTCAAAACTGATAAGTAGATTAAGTAACACTTGATTCACTTGCACCATTCGGTCTTGTTTGATAGTAGTCGGTTAACATGCCACATTTTGCCTTGGCAATTTTTGCACAATTTACCTTGCAAAAGTGGGGTCAAATCTTGGCCACAGCCGCAGTCAAGTGATCCCACAGATATTCTGTGGAAATTAGTTCCCACCTGAGCAGCTAAGATGGTTTGAGGGAAACAAATGCGTGTTCAGTGCATTCACACCTGTTAAACACATATTTGCTATCCTTTCATGATCAAATAATTTAGGTCAAACTTTAAAAACATATATATATATATAACTGGTATCAGGTGTGAATGCAAGAGGAAAAGATCCTAAAATTGTAGCAAAATAGTAACAGTATTCTTTGACTATTATTGTTTTGGCTTTTAACAATGGTGTGTACACTTCTTCAGATCCATTGTATCTCATAGAACAATGTATTACCTCTATGTGTACTGAAGGCTAAGAAAGAAAGAATGGATTGTTTGTGCGAGCAGGCCTAGTATCTTAAATTCCTTGTTAACAGATATAGCTTTCATGTATTTGTAAACATGCAGTACTTTTGAAAAGAGTCAGGTGACAGTTTGACAAGCCAGGAACAAGAATCTACCTTGGACCTCTCTATGTGGTGAAACACAGCATTTCAAATAAATATAATGATGGGAAACCTATCCTTAATAATATCCTTTGCAATATTAAAGTTTTTATTGAATTTATGATGTTAAAACCCTCTAAAATATTAATCTATAAATGTGCTGTTTTCTGTATTGTCCTTACTTGATAGCTGACCATTAGTATTTAAACTTTGCAGGCAGTCAACGGAGTGTCCAATAAGAGTCCTTACCCTGCCCAACAGCTGTCAATCAACATTACAACCAATCAGGCAGGTGAGTTAGAACTGGAAAAAAACCAAACTCTTGCACATGCATGTGTGTTTGCAAGCGTGTGTGTGTGTAAGCATACCCCCAGGCACAGTGGATTATATGCGAGAGGGATGGCTGGAGAGATAAAGGAAATTGAGCTCCAGTCTTTTAATTCATAAAACATGTTACAGAGTTGTCATCTCTTCCCTCCCCCTGTTTCTCCCCCCTTCAGTTTTTCCTTCACATCCACAGCTTTAATCCTTTCTCAACTCTCTCTTCTGCTTCTTTCTCTCTTTTCCTTTTCTCAGCTTTATCTCCCCTTCCCCTGCCCTTCTACTGCTATTCAGCCTGCTGCCGCGCAATTCTTGGAGAACATACCATAACCGAGTTATTGCTCCATCAATACCTTGTGGAGACAGACATAAGTGATACTTCCACTTCTACCTAAATTTAGATTTGAAAGCTGCCTTCCTCTGATGGAAAAATATAATTGACCTCATCCGCTGCAACAGAGGCTCACTTGTAATCGAAACTTGATCCACTGCCACACTGACACTTTCCAGGCACTTTTTTCACTGCTTATAGTCCTCAAATTTTATAGGACACAACAAAACAGATCTATGATCAAGTTAACTATGATTTAGGGGTCTTTTAAATTTATGAGTATATATCACAGGACCTTAAGATATGAAACTCAAAATTGTAAAACAAGGGATTGACATGAAAGACTAAGGCTTTCAGATCACAGTTCATTTACGCTGTTGGTTTTCAATGCTTTAATATTTCTTATTTTACTTATTACTTTTTCCTTATTACTCAGCTGTTTAAGATGAATTCTGAATTTTTAGGATGCAGCGGTTATAAAGATGATTCACATTGAGAAAAAGTAAAATTATTTTCTATTTTTCCTCTCTAGATTGCCTATTAGTTTTTTTTATTTATATGCAGTAATTGTTCTTGTAATTCCTCCATGTCTTTTCTTTTAACAAATATGTTCTCCTATCAATTAAAAGAGCAGCAATTTGCTTTCATATGCGCTGAAGCAGAAACGTTTTCCCTCATTTGGTTTAAACATTTTCGGCAATTGGTCAACAAATTACTCTATTTGCATTTTTATGATGTCTAAACATACTGGTGAATTTTTAAAATTCCTAATTAGTTGTGTGTTCTTGCATGTGTGTGTGTGTGTGTGTATGAATGTGTTTGCTTCATACTAGCTCCCTCAGAGGTTCCCATAATGCACCAGGTGAGCTCAACGAGCCGCAGTTTCTCTCTGTCATGGCCACCACCCGAGCAGCCCAACGGGATCATCCTCGACTACGAGATCAGATACTACGACAAGGTAAAGTGGGATGATAAATGTCTCTGTGCGGTTGCGCATTTTGGTGTTATGGTCTGAGCCAGTAATCTGCTGGGAGTCGATAAAACAGGAAAATCAATGTGAAGTGCATTAAAGTCATCTAATTAACTGTTACTGAGTACCAGTTTCATTTTGCAAACACCTTTGCTCACTGAAATCTGAGTGGAAGTGAGAACCATGTTCTGCTCATTACAGGAATACTTGTTTTCTCACTGAAGTCTTGCCATATAGGTGCAAATTCCATGTTTTTATTCACAGCATACCTCAAAATCTGCCACTGTTATTATTGCTCTATTTTCTGCTGAGAGAGATTGTATTCTTGGTTTATCTCCTTAACTTGTGAATATTTTGTGCTTTGGTTTCTGTTTCCATTATCTTTTTCAGTTAATTGGAATAGAAATTATGTAATAAAAACATACTAATGGGTTTGTTGGATTTGGGCTAGAATGGTATCCTTAGGATTGTGTCCTGTTCTGTTTTCTCACATAAAAGGTACTTTTATTTGGCTAAATTCTCAGTAAAGATGCTCTCACTTACATACAGTATTTCCATGTTTTAGATGTCAGGAAGGTAAATCTGAAAAGTTAGAGATAGAAATCTGCAAGATGAGACTTTGTTTTTAATTGTGCCCACTTTTACAGAAACATAAGGTTTGTCTTCCTCCTTGTCTGCAGCAGGCTCCTAACTTTAATGGTTTGGACATGAGACATAAACCTTCGGTATACATTATGTTTTAAGAAAGTGAAGGGAGATACACATATCAAGACAGATAGTTCTTCAAGTCAGGGGAAAGTGTCATGACTCACTCCCATTAGTGCACCATTTTCATCTTCACAGCACCAGGTTTTTGTCATAAGATGCTCCCCAACCTTAACTAGTTCGATTTGTTCTTCAAGTCAGTTTTCGTTGTGTGGCAGATTTGGCTACAGTATTTTACAAAATGTATTTTTAAGTAATTTCTATCACACTTTAAAATAAGTAAATGAAGAATACATTCATTTAATTCAATTCAGTTTTATTTATATAGCGCCAATTCACAACACATGTTGTCTCAAGGCACTTCACAACAATCAGGTACATACATTCCAATTAGTCCTAACCATTGGAACAGTGCAGTTGGAGTTAGTTATTTATTCAAATTGGATAAAAAGTTTTCTATCTAAGGAAACCCAGGAGAATGCATCCGGTCAGAGATTTGTAGCATTCACTCCTCCTGGATGAGCATGTAGAGACAGTGGACAATCACTGGCGTTGACTTTGCAGCAATCCCTCATACTGAGCATGCATGTAGCGACAGTGGAGAGGAAAAACTCCCTTTTAACAGGAAGAAACCTCCAGCAGAACCAGGCTCGGTGTGAGCGGCCATCTGCCACGACCGACTGGGGATTTGAGAGAACAGAGCAAAGACACAAAGAACAAAGAAGCACTGATCCAGGAGTCCTTTCTATGGGAAGGAAAAGTAAATGTTAATGGATGTAGCTCCTTTAGTTGTTTCATCTAGAAAGAAAGAACAGATAAACTCTGAGCCAGTTTTCAAGGATAGAGTCTGAAAGAGAGCACATAGAGTTTGTTACAGTTAAGCTCAGTCAATCGCCATGTCTAGGAGAGAGAAAGGGTTAAACACTAAAAGACAGAGATTCATGGCTGCCATTATGCAATCGAGGTGTGGCATTAACATCCTCAAGGGAAGTGCTATGCTCTTTGAATTCCCTCTCCTAAACACTGGGTGTGTCTGTGAAGAAAATTATACCAGTATACGCTAGAGAAAAAGCATACAGAAAGTACATTCTTCTCAGCTTCACCCTTCGATCAAACTTTTTGACAGGTGACCTTTGACCTTAAGGAGGGTCATGGCGCCATGGGGGCGGGGAAGTCATGGGGTCAAAAGGGGGTGTGTCCGAGGGGCGTAACCGTGGATGCTGATTGGTTGTCGTCATTAGGCACGATACCTTAAATGAGCCAATTAAAACACAGGGGTGTGTTTAAGGGTGTTACGGGGAAGGGCTTAAATGAGCCAATTAAAACACAGGGGGTGTGTTTAAGGGTGTTACGGGGAAGGGCTTAAATGAGCCAATTAAAACACAAGGGTGTGTTTGTTATAAATAGAACAAGACAAATATGGTATTATCAGAAACTGTATGGCATCAGCACCAATTAAAAATAGAGGGGGTGTGTTTGTAAGCCTCGTTAAACCTTGAATAACCCAATGAAAACAATAGGGCGTGCTTTAGTGTTTACTTTAAATACAGGGATAAAACTCTACACTTTACATGCAGCATTCGTTGGAAAAGAACACCCGTTCAGCGATGGCTAGAGTTAAGAGAGTTTATCATCAAGCGGAGGAGAAACGCAACGCGTGCCAAGATGATGATGAACAAGCAACTGCATCATCTATATCATCTACTTCCTCATCTGAGATACTTATCGGAATTCCCGTCATAACATACTCTACCGATGATGAGGATCCAACATCAACTTTAACAACCACGGTTGAAAATCAGACCTTGGGTCGGCCAAGTGGTATGTCAGTTCTGTGCCAAATCCCAGTGACCGTCTACCAGCATTCATCCCGTGAATTGAATGCTCCTAAGAAATCAACATACTACATCTGCATGGTACAAAGACCCCCGTTCAACACTCTGCAGAAAGAATGGTCTTTGGAGCCATATGGCCTGGTTGGTAGCTGGGGTTATATTTTCATGTATGAAATAGGAGAGCTTTGCCTGTATCAATTGGATCAAGACGAGGTATTTAATGGATCACTGGCTCTGTGTACTCTCACCCACAGCGACTGGGCTGTGCTAAGGCATGCAATCCCGCACCTTAATGATAGCCCTGAAACAGTCTCAATGCAGGAGAGGGAGGAAGAAGAAGAAGAAAATTAACTGTCTCCTCGACCTGCAAAACGGGCGAGAATGTTTCATATACCATCCGATGTTGAAATAGCTGAGAGAGAACCTCTCTTTAGCGCAGTGTGGGGGTCAAAAACCACAGCAAATGGCCGCTGGTCTTTTCGGGCAAGCAGACGCAGGAACAACCGGACGAACCCGTCAGATCTGTTTGTGTTGGAGGCTTTCAATCAGGACTGCGGCATATTCAAGACAATGCTGGCTCTGCCGTTTGAAGCTTGGGCAGAGAAGATGAGTGAAATTGGACAGCATCTTTCCGACCTTTTCCACAACTCACGCAGTTGGATCGATGTCATGTCAGTGAAAAAAACGCAGACGTTTCCTGTTTTACGTCTAGAACAAACCCTCTTCTGAGGACCCGCCCCCTTCCTATGATATATATATGGGGTGGGGATAACAGCAAGCTCACAGACACTGAGAATCAAATCCTGAGAATGAGTGAGCCAACACCATACAGGGATCTCTACAACCACCGAGCAGAGATCCACTTCTCTCCTGAGCACGATGAAAGCTTCAACATTGGACCATATCATCCACCTTCCCCTGACCTCTTCTCACCATCCACCTCAACGTCCTCATTCTCAGAGAACCACTTCAGTCCTGCATCACCTACAGGATACAACATGAAAATGTATCAACCGATTTCTCCAGACCTCTACTCACCATCGCCGCTATTCATGGCTGAGTCTGTAGACGCGAATGTCCTGCCTGAAGACATGAAGGTGGTTGTGGAGGATGAGGTAGCTACCAGCTACTCACCCTCTACCGAAGCCCCTACACAAACCCTGGAACCGATGGAGGACCCTCAGCCTTCAGCGGAGGATGAGAGTAACCAGGGGGACGAAATTGACGGTTGGTTCTCAACCAACCTCATCAATACGGTGAAAACAGCGATACTTCATTTATTCAACATAACCTCTTTGAACTATCTCAGAGAAACCCCTTCTATGGGTGTATAACGAACCACCCAAGCCAGCGTCAGCACCAATGCCTGGAGGTATTGGGGGAGGATTATTACCAAGTCAACTTTCAACGCATCGTACGACGACTCGTAACCTCCAAACTCGTTCCTGCTATTCAGAATCTTCTGGTACTTCGACGCATACAAGCGGATGACTTCAGAGTGAAGATGATTGCAGAGACGGTTTTATATGAACTGAAATCGGTACAAGGCATCCACAGTGCAATAGCGCACGCTTATGATCGCATGGTCGAAGAGAAACACCTCAAACAACTTAACTCTGTTTCAGAGTGCTACGGACTGACAAACTGATCTCACAAGTTTGATGACTTGTTGTATCATTTTTAGGATTCCAGTACTTTAATTAATTCGCATTATATGATTTTTCTTCTTTTTTTTTTCTTTTTACTATTAAATACAATTAAAGTAGGAACATATTAACCTTTCCCAAAAGTGTTGTTTAAAAGCTAGTAGTGTTTGAATTCATCTGCATTAATCTGCATTTTATCAAATTTGTTTTTACTATTAAATACAAAAATAAAAAAAGGATAAATCTACCCTCCTGTGTGGTTTTTTCTCATTATTTAACAAGTAATCGTCAGAGTGAGCATAAGGGAGAGATGGCAGTAAGACGGTTGATGAAGAAAGTATATTATAGCCCTTCAAATCCGGGAAGTTTTGGGGGTGTAGATAGACTGAGGAGGGTTATGCAAGATGAAATGGGAAAGAAGGTTGCGGTTGAAAAAGATAAAGATTTTTTATCAGGAGAAGATACCTATACTCTCCATAAACCTGCAAGAATAAAGTTCCCGAGAAACAGAGTTTTCGTCACCAGACCATTGAGACAGTTCCAAGACGATCTCTGTGACATGCAAGCTCTGGCCAATGAAAATGATGGCTATAATTATTTATTAACCGTCATTGACATCTTTTCAAAAAGGGCGTATGTACAAGTTTTGAAGAGGAAAACAGCCGCTAAGGTGGTAAAGGCATTTGAATCAGTTTTTAAAGAAAGTCAGATCCCCAAAAGACTGATGCCGGTAAATAATTTTTTAACAAGAACTTTAAGGTTTTAATGGAGAAACACGGTATTGAACATTTTGCCACAGCGAGTGAAGCAAAAGCTTCAGTGGTCGAGAGATTTAACCGCACATTAAAAACAAGGATGTGGAGATATTTTACAGCTAACAACACCCGGCAGTACGTTGATGTCCTGCAAAACCTAGCTAGAAGCTACAAACATTCCTACCACTCCAGCATTAAAATGAGCCCTATTGAAGTGACCTCAGAAAATGCCTTTCAAGTGTTTCAGAATCTGTATGATGTCAAGTCCAACAGATATTGCAAGGACTCAGTGACAACGTTTAAACAAGGGGATCTTGTCAGAATATCCAAGGTCCGTGGAGTGTTTGACAAAAAATACGAACAGAGTTTTACGGATGAAGTGTTTACAGTCTATGACCGGATACCCCGTTCTCCTCCTGTATACAAACTCAAAGATTTGGATGGAGAACCTATCGAGGGTTCCTTTTACGCTGAGGAACTTCAAAAAGTAAAAATATTTAACGACAAGATGTATCAAGTGGAAAAAATATTAAAACGACGTACGGTCAAGGGAGTCAAACAGGTTTTTGTAAGCTGGAAAAACTGGCCTGAGAAATTCAACAGTTGGATCAAGTTTGATGAACTTCGAAACGTATAAAAAAGGTTTGCACTAAACCTCACAGTTGACACAGCATCATGAACCGTCAGGTAGAGGATGATGGCTTTTACGTTACTCTTCCATCTAATGCTAGCATGGAAGTGTTTAAAAATAATACCAGTTCAAGTTTCCGTGTAAATTTAGCTCAACATATTGATTTAGAAGGCCAATGGATGGTTGCATTAGCCGAGATTTCATACCCTCATACATGGCATAATTTACCGGATTATGATGCCTACTTTGAATGGAGGAAGGTTGGTGATGTGGAGATCAATACGCAAAGGATCAGAAGTGGCTACTATAACAGCGTTGTTCAACTCGAGACAGAGATGGAAATGTTTTTCAAAAAATTGAAATCGGGTTTACGCATTAAATTCAGCAAAGTTCAAAAGAGATTTGCATTTCAAGCAAATAGTCCGTATGAAATACGCTTCTTCAGCACTCTAGCTTATATGATGGGCGTGAAACCAGGGGAATGGATTCATGTTTCTGAACCAAAACTGGCTCCTTTTCCGGCGGATATAAAGGCTGGTTTCTATCACCTATACTGTTACAGCGACGTGGTCAGCCCACAAATAGTAGGCGACACTTTTGCACCTTTACTGCGGACCGTCAAAGTACAAGGCACATTCAGTGATATGATTACTCAGACGTTTAACCCCGCCCACTACCTTCCAGTCTCCAGAAGACATATTGAAAATATCAATATAGAAATTAAATCGGACCAAAACGTTCCTGTAAATTTCGTCTATGGAAAGACCGTCATAAGACTACACTTCAGACCGGTGATATCACAACGTAGTCTGAGATAAATTTTATTTGTATAAACTATTCCAGAGATATGTATATAACCTCTAAGACTGATTGGTTATCATTCATATTACGCTGGTCATTCAACACTGCATCAAGCAGGCAAGAGAGAACATGGCACATCTAAGTCTGAGACGTGATCCAAATCGCTTTGTAAATTACTATGTAAGTCAATCAGGCGGTAATCTGCCAGGGTTTTATGGGGCCCCGGTCATGTACGGACTCGGAATTGGATCATTATTTTCAAAATTATTCCGCTTCGTATCCCCTCTGGTTAAAAAAGGATTTGCAATTGCAAAACCCCATCTTAAAACGGCTGCATCAAATATCGCTTCGGATGTCATCGGTAGAGCCGTGAGTAAAATGAGTGGTTCTACACACATCGACGGTCAAGAAGGTTCAGGAATTATGGTTTTATCCAAAAGACCCAGAACAAGACCCCCTGGTGATCGTTTAAGGATGGTTAAAAAGCAACGAAAAGCACGAAAAAGGAGATCAGTCGGAGCTGACAAAGAAAGAGGAAGGAAGTCTTCCGCAAGTTTTGATATATTTAAATAATGGCTCTTTTACATAACAAATCATCAGAGTGCACGCTGGCAGAGCTGGACTTATTTTCTGCCCCGATGACGCAGCTATCGATCGAAGATAAAATTTACACCGAGATCCAGCCTTTATCAGCAATCACCGATGGAGGCCCGATTGAGTTTTTCATTCCGGGAGACGGAGAAAAGTATCTGGATCTCAACAATACGCTGTTGCATCTCAGAGTGAAAATTACTAACGAGGATGGAACAAACCTGCCAGATGATGCACCTGTAGGGCTCATCAACTACCCGTTAAACACCATCTTCAGTCAGTGTGACGTCACTCTCGGAGATCGATTGATTTCACAATCCAGCGCTACACATCCATATAGAGCCATGATTGAGACATTGTTAAACTTTTCTGAGGATTCTTTAAAAAGCCAGTTTAGCTCTGGTCTTTTTTTCAAAGACACTGCAGGGTCTCTGAACTCTATTGTTACAACTAACGGCCCTAACCAAGGTCTTAACAGCAGAGCAGGCTTTACGGCAAATTGCAGGGAGGTACATCTCCTAGGCCCCCTGCATGCAGACATATTTTACTGTGAGAGACTTCTTTTAAACTCTGTTGACCTCAAAATTAAACTTACAAGAGCCAACAATGCCTTTTGTCTCATGGCAGCAAGAGACTCCACTTACAAACTCAGGATATTAGGAGCCTTTCTTTTCATCAAAAAAGTTTCCGTCTCTCCAGCCGTTCGATTGGGGCACGCTTCAGCTTTAATGAAGGCAAATGCTCTGTATCCACTTTCACGTGTGAATGTAAAAACATATTCCATCCTTGAAAATTCAAGGGTATTCAACCAAGAGAATCTTTTCTTAGGCGTCTTTCCCAAGTATGTGGTGATTGTATTACTGGATCATGACGCTTTTACAGGAACATGCAATCTCAATCCGTTTGACTTTCATCATTTTGATATGGAATATTTAGCTTTGTGTAAGGACGGCAAATTTCCCCCCAAAAACTGTTTAAACACAATTTTGCAACCTGCCTTTTGGCAGGGTTCACCTCGATTTTCTCAGGGTCTAATTGGATACCCTGATGGAGTTTGTAGTCTGCTACATACTTTGACTTGCTCTCCTGTTCCACTGCTTCAGACAGATAGCCTGAAGCCTCCTGTTTACCCTTCAGGAAGGTATTGATATACCCTTTGAAGATTGTGTCACTGCTCTTTTCAAAATGCCAAACTTCAGTGATTTTAGCAAGGCGATAACCACACTGCAACGCTTTACTAAACTCTACACTCACCCACACACCCGTCAGAGCTCTGTCATCATCATTATGCCTTCAGGGACCTGACTGGTTATTTATTTCAGCACATGTGTGGCAGAGAGTGAGCACAAGTTTTCCTCGGGAAGTTCTGTAAGGTAAAACGGGGAAAAAGAGGCCTTGTGGTGGGTAGACCACAGCTTTGATTATATCAAAGGAGCTGCTGGGGTCATCAAAATCCTTGCATATGATGGTGGGGTGACCGAGGGGAAAAACGCAGTTGGCATTTACATAAGGTTACAGAGATGTGTAATCCACATAGTGTACAGTTTCACCCGGCCCCGCTGTGTACCTCAGTCTCATTGCGCAGGTGCGTCCACCATACAGAGCATTTCGGGGTGATAACGGTTCGGGTGCATTAACTTTCTCAAGAAAGCTGATCACTCCCGGGTGGGTGTTTTTCATTTCAGTCCACTCATGCTCCCAGATGACCTCGAGACGAAGGCCGTACACAGTTTGGAGCACCTTGCTTCTCTCGACTGTCGCTGCGTAAAACTGTTCAAATGCGACCCCTCTCAACGGACACTTGTCACGAGGCATGTAACACTTTTTACAGCCGTGGAAAAAACAGCCGTAAAATTCAAACGCAACTTTGACACCGTTAATCTCTGCATACCCATCCACAGAATATGGGCCGATTTTCTTTTCACCCCTATTTAATGCATGCTCGATAAATATGGCTGTGCTGTCTGCAATCCAGCCGAGCCATTGAATGGACGTGCTGGAGAACGTTTTACTGCTACGTCTGTAATCCAGAGGTGAGGGAATGGCTAAGGTTTTAGGAGGAAGGAAATTGGTTACAAAAACCTTCATGCACGCTGATGCTATCGTGATGCATTTAAATGGATCCACACTTGTCTCCTTAAAGAACTTGTCTCTGAATTTTAAGCAGCCTTGAGAAAGAATTTCAACGTCATTTTACAATAACGAATAGCTTCTTTCTTAAAGTCAAAGACCTCTTTGCTCGCTTCTCTGTACCAGCTGTTAAACACCTGTTGTTCTTGAAGACTCATGCATTCTACAGCGTAGCAGGATGAAGCAGGATATGACCCCACGTACCGGAGGCACTTTTCGGATGAGAATAGGTGGGGGGAAAAACTCTTGCTTTGATCGGTAAAGCCTAACGCTTTTGGCATGGCACTCAGCTTCATACACATGAAGGAAAGACTATCAATGTATTTTAACCTGTAATCAGGGTCGGTTAAACAGAGAACTTTACTTCCTAGCATGATAAGATGAGGTTTAATACCTAACTGCAGCATAGCTGTGAGAATCAGGTAGCTGTCATACCCAGGCGCGTTGTGCGCTATTAAAGTGAAGCCTCTGTACATCGGCCTCCTTAAATGGAGTAGTAATTTTCGGGTGGAGTCTAACCCATAAGCGTACCATTCATCACCTTTCAATGTTTTAGCAAAGACCAGAAAGGTGGTGTGCACGCCGCTCTCATTGACGAAGCATTCAAAATCATAAAAAATCAGTTTATCATCAAGCTGATTAATTGCACTGCAAGGCTGAATGTAACACTTATGATCATCGCATGTAATGGGAGGTACATTTTTTCCGCAAAAACAGTATTTTACATGACACGTGTGGTTTATTCGGTTTACTGATTGGAATAACGTATATCCTTTTGCATACTTTACATAGTTTAACCAACTCACAGTCACTTATAGGTTTTTCAGCACTATTTCTGTTGCGCGGTTCTCTGTGTCTACTGAAACATGAAGTATTACGACAGATTCTTTGACAGCCTGCAAAGGTTACAGGATTGCTAATTTCTTGCAGACATTTATATGTCTGACACACTGAACAATAACCTTCACAATGGTGTGTGTTTGCATTCTCATAGCTGGTGTAACAGTAACCACAGACATATCTGCACCCCATAAAACCTTTGAGATTTTTTATCCCATAGTAATGACCTTGAAATAACAGCAAAAACAGAGGGTTTGAACGATCGGGGAAACTGGTCTCAAATTTACACAGAGCTGTAGAGCCCGTGGTTCTGTGAAACACTACAATTTTTCTCTTCAGAATGTTTTCAAATTTACCAATATCACTAAAAGTAACCGCTGTCTGCTCATCGAGGCCTGCCTGATGCTGCCATCTCCTCCCCAGTTCTACAGCACGGTGATCCGTAAGCTCAGGATCTGAGACGTGTGCGAGGCAGATTGCAAAGCATAACTGATTACCGGTATTATTTATAACATACAGATGACGCATTTTCTTATTAATCAGTTCACTGTCTAACGTTCCTGTAGCCTTACGTTTAGAGCCTCCTGCTGGATCATTAACTACCTGAAGAAGAAATTCCAGGTTATTATCTACAGGTACATCTGCATTCGATGTATTAAATCATCTAGAAAGTTCTCAAAAGCAGGCAGGATCATATTTCCATCATCTGTAACAGTAAATGTGACGTGACGATTGAGATTTTCACCCACTAATTCCAGCTGCACAACGTCGTTACGTCTGGTTAAAGATCTTGCGGTGTCGGCTAATTCAATGAGAATATGCATGATGTTTGTATAGAATGCTGCTAAATCTGGAACATTTCCTGAACAGGGTGGCGGGATGGTAAAAGGTCTCCTTATTTCATGGTTATTAAAACGTTCACGTTCAACTACCGCTGGAGGATCTCGCCCTATTTGATCAGAACTGACTGCCATCTTCTGATTGAAATGACCCCCATGCTGATCAGCATTGTGTGATGTTGTAGGATTTTGTAAGTCAGCTGATTCATTTTGCTGAATGCTGAGTGGAGACAGTGCTCTATTTAAATCTTCAAGAGCCTGATTGATTAAGTTTAAAAAGTCATTGTGCTGATCTTCAATGTGGTTGTTAACAAGAGATGCTTCATCCTCTAAAACATGTGCAGGTATAGGGATTTCGTTAAGCTCAGTTACTAAATTTTTTATTTCATCCAGGGCAAGTCTGATCTGGCTTTCCATTTATATGAGCATAAGAAAAATCAAACAAACCTACAGAAAACAAAAACAAAAGACAAAACACAGTGATCAGTTCAGTTTAAAATCACCTTGATGTCACCAAACTGCTTCTGTAACAGAATTTGACATGAAGCCAGAAGCGTTAAAGATGAGGCCTTGTTTCGATGGATCCGTGCGGCTGTAGAACCTTTCTTGCTGCGACGTTGCTGTCCGGGTCTGGAACCAATCTGTCCTACCATCAACGTTACCTCTGTAAGGAGAATGAACAACAACAACAACAAAAAAATATATATATATATATATTGAAATAAACACATTAAAGCTGAAAAAAAAAGGGGAATTCAAATTAATTCTGTAGGTATGAATTAAAACGTACCGCTCATTAAACCTCTCACGAGGGTCGCCCTGGTGTGTAAAGCAGAGAGTCGCTGTCTTTTGGCCGGGGTTAAATATTCTGCAAAAACAGAATAAAATAAAGTTACCTTACGCTGCACAGCGTTCATAAATAAACGATAATAGTTTTAAAATAAACAAGTTTTTTAAGGGGGAAGTGAACCCCTATAACTTTATTACTTGTAGGTTTATACTCTAATTTTTATCTTACTCCGAGTCTGTGCGATAAAACACCCAGATTTCGCTTTTTGCTGTACTGGACCAGTGCGTTTCTGTTGAACGCTGTCTTGATTTTTGAAAAGTTACCTTCTGGTAGGAATTTTCAGGGTCGCATCTTTGGGTGTATCTGTAAACAGATTTATATGATATTTTATTGAACTATGCTTAAAATACATATATATATATATATGTATATATATAGTTGTTTTTATTTATTTTTACCCACCTTGCTGCTCGACAGCTGATGGCAGTATTCCAAGTTCGACTTTAGTTTGCTTGATCAGATCAGCTGGTGCTGTTTCTTCCAGAGAGTTCTCTGTCAAATCTGTAAACAGTTTTATCTGAGGTTTTAAAACAAGTCTCTAATAATGCACATTCACTCTCAAAGAAAACAAATAGTTTCTAGGGCTTACTTTCTGGCCCGGGAGCAGCTGGTAACTTATCCGGTGTGTTTTCAGGGGAAATGATGATAATTTGCGGAGGGGTATTTAAAGATTCAGCTATAACTTCTTTGTTAGAAGAACGTTCAGATGTTGTTGTTGGTATTTCTTTTTTGGAAATAATTCGCCTTCTCAACTTTGACTGTCGATTCCAGCAGCTGAATTATCCAACTTGATCATTCGGGTTTACCTCTCTCATCAAATCTATAAATTGAAACATTGTCAAGGGTTAACTATAAAATATTTTTGCATTTAACATTTACTTACCATATTCTGATTGTGTCAAGATTAAATCCTCAAGGTCATCAGTGGTGGGTCCTATGACAAAGAAACAATATATATATATATATATATATATAACAATATTAGAGAACATTCACATGCATTTAATGATTTCTTAAAGATGAATACTTACTTACTTACTTTTAAAGATGTCATTGTACTTCTGTGAATCATTAGAAGCAGATGGAGCAATTTCTTCGTTTTCTGAAATATGCACCGACATATTTTCTTGTCAGTACTGGTATTTTCAATGTAACAGGTTTAAACTAGAGTTCTACTAGTATTTTCAGTGTAACAAGTTTAAACCTTTCTTAGTTGTACCACACTTGACGCTTGACGATGTACACAGCTCTGATGTCTCTGCTCTGACTACTGTGAAACTAAACCTGTTTTTTATTGCCAGCACACTGAAATGCAAAAAAAAGAGGTCCAATTACCATATTGGCTATTCATTGCACTGTCAGTGATGTCTGACATGGGGACGCTGTGTCTGTAGACTTTACCAAAATCAAAAACTAGAATTTCCTTTTAGAAGCACGTATTAGCAATGAGAAACCAGCAAACTTTGATATTCATCAGGCCCTGGGGGTCTCACCTGTTCATGAACCTATGTATGTCCTCTTTTTGGAGGGGGACTGAGAGAGTTCTAATTACTTTATTGCCCTCTGTCACACACTTGGTCAGGAAATTGAACCAGAAGGCCGAGGGGTGATGTTGACTGGGAGTTCACTTACAGAATAACTGTTTCAGTAAGTCCCTGAATAACCATTGCTCTAAGATGAAAAGACAAAAAAAAAAAAAGAAAATGTTTTAGAAAAGCTACAGGTAACTAAAATTATCATTCCTTTTCCTAAAATGGATTCTCTCATGATTCAAAACAAACACATCATTGCTAGAGTCAATTTATAACCCATAATAACTTGGAAACAGTTCGTAAAGTTTTTCTTTTAATTTCATATTTATCTTACCTATTTCTCTTGCTTTCCAGTCTGTTGACGCAGAAGTGGAAGGTTTGCTCGTTCCATCGATGTAGGGAAGCACAATCTTTATTTACCTTTAGGTCTTTTCTATTTTGAACTGATTTAGATTGGCTCATATATTCAGCAAATAGGTCCTGCTGTAAAGCAAAATGAACTTACATTTCTGTCAGGTTACACAGTTCATTTATTAGGATTTCATGTGAGATGTCAACATTAAGTTGATTATACCTTTAAAATATAAAAGGATGCATGTCTTTTTTTTTTTAGATGTATTAACGCCTGAAAAACATACAGATTATTAATAACACCATTAAACACACCCCCTGTGTTTTAATTGGCTCATTTAAGGTATCGCCCCTAATGACGACAACCAATCAGCATCCACGGTTATGCCCCTCGGACACACCCCCTGTTGACCCCATGACCTCCCCGCCCCCATGACCCCCCTTAAGGTCAAAGGTTACCTGTCAAAACGTTTGATTGAAGGGTGTACTTTAGTCTCTCTAGCATTTAAAGCTTTGTTTGTTTTTTGATCCTGTGCTATTAACTCAGTAATAGTACAATAAAACCTTGTGGGCAAAAAACAGCTATTTGTTTAAGCTTCTGGTCTTAATAACATCCCAGGTAAACTGTCATATCTTCTAAGCTTTCTCCAAGTAATCATTTTAATTAGAGAAAGAAAAAACAGTTGCCTGAAAAAAATAACAACATGTAAAAAAGGAGTGAAACCCGTTACAGAATACTGTGTGAGGAAAATGTTTTGACCTCTTAAAATATTCATTTGAAAAGGCTCCAACAACATTAGTCTCAGAATACCAAACAATGAAAAAGGTTAATTAAAAAGAAAATCTCCAAATACTAACCACAAAGGCCCTTTCTTCAAGCTTTGACAAAGTTGCTAATTACATGAATTGACATACACTTAAAATCAAAGTAAGTATATTTGATTTGCTGTAAATGGATTCATAGTAAAACCAAGCACAGTACTGTTTTTGTTACTGTCAAAACAATGTGGGCTATCAGATAGCAAAACTTTCAGAAGCCCATTTGAGCATTTTTAAAGGAGTTAAGTGAATAAATTAAGTAAATAAGCACTCGTATGTGTTTTAGAAGTGTCCCAGGTCAATTAAAACATTAGATGCCCTAATAGATGTTTTTCAACATTCCTATTCATTACAGCATCACTTCGAAAAATGATCACTTAATCATGTTTACTGTGTTTTTGTAATATTATTTTCATATCCTGGGACTTAACATGCCTACTGCTCCAATTGCTGATAAAAATAATTACCGCTGTGTTCACTGGCTGACACACATGGCATGATAATTAATTAAGGACAGCTGCAGGCAGAATGCTGTCAACATGTTTGTGATTTGGATAAGTGTTTCATTTTCCTTCTCAGTGGTGGTAGATGTCCAATCACGTGAATGTATCATCCTTTGACAGAATTGTCTTGTAATTAGTGAAGATGGATTTTTAAAGTAAAATGCAAACTTGATGGAGCCTGTAGAGCCACACTGACAGGGTCTTACAGAGATGGAAAGTCTCCTTTCAACAATTATAAATGAGCACACACTTCTCTAACTACTGGCTACGGTGAGCTCTTGTAAAACAGAAAGATTGTAGCCATAACGTTTTGTATCTCTTTACCCATGATGACGTTCTCTCTGCAGCTATGTGTCATTTTCTTCGAGATAGATCTGACCCACGTACAGAATAACATTCAGAACAACTACTGAATCAGTAAAAGGTGTTTTATTTACAAGAAGTGAAACTGGATCGTGAACGGTAGAATTGCCAACTGTATGAAAACAGTGGGAAGAGAACTAGTGAATACAAGAACTATAATGTTGCGGAATAAACGAGAAGTACCTATGATTAACAGTTGAACAGCTTACTAGGTGAGTGTAGTCAGGTCGCCAGGGGTAGAGGGAGTCGGGACCCAGGTGTGTGAAGCGGAGATATCCAGATGGTTTTACTTGAGCTGTAGAGTGAGTTCTGGTGAGTTCAGGAGTTAATTCAATGTTCAGGTACTTGCGTTGGAGAGTGAACAGGGTACGCTTCTGCCTTGGTTCAGGACACAGAGGATAACAGGAAGCTGCCAGCTTGGTATTGGGAAACGAAATCCAAACGAAATCCACCAAACAGGTCATCTTGATTGTCCAGAAACTTCTGGAACCGAAGTCAAAGCTCAATGAAGAATGATCAGAAGGTTCAGGTTTCTGCCTGCAAAGGAACATCAACAACATCAGCTTAGAGACAAAGATCGAAGCATTGCTTAGAAGTGGCTAAGCTTGTTACCACAGAAGGCAAACACTCTGGCATCAAAGTGCTGGCAGCCTCCTGCTTAAATACTCCTCCAATGCAATCAGCAGATCAGTTGCACCTGTCACCCAGCACACCTGAGAAACTCCAGCACCATCTGGAAACTGAAAACAAAAGTGCAGACAAAACACAAACACACACACTGAACCCAGAACCCCAACATTATATACAGTGCCTTGCGAAAGTACTCGGCCACCTTGAACTGGTCAACCTGTTGCCACATTTCAGGCTTCAAACATAAAGATATAAAATTAAAATTTTTAGTGAAGAATCAACAACAAGTGGGACACAATCGTGAAGTGGAATGAAATTTATTGGATGTGTCAAATGTTTTAACAAATAAAAAACTGAAAAGTGGGGCGTGCGATATTATTCGGCCTCCTTGCGTTAATACTTTGTAGCGCCACCCTTTGCTGCAATTACAGCTGCAAGTCGCTTGGGGTTTGTCTCTATCAGTTTTGCACATCAAAAGACTGAAATTCTTGCCCATTCTTCCTTGCAAAACAGCTTGAGCTCAGTGAGGTTGGATGGAGAGCGTTCGTGAACAGCAGTCTTCAGGTCTTTCCACAGATTCTCGATTGGATTCAGGTCTGGACTTTGACTTGGCCATTCCAACACCTGGATACGTTTATTTGTGAACCATTCCATTGTAGATTTGGCTTTATGTTTTGGATCATTGTCTTGTTGGAAGATAAATCTCCGTCCCAGTCTCAGGTCTCTTTCAGACTCCAACAGGTTTTCTTCCAGAATGGTCCTGTATTTGGCCCCATCTATTTTCCCATCAATTTTGACCATCTTCCCTGTCCCTGCTGACGAAAAGCAGGCCCAAACCATAATGCTGCCACCACTATGTTTGACAGTGGGGATGGTGTGTTCAGGGTGATGAGCTGTGTTGCTTTTAGGCCAAACATATCGTTTTGCACTGTGGCCAAACAGTTGGATTTTGGTTTCATCTGACTAGAGCGCCTTCTTCCACATGTTTGGTGTGTCTCCCTGGTGGCTTGTGGCAAACTTTAAACGAGACTTTTATGGATATCTTTGAGAAATGGCTTTCTTCTTGCCACTCTTCCATAAAGGCCAGATTTGTGCAGTGTACGACTGATTGTTGTCCTACGGACAGACTCTCCCACCTCAGCTGTAGATCTCTGCAGTTCATCCAGAGTGATCATGGGCCTCTTGGCTGCATCTCTGATCAGTTTTCTCCTTGTTCGAGACGAGAGTTTAGAGGGACGGCCGGGTCTTGGTAGATTTGCAGTGGTCTGATACTTCTTCCATTTCAATATGATTGCTTGCACAGTGCTCCTTGGGATGTTTAAAGCTTGGGAAATCTTTTTGTATCCAAATCCGGCTTTAAACTTCTCCACAACAGTATCTCGGACCTGCCTGGTGTGTTCCTTGGTCTTCATGATGCTCTCTGCGCTTTGAACAGAACCCTGAGACTATCACAGAGCAGGTGCATTTATACGGAGACTTGATTACACACAGGTGGATTCTATTTATCATCATCAGTCATTTGGGACAACATTGGATCATTCAGAGATCCTCACTGAACGTCTGGAGTGAGTTTGCTGCACTGAAAGTAAAGGGGCCGAATAATATTGCATGCCTCATTTTATTTTTCAGTTTTTTATTTGTTAAAAACGTTTGACATATCCAATAAATTTCATTCCACTTCACGATTGTGTCCCACTTGTTGATTCTTCACAAAAAATTAGAATTTTATATCTTTATGTTTGAAGCCTGAAATGTGGCAAGAGGCTGAAAAGTTCAAGGGGGCTGAATACTTTCGCAAGGCACTGTAGCAGTAATAAGATACAATAAATTATAAATTGGTATAAAAGGAGTTAGAAAGGACAAACATTCTCAAGACTTGTCCAGATATGCCAGGGGAGTTTGAGTGAGGGGTCTGTTTAGGAGCAGTAGGACTTTAAGGTTTCAGCAAATTAGATACAGTTGGGTAAAGACTGACATGCAGATTTATTCCCAATAGTTGTGTTGCCGTCAATTTAGAGATGTCTAAATTAGTGAATCAGAGCTTTTATCAAAAATATTCTATACATGGCTCACCTTGGTGTCAGCCCTGTGGATCCCAATGTTTCAGTTTTATCCAAAACAATATGAGCTAGAAACATTGATCATTGTTCTAACAAAGTGGTTTTATATTAGATGTATTTGGTCTTTGTTCATTTATTTTAAATATTACCAGCAGCTAAAACATCACCACATTAGTCCATTTGTGTTAGTAATGGTTTACATTACATTTTTCTTTACTTTTTTTAATTGTTCATATTTCAAGTCATGTATTGCAACTCGGTTTTTGGACAGTACCGACTAATATTGGCCTTTTGTTTGCTGAGTGAGATTGTCTCCAAGATTTATTTCCTCAGCTCGCTGTGTTAATGCGGGGTTCATATTGCTCTGTGGACTCCAGTATGCACCAACTGTCACCAATGGCAGATTCTTTTATCTGTGAGGGACTGAATAATTTCTTCCTAGAGAGACCCGAGCAGAGAAGTAAAACCTTGTGCTACAAAAACAAGATTTCATAAGGGTGCGAATGCTGAAAAATTTATCTTTCTTTTTTTAAAACCTCAATGCCATCATTAGCAGTCAGGGTAACAGAAGGCAAATCTTTTTTGAAACATATTTCTATGCTTTTTCTTTAAAGCTCCATCTAATATCGTTTGTGCAATAAGTGCAAAATGCCTGAGGCTTGGTCAGGTTAGTCCACTTGTAATTTTTCCGATCAGTGTTGCCAGCTCCTTCGGGGTAATCCTGAGATGTTTGTAAGTCATGTTAAATATGTGATTCCTCCAGCGTGCTCTGAGCCTACCTCAGGGATTTTCTAGCATGTCAACATTTTGCAGAAAATCTCCATAAGGGCCGAGGAGGTATTGTTATACAGGTCCTTCTCAAAATATTAACATATTGTGATAAAGTTCATTATTTTCCATAATATAATGATGAAAATTTAACATTCATATATTTTAGATTCATTGCACACTAACTGAAATATTTCAGGTCTTTTATTGTCTTAATACGGATGATTTTGGCATACAGCTCATGAAAACCCAAAATTCCTATCTCACAAAATTAGCATATCATTAAAAGGGTCTCTAAACGAGCTATGAACCTAATCATCTGAATCAACGAGTTAACTCTAAACACCTGCAAAAGATTCCTGAGGCCTTTAAAACTCCCAGCCTGGTTCATCACTCAAAACCCCAATCATGGGTAAGACTGCCGACCTGACTGCTGTCCAGAAGGCCACTATTGACACCCTCAAGCAAGAGGGTAAGACACAGAAAGAAATTTCTGAACGAATAGGCTGTTCCCAGAGTGCTGTATCAAGGCACCTCAGTGGGAAGTCTGTGGGAAGGAAAAAGTGTGGCAGAAAACGCTGCACAACGAGAAGAGGTGACCGGACCCTGAGGAAGATTGTGGAGAAGGGCCGATTCCAGACCTTGGGGGACCTGCGGAAGCAGTGGACTGAGTCTGGAGTAGAAACATCCAGAGCCACCGTGCACAGGTGTGTGCAGGAAATGGGCTACAGGTGCCGCATTCCCCAGGTCAAGCCACTTTTGAACCAGAAACAGCAGCAGAAGCGCCTGACCTGGGCTACAGAGAAGCAGCACTGGACTGTTGCTCAGTGGTCCAAAGTACTTTTTTCGGATGAAAGCAAATTCTGCATGTCATTCGGAAATCAAGGTGCCAGAGTCTGGAGGAAGACTGGGGAGAAGGAAATGCCGAAATGCCAGAAGTCCAGTGTCAAGTACCCACAGTCAGTGATGGTCTGGGTTGCCGTGTCAATTGCTGGTGTTGGTCCACTGTGTTTTATCAAAGGCAGGGTCAATGCAGCTAGCTATCAGGAGATTTTGGAGCACTTCATGCTTCCATCTGCTGAAAAGCTTTATGGAGATGAAGATTTCATTTTTCAGCACGACCTGGCACCTGCTCACAGTGCCAAAACCACTGGTAAATGGTTTACTGACCATGATATCACTGTGCTCAATTGGCCTGCCAACTCTCCTGACCTGAACCCCATAGAGAATCTGTGGGATATTGTGAAGAGAACGTTGAGAGACTCAAGACCTAACACTCTGGATGAGCTAAAGGCCGCTATTGAAGCATCCTGGGCCTCCATAAGACCTCAGCAGTGCCACAGGCTGATTGCCTCCATGCCACGCCGCATTGAAGCAGTCATTTCTGCAAAAGGATTCCCGACCAAGTATTGAGTGCATAACTGTACATGATTATTTGAAGGTTGACGTTTTTTGTATTAAAAACACTTTTCTTTTATTGGTCGGATGAAATATGCTAATTTTGTGAGAAAGGAATTTTGGGTTTTCATGAGCTGTATGCCAAAATCATCCGTATTAAGACAATAAAAGACCTGAAATATTTCAGTTAGTGTTCAATGAATCTAAAATATATGAATGTTAAATTTTCATCATGACATTATGGAAAATAATTAACTTTATCACAATATGCTAATATTTTGAGAAGGACCTGTATGTATGCTCTCTTCAGGTGTATAATGTTCTTTCACTGTATTCAAAGGTCAATACATCCACCTCATATTAAAACTTTTTCATGTGAGGTTTAGAACGTAAACATTTTGCTTATTTTTAGGGATATCATGTTTTTGTGTTTAAAGTGTTTTGTATCTTTTTAAACAAAATTTATTTGAGTTGCATCAGCAGCAGAGCTACAGGACTGTATTTTGCAAAGGGGATGTTTGAAACCTTCCAGAGCAAGACATTAAGCTGCTGTCCCACTTTTCTCTATCTTGCCACGTATGTTAATGTATCTAAAAACATTTTTATACAGGTGCACATTTATGGAAATGGAGCATGTGTTGTTAAACTGTCCTGTCACATCTAGGAAATGTGTATATCAATAATGATGTGTACCCGTTCTCTATAGTGTGTGTTATGAGATGACTGGTGTCTGCAGTACATTCATTCTCTGAGTAAGGTACTTTTTCTATTAGGCCTGTGTTCTAATTATTCTTTTCCATTTTTATTGATTGTTTGACCATCTTGGGATGAAAGTCCCAAGTTCTTTACAATCTCTAAATGCCCCCAAATGGTTGAAAAAGCTAATTTTCTGAAGCAATCAGAAACAGGTTAAATTGTACTGCTGTTAAAGCCTCTCCAGCCATTCAATCTGCAGGGTGAGTGAATGTTGAACTATGCAGACAGGGGCTAGATAGCACAGAATGAGATTGATGAATAATGCTTGTGGATTATTGCTGCAACAACTGATTGGCACCTTCATGAGCTTCTTAGCAGTGGCATGTATGTGCAAACAAAGTTGCAAAAAATAAACTGTGGCAGTCTGGCTTGGCTGATGACCAGATCATGTATGTTTCACTATCAAACTCATGGAAAGGCAATGTTGAATTGTTATGCAAAGATACACATCTTTGTATGCCGCAAGGCAACTACATGGCATAAAAACTCGTTTCAAGGCTGGTACCTTTTAAAAGTGTAAGTCCATGCATTATCTCATGCGGTATTTGGGGTCAAATGTCTCCAGATATTTGATGAGTGAAATTCTCTCCAAGTTCTTTCTGGCAGAGAAAGTCTTACAGAGGTGACATGTGTAATGCATTAGAAATTTGAATTCTTCTTCCGCGTTTTGTTATGTAACACTTGAAACTCTTGCTCTCTGAATCTTGAAGTGAGTCACTTACAGTTAGAGAACCAAAGCATCGACATCTAAGTGCAGCTCAAAACGTGTGTCTCTCTGCATTTTAAGGCTGTTTAGGTAATCATCTGCTTGCCTGCCCTATAATGGAGAAATCCCCAGTCTGTTTAAATCAGGCAACTATGGAACAACAGACTGACAAACTGCAATGAACAGAGAATGTCTGACCTGGGGCACTGTGAAGAATAACTAATTCAGGGGTAAACCTTGTAGGACTAGATTGCTTTTCTATCAATGGCTGCTGCTGCTGTATTATGAGAAAGAAAATTGCTTGAATAACAAAATGTGATATTTAAGTCTTTGTAATTTTCTGAATGTAAATCTGTGTGCATGAAATGAAAGTTTCTAGAGTATCGATCACCTGCAGGTAAGACTGTTCTCATCTTTTCTGAAGCTGAGCCCAGAGCTTGAAAAACACTTCACTGCTGATAGATAAAAAGCAAAGAGCAAAACACCTAGAAGGGATTGTGTAAGATACAACGAAAAGAACTCAAGCCTCCTCACAGCCCACACTTTTTTTTTTACTCCTTATCCACCTGTCTTAGCTGAAGAACATGCAAAATAAGTTTTGTTTCTTTTTGGTTGCAGTTGCTGATCTACAGGATTGTTTTCTATTTCGTCTAGTCACTGTGTTAAATGTCTTTAACTTGCTAATGAAGGTCTGAACTACACAGTACTGCAAACTTTACCAATTATGACTCTTTTACACTCACATTTATCAAATTCCTTTAAAGAAAACATTCAATAAAAGTCTTAAAAGTCTATAAGGTCATTGCAGTTATCACAGTAGAGATCTATATCTTTACTAAGCTGCAGAATAAAATAGAATAGACACATCCTATATTTAATTAACATGTATCAGCAGCAGAGTGACTGGCAGATGAAGGCACACTGATCCACATAAAACATAAACAATAATAATAAAGAAAAAAGAGACTAAACTGTACATTGTAGTGATGCAAAGTAGTGGTGAACGATATATATCGGCTTTAACATCGTGTCAAAACAAGGTGAGATCTTTCCATGTAATCCATGCAACATTTAGTAACTGCTCACAGTTAACTCCATAAAAGTTACAATAAATATCCTTATATCCTTATGTGTAATCCATGCAATAATTATTAAAACACACAGTTGAAGTAGTGGGGAGTGAAACAAGCATGTTCTCATATTCTGGAGCTGAGAGACAAGAGAGGCCTGTGTGAAGCCACATATTATTTGCCACATATTATCTGGCTTATCTTTTGCATAAATATAAACAAGTATATCCAAAGAAATGGTGTATGATGATTTTACATTCTTTCACATGTATTGAATAAAATTAGTAATCTTTGATCATTAAGTAAAAAGATATATGATTAAAATGTGGTTAAGAATTGAGAATTAAAGTAAAAAACATTAAGGTTTGACATTCTCAATCAGCTATATATGAAAGAGATATAACGTTAATCATTTGTAAAGCATGAAGAAAAAAAATGAAGTGATGGTTTTGTAACTGTGTTTTAAAGTAAATACAGAAAGCTGAGAATGGAATGTGTAATACTGTGTAAAGTTTAAGACTGAGCAGATTAGGGAGAGAAATGTAGGATGACTAGGAGTGACGAGAGCCAGCTGCATGCTGACAGTGAACCTTTTGAAGACTAACGGGAGGAAGGGAGGCTGCAACTACAGCCAGCCGCGTGGCTATTACCGGCATCTCCAAGGCTGAGAAACAGAATCAGTAGGTCACAGTGACCATGACTAAAGTATTGAGCAATAATCAAGAAGCTGAGCTGAATAGGTTGCACAATAACTAAGAAGCTTAATAAGGGCCTGACCGGTGAAGGCATCAAGCGCTATAAAAACAATGCTGAGAGCAGAAACGGGGTTTGTTTCCTCGCAGAAGACCAGCGAACAAGATCGGATGGAGAAAAAAAAAAGCTTAGATGGAAAAGGAACAGAGACACAGCCCAACTGATCGACTGCATTAAAAGGAGGATCAACCCGTGCTCAATGGAAAGACTGTGCCTCAAGATTAAGAATCTGATTTCATCTAAAGCCTTTTTATCCAGACAACAGAAGTGAACTTGATCGGTGAACAGCTGATTGCTCTAAGTTTCAGGCTTCTGGAAGTCCTGAATCAACCTCATTTATGTCTAAAGATTTCCTTCAACTCTTCAGCCTCTGGAAACTACTGTCTTCGGAGACAAATAACAACAAAGATCCTGTTTAACCATCGAAGCCTGGAGCATCAGTGCCTGCCACTTAAAGGAAGAAATCTGAAGATTAAGTCGTATTCCCTTCAAGAAACCACTCGTTGTTACCAGAAGAAACATCTCCTTCAGGTGCATGGAAGAGCCTCTCCAAACCCACTAGTTTCAGCATCAGGGAAAGACAGGTTGAGTTGATTGATTCATTTCTATTATTGAAATTATTTTGTGTTGCTGAATTTAAGCTGTTACTGACCCCTGCAAAAGCATTACTAATTAAAGAAAGCATATAAAATTCTAGTTAAATCGTGGACATTCAATTATTTGAGTCACTGTATTTTTGGTTTTTCATTGGTGGTAAAAAGTCTTGTTGCCTGGTTCTAAGATATTTTAGGAGGTTTTTATAGGTTGCCTTAGTCAAGTTTGTTAAAACAGCGTCCTTGGGGCTCGTGCCGAGCCACTAAAATTAACCTAGCCCATATACCAAGAGCCAGTTGTAAAATTAGGGAATGAGCAGCCGTGAACAAAAGTGACTGTTGAGGGTGTGGATGACTGCGATAGGCTACTCAGTCGTCCAGACCTCCAGTTGAAGAAGGGCGAGACTTTTGTATGAAGGCTGTCAGAGGCTAGGCGAGTCATATCCCGACACCAGCTTAAACAGAACTTTCAGTAAACCTGCTTAGTAAGATCTTTCAGGTTTAGGGAAGTCCGGACCCGTTGGATGGAGAGCTGGTTTGAGCAATCCCTTTAGACATAGGGAAGTAGGAGGGAGGGGTTAGCTCATCGGACAACGAAAATCGATATCGACCAATTGTAGTAATTTTTTAACATATCAGTATCGGTGCCATATGTAAACTGAGCTGATATTAATAGCTGATGTATTTTTTTCTATTATCTGTTAAGCAGCCGAAATGAGCCTCCTCCAGATGCTGGGCGTGCTCAGCCTTAGAGACAGGTGAGGGGGAAACTCAAAGTAAAGCCTATGCTGCATGTCTCTTCTTTCTCTCCACCCCACTACATAACAAAAATGAAGGCCACAAGAACTGCTTCTTCGCAGAACTCTCTGGAGGGACTATATATCCTGTTTAGCCTGGGAACGCATGGGGATCCCTCAGAATGAGCTCGAGGATGTCAGTGGGGAGAGGGATGGCTGGGGTTGCCTCCTGAACCTGTTGCCCCCGTGACCCAATCTCATATAAGCGTGAAATAATGGGTTCACCCAAATTTTCATATGGTTTCATCCTTAGTACAAAGTGTGTTTTATTTGTGCATAGGGAGAGTTGTTAAGGTTATAAAGACTTTAAAATGTGCAATATAAATTGCCCAAATATTAGTTTACTTCATGTCTACATCCCTAACAAAACTATTTTATTATATCATTAGTAAATGTTAATATTGTAGTCCTACTTCTTCTTTTCTAATATCTGTGTTGATAATTTCCCCACCTTTTATGTATGTAAAAAATATATTGTTACTAGATCACATACTTTCTGTATGTTGGTGCATGCATTTAGAAAGAATCCTTCATAGTTACATTAATACTGAAATTACATACAGATTTATTTGAAATAAAACATTTTATTTAGTTATTTTAATGTTTTAGTAATTAATGTTTTACTCTCATTTTAAAATGTCCTTCATATGATACATTTTATATGTCCTCAAATTTTTTTTAAACATCATTGAAGAACTTCTTCCAAAACTCAATAATATATAGTTCTCGTCTAATTACCTAAGTGGAATTATGCTACGCTGAATATCCAAATAATATCCACAGGTTGTTTAAAAAAATTTTAAAAGCTGACTTTTATGTACACTTTGGTAGAAAAAATGGGTCCCTCCTTGAAACATTCGGTCCCCACAAAACAGGATCCAACCAGAGTTTACTCATTCATGTTATTCACAAGGGCCTGGCAAAGGGAAAATGTGCTCATCAGTTTCTGCTATCATGCAAAAATCATCTCCCTTCCGTGACTTAGCCGATATTTAATTGACAAACATCATTTTGACATTCAGAGAAAACCACCCATATATTCCAGACAGTAACAATTTCCCCCTTTTTTCAGTGCTTACGGCATGGTCAACAGTTCTTGTTTTTATTCTTGTGTTTATTTTTACCACCACTTAAAATATTTAGGCTTAAAGTCATACTTTAATTCTCAAACCTTTATTGAGTCAAAAAAAGTCATAGAAAGGGATTGTCATGATGTGTTGGGAGGGTGAAGGACCAGAAAGCAGACAGGATGAGCATAATGAGGATTTATTAATGAAGAAAAAAAAAAACACACAAAACAACACAAGGAGAGCAGGATGAGGAAGACAAGCAGGTCAACGGAGAGAGTCACAGGCAAAGGGACGAGGAATAACCAGGAGTGAGGTTCCGACAACATGAGTAAATGAACCTAAATACTGGGAGATAAGGAGAATGACAGAATGCAGGTGTAAGTAATCAGGAGGATATGTGGATCAGCTGGGACAGAAGGCAACTGGGGAGACTGGAAGAGAGACTAAGCTGAGCTGGGACACGACAAGATAATAAATCAAAAGAAAAGGTAAACCGAGATGTAACAGAATAAATACTAAAAGTACTACAGGAGTGAACTAGGGAACTAAGCACAAAGGAATAACTAATAAGGCAAGAATATAAACAACAAGAGAATGAAGAAAACAGAGACATAGCAGAACCCAAAAAATTAAGCAGTTAAGGATCATGAAAGTGATAAATCATTCCAATGTGTTTAATAACCTTTAACTCTGCATCAAAGACATCCATGTATTTTCTGAATCTGTTAATTTAGAAAATTGGTATAAAAACTCTATGCCACAACTGTTTCCTGTCTGATACAATGATGAATTCTGGCACTTTTAAAGCTTGGTCTTTATCCATTGAAACCAAATGCTCACTGCAAGGAGACATATTTCTCATTTTCTTTGTCGTTTTTGTGCCTGATATATTTCTGCTGAAGGTATTTTTTTACATTTTGTGATGGGGATAAACCCAATCTGATGCAAATTCCTCATATTAGCTGCACTTGAATTTGCGTGGATGTGCTGCTATTGTAGTGGGGCGCTCTTCTTTGTGAATGAGACTCTGAGAGGGAACAAATAGGCCTGAAATACTGTGCAAACCTTTGAGGATGGATGCTGCATATTCTTA
The DNA here is from genome assembly GCF_021462225.1 of Girardinichthys multiradiatus. Lineage (NCBI taxonomy): Eukaryota > Metazoa > Chordata > Actinopteri > Cyprinodontiformes > Goodeidae > Girardinichthys > Girardinichthys multiradiatus. The sequence continues at coordinate 6,538,261 of NC_061802.1, forward strand.
GTGGATCAGATCTGTGTATTGAATTCACCAGAAAGAGAACTATGTTTGTTTTGCAGAGGAGAATAAAACAGAGCAAGTGTTTCAGATAATTTAATATGTTTAGTCGGGAATTGAAAAGGGTGCACCTAAACCAAAAGTAATGTTGCACTGGTTAGAGCTGTCATGCTTCGCAGTAATATTGGAAAGCAAGTAATCTTTGAAAGCACATCCTCATGTGCATCCATTTGCCGGCAAAGAAGAAAAGGTATGATTTACATGTGTTTTTTAATTTCAATAGTGACTCAGGTGTTTCAATTTATTTTAGAGAAAAAATACAACAGAAAAAACAAATGCTAGAAACTACATAATACTATCTTTCTGCATAGTTTATTCAGCACACTAAGATTTTATTAATTACCCTTTGAACTTTTTCCCATTTTCTATGCATATGTATTACGCCTCTTTTGCCCCCAACTAAAATCCAGGGAATTAGTAAGCAGATACCATCAGTGTGTAATATAATCTCAGTATAAAGGCCTCAGAGGGTTGTTAGAGAACATTATTGAAAAAAAAATCGAAAAGGCAGTAGGTCATAGAATAATATCCCAATATCAAAAAGCTTTAAACGTCTTACAGAGCAGTGTTTAATTTAAATTGAGTGGAGTTTGGTACAACTACAAACCTGACATAGCCCTCCACCTAAACTCACACGTCCTGCAAGAGGATAATGTATTATAGAAGCATCCAAGAGTCCCATGGGAAGTCTTGGAGCTGCAAAAGTAAGGTTGGAGGACCTGTTTACTGTGAAACTATTAGTTGTATACTCTAACAATCTGGGCTTCTCTAAAGAGTGACAAATATTTTGAGTTGTTAAAAGAAGAAAGCGTTCATAACTCACCTTAGCAAGTTGCCACAAGGCAGGTAGGGGACACAGAAAGCATGTGGAGTATAGTTCTCTGGTCAGATGACACAAAAATGTAACTCTTTGGCACATGCAAAACGCTATATATTGTGCAAAATTTAACACCTGAAACACAACATCCCTCCCATGAAACATAGTAGTGGCAGCATCATGGTGAGGGAATCCTTTCATTTAAAAAGACAGGGACGCTGCTCAGAATTGATGGACAGATTAAAGTTAAATGGCATGGACCTAAATCAAACAGGATCTGACATAACTGGAATTTTACATTCGCATGGATGTGCTGAGTAATCAAACTGAGGTTGAGCTATTTTGCAAAAATATAATAGTTAACAATTTCAGTCTGTAGATGTGTAAAGTTGCTAGAAACATACCCAAAAAAAGACTTGCAGTCGTAATTATAAGATATTAAATCAAGGGTGCTGAATACATATACATACCAAGCTGTATACATGCCTTTCCTTCCACTTCACAATTTTGTATTTAGTTGTGTCCACCTCTCACATAAAATGCAGGTAAAATAAAAAAAGTCAGAACAGTAATGTGATGAATGGTGAAATAGTTTTAGGGGGATGAAAGCTTAGGCAAGGCATTGCATTTTCCTCAAATTCTATCCAAGAAAAGATGGAGAACAGCAGACATATAAGGACAACTTGTTGTTCTTTTACCACAACAGTTACAATGAGCCAGGGACTGAGGGAAATGCAGTGCTTTAAGTGAGACATTTATTCTAGCTGCCGTCTGACATAAACAGGTAAAACTCTTACTGTGCCCTTAGTCAGCCTTATTTGCTAGTTTTGCATTACTGAAGTCTCGTATAGAAGTCAATTAGGATTCTGCCTTTTCTACTGTGAAGCAGTCAACCACGTAAAGACTAATTTTAGCTCATAGCTTTAGGTGAAGTTGTCCTATGGGAGCAGTTTGATAAGCCTGGTGAGAGAGGACAGGCCTTTCCTTACCAGACAGCTGTGCTGCACCCTTTTTCTTTTTTTGGCAGTTCTGTAATTTCTTCAACTTCCTCATCTCCTCTAGCTCCTAATTCCCCCCTCCCTCACTCCTGCTCTATAGATAATGAGTTTTAATGTAGTAGATTTGATATGGTGGAGAAAATCCAAATTTTCCCCCAATACTTATCTCTCTCTACCAGGCCTTCCCTGGTGAACTGCCCCCCAACCTCTTTACTCCAGTATGCATGACGCCAAGCTTTCCTCGCCACACACACAACTCCAGAATCCAAACTCCTTCCATGAAACCATATCTGTCTTCTGTAGTTATTTCCAAAGTTTATCTACAACTCCCTAGTTTTCAAACTCTACAATCATCCAAAACCCACCTCACAATTAACAACATTGGTGACATAAATGCACGATAATCTTTTTGTATACATGACATTAAAGACATGACATCAACATAAATTAATCCTGTAGCCATAATAACAACGAATAAAGTAAGAAGTTTGATCCCATAATGATTAGTATTTTGATAATAGAGAATGGGTTAATGACTGACATGTGGAAAATGGGTTTTTTCTATGAATATTTATGATAGAAAACTCAATCATCTTTAACCCCATGTCTTCATCTGATAACCCGCCCTCTTTCTCCTCAATCTACCGGCAATTTCCACCCACTCTTCTCCCTCCTGGGCTGTGTTCCTCATCACCACCATTATTTCTTTTTCTCTCCACTTTGCTCTCCCGTCGACCTCCCCACCCCACCGTCCTTCATTCTCGTGGTACAATTCCCTGCCTCTACCTTGATGCCACCACTACGGCATTACTTTCGTTCTGCTTCCCGCACTTAGATTTAGCCTCTGTTAAACCTTGTTATCTGAAAGAAAATGACAGAAAATAGGAAGTCTAAAATGAGAAGAAGGGGGCACAGACAGAGGTAAAAGGTGAAAGCCTTGGATTTATGAGATAGAAAAGATAACGTGGGGACACATGGAATGAGAGAAGTCCACATTCTGTGGTTAAAAGCTAATTAATTGCAATAAGCCTTTATTGTATTTGTATAGAATGGAAAAATGAATTACTCAAAACAGCAAGGAGGAAGAAAAAGGATCATCAGGAAAGGGGAAATAAAATGAAAAATGAACAGAAACATATATGCTGATGTCATATCACAAAGGTTTAGGCCAAATAAGAACTAATAAGAAGTCCAAAAATGGAAAGAAGCAAGTTGACAGAAAAAGCAAGGCAAGTTCAAATGTGTGGATGTGAAACACATAATTTAGCAAACACCTTAGCTCCTGTTACCATTTTCTTTCATTCTGTCATGCAGATAAGCAGCACAAATAACAACACAGTCTTCAATTTAAGATTTTGCCAGTTAATTTTCTTAAACAGAGTCAGTTGTAACAATATGGCCAAAATAATGTATAGGCGACGTGGATTTATTTCAATTTTATGCATTTAGAATTATAAACGTAAGTGCAGTGAGTTAGGGCCTATGTCTCTTCTTCCAGACTCTTCACATTTTACTATCAAGTAGTTATTTTGTAACACAGTGTGTTTTTGACTGTGAAGTAACAGTTTAAATGGTGAAAACCAAAACCTTTTCTGTGATATGGATTTTGGTAATGGTTTTGATAATGGTCTAAAGTGACTGCAACTACATGTTTTAAATGGACATGGAACTTTTCAGACAAAATATGATAAATGAACAAGATCTGCAGAGAAAAAAGACTTCATTGATCCTCTGTGGTCCAAAGTGGTCTTTTCAGACAAAACAAAAATTTGCATTTTACTTTAAATCAAGGTTCCAGAGTCTGGAGGAAGAGTGAAAAAGCCAGAATTTAAGTTGCTAGAGGTTAAGTATGAATCTTTCACCTCTTCTCTCTACTAACAAGTGTTATGGATATTCTGATTTATTTTCCCAGCAGGACACTTGCCCACACTGCCAAAAGTACCAGTGACTGGTTTTAATGACTATGGTCTCACTGTGCTTGATAGGCCAGCAAACCGGTCGTACTTAAACCCCATGGAAAATCTATGGAGTATTGCCAAGAGGAAGACAAATGACACTAGAAGCAACAAGGCAGACAAGCTAAAGGCTGCTATTAAAGCAACCTGGGCTTCCTGAACACCTAAGCAGTGCCACAGGCTGATTACCTCTGTATATTCATGCTATACGTCAAGCAAAAAGAGCCCAGGCTAAATATTATGTTAATTTACTGTATAGTACATGGACATAATTATCAATAGGCCTACATGTCAGTATTAACATTTCTTTTTGCTGGTCTTATGTAAAATAAACATTTTCTTAGAAGCTAAATTTTGGGTTTTATTTGGCTGTAAGCTGTTCTTATTAAAATCAACAGAAATATTTGCTTGTAATATATAGCTCTGAACATATTTTTGTTTATTGAAGTAATTTACCAAAATAAATGTATCTATTCAGTGATATTGGAATTTTTGAGAAGCACCTGTATTCACTGACAATTGCAACAATATAGTATGTTATAGGCACTAATTAAATATATCTTATTCTGCCTCTTCTGCAGTTCCAGTCTTCGTTGCTGAACAGTTCAGTGGTCCAGAGCAATACACCTAACGTGGTCCTTGAGGGCCTGAGGGCTGGCACTGGTTATGTGGTCCAGGTGAGGGCCCGCACTGAGGCCGGCTACGGAGCCTACAGCAAAGAGATGCTCTTCCAAACCCTCACTGATGGTAAGAGCGTGGGTGGTTGGCTGGAGTGTGTGGAGATGCGTGTGAGTGGAGGTTTTCTGTTGGAGAGAAAAGGAGTTCGGAGAGGTTGTTATAAAGTGCTAACCTGGCTGTTAGGTAATTCATTCTACCCGTATATTGTGTGCAGTCATGTAAAATCAGTCTTGAAAAATTATAATTTTCAGAGATATGAAAGATTTTAGTTGTTTAGTACACATTTACTTTCAAATAGGTAGAGCTGTGTTTATGTGAAAGAGACAAAATGAAAAAAGATTCCGTATCTCAGTTTCTTTGCTAAGTTATGTGTGTGTGTGTGTGTGTGTGTGTGTGTGTGTGTGCGTGTGTGTGTCTCTGCAGATGAGTACAAGTCTGAGCTTGGACAGCAGCTCTACCTCACTGCAAGTTCTTTAGTAGGTGGAGTGTGTATCGTCTCATTGGTAGCTCTCGCTGTCATTTGTAGCAGGTAATACCCAGCAGACACATGACTAAACACACATTTATTCACTCTTACAGGCACAGTAAAAACAGTAAAACTCCTGATCCATTTGGAATGGTAGTACCATGTTAAGTTAAAGAACATAGTGGCTTAAGAAATTATCCATTAAACTAGGAAAATCATAAAGTCAAAACCCTTCGTATAAACCTATTTATGAAGGTTCACAATTTGCAATGACCTATACAATATAAAATACATCATCTGCTTTGTCAAGAGATCATGACATAATTATCAGTTTTTATGTTTACTCAGGTTCTCCAGCAACTCCTTTATTTGAATACTGGAGTGTGGATTTCAGGTCAGGTGTTTTATTCTAAGGTGGCTTTAAAGTGAAGAGTAGTGGGTGGGTAAATGGTTATCCTGCATATGTAAAGGTGTAATAGTAAAGTATAAAATGCACAACTCCATATGAAACTTTTTCTCAAGCTAACAAAACACAGGTAGCACAATAGCTGATAAGAGTGGGATTTGGGGGGTGTCAGGGGCTTGTGTTGTTGGTCATTTGTGCCTCAAAGTAATATTTTTTATTAGATGATGTTTCATTTTGTTGGTCACTGTATAGGCAGTATAAAAAAAGTTTTAGTTGTTTGTTTTTTTTTAAATATTGAAATATTCCTATTAAGTGCAAAATTCAAGGTTAATTTTACAGTTTTTTTTTTAATCATCATCAAATTTGATCATGTCTAGTTTAAAATGTAAAATATTTAGACTGGGTAGAAGGGAACTGCATTATTTAACACTAAAGAGAGATTCTTGAAAATATTGCGTGACATTTATAAAATCTTTATTCTGTTTGTTAAATTTCTCAAAGAACCTTCCAAAGGCTCTGCTGCCTTTTATTTGTCTCTCTCATATTCTTTGTAAGCTACGGATTTCTTCATTTTGTGTTTAGGCCACTGAGGTCTGAGTCAATATTTTCAGTCCACTACCAGGTGTATCCCTGTGCTTAATCTGTCCCAGCAGACCTCTTTCCATGGGAGGCATTTTTTTTGGTTTTTGGGTTTTCCCATTTTGAGCTTAGTTTTAGGGTTCTGTAACAAAGCTCACCTGGTTTCTCTGTTTAACAGTAGCTTTCAATTGAATGTGCTCACTCCATATCCATCTAGTTCAAATTTCATCTGCTGCTGGTAGCTATTGGGTGATTGGCCGCAGACTATAGCTGCTGATCTAGTCTGGCCAGTGGACATTAAGAATTCATCTCACGTAGATGTTGTTAGGTTTTGCTCTCACTGATTGTTGTCTCTGTTGTTCTGCAGGCCTCAGTAGCCTAAAAGCTAAATAAATTTCGCAACACAGCTCAAGATTGATGATTCATGTTCGTCCCCGCTGCTCTATTTATTTATGTGCCAAATGTTATGGACCTATAAAAATGGTTTTCCTTACTTGTCTGTTCTTGCTTTAGCATCCGAATCTCTACCTTGCTAGTTGCAATGATGTAATGTTTCAATTTTGATGATTATGGTTTACAGCTAATAAAAGCATTAAATTTTCTTATTACGTTGAGCCATTCAAAAATGACTTAATACAGGGATCTTATGTTATGGTTTACACAATCATGAGGAAAAGTATTGAATTGACAGCAATCCAGCAGACGGGGTAAGCTCTATGAAAGATAATTTTAAAAAAAGTTCATTATAGATTGGTGTATCCAAGCATTTTATTGGAAGGTTAAGTGAAAGGAAAACATGTGGTAGAAAAGGGAGCACAAGCAACAGGAACAACCACTGTCTAGGCATGACTGTGAAGCAAAGCCTGTTCAAGAGTCTGGAAAAGAACCAAATGGAGAGACTATTGTCTCACACAAGATACTGAGAGACATATTATGTCCCTGAACCAGGGACAAGGTCTGAAGCCTCTTACCTGGATTTGTCATAGTTTTTGGCAAGTTTCTGACCCACATGCAGAAAACACGCAGACAATGAAAAGTTAAACAGTTGATTTTCAGCCAGGAACAAAGGGAGCTTGATACAACAGGAAGTTCCAGGAATATCCAGGAGGGTTTGCCACTGTGAGAAGAGGGGTGAGGAATGAAATTATTCTGACTGTCGTGGTGGTAAATCCTGACCAGGGCTGTGTAAGCACAGCCCAGAGGAGTCTGTCCATGTGACAGATGGCGTGAAGATGATGTGTGTTCATTGGAGGAAGGACAGGTTGTCAGAAAGGAGGAAGAGAGTGAAGCCTGATGGTTGCTGGTCATGGGAACTGTGATCCGAGAGTTAGTTAAGCTTGTACGGGGAGATTAGTTCCTCCACGGAGGTGAGGAGCCAGGGATAATCCAAGACAGAACATTGAAGGAAGGAGCAGAGAGCCAGGTTAGACCAAAATTTGGTTAAACAAGTGAAATGCATAAAGCAAGACACAGAAGGCTAGATGTACCAGTATGGTTGACACTCAGGCATAGTCAGCTCCTCTTAAGGTCTAGTGATAAGGCTGATGAAGCTGATTGGATGCAGGTGGGCAGGAACACCCTCCATAGTACCCTGCAGCTCTAGGAAAGGGAGGACGAGGGCATCTAGACAGAACACCAGTAGATACTTAACAGGATCACGGAGAAAAGAGAGTTGAGCGTGGTTTAGTGGTTCCAAGTACTGTTTTGAAATTACAGTAAATGTTGTATTTCACATGGAAATCAAGATACTAGAGCTGTGAGGAAAAGTGGACAGGCGCAGCAATGATTTGTGAGGCCATGTCCTCCACTGGTGTTTAAGTAAGTCTGAAGTTTGCACAGTCGTCTACCAGCAAATTATAACTGGTAAATGTAAATGGTAAATGAACGGCACTTATATAGCGCCTTTACAGTCATACCGACTACTCAAAGTGCTTTACATTTGAGCTACGTTCACCCAATCACACTCACAAACACACACACATTCATACACCAATACACAGATTGATAGGCAACTTCCCAATGTTTCCCTCTTCTGAAAACCTACAGTACATAAAGATGTGGATTTCACTTTCAAGCAAGTTTTTGCACCTGCCGCCAAACGTACTAATTCCGGCCTTGATGACCATGTTGTCACTGTGCTTGATTGGCCAGCAAACTGGTTGGACCTAAACACCCATAGAGAATCCATGTAGTAGAGACAGTATTACATGCAAACGTACTACCAGACAAGTACTCACTGCATGGGGATACTTTTCATTAGTTTGATATTTCTGTATTTAAATTCTCTGATCGGTCTTCTGCGATGTACATTTCGGAGAAACAGAATTCTGTGTTTTCATTAGCTGTAAGCCATAAAATTAACAAAAATTAAAATCTGAAATATATAACACTGTACATAAAATTTTACATTTCAATTTCAATTGGTGAAATAAATTAACCATGTGTACTTAATACGCATCTTGTAAAGATCCAATGACATGAAGAAACAGCAGGGTGCTTCTGCTGTTGCTCCATTTGCAGAGGAAAGCAGGAAAACGAGAGGTGATGACACAGAGCAGGGACAATTGTTCAAACCTAACTGGTTCCACACAGACTATTGCTCTACTAGTTTTTTTGTTTTTAACAGGAAAACTGTTTTACCTTAACCCAGTTTGAGAGAAAATTGTCAATTTGCATTTTACTCTTGCAACATTTAGAGCTGCTGTGTAAAATTTATGTCTTCTTGCGACTTCTTTCCCTGAAGGTCTGTTTTTTTTTTCTTCTGACTGCAGGAGGAGACATTTGAAGGAGAGTGTGTATGGTGACAAGCTGCAGCAGTACAACACAGGAGGAGGTACAGACACCATCTTTTTTCATTATTATAAAGATAATTAATAAATATTGCCTGTATTCTTTTAAAAAGGAGTTTATTTGTGAACTTTCTTTACAGAAGTAACTTTGAGGCCAGACATGTTCAGCGGTCCCACCCCCACTGTGACTTTTCCCACCCTGTCTGAGGGTCGCAGTTCACCGGGGGTCAAGATCTATATTGACCCTTTTACCTACGAAGACCCCAATGAGGCAGTGCGAGAATTTGCCAAAGAAATTGATCCCTCTTGTGTCAAAATAGAGGAAGTGATTGGATCAGGTGGGATTTTAATGGAGTTTGTGCTTTTGAGCCATCAGCTGAATTATTGTCCTCCTTTGTTTCTATAAGCTGTAAAAAAAATTACTTAAAAACAGAAGAACATTAAATTAAACTATATATTTTTTTTAGAAGAAAACATTTACAAATGAAAAAAATAAGCATACTGTGGTTTATTTAGTGACTCCAACTCTCTTTCTTAAATCAGATAAAACTACTCATACAGATTAGTCAATTCCTTCAACTGTGCCACATTTCCGTGTCAACGAGAAAGATCTGGAGTCATGCAATGCCAATTTATTATTGTGCGTTATTATTTTTTTCCCTTTGAAGTCAGCATGTTTTATTCATGCTGAAAGCTTTCTTTGGAATAAATTAAAACTGTCTTCTTGCATTTTCTTTTGAGCACTATGCTCTCTCTGTAAAAATGCTGTGTGATGTTTGGCAAAAGAAGAACGCCGGTCCCAAAACTTCATCAGAAGTTATTGTTTCGAGCCTATAATCTCTGGGTTTCAGCTTTTCAATGGAGGAGAGGGAGAAACTCATGTAAATTTTATCAAGCAACATTTTAGTCAGAGACCTTTATGAGCCAAACACATCCTGATGATTCGAATCCATCTTTTCTTAAGCTTTTTAAACATTCGTTATAAGGGTCTCTGATTTGACTGATTACCTGTTTTTCTAGTCTTTAATCTGACCGCACTGGTGTCTTACATCCCTTTTAGGTCTTCTGATGTTTTAATGTGATTAGTCAAACACAGAATAACCTAATAATCTGTTTAACAGTTTTGCTCTTGATTTTGGACTAATCATTCCTTCTAAGCACCTTTATTTCAACAAACAGATGGAATTTACAGCCTTTTTAAGCTTCTGTAACAAAACAGTTACATCATGACAATCTCAATAGGGTTATCTAAATATTAATAAGCATTACATTACTACTTTATTATTAGTTAAATAGTTCAATGTTAAAGTTTGTTCATTCCATTTAACAGTATGATTTTTACTGTTTTGAGTATTTTGTACAAAAGTGTCAGTATTATCATGGTTTTGCTCAAATGTGTTAAAAGATTGCACAAAATGTTATTACAAGCTGAAATTATTTAACTTAGAATGCATATATGTTCTTAGGTAAATAATATAATGTAAATAATAAAAATGCTATTAGAACTTCTTCTAAAAACTACTACATTTATTGGTTGTTTGTTCTATATATTTGCCAAAGTCTGTGTATCAAAACTGAAATAGCTATAAATATGTCATAGATAACATTATTTTAAGAGACTGTTTATTTTTTTTTTTAGCAGTTGTGAAAACAGTTGTCTTTTCTGTGTTGAAGCTTATCAAACTCTGTGAATCACATACCAGCTGTTGCAAAGCTCTAAGGGTTTCACTTCTGACAAAATTAATTTAATCTTCATCTTTTTCGATAGGTTTTAAAGATATTTTAATTGTTTATATTGCTCAGCAAAAATGCCATGCAACTTTGTTAATACTTCTCAATGAAAATTCATGGACAGGTGGAATTTCATATAGCTGAATCTTTTTTAGTGATTTCAACAGTTAAAAGATCAACATTATAAAGAACCATGTGACAGGGATTGTAGCCATAGTGGGAGGTATAACATGTGAAAAATACTCTTCTATTATAGCCTCTTGGCTATAATCTGTAATCTTGTTAAGATTTTATTAGCTTTTATTTTACGGGATAATATTTTTCTTTTACCCCATCTCAGAACAGATTGAGAAATGTTTTTCCGTTAGATGGTCTGCTCCTGATAACTCATAACTTATTTAACACAGGACCAAAAACCAATCACAGCCAAAGAGCCCACTGAGCCCTGGGTGTTGAAGGTCATGAACCAGGTCCAGACCCTCAGCACTGCAAGTATGTGCTTTGGCCTTTGGTCTGTTGAGCCACTTCGAGAGGCTTTTGGTAATCCCTCCATTTGGTGCTTTTTTATTCTCAGGGAACGGTTTCTCATTCCAGCCAGAAGCGATAGAGGAGGAATAAAAATGATGGGGAGGGAGGGGAAAACAAGAATGGGTGAAATGAGATGTGGGACGACTTTGAGTCCTTCAAGAGCTCCATAACTCACTTTTGAGTGAAAGACTCTGTCTATGGCTGTTTCACTCTTGTTTTCCTTCTCTGTATTCCTGTGATACTTTATCCGATCTTCAACGCTCTCAGTGATTTAGACCCTCTGGAGTTTTAGTTTGTTTTTGTACAAAGAAATCCTTAACCATGGAAAGAAAGGAAGAATAGCAGATTGAGAAGCGAAGATAAAAGAAGCAGAAAGAGCCCTAAGGAGATAATACAAATATCCCACCTGACTCCCTTATTCACTTCCTTTGAGATAACACCTTCTCTTCCTATTACTAAAGCTCACTCTGTAGAAAATGTCCTTCACAAAAAGCACTTTGTTTGACTGAAGGAAAGTCGTGAAGCACATCATATTTATAATATGTCGTCTAAACATCTTTTACTAACAGAGAGTCTAGATTGAACCTAGATTCATAGAGCAACCTCTTTCATTTCATTCACCTTCTTTCTGTGCCTTGTCTGGTTTACAGCACTGACACAAGATAGTTTTTAATGAGCGATGATATGTGGAGCACAGAACACTGTGAAACTCAACCGCACGGCCCTGTCATCCAATTCCCATCTCTCATCCATTATTCACGCAACGATTTATATCTGTAGAGCAAGGACTTTTATTTTGAAGATAATTAAATTCTTATGTACTGCATCATCATATTGGTACGTGTATTTTGACAAAAGACGTCTGTGTCTCTGGAGAATGGACATTTTTAGGTTATTGACGACACAAATAGTTTTGAATTGCATTATTTGTAGCAGAGCAGGGAAGTATACCAGGTGACAAATTACAAAAGTCAACATTCATTTGGCTTCTTGCAGTAGATTGCTGCTTGAGACTGATTTCACAAGATTTTGGGTATCAACTCACCAGGATAAGAGCCATTTTTAAGAAAACATGTGTTCTCTTTGTGGGATGCTTTTGCAAAATGCAGTTCAGTTAATCCCAAAGCTTTCAGACTAATGTATTTTTTATTTTTTATCTGGCAGACTGTTCATAGACAGCAGTTATTAGTCATTTTAAAAGGAAAATGTAATATTAAATAAAAAATATCTTTAATGGAACAGACTTGTATCAGAGCTCAGCGTGCTTTTATTCAAACCTAATATTTTAGAACAAACAGTTATATTTGCAATATTACATAAATATATTTATTATGAAAAAATGTACTCGTACTCGTCATCTTCCGCTTTATCCGGGACCGGGTCGCGGGGGCAGCAGAGCCCAGACGTCCCTCTCCCCGGACACCTCCTCAAGCTCCTCCAGGGGGAGCCCAAGGCGTTCCCAGGCCAGCCGAGAGACATAGTCCCTCCAGCATGTCCTGGGCCGTCCCCTGGGCTTTCTCCCGGTGGGACGTGCCTGGAACACCTCCCGAGGAAGGCGTCCAGGAGGCATCCGGTATAGATGCCCGAGCCACCTCAACTGGCTCCTCTCGATGGGGAGGAGCAGCGGCTCTACTCCGACCCCCTCCCGGATGGACGGGCTCCTCACCCTATCTCTAAGGGAGTGCCCGGCCACCCTAAGGAGGAAGTTCATTCCAGCCGCTTGTATCCGGGATCTCATTCTTTCGGTCATGACCCAAAGTTCATGGCCATAGGTGAGGGTAGGAACGTAGACCGACCGGTAAATCGAGAGCTTCGCTTTTTGGCTCAGCTCTCTCTTCACCACAACGGACCAGCACAGCGCCCCCATTACTGTGGCAGCCGTACCGATCCGTCTGTCAATCTCCCGCTCCATTCTTCCCTCACTTGTGAACAAGACTCCGAGATACTTAAACTCCTCCACTTGAGGCAGGAACTCCCCTCCAACCTGAAGAGGACAAGCCACCCTTTTCCGGTCGAGAACCATGGCCTCGGACTTGGAGGAGCTGATTTTCATCCCTGCCGCTTCACACTCGGCTGCGAACTGGCCCAGTGCGTGCTGTAGGTCTTGGCTAGAGGGGGCCAGCAGGACCACGTCATCTGCAAAAAGAAGAGACGAAATTCTCTGGTCCCCAAACCAGACCCCCTCCGACCCTTGGCTGCGCCTAGAAATCCGGTGACAAAGGGCAGCCCTGCCGGAGTCCAACATGCACCGGGAACAGGTCCGACTTAGTGCCGGCAATGCGAACCAAACTCCTGCTCCGCTTGTACAGAGACCGGATGGCCCCTAGTAAAGGGCCCCCGATTCCATACTCCTGGAGCACCCCCCACAGGGCATCATGAGGGACACAGTCGAATGCTTTCTCCAGGTCCACAAAACACATGTGGACCGGTTGGGAAAACTCACAGTACCCTGTAGAGGGTATAGAGCTGGTCCAGTGTTCCATGGCCGGGACGAAAACCACACTGCTCCTCCTGAAGCTGGGGTTCGACTATCGGCCGGACTCTCCTCTCCAATACCCTGGCATAGGCCTTACCAGGGAGGCTGAGGAGTGTGATCCCCCTGTAGTTGGAACACACCCTCCGGTCACCCTTCTTATGTAGGGGGACCACAACCCCAGTCTGCCAATCCAGAGGCACTGTCCCCGTCCGCCACGCAATGTTGAAGAAGCGTGTCAACCATGACAGCCCCACAACATCCAAAGACTTCAGGTACTCAGGGCTGATCTCATCCAACCCCGAAGCCCTGCCACCGCGGAGCTTTTTAACCACCTCGGTGACTTCAGCCTGGGTGATGAAAGAGTCCAACCCCGAGTCCCCAGCCTCTGTTTCCACCAGAGGAATGCGTGATGGCAGGATTGAGGAGATCCTCGAAGTACTCCTTCCATCGCCCGATAGTGTTCCCAGTCGAGGTCAGCAGCTCCCCACCCCCACTGTAAACAGTGTTGGCAAGGCACTGCTTCCCCCTCCTGAGGCGCTGGACGGTTTGCCAGAATTGCTTCGGGGCCAACCGGTAGTCCTTCTCCATGGCCTCACCGAACTCCTCCCAGGTCTGAGTTTTTGCCTCTGCCACCGCCCGGGCCGCGGCACGCTTGACCCCACGGTACCCATCAGCTGCCTCAGGAGTCCCACAAGCCAACCACAGCCGATAGGACTCCTTCATCAGCTTGACAGCGTCCCTTACTGTTGGTGTCGCCGCGACAGGCACCGCAGACCTTACGGCCGCAGCTACAGGCAGCAGCATCGACAATAGATGCGGAGAACATGGTCCACTCGGACTCTATGTCTCCAACATCCCTCGAAATCTGGTCAAAGCTCTCCCAAAGGTGAAAGTTGAATGCATCCCTGGACAAGAGGTCCACCAGATGTTCCCAGCAGACCCTCACTATGCGCTTGGGCCTGCCAAGTCTGTCCGGCTTTCTCCTCCCCCAGTGGATCCAACTCACCACCAGGTGGTGATCAGTGGACAGCTCAGCCCCTCTCTTCATCCGAGTGTCCAAAACATGCAGCCGAAGGTCTGATGATATGACAACAAAGTCGATCATTGACCTCCTACCTAGGGTATCCTGGTGCCAAGTGCACTGATGGACACCCTTATGCTTGAACATGGTGTTCATTATGGACAATCCGTGACTAGCACAGAAGTCCAATAACAAAACACTGCTCGGATTCAGATTGGGGAGGCCATTCCTCCTGATCATGCCTCTCCAGGTGTCACTGTCGTTTCCCACGTGGGCGTTGAAGTCCCCCAGCAGAATAATGGAGTCCCCGGGAGGGCCACTATCCAGCACCCCCGACAGGGACGCCAAGAAGGCCGGGTACTGTGCACTACCACTCGGCCCGTAGGCTGAAATGATAGTCAGAGACCTCTCCCCAACCCGAAGGCGCAGGGATACGACCCTCTCATCCACTGGGGTAAACCCCAACACTAGACGGCTGAGCTGGGGGACGACAAGCAAACCCACCCCAGCCCACCCCAGCCCGCCGCCTCTCCCCGTGGGCCACTCCAGAGTAGAAGAGAGTCCAATCCTCTTTGCACCGGTCCCTCACGGTTCCCCCTGCAGGTGGTGGGCCCACTGGGGGATGGTCTCGCGTCTCTCGTTCGGGCTTGGCCTGGCCGGGTCCCGCGAGGAGCAACCCAGCCACCAGGCACTCTCCGACAAGTCCCGACCCCAGGCCTGGCTCCAGGGTGGGACCCTGGCTCTGCCGTACCGGGCGACGTCACGTGCCTCGATTTCGTAGTCGTCATGAGGGGTTCTTGAACCGCTCTTTGTCTGACCCGTCACCTAGAGCATGTTTGTCATGGGAGACCCTACCAGGGGCATTTAATCCCCAGACGACATAGCCTCTAGGATCATTCGAGCACTCAAACCCCTCCACCACGTTAAGGTGGCGGTTCCAGGAGGGGTATAAAAAAACAATGATCAGAATAAATATCAATTGCAGTTTTCATATTATGATTTAATTTATTAAGGGAGAAAAAGACACTATTACAGGTGTCCATAACAAGTACGATTTACTACATAATTTGGTTACGTTTTATATTATCTTCGATCAAGAGAAATAAATAAACAGTGGCAACTATAAAACTGACTGGAGATGTGGTTTGATATTTTTTTTTTTTATAAAGGACAAGCAGATATATCCACTGACTAGATGGGTGAATGGATTAATCAATAAAACCACTTGAAAATGGTCAGTGTTGTTGTTTAGGAATTTTTAATGCAGACATTTGAGAATAAAAAAGGTTTAAATCACTTTTTGTTTTGACATATAGAGAATCCAATGTACCAGATGCTCCTGAATGCACCAAAAGGTGCAGCTGCTAGAAAATCCCTTCTGGTCAGAGGGACTAAAGTGCCAGTGTGTTTTGGCATCCCATATGCTCTGCGTCATTTATTGCAACTGGTTAAATAGTGCAGGCAGCTAGTACTACAGTAGTTATGTTTACATTCAGCTTGACAATATTTCAGGTGAATAATTCAGTTAAATAAAGTGCGAGCTGTAAATCTTATTGCTGTTGAAAAGTAAGGTTTTGGTACGGCCCACCCTTCTTTCTCCTCTGTGGCTGGGTTAGAAACCTTAATGTTCCTAAATACCAGTTTAGTGATATCTGGTAGCCCTGTCTCTTTTGTTTGTCATTTCTTAAAGTTGCACTACAGAATGCTGCAATGTGCACTTAGGCCTCAAATAAACCAACCTGGGCCAGTGTGATATTAGTAATTACCCAGATAATGAATGAAATTATAGGGAAACCTGAGTGCAATTCCAGTAGTCACACCCTGGCATGTGCTGGGAAATCAAGAAATCACTTAAATAAAACCTGTCTGACAAAATATAGTAGGCTAAAAAAGCAACACATTGGGTCCCAATCGAAAGAAATTCAAGAATCAAAGTATTCAATATTTGGCATTCTGCAAAGGGTCACCATTTTAAGGGTTTGGGACTCCAAGGAACCATAGTGAGAGCCATTTAGGAAAACATGGCACTGAATAGTACTGAACCTTCCAAGGAGTGGTCGACCTGCCAAATTTACTCAAAGAGGACACCAACAACTTATCCTGGGGGTGACAAAAGACCCCAGAGCAACGTATAAAGCACTGCAGCCCCTATTTGCCTCAGTTAAGGATGGTCTACTTGATCCAACAAGAAATACGAGGCTGGATAAAAATTGTTTCTTTGGGAGAGTTCCAAGGCCAAAGCCAATGCTGAGGAAAATGAACATGAAGGTGTGTCTCGCTTTAAAAACTTCTTGATGACCCTCAAAACGTTTTGTGAAATTATTCTGTAGACTTTTGTGGTGACAGAATTAGGTTTTTTTGAGAAGTGTGTGTTCCTTATCGTCTAGCCTTCTCCAGTCACATGTTGATGTGCCTCAGAGCAAAGCACTTATATTGATATGCGAATGTGAATGTGTGCACATTAGTGAGTGTAATTCAGTGAATGTGCCTCTATTATCACGTGCGTTGAGTGGTTGGTGCCATATACAGGTCCTTCTCAAAATATTAGCATATTGTGATAAAGTTCATTATTTTCCATAATGTCATGATGAAAATTTAACATTCATATATTTTAGATTCATTGCACACTAACTGAAATATTTCAGGTCTTTTATTGTCTTAATACGGATGATTTTGGCATACAGCTCATGAAAACCCAAAATTCCTATCTCACAAAATTAGCATATTTCATCCGACCAATAAAAGAAAAGTGTTTTTAATACAAAAAACGTCAACCTTCAAATAATCATGTACAGTTATGCACTCAATACTTGGTCGGGAATCCTTTTGCAGAAATGACTGCTTCAGTGCGGCGTGGCATGGAGGCAATCAGCCTGTGGCACTGCTGAGGTCTTATGGAGGCCCAGGATGCTTCGATAGCGGCCTTTAGCTCATCCAGAGTGTTGGGTCTTGAGTCTCTCAACGTTCTCTTCACAATATCCCACAGATTCTCTATGGGGTTCAGGTCAGGAGAGTTGGCAGGCCAATTGAGCACAGTGATACCATGGTCAGTAAACCATTTACCAGTGGTTTTGGCACTGTGAGCAGGTGCCAGGTCGTGCTGAAAAATGAAATCTTCATCTCCAAAAAGCTTTTCAGCAGATGGAAGCATGAAGTGCTCCAAAATCTCCTTATAGCTAGCTGCATTGACCCTGCCCTTGATAAAACACAGTGGACCAACACCAGCAGCTGACACGGCACCCCGGACCATCACTGACTGTGGGTACTTGACACTGGACTTCTGGCATTTTGGCATTTCCTTCTCCCCAGTCTTCCTCCAGACTCTGGCACCTTGATTTCCGAATGACATGCAGAATTTGTTTTCATCCGAAAAAAGTACTTTGGACCACTGAGCATCAGTCCAGTGCTGCTTCTCTGTAGCCCATGTCTGGGGAATGCGGCACCTGTAGCCCATTTCCTGCACACGCCTGTGCACGGTGGCTCTGGATGTTTCTACTCCAGACTCAGTCCACTGCTTCCGCAGGTCCCCCAAGGTCTGGAATTGGCCCTTCTCCACAATCTTCCTCAGGGTCCGGTCACCTCTTCTCGTTGTGCAGCGTTTTCTGCCACACTTTTTCCTTCCCACAGACTTCCCACTGAGGTGCCTTGATACAGCACTCTGGGAACAGCCTATTCGTTCAGAAATTTCTTTCTGTGTCTTACCCTCTTGCTTGAGGGTGTCAATAGTGGCCTTCTGGACAGCAGTCAGGTCGGCAGTCTTACCCATGATTGGAGTTTTGAGTGATGAACCAGGCTGGGAGTTTTAAAGGCCCCAGGAATCTTTTGCAGGTGTTTAGAGTTAACTCGTTGATTCAGATGATTAGGTTCATTGCTCGTTTAGAGACCCTTTTAATGATATGCTAATTTTGTGAGATAGGAATTTTGGGTTTTCATGAGCTGTATGCCAAAATCATCCGTATTAAGACAATAAAAGACCTGAAATATTTCAGTTAGTGTGCAATGAATCTAAAATATATGAATGTTAAATTTTCATCATGACATTATGGAAAATAATGAATTTTATCACAATATGCTAATATTTTGAGAAGGACCTGTAAATTCATTGCATATTTCAGTCTATTTACATCTATCCTAACAGTATCTTAGGAGAAGAACATGACTCAGACAATCAAAAACAGTAGCGGTAGTGTAGTGGGCTGGGGCTACTTTGCTGCTTTAGGAGCTGGATGAACTGCTGTATTTGATGGACCATTGAACTATGCTCTCTACCATAAAAATCAGAGGGAGGATATCCGACCGCAAGCTCAAGTGTACTTGGGTTATGATGACGGTTAATGTTGCGCACATGCAAGTCCACTTCTAAATGCATTCATAAAACATAAAATCAAAACACTGTGGCATGATCTCAAAGAAGGGCTGCATGGTGCTGCATTTGCTTGTGCTGTTGCTTTGTAGCAAGAAGATCCTGGGTTAAAATCTGAACACTTTCTGTAAGTAGTGTTCATGTTTTCTCCATGGTCTTCCAGCTTTCTCCCACAGCCTAAAAACATGACTGCTAGGTTTAATTGGTTAGTCTAAATTGCCCTTAGGAATGAGTCTGTGAGTGGTCGTTTGTCTTGGGAGTCTCTGTGTTGCCCTGTGATGGACTGGCAACCTGTCCAGGGTGTACACCGCCTCTCGTCCAATAGCTGCTGGAGATAGGCACCAGCTTCCCCACGATCCACTACGGAAGAAGTGGTAGAAAATGATTGACTGGTCTCACAATTAAGAAATTGACCTCTGCAGTTAATCCATCCCTTAGGGAGCAGTGGGCTGCCATTGTGTGGTGCCTGGGGAGTATTCAGGGGCTAAAGGTCTTGCTCATGGACCCAGACTGGCAGGCTGTGGGATTCGAACCAGGGTACTTGTGGCCTCTCCAGGACACAAATCTCATGCTCTCTAAGCACTAGGACACTACACCCTATAAGCATATTTAAACACTAAATAAGAGAAAGAAAAAAGAGAGCAAATGTAAAGAAGTACAAAACTACATTGTATGTTTATTTTTTTAACAAAGTCTTTGCTTATAATGGATTATTATTACAATATTACAGTTTAACCAATGGCTTTGTTTTTTTTTTTTTAAACTGCCCTTTCATCAAATTAGTTTCAAAATACGCAATTAGATTATATAATTAAGGCAAGGGAATCAACAGAAGGAATCATTGTAAGTTATAAGGAAAAATAAGAATGTCCTAAATTAGCCCAAAAGAGACAAGTGCTGCCTCTACTTTGAGCCTTTAGAGATTTTCATTATCATCATGGTTTGTTTATACGTGGGAGTCAGACTTAGTTGCGATTAATCCTGCTAAAAGTCTCCAACTCCTACACATTGGACTTTCAACTATTATCTTTTTCAAACTTAATAAATAAACTACTCAGTATTAACAGAGATCCCTACTAAACAAATGAATATAGTAGGATGTTGCACAAAACATTTAAATCTATGAAGTATGTGATTCAGCACGGTCTCTTTGGCCATTAGGCTTTGTTTAATCAAGAGATTATGAGATGTGTTGTGTAAAGCTATGTGTTTAAGCAATAATAATGGCACAATCCTTTATATCTTGTTCACACATGGAAAACCCAACCTTTTCTAACCCCAGAGAGCAGTAATAGATACTATTCATTTGTTTGTTACCCTTTCAGGCCATAAAAAAAATATTGCCCTTCATCCTCTGTCTACTCTGGTGGAGCTGATCAGACTATCAATATGAAGGGAGTGTAGAGCATTAACACAATTAAAACAACACAAATCAGCTGCTTAAAAAAACAGTTAACACGTTCTTCATGCTTATTTATAGTTAATAATGATATCAACTGGAAATGTTAATTAATAGATTTTTTTCTTATTTAATGTGGACAGCCTTCTGAATTAGATCAGTCTATATCAGAGCGTTTATTGTTTTCCATATTTGTTTTTTGTTTTCTGATATCTACTCCAATAATTTGGCCTTTTTTAAGGTGAGTTTGGGGAGGTGTACAAAGGCCGCCTGAAACCTATTGGGAAAAAGGAAATCCCTGTGGCGATCAAGACCCTGAAGGTGGGCTACTCTGAGCGTCAGAGGAGAGACTTCTTGGCTGAGGCATCAATCATGGGCCAGTTTGACCAGCCGAACATCATCAGACTGGAGGGCGTGGTCACTAAAAGCAGACCAACGATGATCATCACTGAGTTCATGGAGAACGGAGCACTGGACTCATTTCTGAGGGTAAGGAACATGCCAGTACCATGAGCTGTTTATAGACTAACATTGCTCCTCTTAATAATTTTTATACTCTTATGTTTTTAGACTCTGTCAATTTTCTGTAGACACATTTAACAAATACATGTGCAGAAATATAGGGTAATAATTGCCCACATTGTTTTGTTTACACAAAATGCCAGTTGAAGAAAGGACTGGGAGTTTAAAAACTGACAGAAGACAAGAAATAATAGAAAGAAACATCCTCCTGTTCTTCCTTTTCTAGCTTTTGCTCTTTTCCTTCCTGTTCTCTTTCTCCCTCATCCTGTCAGCCTGTCCGTGTCTTTGATCCTGGCCTCCTTTTGAGGTGCTGCTAAAAACAGAAAGAGAAAACTCTTTGATGCCCAGTTCTCACAGCATGACCTCATTTGACTCAGAAACCATCAGATGACTCGCACACATACACTTGCACAATGACCGATCCTGCTGGTGTTGCTATCCTGGCGTGGCCATCCTGAAGGATGCAGGACCTGGAGCTTGAATGCAACATGCTTCTGTGTTTGTGTGCACCTAGAAGCATGTTTTTCTCTGTGGAGGATTAGGCCAGGGGAGCATCAAAGGGACGGTTTGCTGCACAATGTGAATTAAATGACACACACAGCAGATTGCAACTATGTCAGTGGGAGCTGTCGCTAAGGTTTAAAAGAAACAGAGGCAGTGATTTACAGAGGGAAGAGATTGAGATGCCATAGAGACAAAAATATGTAATCATAGGTCTATTTTAAAGTAAGCCAATGCTGAATACTGTAAACATGTGGCACAAATTGAGATGACTGAGATTTATCTGTATTAATCGTTTAATGGAAGGATTATAAACATAGCTATGAATGTCTGTAAAGATGTCAGGGTGTCCCACAGGGAATCCGTGTGCCATCTGCCCACTTCACCTAAAGGCAAAGATTTTTATCAAATGTCTTGATAAAAGGAGGAATCATAAGCCAGTCTCAGGCTTTTATCTGTGCATGGAAAAACAAACAAAAATGTGTTTCTGTTTATTCAACATCCATTAACTGTGGGATAATCTCATTTAATAATTCACTCTCCTAGAAGAGGTATAGTGCATTGCTGAAATATTTTTATCACTTGAAAATATTAACTTTTTGTCTCATTACAGCCAAAAACTCAAACATGTCTTTGATGTATTTCATGTATTTTAGACCAACACAAAGTAGTGGATTCTCAGTTTTGTTATGGACTTTGACTGGGTCATTCTTACACCTGAATATATTTTGATCTAAACCTTTCCATTATAATGCTGGCTCGTTGTTTACAGCTGTTATTATGCTGGTTTATTGCAGTCTCAAACAGGTTTTCTTATAGGTTTCCACTGTGATTAGCTCCATCCATCTTACCATAAAATCTGACCCTGCTTTTCTGTCACTGTTGAAAAAAGGCTTCTCCATACCATTATATTGTTACCATAATGTCTTATTATGGATATAGTGTTTTCGGAGTGATATGCAGTGTTGTACACACTGACATTCTGTTTTGTCACGTGACCAAAACACCTTCAAACATGGTTATCACATCCCCTACATGGCTTGTGGCCAACTTAAAATTGAACTTCTTATGGCTTTCCGCATATGGCTCAACAGTGCTACCAACTGCACGGTGGTGCAGTTTGTAGCGCTGTTGCCTTGCAGCAAGAAGGTCCTGGTTCCGACTCCCGGCCTGGGATGGTTCTGTACGGAGTTTGCATGTTCTCCCCATGCATGCGTGGGTTCTCTCCTGGTACTCTGGCTTCATCCCAAAGACCAAAAACATGACTGTTAGGTTAATTAAAGGTGTGAATGGGTGTGTACATGGTTGTCTGTACTGTGTTGCTCTGTGATACACTGGCGACCTGTCCAGGGTGTACACCACCTCTTGCCCATAGACCGCTGGAGATTGGCACCAGCTCCATCGCAACCTTGTACGGGAGAAGTGGGTATAGAGGATGGATGGCTTTCTTTAAACAGCAGCTTTTGTTTTGCTGTTTTTCCTTAAATGTTAAATTAGTTGTGTTCATAACTAATAGTTGTCATGTGAATAGATTCCTCCACCTGGAAACTGACGTTTGGCTGCTCCTCTGATTAATGCCAGTCACTGAATGAACATGTCAGTCAGTCATTTTCTACCGCTTATTCCATAGTGGGTCGCGGGGGAGCTGGTGCCTATCTCCAGCAGTCTATGGGCGAGAGGCAGGGTACACCCTGGACAGGTCGCCAGTCCATCGCAGGGCAACACACAAACAACCATGCACACACTCACTCACCAATTAACCTAACAGGCATGTCTTTGGACTGTGGGAGGAAGCCGGAGTACCCGGTGAGAACCCACACATGCATGGGGAGAACATGCAAACTCCATGCAGAAAGACCCCTGGCCGGGAATCGAACCCAGGACCTTCTTGCTGCAAGGCAACAGTACTACCAACCGCGCCACCGTGCAGCCCTGAATGAACATGTGTTCTACCTAAAAGTATTTTGTGGAAAAACATGTGACTTAAAGTAACACATTTGACATAAAAGGGTTATGATATGATAGTGGCATTCATTCTAATGTAGAAATCTGTAAGAAAAAATAAATAAATAAAAAGACAGCCAAAAATGCTGCAGAACGTTGTCAAAGATTGGATATGTCTCGTTTACCATGGTATCAGTGTCTAATGCACTGCCTTTAAAAATAATGTATCCCATGTGAAAGAAGTGAAACGATCAGATTGTAATTTATTTATTTATTTTTTGTTCTATTAAGATTTATAGTGGTACCGATGTATCATGGGATGTGAACGTTAAAACACTGTTATGTTTTGTCATCTGCAAAGGTTTCTCTAAGTAAATGATAAATAACTGATAATAATGGTTATAGAAAATTTAGAATCCATTTATGTTTTCTGTGTTTTAGCAAAATGACGGACAGTTCCCGGTAATCCAGCTGGTTGGCATGCTGAGAGGCATTGCATCTGGAATGAGGTACAGACACACACAAACATACACTTCCACAACACTAATCCATTTTATTTCAAAGATAAACGGGAAACATTTTCTGATACTTCAGTGATTGATTTCCTTATGCAGAACTGCACACTCTTAAACTCCTCTACCTGCTGTAATGTAAGCCCAGGTTTTTACTAGGAGCGCTACAACTTGGTGGCTTGAGAGCCTGAAATCTTACATCCTATCCTGCAGTTAAACACAGATAGGATCTGTGTTTAACTGCAGGCTGTGATAGCATGCAAACACATACGTATACAGAAATATTAAATCTTGTTACGACTTTATCGAAGGCAGCTGGCAGGGATAGCTCACACATGAGCACAGAAACACACAAAGACACAAACACACACTCTAAATTCCATTATTGTACCAACGCTGGCAGCAGATAACACATTCAGTCAATAAATCCTGTTGATGTTACAGGTACCTGGCGGAGATGAGCTATGTTCACCGGGACTTAGCAGCACGAAACATTTTGGTGAACAGTAACCTGGTGTGTAAGGTGTCCGACTTCGGCTTATCGCGTTATTTGGAGGAGGACACCTCTGACCCCACCTACACCAGCTCTCTGGTAAGGGACCCCTATACTGTGTTATAAACAGGACACAACCTGCTATAAAATAACAGCTTCTTTCAATGATTTTATGACAGTTTGTGTAATTTCCTTTGACAGATTGTATTTCAAACACAGGATGCATATTCCATCCTTTCATCCTGGATTTCAGTCAGCAGTCTGAAAAGAGAAGCTTTTGTTTCACCAATACTTAGGTTTCTGTCTTTTCTTTCCTAATGAAAACAATCTTCTTTGTACAAATCCAATTTCTCCCCTTTGATTACTCAAATTAAATCAGATTTCCAGTGATGTAGTTCCTTACCTATGTCACTAATTGGTTGGATTAATGCAGTTAAGATGATTACTTTATCTTGGCTCCTAGTTCTATTCCAGTCTATTCCAGTGTTTTTACCAAAAGCCTTTTTTAAGAAACTGGATTAAATAGTTACTTCGTTCCTGTCGGGAGGAAAGAATCACAGGCTGAGAAAATCACTACTACAGAGGCTGACATTTGATGGTCTTGCTTTACCAAATGTTTTATTTTATTACTGGTCTGCACATTTTCAAAACATTATCTATTGGCTTCACTCACAGGAAATAGTATTGTGCAAATTAAAACACCTGTCATGTATTTTTTCGTGTTTGGATGCTTTATTGTCCTCCGCTCTTCCAATTAAACCCTCCCGTTTTACAAAAAAATCCTGTGGTTCAATTTAGTTTTAGAATTTAGTAAAAGAACAGGAGTAACTTTAAGTTTATTTTAGCATCAGTAAAGATGCCTATTACACAGAACCATCTGTACATGCCAGGTCAGAATGACAGTATTTATATGCAATGGAAACAGCATGGCATTGATACTTTTGGAGATCTTTATTAAGATGGTACATTCTCCAGCTTTCCAATTTACCTCCTAAAAAAATCTCCCAATGACTAATTTATTTAGTTACTTTCAAGTTCGACACAGTATTTCTGCCCTTTTTCCTTCTTTTCCTTGGTTTCCGAGAGCCTAGCCAGGTTTTTTCTTAAACCCAAGAAAAAAATTGTTTATATATTTGATATATAAACAACTTCTGTGTTCAGATATCCACTAAGTGGCTAAATTAGAATAATTTGGGAACAAGAGTTAGGAATAGTTTTTTTCAGATCAACTTTGGGAGAATGCAATGTTTAATATTTGGTACAGTGCATCTTGTGCTAGATTACAACCTGTTCAATTTAATATATTATATAGAGTTCACTACTTAACGTCCCGACTGTCTGAAATTTACCCACAAGTGTGAATCAGTGTAAAAGATGTCATGCTACTCCATGTAACCTATGTTACAGTATATGTTCTGTTTATGCCCAAGACTTTAGATTTTGGAATCAATATCAATATCCCGTCATTCTCTCCAAAGGTCTTTGAACCCAGTTTAGCATGAACCCTTTCTCAGCTATTTTTGGACGTCCAGTTGTTACTGCATTAACTAACCTGGCTCACGCTATAGTAATAGCTTTTGCATCCCTTTTAGCCAGGTGTCGCATTTTATGCCTTTGAAAATCTTCGGAGACACCTTTTACTTCTTTGTGGTTTCAAGATGTCATGTCATTCCTAAAGCTAGATGAGACAGGTCTAATAACAAAGGGCAATTTTGGAAAAGTTGAACAGATCGGGGTTCCCCCAACTTCTACTTTTTTGGGTGTGTCTTTTACTTGTGTGGGCATTTGTCTTCGTCTCTTATTGGTTTGGTCTCTACAAACTATAGCCAACACTGTAGTATGTTAAGAAAAAGTGGCCTAAATAGTGTTACTTGTATAAAAGAAAAATACACAAGGAATGTGGATTACATTGAGCTTGTAATGAACACTGAATGTTTCTTTCCTTTTCTCTTAATAAGCAGATAGTAAAAAAGGGAAGAAAATACAGGCATAAGTCTGTTTGATTGTGTTTGTCAAGCTGGTTTATTTTAACAAACATCTGTGTTTTTTTACTTTATTGCCTGTAAAAAATAGGCCTCTTGCAAGCAGTTTGGTTTTAAAAGCTGAACCAATCTGTAGTTTTCTTGTTATTTCTGTTACACTTGCATGTCTTGTAAGTGCAGTAAACATTATTCTGATGCCCTTTCTATGACCTTTTTCCTAAACTTTATTCTACCTAGGCTGAATTCCTAGGTATAACAACCCTTAATACAGCCTTTCTTATTTGTTGTCATTCTTTCTCTCTGCCTTTTGTCTGTTTTTATCTTTTTTCCTCCTATAAGGGGGGTAAAATCCCAGTGCGGTGGACAGCTCCAGAAGCAATCGCCTACAGGAAATTCACTTCTGCTTCAGATGTCTGGAGTTACGGGATCGTCACCTGGGAGGTGATGTCGTATGGAGAGAGACCTTACTGGGACATGAGCAACCAAGATGTAAGTCAGCACCTGCTCATGTGTCAGAGAGCGAGTCTAGTCTGTCTCCTGTTGTGATGTCTGCGACTCTTTGGAGTTTGGAGGTTGCGCTTGTTTGTTTTTCCTTTCAGTCTCTCCCAGCAGGGAGCTGGCATGTCTAAGGAAAACACACGAAAAATGAGGATATCAATTCAAGTGTCACATGTGTTTTTCTTCCCTGAGCATTAGTCCAAAGGTATCAGGATTGTGCTTTCAAGCAGATGTTTACTGCAGGCTATATTTTATCGTAGTGACAGCTTTATTCCAATTACCTTCACAGTATGATCGATTTGCTGCAGCATTTCTATACCTTATTTTTTTAGCATTGCATCACATTGATGCTATTAAGCACACTGAGATTACATTGTTCCTCTTGTGATTTAGGCTAGGAATAATCACCAGGTTTAGAAAATAGGACATTCCCATTTCTCTGCTGTTTTTCTGTCAATTATAATTTAGAGGAAAATACTTTACCCCGTCTTTCCCTGAGTTTTCCATTTTGCCGTTGGAACTAAAAGAGAATCGTATTTAAAACATAAAACGAGATTTCAAAAGATTAGATCATAGACATTTTCATTTTTGCCAACTCTATTCTGATGGTATTACATTGTGGTGAGATTATGATTTGTTTTGGCACTACAGTCTACCAGTCTAAGGATCTGGCTTTATAAAACTTTTTACAGTCAGTAGTAGTTTCGCGCACGGAAGCCTGATGTGTGGGTGTTTTTGGGTTCTTATTATTATTATTATTATTCTTGATAGGTTTTGAATCATGCTTCTTTTATTTTCCTGGACATGCTTTCGTTTTTGTCTTCTAGTTCATGCTTTGTCAAGTAAGGTTTTTGGATCTGGTTATGCTTTAGTTTCATGTTTTTCTAGTTATGTTTCTATTAGTTTGTATCCTTGAATTTCTGTTTTGCTCCAGTCATGTTTTTTTTCTCTCCTGTCTGTCAATTAACTTCATTCAGTTCACCTGCACCTAGCAATTCCTCGCAGAAACATTCACTCTGCTCATGCCAAGCCTGTTGTGTCAAGTTCTTCATTCATGCCAAGCCGGTTCTACCTATGTTCATGTCAAGTCTGTTCTGCCTCTGTTCATCCACGCCTGCATCTGCAACCATCAACCATCAACCTGCCTGCCAGTTTGTGTTCTTTTGATTATTAATATCTTCTACTTACCGTCATGCTGCCTGTCCGTCTGCATTCCTTTATTAAAAATAGTTTTTTTTATTGGTCTGATGTAATATAGAGACTTTGTAAATAAATAATCATGATTAATTAAATTTTTATCAAAAGCAATATTATACATAATAAGTTTTCTATTCCAATAAATTTCTTAGGAACTGAATCAATAAATGTACATAATCAGGAACATAACCAGGAACCACCCTTAAAATGTCAGGAAGTTCAGCTTGCATTTCATTGTTTCCTACATTCACCTGCAATCGGACATCTGATTTTGCGATATACAACACAGTAACAATTAGCTTTTCAATTCAAACACATTTTGGTTGACAACTGAATAAGTAAATAAACATGTACATAAACCTACACATTCACATCAGATGTAAAGTTAATTCTGCGTTAAGTATCAGTGTTACCGGTAGCTCACTAATGAGAGTTTTATAATTTTCTTTGTTCTAATTAATTTAGCTCAGTGAAGGTGTTAAAGTCTCAGCCCATACACGTTACATTTTATTCAACCAATTAGTATTTAATTGCTGCAGAGTCAGTGATGTATCAAGAACTAGCCACCCCATGGTTTCTTCCGGGGAATGTGTTAAAAGTATTTTTAGCAAAACATTTGACATTGTGTCATTGTCTTATTTCTCTAGGTTGATAAATTTTACAAAACCACCAACCCCACTGACTATATAATACTGTGTAAAAGACTCAAACCCCCAACTATTTCTTTGTATTTTGCTCTCAGATAGAATGACTTTCTTTACATCTACAGTGATCTTCAAAATAATATCTTTTTTTTTTTTTTTTGTGGCACCAGTGGCCTTTATTTTGTAAGTTGACCGTCAGATGGGAAATAGGGTGGAGAGAGAAAGGGGAAGACATGCAGCAAAGGTCAAAGGGCCAGGACTCAAACTCATGATGTCGGGAACTTTAGCCTCTGTATTTAGGTTCTGAAAAGTATTGATTCAGGGGGCTTGAATACATTTGCCACTCCACCCCTTTCAGATTTGTGTTGTAAACATTTTTGAAAACCATGCAATATTTCCCTTTTGCTTCACAACTAAAGACTACTTTGTGCATTTTTTTTATTGCGAAGCACTCTAAAATATATAGAGGTTTCTGGTTGTTATCTGATAAAACATATGAACATTCAATACATTTGCAAGGAATTGCATTTGAAGGTGACAATCATTTCTTTAGGCATTCTGAAAGTCTCAAAATTTTATTTTGACATCATTTGCCTATTAGTTAATTTTTGTCCCAGCTTTTCTGAAATAAATATTTCCATGCTTGTGAAGCCACTGAACCCTGCATATTAAGGCTCTTTCTCATTAGTATCGTTACACAAAAGACAATTTTTTTTTGGTTTTGTCTGTTAAATCACCCAAAAAGACCATAATAACACACTTTCTCAACCAAAGAATAGTATTTTAGCACCAGCAAGGTGATGCCCGTAGAGACATTAGCTGAAAACGTCAATGAGCACTGGATGGGTCGTCATTACCTGAAGGGTGATACATCTCTCAGGACCCTTTTCCTGGTCTTTCTCACTGAACAATATGCTGCCGTGGTCAAGTACAAGAACTTTATTGAAATTATTGATATAGTACTCATTGTCCAAAAGAAAACAGGAATCCTCGAGAAGCACTTATCTATAGCATATATAACAAATATACAGAATTGAGAGGGGATTTAAACTTTTCACAGTATAGTGAAGAAAAAGCTTTATGTAAAAGGCTGAGTTTACTTTAGTTGTCTTCCTGTTAAAGAGTTAATCTGTGGCAACTTCCCCAACATTGTATAGTTAAATATACTCTGGAATAAACTCAACTCATCATTCCTCTGTCTTTATCCTTATGTACTCTTTCTCCTTAATCTCTTACACCCTCCTCTGCCATTTCCTTTCCCCTCCGCCTTTTGCGCCTTCCCTTCTCTTCCCAAAGCTACAGCTTCCCTAGAGCTGTAATGATAGAAACTCAGTATAATGACAGAGACAGATTTATAATGGGACACTCTGTATAATAATGGGGAAGAGTGTGTGTTTCTAGTATAGCTAACGAGGGTCTGCGGGGGCATTAACTATGCATGGAGCTCACACCCTGAGCTCACACTTATCACACATGTAGACTCGCTTTTAGCCGAACCACACATACACTCTCGCTGGCTGGCATGTGTAAAGACACGCACGCACACACACAAACACACACACACGTGATTTCAAAGAACACAGAGCAGTGAAATTGTCAACGGAGCCACTGCAGGTGCAGTGTTCGACATGAATTAATCATGAAAGAGACCTGTGATGTTTCACTACACTCGCTGCTGTTTTGATTGGCATGGGTGCTTAGAGTGAATTTATGCATTACAAAACTTAAGAAGTGTGTCAGGGTCACGTAGAGTTCACCTCGGAAGCTGTCAAATCCCTACCAAGACTGTCGTACAAGTGCCAGCTTTTTACAGCTCACATACACTCGCTTGTTACTTTTAATTTGTAGAATAGAAATAGACACTTAGATTTTCTTCTTGGGCTTTTTATGGCTAAATGGGTGCAAAAGAGTAAGGCTTGAGTTACAGGTGTAACACAAGGAGTTAAACAGTTAGCCAGATTAATCAAAGCACAGGAGTGTCAGAGAAGTCTGCAGTGGAAGAAACCGACAAGCAAATGTCCAAAAACTGGCAGAGGTCATGAACTGAGGAACACAGGAAACAAGGCAAGAGACTGGACTATTTGGTAGGATGTCAGAATAAAAAAACAAAAAAAAAAAAAGAAAATGTGACATCAATAAATGAATGATAGACTTGAGGAGAAATGTGGGGCATGAGAAATGGTTGGAATACATAAAAGCAATCTGAAACCTGGCAGAAATTTATTTCATACAAACTTGTGTTTTTATTTTGCAGTAATACATGTGTTGTTCAGGTATGTTGTGGTGAGGAAAGAGATGAGCTGAAATGCAATAATCTCAATTTACTGACCTATGACCATAAGATGTATCATGGCCAAAACATCAGGATCCTTAAAACAAGTAGCAGAAATGAGCTCCCTTTAAACAGAAGCTGGACTCTGTCATAGGGAGAGGGCTGCCCAATTACAAAATAGCTCATACTTATTATTATTTTAGTCAATATTGAAATGATGATTATTTGTCACAATTACTCATTGGGTTTGGGAATACATTGCATTTATTACACTTCCTTTTTTCAGAGTTATATTTTTCTTAGTTCCATATTTTACAATGTAGTCTATTTCTTCCACCTAATTTCAACAATTCAGTATCAAAGTAGTCCACATTTTATATATAATTCAACTAGCAATAGAAGATAAATCGTTAATAACAACAAACTATTTAGAATCTTACCTGTCAGGCAGTTAAAACTTGTGCCCACAAGAGCTTTTGTAACTGTATCACCCACGGCATGGACTTCTTTGGGTTGTTAAAATATCTTATTAAAACATTCTAAGAACACTTCCTCTCAAACTATGTTGCTTTATTATTTATTTCTAGTGTATTATCTAACTTGGCACATATGGCTACGAAATGTTTGATAAACTCTTGTTTCGAGTGAGGATCATTGCATCTGGAAAAGCAGGATAATGTTAGCTCAAATCCTCTAATTTAGCTCCTACCATGTTATGTAGTGGTTTTGAGTCATTAGATGCTGACTAAACACACAGAATGATGTTCCTCCCATTTAATAAATTCTGCACTTTCTGTTGATTGTCAAAGACTTTAATCAGAAGAGCTTCACAATGTTTCAGCTCTGTGTTCTGTTCAGACCCCCCATCCCCCTGTAGCAAACAACAGTGGATGCAAATTTATAGTGAAGGTGCTGAGTATCTGATTTGTTTGCCTCCTTAATAGTCAATCTCAGTTTTGTCTATCTTACTGACTTTCTGTGTATCTTCAGGTTTTTCATTTCAGTATTTATTTTTGTTAAAAAACTGATTTTAGGGTTTTCTCATGCTAGTTTGGATGCTGTGCCATCTGAGAGAGTTCTGCTAGTAATTGTGACACTTCATAGCATCTGCTATCTCTATGAATCTGCTCCTCTGTCCAAAAAAGCAAAAAAAGAAGTGTGAAAATATGTCTATAAATATCTACAACTAAGCCATAACTTTACATTTTAGTGGAAATATATAACTAAATTTAAACTACATTTTATAGTTGTTGTATTGAACAAAAAAATATGATTTCTTTGTTTTTCATTCATGCACTTGTGTTATTTGAAATTTTTTCTTACATATCAATGCTACATCAACATGAATAATTACACTTTGATTCCCCTCAAACCCTGGCATTGTAGTGAGTTGTTCAACATCATTTGTTTGCATGTAATTGTAAGCAAATGATTTAAGAGTTTATGATTGTAATGATCATAAGAGTTTAGTTTTACTTCTGATGAACAAAAAATAGATACTTAATAGCTCGGCTCAAATGCACATTTTCTTATGTTAAATCACAGATTGTTGCGTTACTGACTCTTATCAGACCTGTTTATGTTATAAGGTCACACTCTATGTAATTTAAACAAAATGCTTGCTTGTCTGGAAGCAAAATTTTCCAATTATGTCCTTCTTGTTAATCTGCCTGCCTTGTAGAAAGGTAGCAGCAATAGATAGATGGTAGTAATTGGTGTGTGAGAAAAGTGCCAGAAACGTTATCCGACATCTGTACAAGTAATTGACGCATAGGATTGAATGTTTTAAATCATAGGAGCACATTTAAGTAGAATTATTAAACATTACACCATAACTTCAATTGTTTTTATGGCTCATTTATTATATTTCATGTTTCTGGCATATTAGATACTAAACCTTGAAATCATGCAATGTTAATCAAAACATTTTACATTCAGACATGTTGCTAAATCTCTCTGCAAGACAAATTTGCTGCATTTATATTCCTCTCAGAAGAACCTTGAAAGCCTGCCTCAATAAAAGGATTTGGGCAGAAGTTACTGTTGTTTACAGATAAATATCTGGATAAACTGTGTGACTGCTCAAATGGAAATGATATACTGTTAACTATTTTCACATGAAGCTGACTTGCATCAGGCTTCCTGACTGAAACCACAACAGTATTATTTTTTTTTTTTCTTTTACTTGAACCCTACACTGCTTGTTGGAAATCTAATCAAATAATGAGAGCTTACAATAGAGTTTCAACAAAAGCAACAAAAAAAAAGCAGTGCACTTTAATATTTTGACCAAGAGGTATTTAAAGGATGTTACTTGAAAAAGGACAGCAAGACAGTGGTGAGGTGCGAGGAGTGACAGATGAGTTCAAGGAGGGGGACCTCAGGAATCAGCTCTGATCCCTTTATTGTTCATAAAGGTGATGGCCCTGTTGAATGAAAAGGCCAGATAACATTGTGATCTGTAAAGAGAGTAAGTGAGTTTGGAAAGATGATGGTATCCTTTGGAAAAATAGAAAATTCATCATGAATTCATTCAGTGGGGCCAAAACGTATTTAGTCAGCCACTGATTGTGCAAGTTCTTCTATATAGAAAGATTAATTTTTCACCATGAATTTTTTTCCTGGTGTCCTTCAACAACTCTTTGGTCTTGATCATGGCTAAGTTTGGAGTCTGACTGTTTGAGGCTGTGGACAGGTGTCTTTTATACAGATAACAAGTTCAAAGAGGTGCCATGTCACAAGTGAAGGACAGAAGAGCTTCTTAAAGAAGAAGTTACAGGTCTGTGGGGGCCAGACATCTTGCTTGTTTGTGGGTGACCAAATACTTATTTTCCACCATTATTTTCAAATAAATTCTTTTAAAATCCTACAATGTGATTTCCTGGATTTTTTTTTTCCTCATTTGGTCTCTTGTAGTTGAAGTGTACCTATGATGAAAATTACAGACCTCTCTCATCTTTCTAAGTAGGAGAACTTGCACAATCAGAGGCTGACTAGGAGAGGAATACTTTTTAGCCCCACTGTACCACAACATGAAAATTCTCTAAAAAAATCTCACCTCTGGTATTTACATTCCACATTTATGAAATAATTTACACATAAATAGTAGTTTAAACACAAAGACAAAGCAGATAAAAAGCCAGCATATTTCTCAGGCAGCATAGTCCTTTGAGAAATTTTATTCCACCTGCAGGTGATCCACAGATTTGTTTACACTCTCACCTACAACACATGTGGCAGTTTACTCCTCCCAGGCTGCACTGATCACACCACCAAGACTATTTTGCCCTCCGGCTGCCATTATCAGATGCCTCATTTGTGACATTTCTGCTATTTCTATTTGTCCGCTTTTTAATCAGTTTACATCTTAAACTGAGCAGCATGACTTTGAATTGTTTTGTAACACATCAGTGCACTGATGTGCACTGATTAAAAAAGTTAATTCCTCCAGGTAAAGGACTGCCTCTATTTATTGGTTACTCAAAACCCAGGTTGTGATTTTGTTCTCTTTATTCTTACATCCCTTAAATACTGTATTTCTGATGTATAGCCTGCTCTGTGTGGGTGCATTTAGAGTGCAAACAAAAACAAGTGATCACATTGGGCTCATAAGGAGCCGATTGTCTCTGTGATCCTCTTGAGCTTCCATGACAGCATCATGCTGCTTGTCTCTTTGATCCTGAGAATGACACTATTGTAAAGTACAGGTCCTTCTCAAAATATTAGCATATTGTGATAAAGTTCATTATTTTCCATAATGTCATGATGAAAATTTAACATTCATATATTTTAGATTCATTGCACACTAACTGAAATATGTCAGGTCTTTTATTGTCTTAATACGGATGATTTTGGCATACAGCTCATGAAAACCCAAAATTCCTATCTCACAAAATTAGCATATTTCATCCGACCAATAAAAGAAAAGTGTTTTTAATACAAAAAACGTCAACCTTCAAATAATCATGTACAGTTATGCACTCAATACTTGGTCGGGAATCCTTTGGCAGAAATGTATGCTTCAATGCGGCGTGGCATGGAGGCAATCAGCCTGTGGCACTGCTGAGGTCTTATGGAGGCCCAGGATGCTTCGATAGCGGCCTTTAGCTCATCCAGAGTGTTGGGTCTTGAGTCTCTCAACGTTCTCTTCACAATATCCCACAGATTCTCTATGGGGTTCAGGTCAGGAGAGTTGGCAGGCCAATTGAGCACAGTGATACCATGGTCAGTAAACCATTTACCAGTGGTTTTGGCACTGTGAGCAGATGCCAGGTCGTGCTGAAAAATGAAATCTTCATCTCCATAAAGCTTTTCAGCAGATGGAAGCATGAAGTGCTCCAAAATCTCCTGATAGCTAGCTGCATTGACCCTGCCCTTGATAAAACACAGTGGACCAACACCAGCAGCTGACACGGCACCCCAGACCATCACTGACTGTGGGTACTTGACGCTGGACTTCTGGCATTTTGGCATTTCCTTCTCCCCAGTCTTCCTCCAGACTCTGGCACCTTGATTTCCGAATGAAATGCAGAATTTGCTTTCATCCGAAAAAAGTACTTTGGACCACTGAGCAACAGTCCAGTGCTGCTTCTCTGTAGCCCAAGTCAGGCGCTTCTGCTGCTGTTTCTGGTTCAAAAGTGTCTTGACCTGGGGAATGCGGCACCTGTAGCCCATTTCCTGCACACGCCTGTGTACGGTGGCTCTGGATGTTTCTATTCCAGACTCAGTCCACTGCTTCCGCAGGTCCCCCAAGGTCTGGAATCGGCCCTTCTCCACAATCTTCCTCAGGGTCCGGTCACCTCTTCTCGTTGTGCAGAGTTTTCTGCCACACTTTTTCCTTCCCACAGACTTCCCACTGAGGTGCCTTGATACAGCACTCTGGGAACAGCCTATTCGTTCAGAAATTTCTTTCTGTGTCTTACCCTCTTGCTTGAGGGTGTCAATAGTGGCCTTCTGGACAGCAGTCAGGTCGGCAGTCTTACCCATGATTGGGGTTTTGAGTGATGAACCAGGCTAGGAGTTTTAAAGGCCTCAGGAATCTTTTGCAGGTGTTTAGAGTTAACTCGTTGATTCAGATGATTAGGTTCATAGCTCGTTTAGAGACCCTTTTAATGATATGCTAATTTTGTGAGATAGGAATTTTGGGTTTTCATGAGTTGTATGCCAAAATCATCCGTATTAAGACAATAAAAGACCTGAAATATTTCAGTTAGTGTGCAATGAATCTAAAATATATGAATGTTAAATTTTCATCATGACATTATGGAAAATAATTAACTTTATCACAATATGCTAAAATTTTGAGAAGGACCTGTATATAGGATGAAATGGAGTAATGACAAAAATTCAATCTGGGAGACTCACCCACTCCTCCAGCTTCATCCAATGGCTTCTCCTTGTGTCTCCGTGCCAACCAAATCTGCATCAACTGCAGTAATCCTCGGCCAATGATCCTTCAAGGCTCCACATTTAAAGTCTCCTATTCATGGATCTCCCAGCTGTCAGCCGAGCTTCGACCCTCCTCCACCCCATCGCCTCCATCGGATTCTCAGTTCCATTACCATCAGGCCTCCTCTCCATCACCAGTACCAGATCCGGGGGAAGACAATTCTAATTCTAAGACGTTCATCAACTTCATACATTATCAGCATTCATGTCTTCCTCTGGGGTCTGAGCGCCAAACAAATACACATCGTGTAACTTCTCTAATCGCATTTCGTGTTTCTTATTGTGAGTCTCTACAGGATTGAAATGTGTAGAACTGAGCCTTTTTTGTAAATCCCGAGATTATATAAACTGATAGAAGCAGGCATATCTTCAACCTGAATCTCATTGCATGAAAACATGATTTTGTTGAAATATACCCATAGCATAGCATATTGCTTTGATTGTGTTTTCTCTTTAGATTTGAGAATAAGAGAATGATGTTCCATGTCCTGTGGACCTATTGTGCATAGCTTAATTCTTTGCTACCTGAAAATGTGACAATGTAGCATATGCAAAGAAAATAAGGCAGTTGGAAGATGTACTTTATCACTTTGCAGCAGACTTTTTAGAGAAAGTTACCACAGTTTTTTGTTAGTTACAGACTTCACCAAAAAACATTCATTGTATACATGACATTAAAACAAACCAATGTTGGAGTTTGTTTGCATTTTAGCATGGGATTCTATCTTTGGCTTCACTCTGTCACTATCTTTGAATTTTGACTTTTTTAATTACTGTTGTGTAAATTATTCTGACATACTCAGTTATCTACTATGTATTTCATTTACTTCATCTTAACCTTTTATATTATTGGGTTATGGTGTCTATTTTTGTGTTCTATTTAATTAATTTCCAGTCAAAAGAAGAGGATTGTGGAAAATGAGTTTGATAACATTGTCAACATAAAAATTGACACTAAAGGTATCCACCTAGAAAATAGCACTAAATTAATCTACAAAATGATTTAGCTGTAGTTGGGTTGGGTTGAGGGATAGATTTAATGAGCAAGGATTAAGGACACAACATTCTTCATTTTCAAATAGGGATATTTTTTATAAATTAATAATGTGACATCTTTACTGGACAGCGAGAAAAATAAGGAACACCAATTATTGGTCATATATACTTATAAACATATTCAAACCTTTGCTTAAGATGCTGCTTCTCTGCTCTGCTCTGCTCTGCTCTGTCCCAGGTGATAAATGCCATAGAGCAGGACTTCAGGCTGCCAGCTCCCATGGACTGTCCAGTAGTGCTGCACCAGCTGATGCTGGATTGCTGGCAGAAAGACAGAAACGCACGGCCAAAGTTCTCTGATATCGTCAGCATGTTGGACAAAATGATCCGCAACCCTGCATCTCTCAAAGCTGGCACCAACAACATTGCTCCTGGGTGAACAGAGATATTAACTCATTTCCATACCCTAACATGCTCTGTTTGTGTGATACAGCTGAGATTTTAATCACTGTGTTTCCTTATATCTGCTCCCTGCAGTCCTTCACATCATCCCTTGTTAGACCGGGGAGCTCTGGATCTGAGCAGGGTGAGCTCAGTGGAGGACTGGCTGGCTGCTCTAAAGATGACCCAGTATAGAGACTCCTTCATCGGATCAGGGTTCACCTCTTTGCCACTGGTCACGCAAATCACAGCTGAGTATGTCTGACCTAATCCATGCCTGCATCTCACACTACCATCCTTCCCAGTCTGTATCATGTTTAGTCCTTATTGAGTTACACTGTAGCTTAGGCCTTTTTACTGCTACAATAGTTTGGTAACTTGCTTTTGATTACATGTGCTTTCAAATAGTATGTGAAATGGTTGCAGTGTGTGCCTCAGTGCAACTTTACAACTACTGATATCTAATGTCAGTAAGTGATACTATTACTTTATGCAGGTACCTTTAAAGAAGACACCAGCTGGTACCCATATACTCCACTAAATGCCCTTTAAACCTAAAATATTCTGAACGGGTCAAATACAGAGTGAAAGGTTACCCAAAGGGATTAATTAAATATATGCTAAACTGTACTAGTGTGAAAAAGGCAGTGAGCAGGTATATGAGCCAGTGAACTCTGTTCCACATTTCATACTGAATGAACAACTTCCTCATAGAAAAATGGACGCGTGACCCGCCTGAACTCACATTTCTTGGGTTTTTAATTTGTTCTCTTTGCATCATAAATTCAGCACTTCATGCATATTTAATTACATTTTAAAACGGCTGCTCATGTTACTTTTTTTTATAGGCAATATAAAGCAGTGGTTATGACAGCAGACATGGAATGTGTGGGCAGGTATTTTCTTTTAGCTTTTTTAGCATCAGCCCAGTAAAATCCAATTGCTACTTTATTTTTAATCTCCTTATGTTTTTTTTTGGCATTAGTGGCACTTAATTTTGTTAATTGATTGACAGGAAATAGGGTGATTAGAGGGAGGGGAAGACATACAGCAAAGGTCAACAGGCTGGCAATCAAACCTCTGATGGCTTCATCTAGGACTCTAGGATCCATTCATGGGTTGTGCGCTGTTGTGGATTTTCTTATCAAAGTCGGAGAGAAATCAACTCATTAACAAGAGAAAGACCGGACTTTGTCTTTTTAAGTTTATTCAAAGACATTTCAGCGTTTGAAGACTCTGTCACTGAGTTTAGTCAGTGAAGCAGAGCAACGAACAGAAGTCACAAACAGTATTTATACCAGAATGAGGGTGTTCTCTCAACTTGAAAGAGTTTAGAAATATGGCCCCTAGGCCCCACCCCAGGTCATAGGTTACCAGGTTATTTATGAGAGCACCCATCTACCATCCCTTTAGACACAACACTTCAGGGAGTGTTAACCATAAAACCCCTGATAATGAATTTAGAGCCCATCTGCTCTTAAGTAACCAAAACACAGAGGTCAGAGAGGAGAGAGGTAAAGAACAGTTCAGAGCTCTAAAAGAATTTTCCACAACACTCCTTTCTTCTGATTACAAGATAATCACAACTAAAGGAAAATTCCATTACCCAGAATTAATCAAAGTAAAACCAACAAAAAAGAATATACAAAACTTTAAAATAATAAATCTCCAAATCTCTATTTATACCACTAGAATGCTGAACATCAGCATTAACTCCCCAAACAGTTTAGAGTTATTACATCATTATAGCATCTTAAGCAATATAAAATCCATCATTATCCATACCATCTTTTATCCCAAATGCAGAATAGTCATTACAAACAGAAATTAAGTCTACATCTATATCAACTTTTAGCATGGAAACATTTATCAGTCTCATTACCATTCCTTTAACCATTGGAATAATGCAACATGAAAGAAACATCAAAATCAAAAATAAAAATAAAAGAATTACTCCAATCCTTATTAACCAGGATGTCCAACCACCAGTAATGAACCAGGACCAAGGATTCCAAGAGGAACCCATATTTTCTTTCTGTTGAGTCATCAGCAACTCCTCTAATTTATCATGGATACTTATCATGTTGTTAGACACATCAGGAATAAAATTGCAACATTGTTCCCCAATTAAATGACAAACAACACCCCTCTCAATCGAAAACCATTCTATTTCCACACATCCAAACCATTTTCTTAGGACATGAGTACCCATCTCTACTAGGAAAAGTAACAAGAACCCTAGTTAATTTACCGGCCTGGCCATTCAATTTACTTCCATTCGGTAAGGCTGTCAGATTAAGAGTTAACACAAAGGCTCTGAGACTGAAGATCCCGAAATGGTATTAGGATCAGTTCTGATAGGACATGGCTCAGATTTATGTCTGTTGGTTAAAGCGCATGAAACAGGTATAATAGTTTTGCAACCTTCTGTCTTTCCAAAGAAATAAGGTGTGTTTTCCTCCTGAGCTATACAAATATCTGGATCCCTTGTTGAATTTCTATTACCCCGAAATCTATAAAGAGTTCTTGTAGTAGCACATATTAAATTAGTCTCACTAGAAAATCTACTAACATTTCTGCTTTGCCTTACGGTATAATTCCTCACCCAAGGAAAAATAACCTCCACCAGCCGGTTATCTGGAAAGAAAGTAGCTAGAGTATAAGCAGTATCAATAGGAACAGGTACCAAAAATGGTTGATCATTAATAACACGTGGAATCAAACAACAAACATAGCAACTGTCATTTCTTATCTTCCTCACAGTTTGATGCATCAGTTGCCACCAGACATTATCAGCATGATCATGGTAGTCAGAGAAGTGATGAATCTCTCTTCGAATCAGCTGATGAGTATTATTGGCTTAATTATTCAGATTAGTCACAAATTGTCTTTGCTGTACCTTTTCCCAAATAAACAGTAAAAAACTTGCAATACCAATCATCAGCATCAGAACAGACCATCTTCCATACAGCTGCATTGTAACCTTGAAGTGGAATGTCCTTTCTTCTGGTACTGAAAGCAAACAGTTTTTTTTCCCTTTTTTTTTTTTTCAGAGAAAACAAATCATAAACAAAATTTAAAAATCCTGCTGCCTCTCCTGAGTGGCTTCTGTGCTTCAAGCTGCCCTGTTACCAGTCTGGTACAGGTGGGCGGTCGTTGGAAGCCCCTCTAGGCACGGGGTTCAGAACCAGGATGCTGCTCAGGTGGTGTTCCCATGAACACCTTGCAGTGTAGCATAGACCCAGGTAACATGCTCTGCTACCTTGACAGCTGTGTGGGTGACTAGTAGGATCTGATATAGGTCATTCCAGCATCTGGACTTCAAGTGTGTTCTCCTGGAACCAAGGAGTGGAGTTTGGAAGTGGCTGTTTCCAGTAATGCAGCCTTCACAGTCAGTCTGTAAAACTTGAGAAAGCACAGTGGACAGGTTTTGACTGTAAAACAACATCCTCTCTTCACACAAAGATGTAGAAGGCAGAGATCTTGGCAATATCCCCATGCCCAAATTAGGAGACCTGTCGAACAGCACTTCAAAAGTCTCAATTGTAAGTGAAAACAATAAGCAGAGCCTTCACAACATTTGGCTAATTTTTAATTTCAAAGTCCCATTCTCAAGCCTAGGTGCTTAATTACATGAACTTCATCAAAACATCCAGCAAAATCAAAGAGAATTAATCTTCTGACTCCAACTAGTATACTAGCAGTGACCATCAGCTAAATATTCTGAATGTTAAAAATGTGACATATGATGTTTGAGGAAGGCCTGATTACAGGTCATTATTTCCATAGTTTCAGAATACACAAAGAACATTTCAAAAATGGTCTAATCTGTGGAGATGTAAAATTTCACAAAAAGAATCAACACCATACTTTCAGAGAGGTTTTCAGAATGTGGTCTTAGGGAGCTATGCACCAGTTATATAAACAAAGTACAACGTCTCTTTCGCATTGTCAGTAAGTCCTCACTGGAGGTATGAGCTACCCTTTCTCCATGAGTGTAAAACTTTTGTAATCTCATGTTGCTTTATTCTGACATTTCCCTCTCCTGGCGCAGAGTCCAACCCATGTGACAATCCAGCAAAAAGTAAAAAAAAAAAAAAAGTTCTACAAACCAGGATCACATTACATGGAACCAAAGAAATGAATTCTGACGTAACTATGTGTCACCATGAAATTACCAAAAGCAACATAAATAAAATCCAGATGTTTTTAACTGCAAGTCAGTTCCATTAACAACAAAACGCAAACTTCAGTTGTTGTGCAGTTCATCAATGTCTCTCTTAGAATTAAGTCACATATCATCCTGATTTGTCTTGTGTGAAGATGAGTATTAGATTAATGGAAATCTAATGTAATTTTGATGCATACACTCTACAAAGTTAATCTAATAAATAATTCTCACCATGTATGAAGTCATGACTCAGATTCTTTATCAAAAATATATTCCTTACTTTTGGCATATCTTGAACTGTCAGCTAGCTTAATGGCACCAGGGAAAACTTTCAATCTAATAAATCCCCAATGATTCTGCATGCAAAACTAATTCTTTAAATTAGTTTAAACTATTTCATTAATTCAATTCAATTCAAAAATACTTTATTAATCCCAAAGGGAAATTAAATGTTGTTATAGCTCATATTATGAAGGTTTCTTCAAAGAGCCGTTGTAGATGCTGATGGCTGTGGGCAGGAAGGATCTCTTGTAGCGCTCTGTCTTACAGCAGATCTGAAGAAGCCTCTGACTGAAGACACTCTGTTGTTGTAGGACAGTTTCATGAAGAGGATGCTCAGGGTTCCCCATAATGTTCTTCATTTTATGAAGAATCCGTCTTTCCACAATGATCTCCAGAGGTTCCAGAGGAGTCCCCAGAACAGAGGCAGCCTTTTTTATCAGCTTGTTGAGCTTTTTTAAGTCCCTGGCTCTGATGCTGCCTTCCCTGCAGATGATGGCATAAGAGATCACACTCTCCACAACAGACCTATAGAAGATATTCAGCATCTTGCTGCAAACACCAAAGGACCTAAGCTTCCTCAAGAAGTACAGTCTGCTCTGTCCCTTCTTGTAGACAGCTTCACAGTTGCATCTCCACTCTAGTCTGTTGTCCAGGTGAACACCGAGGTATTTATACTCCTCCACCACCTCCACTTCTTCTCCCATGATAGAAATAGTTTTTGACTTATTCCTGTTTCTCTTAAAATCTACAATCATCTCCTTTGTTTTAGTCACGTTCAAGATGAGATGATTGTTTCCACACCATGCCACAAAGCGGTCCACCACCTTCCTGTACTCAGCTTCTTGTCCATCTCTGATCCACCCCACGACTGCAGAATCATCCGAGTATTTCTGCAGATGACAGGAGTCTGTCTTGTACTGGAAGTCTGAGGTGTACAGAGTGAAAAGGAATGGTGAGAGTACAGTCCCCTGTGGTGCTCCTGTGCTGCTGACTACCTGGTTAGACACCCAACCCTTCAGTCTCACAAACTGTGGTCTGTTTGTCAGGTAGTCTTTGATCCAGGAGATTGTTGAGCCCTCCACCTGAGTCTTCTGGAGTTTCTGACAAAGCAAATCAGGTTGGATTGTATTAAATGCACTGGAGAAATCAAAGAACATGATCCTCACAGTGCTACTGGCTTTGTCCAGATGACAGTGGGTTTGTTGAAGCAGGTGTATGATGGCATCTCCAACTCCACAGCGATAAGCAAACTGAAGGGGGTCCTGATGGTTTACTGTTTGCTTACTCAGGTGGGCCAACAGGAGTCTCTCTAGGACCTTCATGATGTGAGATGTCAGGGCAACAGGTCTATAGTCATTGATGACTGATGGGTGAGTTTTCTTTGGTACCGGAATAAGACAGGAGGTCTTCCACAACACCGGAACCTTCTTCTGGGCCAGGCTAAGGTTGAAGAGGTGCTGCAGAGTCCCACAGAGCTGCTCTGCACAGGCCTTCAGGACTCTAGGGCTGACATGATCTGGACCTGCAGCCTTATTCCTATTCAGTTTCTCCAGTTGTCTCTTCACCTGACTTCTTGAGACACACAGGTGGAAGGGGGAAGCAAAGGAAGCATCAGCATCTTCTGATATGGTTGAAGGCAAACATGTAGAAGCAGAAAGGTCTAGGACTGAGGTGGAAGATAAAAAATGTGAGGTGTTACTGGACAGCTGTGGGTCCTGTGGGTCAAAGGAAGATGGAATGTCTGTTTGGCTGTGAGCAGGAGAGGAGGATGCGAAGCTTGTTTCTGAACTGAACCTATTGAAGAATGTGTTCAGTTCATTGGCTCTGTCCAGACCTCCATTGGTCTGATCATCCTTCTGCTTGAAGCCTTTGATCTTCTTCATCCCTGTCCACACATCTCTGATATTGTTTTGCTGGAGCTTGCTCTCCAGCTTCTTCTTGTACACCTCCTTGCTGTCTCTTATCTTGACTTTAAGTTGCTTCTGTATAATTCTCAATAATTATCTGTCTCCCTCTCTGAAGGCTCTTTTTTTCTTGTTAAACAGGTCCTTCAGGTCACTGGTGATCCAAGGTTTGTTATTGGGGAAGCATCTCACGGTTCTGGTGGGGATGATGTTATCCACACAGAAGTTTATATAGTCGGTTGCACATTCAGTCAAGGCATTGATGTCCTCTCCATGTGGCTGGCACAGTGTGTCCCAGTCTGTAGCCTCAAAGCAACCTTGCAGAGCTTCTTCAGCTTCCTGTGACTATTTTCTCACAGTCCTCTTTATTACAGGTTGCCTCTGAACAAGGGGCATATATTTTGAGCAGAGAAAAACAAGATTGTGATCTGATTTGCCTAGAGGAGGTCTTGCTGTAGAGATGTATGAGTCCTTGACATTTGCATAAAACAAATTCAATGTTTTGTTTTCTCTGGTAGAGCAGCTGACAAATTGTTGAAATGTTGGAAGTGTAGCAGAGAGTGAAGCATGGTTAAAATCACCAGAAATAACCACAAAAGCATTGGGGTTTTGTGTCTGTAGCTTAGCAACAACTGAGCTGATGGCATCACAT
The DNA here is from genome assembly GCF_021462225.1 of Girardinichthys multiradiatus. Taxonomy (NCBI): domain Eukaryota; kingdom Metazoa; phylum Chordata; class Actinopteri; order Cyprinodontiformes; family Goodeidae; genus Girardinichthys; species Girardinichthys multiradiatus. The sequence goes on from NC_061802.1 coordinate 6,582,980, forward strand.
GCAGTGTCAGCAACAGCGGAAGGTGGAACGTAAACTGTTGCCAAAATAACACTGGTGAACTCTCTGGGTAAATAATATGGACGAAAACTTACTGCCAACAGTTCAATATCTGGACTGCAGAGATGACACTTCACAGTAACATGTCCTGGATTACACCATCTGTTGTTCACAAGTACTGCCAGTCCACCTCCTTTACATTTGCCGCTCCTCTTTAAATCTCTGTCTGCTCGTATGGTTAAAAAGCCCGGCAGAGAGACGCTAGAGTCAGGGATATGATCCTGCAGCCATGTCTCAGTAAAACACATGATACTGCATGCCCGGTACTCTGGCTGGATCCTTTGTAAGGCTTGGAGTTCATCCAACTTGTTTCCCAACGATCTTACATTGCCCATCAAAATCGACGGAAGAGATGGTTTGAACTTCCTCCTTTTCTCTCTTCTCTTAGCTCCTGCTCTGCATCCACGGCGTCTCCTTTTCAACTCATCAGGGATTTGGGGTTGTAGCTTAACCTTTTAATAGTAAAACACATAAATCTAAAAGTCATGCTACATCCTTAATTATTATACAAAAAACATGTTTTTAAGGCAACAATCACTACAAGCCTTTTGATTCTATTGTCTCTTAAACAGTGTTAAAGATGCTGAGCGTTACCATGAAAGCAAAGGCATGAACAAACCTGGTAGGTTGTCGGAGTCAGACAGAACTAACCTCTGATGGGCAGCCTATGGGCGGACCCACAGTTTCTTCATTCCAACCCATCTTAATGTACCATAAACTGCAAAACTGTTAACATGCACCTACCTCAGAAACAAGCTGCTTCTTAACTCTCCTAAAAACTCAGTTTTAATCAATCTGGGATTTGGAAACTTTATTCTAAACATTGATTATTGTGTCATGCAACATATAAACAAACATTCATTCCAACAAAACAAACACAAACATCAAAGACAGACAAATGGCCAAATTTGAAGCTTCAAGAATTCAAAGAAATTTTTAACAATCTCTTTTCAAAATATGTTTTCTCAGCCATATCTTTTAATGCTGTAATTGATCAATTTTGTTCTGACAATCTTCGGGATCCTGTTTTAAGATGAGTACACATAGTCCAAAGAGATCTCAAACTATTTAGAAGCACAGCAACAGTTTTCTCTAACATGAATCCAAATTTACTGATGCTGAAACCCTTTGCCAATTCTTTGTACTGTAACTCTGTAATAACAATAACTACAATCCTGAGAGTTATTGTTATAATTCTCTTTTTGTTTGGCTCAATTTGATCGCAGCTGTATTCAAGAATTTCTCTGCTCAGGTTAAATGCAAAGAAGTATTTTAAGTCAGCATTGAAATTTTATACAGTGTCAGACTTAACCAGAAATGAAGCTAATAAGCTTGACTCCAAACTGGACTTTGTTCCAACATAGTGTTTCAAAAGGAGAACAGACATCATTTTCTTTAATTTGGGCTATTTAAATTTTGAGAGTTGGGGAGAAAATTATTACTAGAACCCCTCTTTAATAATCTAAATGCTGATAAATGTTCCAATATTGTATTTCTAAGTAATCTGAAATTACCTTGTGTACCTTTGTACTCCTAGGTATTCTTTTAATCTTTAAAACCCCTAAGAAATCAAACAAGGAGACTGGAGTTTGAGCCGACCATCCTCTTTAGTGTTGAGAGAGCCTTTATTTATTTTATTTTCCTAAAATAAAGGATTTTACTTGTGTTTATTCCGTTATAAAGAATCCTAGCCTTGGCTCCAAAACAAACCTCTTCAGCCCCTATCTGTGTTCCCCAGAGTAGAAACTTTGAGTATAATTGCATTTCAAAGCCACCAAAATGACTGGAACTCATCATTGGCTTAGATCTGTTTTTAATAGGTAATCGGTCTACCTTTAATTAAGTATTATAATTTTATGGACCCAAAATCTATGGCTCCCGGGCTTCAGGAGTCCAGGAACCACAGGTTGAGTACTGCTGCATTGAACAACGATGCTACCTTTCTGCAGAAATTGAAGGATTGGCTAAATATCTCCAAACCTATTAGTGTATTATTTCTGGTTTGGACAATAATCAGATTTAAAAATTGCAATCACTAGTTCACAGCTCCTAATTTACCCCACATCATATTTGCTCCTAACACAGTTCATAAGAAGCTTCAGACAAACATTATGCTAAAAAAAAAAACCTCGTACTCGTACTCGTACTCGTCGTCTTCTGCTTTATCCGGGACCGGGTCGCGGGGGCAGCAGACTCAGCAGAGACGCCCAGACGTCCCTCTCCCCAGACACCTCTTCCAGCTCCTCCGGTGGGAGCCCAAGGCGTTCCCAGGCCAGCCGAGAGACATAGTCCCTCCAGCGTGTCCTGGGCCGTCCCCTGGGCCTCCTCCCAAAAACAACCCAAAAACAAAATAAAAACACAGATCTGTTTTAAAATAAAGAAATAGCATGCTTAAAAAAATTAGTACTGTGGTGGAAAATAATTCCACAGTTCTGAAGGCCTTTTCTATGCAGAGTCTTTTACGGAACATGAGATTAGTTTAACTTTGTGTGGTACCACTGTCCAATCAGATTCTTTCTTACCATCAAAAACAACCCAATTTTTTTCCATTCTCATTTTAAAGGTTTGCTTTGCCAAGGAAAATGTGTTTAACAAAACCAATTACTCTCAAATTTTTTAAAAGTTTTAGCTGGTGATATCTTAGAAAACAACAAATATTTTAATATTTCTGTGCAACACAGAACTGATTAGGTTTCCTTTCCTTCCCCAGAGGAAAACAAAAAGAACCTGCAGAACCAAGTCTTTCCTAGTTTTTGTCAGGACCTGATATAAGGTACAGTGTAAATAAACACGCTGCATGAATCAGAAGAGGGAAGAAAAAAACTAATACAACCTCTTCCCAGCAGCTGCTGTGAAAAACAATGAATTTGTACCTTCCACAAGCGTAAGTTAGCACTTGCGGACAAAAACTGCACCCCACTGTAAGTACTGTGTCAGAAACTGTATGAAGACCATCTGCAGTAGAACTAAGCCTGTTTTAATGAGGTCTCTACCCATTAGATTTACGGGATACAAACTCTGACAACAGAAAACAATGCCTGAAGGAGAGCCCATCAGATGTTACGCATGCAATGGGTTTTGAAAATGCTCCTTCATGAGATCTGTCCTGAGAATGACATAGAAACACATGGTTACTGCTGAGTTTTGGAGATGTTGTAACTTCCTCTGCTTTTTAATAACTTTTAATAACTAGAATAATTTACCCTGAATATTCCACGACGAAAGAGAACTTGCTTCTCTAAAAGAATTAACTGGAAAGTATCAAATGAGCTACTTCATCACCCTTTTGAAAATACTTTTCTAACCCTAAAATAATATTTTAACCCGCTATATCTGTCAACGTCAAGCAAGCGTGTCACATAAGCAGCGGTTAATAAGCGATCTTCGTTGCAGAAAAGGTTTATGCAAATGTGTGTGTATGTTTGTACGTTACCCCCCTCGGTTTCTTAATCGCTCCAGAGTCAGACTGTTATGGCACACAGTCCTCTATCAGTCCAAAGAAAACCCAGGCCCTTCCCAGGTGTGTTGGTGGGACATTCACTCCTTCCTTGTCCACTTTAACTTCTCCAGGAGGGAGAAAGAACTTTGCTCCGGCCTGTTTCTCTTTTGCCCGCATAAGATGTGCTTTCAATATAAATCCAGTGTATCGCTCTTCTGGCTCTGGCAAACAGCATGGATCATTGTCCATCTCAGTGGGTTTGGGGCCAGACTTCTTCTGAGTTTCGTTCTGGTGGAAACTCACACTGTCATTTGCAGCAGGCAGGCAGGCAGGCCCTCTCTCTTTCAGGCCATGATGAAGAAGCGTCTCTGGTGGAGTAGCCATGGGAAGGGCAGGTTTCTAAAGTCCAGATTCAAAAACGCAGATGTTGCACTCAAATCCCATATGTGTGTGTGTGTGTGTGTGTGTGTGTGTGTGTGTGTGTGTGTGTGTGTGTGTGTGCGTGTGTGTGTGTGAGACAGAAGAAAAAGTTTAGTATAGGTTCAGATTTTGCACACAGAAATATTATCAGTCAGTCAGTCAGTTGTCCACATGCCTGTCACTTCCTTCCTTCCACAACATGTACTATACTCCTTTCTAAAACAACTTTCTTTCTATAGTCCGGATCCGATCGGCCAGAAGCCACAGGCAGGCACTAGGACTCCCCTCTGTTAAATGGAGGTGGACTGAGGACAACTTAGTCTCCAGGCTGGCCAGGCGTCTTTATCCCCTCCTGCGGATTCCTCCGGCCCGTCGGATCCTGTCTGTGACGCCAAATTGTTGTGGATTTTCTTATCAAAGTGGGAGGGAAATCAACTCATTAACAAGAGAAAGACCGGACTTTGTCTTTATAAGTTTATTCAAAGACATTTCAGCATTTGAAGACTCTGTCACTGAGTTTAGTCAGTGAAGCAGAGCAACGAAAAAAAGTCACAAACAGTATTTATACCAGAATGAGGGTGTTCTCTCAACTTGAAAGAGTTTAGAAATATGGCCCCTAGGCTCCAGAGGTAACCAAGTTATTTATGAGAGCACCCATCTACCATCCCTTTAGACACAACACTTCAGGGAGTGTTAACCATAAAACTCCTGATAATGAATTTAGAGCCCATCTGCTCTTAAGTAACCAAAACACGGAGGTCAGAGAGGAGACCGGTAAAGAAAAGTTCAGAGCACTAAAAGAATTTTCCACAACACTGCTTTACCCCTGCACCTCTGCTGCACCCTTACCTCCCTGTTTTAACACATTCTGACCCAAGATCCCAATTAAGAGAGCACTCTAAAACCCGAGGCGATTAAAATTGTTTGTCTTTTTGAATAAAAAAATAATACAAGTAACTTTAGAACCCCAGCAAATTAAATTAAATACTTATATGAAACATTGTATAGAAATTGTTATTTTATGTGTTTTTACAAGTATCGTAAATATTTCACAGATCATCAACAGTTTTTTCAGTAAGGTAAGTTGTAATTAGGATTCACTTTTGCAAGACATGTCATGGGTGTGCCGATATTCTTCAATCACGGATTATGATCAGTTACTATCTATAGATAAATCCAACAAAAAACTGCTATGATAGTATGATAAATGTGTTTCCTTGTCTTTCCAGGGATCTGGAGCGGATTGGAGTCTCTCTTGCAGGACACCAGAAGAAAATACTCACCAGCGTGCAGTCAATGAGGCACCACATTGATGACCAATCCCCCACTGAATCTGTGTAGCCATACATGGCAGAGAAACAGTTTGGAATACTTGACCATTGTTCAGTCTAAGCGAACAGACTGTTTTCTCAAGTTTACTTATTCTGAAGATCTGTTATTGTCTTTTACAATCATCGAACCCATTTTGAAGACTCCAAGATTGGTCTTACAATCAGTGGGCATGCTTTCTATGGCATTTAGCCATAAAGAACCTTGTGGAATTTTATGTACAGGTGTTATTTGTTACACAAATTTAAAACAGCAATGAACAACACTGTGGAAAATAGAAAACTAGTGTCTGACCTTAAGGGCATCTACTGAAAGGAAAGAAAAAAGAACCCACCCAAATTGTGCTTTCAGGATAACTTTGACTTTAACCCCTTTGTTCCACAAGCCATGTTCAACAAACTGAATTATTTAGGGAAGACAGGGTGTGTTTTTTATTTAAGGATGAATCACAGTAACACAGTACTGTGAGAAGATACTGGCTGAGCAGACGTTTCTGTGAGTGGACAAACTGGACCAAAAGCCTGTCAGAAAATGTTTCTGGATACAAGACCCACAGTAGGCCTTCTTGTCTCCAGCATGCTGTGTATTTATTTCATTGTGTTTGTGAAAATTGCAACCATTTAAATTTTGGACAAGAGCCAACTGTTTAAATGGGACCCTTTGGAATCAATCTTCACATTGAAGAGTTTGTAAATATTGGTTATTTAGGAATTTCTTCCTTTGTTCACTTACTTTAACATTTGCTGTTTTGCAGAGTGAATGGAGTATTTGTAACTTTTTAGTAATTTATTTTACATTTTATTCATCACTAATACAAACTCTTTAAGTGCTGTTGATTGTAGATAAAAATGTTTCCCAATTCTCAGATGGGCCACATAAAATACATAATTAAAAAATAACTTCTAATGATTTTTGGTCATATTGAAATGCCCCCAGAGTGAAGGTAAATATAACAGTACAGTTGGATAAAGATAGATATTAAAGCACATCTCAGTAAATTAGAATATTATCAAAAAGTTCATTTATTTTCGTTCATTCATTTATTTAAGGGTGTATTCACACTTGCCACTTTTGGGCCGCTTTAAACGGATCAGAGTTCGTTTCCCCCTTTGGTCCAGACCTTCTGTGCTGGTGTGAATACACTCAAGCGAACCCTGGTCCGGACCAAACAACTGGACCGAGACCCACTTTTTGAGGTGGTCTCGGTCCGCTTCCAAACGGACTCTGGTGCAGTTCGCTTATGGTCTGAATACAAACTGGCCCCGATCCGAACCAACTACAAAAAGCGTACGTTTCTTTGGCCATTAAAAGCCACCGTAGCCGGTAGCAAAGGTGTGTGTTGTAAGGTAATCATACCTGATAAGCTGTGTGTTGCTTAGCAATTTTGGAACCCAGTCGGAGAATGCTTGCTGAACACCAACGTTCTCTACGTGCCTTGTCCCACAACAAGCCGGTAGCGTTGCTAAGCAACACACAGCTTTGCTACCAGCTACGGTGGCTTTTTATGTCCAAAGAGACGTACGCTTTTTGTAGTTGGTGCGGATCGTGGCCGATTTGTATTCAGACCATAAGCGAACCTAACCAGTGGAAGCAGACCGAGACCACCTCAAAAAGTGGGTCGCGGTCCGGTTGTTTTGTCCGGACCAGGGTTCGCTTGAGTGTATTCACACCTGCACAAAAGGTCCGGACCAAGTGGGGAAACGAACTCTGGTCCGTTTAAAGCGTACCAAAAGTGGCAGGTGTGAATAATTAGCTTTTGGTCCGGACCAAACAAGCGGACCAAGTGACTTTCCTGGTGTGAATGCACCGACAGAAATATTGTCCTACTGAAAAGTGCGCCCATGTACTGTACCGAATATGCACTCAATACTTGGTCAGGGCTCTATTTGCATGAATTGCTGTGTCAGTGCAGCATGGCATTGAGGTGATAAGCCTGTGGCACTACTAAGCTGTTAAGGAAGCCCAGGTTGCTTTAATGGTGGCCTTCAGGTCATCTGCGTTGTTGGGTTTGGTGTCTCTTATTATTTTCTTGACAATACTGTATAGATTATTTCTGGGTTTTAGGTCAGGTGAGCTTGATGGCCAATGCAGCACAGTGTTACATGGCCATTAAGGCACGTTTTGTTACTGTACTTTGCTCAGTGTGGGCAGATGCCAAGGTAAGCTGGAAAATAAAATGAGCATTACTATAAAGCTTGTCAGCAGAAGGAAGTATGAAATGCTCTCAAATGCCCTGCTAGAGGCTGTTCTGACTTAATAAAACACTGGACTAGCACCAGCAGGTGATATGGTTTCCGAAATCATCACTGACTGGACCTCAACCAAAATGGATTCTGTGCCTGTTCCCTTTTGTCAGATACTGGGACCTTCCTTCATTCATTCATTCATCTTCTATACGGCTTATTCCATAGTGGTTCTCGGGGGAGCTGGTGCCTATATCCAGAAGTCTACGGGCGAGAGGCAGGGTACACCCTGGACAGGTTGCCAATCCATCGCAGGGCAACACAGAGACACACAGGACAAGCAACCATCCACACCTAACGGCAATTTAAACAGACCAGTTTACCTACCAGTCATGTTTTTGGACTGTTGGAGGAAGCCAGGGTACCCAGTGAGAACCCAGGCATGCACAGGGAGAACATGCAAACTCAATGCAGAAAAACCCCCGGTCAGGAGTCGAACCCAGGACCTTTTGCTTCAAGGCAATGGTGCTACCAATTGCGCTGCCGTGCATGACCTTCTTTTTTGAATAAAATGCAACATTTTCTTTTATCTGAAAACAGGACTTTGGATAATTGAACAAGACTCCAGTCCTGTTCTCCTTAGCCCAGATAAAATGCCCCTGACCTTTGTTGATGGTTAAGAGTGGCTTAACACAATGAATATCATACCAGGTTTCCTATGTCCTGGATACATCTGCGTGTGGTGGCGCAAGCTGCAGTCCACACTTTGTGAATCTGCCCCAAATTCTCTAATGGGCTTATCCACATTGCTTATTTAATCACACTTTTTCCATCCACTTAGCTTTTCATTAATATGCTTAGGTAAAGGACTTTGTAAACTGCAAATCATTTTTGTCGCTTGCCCTTGTGAAGGATGTTAATAACTGTCTTCTGGACAACTGCGAAGTGAGCAGTCTTCATCATGATTATATAGGCAAAGCTTGAGCATAACATTTCCATTTCTTTTTTATTATTTTTTTATTGGTCTTAGAGAATATTTTATATTTAGAAAAACTGATCTCTGGGTTATACAGCTACATGTCATAATACATTTGAATTAACAGAATAAACTTGAAATCTATCCATTTCACTCACATGAAATGGATAGATTTAATATATGATTTCTCACTCTTGGAATTAGGTTACTGACTTAAATAGATTTTTTTTATGATTTTCAAATTCATTGTTAGGTGCCTGTATAAACTCAAGAAGTTCATTTTCCACCTACAAAGTAAACTGATTATGTGATGTGATATGCTGAGGTATAGAGGAAGAAAGCATCTTTAGATTCTATGTGAAATGAGACAATAATAGCTACCATCCACAGTATCTCAGAAGAGGTATTGTCTTCCAATGTTCATGTGTTTTGGCTGCAAATCCTAAAGCTGAAAGCCAGTCAAGTGTTAATACAGTGCATGAACCAACTAGAAAGCTAGTGTTCATGTTCTGTCCATACGAATAACAAGTCTCATTGGTGTCTAAAGTGTATGGCTGCAATCCAGATGGCAATCATCCTCCTCCAGCAGGCAGTCTGGCTACACTTCCTCTGTTTCTTCTTTTTTTTTTTTTGTTCATTTATAGGTTGTTGGACATGTCTTCGTTATCAAGGTCTGGTTTGACTGGCTCTGTTCCGAATTAAGATCGCTGATTAAAACTCTTGTTAGCAGTATGCAGATCAAATAGGGTCAAATGACCTATCCGTGTTCTCGTGTGTGGACAGCAACCTTTTTAACATTCGCAAAGTTGATTTGTTACAGTGAAGATTTTACAGGGGGGAAAAAGCAATTCATTCTTTGTGCCAACAAGTACATTTGCTGATTGTCCTGTTTCAGTCCTTGATGAGATGTTTGACATGCTTGTGAACAAGCCCTGATCTTACTGTGGGCGCAATAGTGACCAAGTGCTTTTATCCCAGCACTGAGCGGATTACCAGCTGTGAAACAACAGTCTCCTCACTCTGCCTTCAGCCCAAACCTCTGGTCATATATGTGCACAGCCACATCCCAAGGATTACCCCTTCATAGCTCTGATTAAATGTTATGAAGTTGTTTGTCATCGGCTGCGAGCCCCAACTCACAATGACAGAAAGCTGTTTGCTCTTACTACTACTTGTGTTTGTCTCTCAGCACTGCTCTCGCTGCTGGGATGCCCCAAAGTTTTTTTATTTATGAACAGTGTGACATTGGAATGTCTGCTGCAATTTCAGAACCTCAAAACATTTTCAGTTTCCACTTCTATTTTCACTGAAACTCTGTCCTCACGGTGCAACCGCAATTGAGTTTGTTGCTTGGCAACGGCAGCGTAATGAACATTTTATCGGGAAGTATTGAGATCAACTGGAAGCACGTCAGTGGTTCAGAGTAATAATTTGTTGTAAATAGATGCCTCTGGAAAAACTGGCTCAGTGATAGCTTGGGGGTTTAATAAAGAATGAGACAACTAGTGTGCCTAAAAGCCCATATTGAACGCCACCTAATGTCAAGCACAAGAAATCAAAGCTATCAACTCGGGCAACATATAACATGTGTTTCTAGGCGTGATGAATCTACTTTTTAAGTTATTTTTGACCCTCTCTATGTAGCAGGTTAGATGTGTGCTTACAGGAAAATTTACTGTTTAGCATGTCAATATGAACTAAGGAAGAGGACAGAAATATAATAGCATGTGTACATTTGATTTTAAAGAGTAATGGACCCCACAAATATTTACATCCTGGCTGTACGTATGGAAGATGTACCCAGATATCGTGCTAACATTTTTCATGAATAAGATGTATGAAAAACCTTATATATAACTTATATGTTTTCATTTTTTGATTGCAACAGCCTAATCTCATCCTGAAAAAATGAGAAAATACAACCTTTATTTTGAGAATATTTATTAAGTAGGAAAAAGTCTTTTAGAAATCCTTTTAATGAAACAGCTGATGGCAAAGTTACTGTCACAACTAACAATCTATAAAATACTTTAAAGTAAATCTGCTAGTCATCTGAGATTTCTTGAATCCCTGTATAAATGTCATGTGACACAGATGACCTTTTAGCCACTCTTACAAAATGGGAAAGACAAGAAAAGATGTCATTAAGTAAGACAGATGTGATCTACATAAGTGAGACAATTTCCTTAACAAAACATCTACTTCCCTAAACTTGCCCAAATTTACAGTCAACGTAATAATAAAAAAGTTCAAAACAACTACAATTGTGACAAACAAAGCTGGTCTAGGACCCGAAGACAGTAGGGAGGTAAAAAAAAAAAAATCCCTAAAGTTCCTTTTTGGGGAACTACAGCAAAGTGTGGTATCTTTGGTTCACCACATCTCTATAAAAAAAGATTGTATCTGGATTCTGTTTGTTCTAGATACATGCTAGGAACTAGTAAGCCTTCAGAGCATGCTTTTCTTTCCTACCATCACAAACATAAACATGCAGTGTTTGCTATATGTTACTGAACTAACTGGAATTGTTTGGTTTGCTCATGTGAGACTTGTACTGAGCTTTAGGGCAACAAACACTCTAGTCATGTCGGGCCTTGAACAAAGAAAGAATATAGGGAAATGCACTGCATACTCTGTGCAAAGTATAGGTAGAGGATATGGGATGCTATGGGTCTGATTATCTTACAAAAGCCTTGCGATCATTGTTGCTACAATTCATTACAACATTAAGGCTCTGAAATACGAGGACCTAAATAAATATGTGATGCATGACAGAAAACTAGGTCTCCAGGAGACTTTCAGCAGGATAATTTACTGTGGGCTATTTCAATTCCCCAGGCCTAAAAATACCTGCAAGAGAAGATTAGTTAAGTCTTCTACATTTATGAAATATTACAGTGCTGGTAAATATAACAAAAGTACATCTAGATTTTTTAACATTCTTCTCCCCACTAAATAGATGGACTAAAAAAAGGCTGTGAGATTATGCTACTGCAAGAGAAATAAATTTTAATGGCCTGTACATGCTTACCATAGGTACATGTAATACCTGTGGAGGGCAATTCCTCTAAATTGGGGTATTTTATTCAGCAAACCCATATTCTATACAAAGGTTTAACTCAACTGAAACACTGCAAGAGTTCATTCACTGCAAAGCAGGCTTGTGCCTGGGGTGTTTTTTAAAAGATAAACCCACCCCAATATTGATGTGTGTAGAAAAAGTTTGTCTGTAAACAGGACTTAAACAATGCAGAGCTGAAAAACTCTCTGATTATAACTGGTGCTGAATGTCTGGGTACATGCTGTGTTCCATTTAAGGCTAAAATACACATTAGACCACGTTTTCTCTATTTCCTCTAAAAGTCTCAAAACATTTTTCTAACAATTATAACACACTGGAATTTTAAAAGTGCTGCAAATCCTTGATAGTTTTAAGTGTTTTAAACCCAAAAGATTAATGAAAAAATTACAATGATATCCTAATGTATGCATCAAAGCACATGTATCCCTAGCCTTTTTCAGATTTGAAAAAGGCAAAAAAAAAAGTGTATCAAACCTCATCCTATTGGTTGATAACTTTACAGAAGTGGAAGTGTTTAATTTTGATGCAATTATTGTATATTATTGTAACACTTGGTGAACTGATCACCAATCAGATGCATTTAAAGCATCACGTCTAATCTGATGTGTTTCTACTGAGTCCCTATAATCAAGGACTGATAATTAAAGGTATACCTAAAATCCCAGAACAAATGGTGCTGTGTAACAGCTGAAAAGATAAACTAACGTGGCGGATGATGAAGTTTGTTTTTAAACACTATTGAAAACTGTAACTTTCAATTAGTACATACAGGGGTTGGACAATGAAACTGAAACACCTGTCATTTTAGTGTGGGAGGTTTCATGGCTAAATTGGACCAACCTGGTAGCCAGTCTTCATTGATTGCACATTGCACCAGTAAGAGCAGAGTGTGAAGGTTCAATTAGCAGGGTAAGAGCACAGTTTTGCTCAAAATATTGAAATGCACACAACATTATGGGTGACATACCAGAGTTCAAAAGAGGACAAATTGTTGGTGCACGTCTTGCTGGCGCATCTGTGACCAAGACAGCAGGTCTTTGTGATGTATCAAGAGCCACGGTATCCAGGGAAATGTCAACATACCACCAAGAAGGACGAACCACATCCAACAGGATTAACTGTGGACGCAAGAGGAAGCTGTCTGAAAGGGATGTTCGGGTGCTAACCCGGATTGTATCCAAAAAACATAAAACCACGGCTGCCCAAATCACGGCAGAATTAAATGTGCACCTCAACTCTCCTGTTTCTACCAGAACTGTCCGTCGGGAGCTCCACAGGGTCAATATACACGGCCGGGCTGCTATAGCCAGACCTTTGGTCACTCGTGCCAATGCCAAACGTCGGTTTCAATGGCGCAAGGAGCACAAATCTTGGGCTGTGGACAATGTGAAACATGTATTGTTCTCTGATGAGTCCATCTTTTCTGTTTACCCCACATCCGGGAGAGTTACGGTGTGGAGAAGCCCCAAAGAAGCGTACCACCCAGACTGTTGCATGCCCAGAGTGAAGCATGGGGGTGGATCAGTGATGGTTTGGGCTGCCATATCATGGCATTCCCTTGGCCCAATACTTGTTCTAGATGGGCGCGTCACTGCCAAGGACTACCGAACCATTCTTGAGGACCATGTGCATCCAATGGTTCAAACATTGTATCCTGAAGGCAGTGCCGTGTATCAGGATGACAATGCACCAATACACACAGCAAGACTGGTGAAAGATTGGTTTGATGAACATGAAAGTGAAGTTGAACATCTCCCATGGCCTGCATAGTCACCAGATCTAAATATTATTGAGCCACTTTGGAGTGTTTTGGAGGAGCGAGTCAGGAAACGTTTTCCTCCACCAGTATCACGTAGTGACCTGGCAACTATCCTGCAAGAAGAATGGCTTAAAATCCCTCTGACCACTGTGCAGGACTTGTATATGTCATTCCCAAGACAAATTGATGCTGTATTGGCCGCAAAAGGAGGCCCTACACCATACTAATAAATTATTGTGGTCTAAAACCAGGTGTTTCAGTTTCATTGTCCAACCCCTATATGAGCTTCATTGTGAGACAGTAAACTCAGTGGTTTGTACTTTGTGAATGTTATTCTTCCTGAACGCAGAGTGAGGATGATGAAGTACTTCTCAGTATAAAAGTGGAGTAATAAACACTTTCCATATCGACTGGTTTGAATATGCACGGGCAGTTCAATTATTTCCCAGCAGCGCTCCTATCTTTTGCTGTTTCATTGCAACTGTGGCGTCTTACTGCCATCTGAAATAATGTTAAAGCACTGGCATGAATGTAAATCACATTGCTCATGTGCATTTGTTTTGTGTGACAAAATTTGAAATTTCTTGTAAAAATGTGCAGAGACATAGATTCAGAGCCCATCCATTGTTTTAAGATTAAAGTAAAATATGAGATTTTTAATTTGTGATAAAGGATGAAATTATGTAACAGCATTGCCTATGGAGATATGGAGCTTCGGAGCTATTACTGAGCTTGCTACTTTATAAGTATGGACAGGAACTAAGCACTTGGTAAATATGGATATCTTTGTATGACCATAAATCTGCTCATTTGTAAAATGCGAAAATTTTAAGCAATGCAGTTCATCGTTGTGTATTGGTATAACTGTGAGCAGAGACTATGATGAATAAAGTTTGTCTCAGTTCTTCTCTGAATACAACCCTTTTTATACTGTGTTCAGGGTGTTTTAATAGCTTCTAAAAGTGAAACTAGAACTGAAAGCAGGTTAGCTATAATGTGAGGAAAAAATTGGAAAAAGGGAATAGAGGACAAGGATGAGAAGAGACTGAAAGAGGTGGGAGGGGAGGAGAAGTGAGAGTCAAAGCCCTAGTTGTGTCTGAATAAAAATGAGGCTGGGTGTGGAGAGACTACTCTTCTTTTTTTGGTCTTTCTTTCCCCCATCCACCTTCTTCTCCTAATGCTCACAGTCTCTCAGTAGCTCACTCTGCTACCAGGCAGCATCTCTGTCACTGCTTGCTTTGAGGAGTTTGAAAAGGAAGGAAAAAGGAAAAGCCGTCATTATATTTTTTTGTCGAACACCACTGCAGTATTTTGGTTTTGTTTTTAAGAGTGTGCTTTTCAAAACTGAAAAAAAGTCTCATCCTGCTTTTCCTGCTTGTATATATCCTGTCTAGGTTGATCAATTTAAACTTAGTCATGCTGCTTGCACTCAACAAACCCCAAAAGGAAGCATATATTTTCAGTTTTTTCTCACTCCCAATCTTGACCCTTAAATCACATATTTTTTACTTAAATTCTGTTACAGCATTTAATAAATTTGAATAAAAGGAGCTATTTTGGCATCTTCACATTTCAAACCCTAATCTTCAAGAACTATAGTATTAGCATATTCTTTTGCTATTTTATTTTGTTTAAAGCTAATTAAAATGTCAGCATGCCTATTCATCCAATAAATATATAAACATTCAGTATGTCTAATTAGTAACTTGTGGCACAATCACCACAAGATGAAAAAAATAACATCTGAGCTTTAGTACAGCTTCACAAATCCACAAGCATGGCTGTGGAGCGTTAATCACACTTAAATCTCCTAAAAGTCTGCAAAAACTAATAATATTGATACAATGAGCTGTGTTTTTTAAACTGTGAACACAATAGTCTATTTTACTAAATACTGAAGTATTTTGCAGCTTAAGGTTTAAAATGTTTCTGTAAATTAAAGCTGTCTTCTTGTGTTCTACTTCTACTTCTACTTTCTCATAATGATATATTTTTGCTCTACTTGCTTGCAATACTTCTTTCTTATGTATATAATTTACAGTTTCTCCTGGAAAAAGAAAAAGCAGCTAATAATCAGCTGTAATTTGCCTTTCCCTACAGTTACTGTCCCATTTGTGATCATCCCCACTCTGATGTAATATAATTCTGTATTATAATGGGAGTATGCACACACGTGCATTTTGGTGTCCGTGTGTGGCTGTGATATAACGTCTGGGTGTGCTGTTGTTCGGTGTACAGTAAAATGTTTGTACATTGTGCGTGTGAGTTTGTAGCTGTGGACTTTCTGACTCTTACATTTACAATGAACTGTTTGTCAATAAAGAAGACAAATTAAACTGTTTCAGGTTTACTAATGTTTTAACTGTCTTAATGTTTATTGTCTTAATACGGATGATTTTGGCATACAGCTCATGAAAACCCAAAATTCCTATCTCACAAAATTAGCATATCATTAAAAGGGTCTCTAAACGAGCTATGAACCTAATCATCTGAATCAACGAGTTAACTCTAAACACCTGCAAAAGATTCCTGAGGCCTTTAAAACTCCCAGCCTGGTTCATCACTCAAAACCCCAATCATGGGTAAGACTGCCGACCTGACTGCTGTCCAGAAGGACACTATTGACACCCTCAAGCAAGAGGGTAAGACACAGAAAGAAATTTCTGAACGAATAGGCTGTTCCCAGAGTGCTGTATCAAGGCACCTCAGTGGGAAGTCTGTGGGAAGGAAAAAGTGTGGCAGAAAACGCTGCACAATGAGAAGAGGTGACCGGACCCTGAGGAAGATTGTGGAGAAGGGCCGATTCCAGACCTTGGGGGACCTGCAGAAGCAGTGGACTGAGTCTGGAATAAAAACATCCAGAGCCACCGTGCACAGGCGTGTGCAGGAAATGGGCTACAGGTGCCGCATTCCCCAGGTCAAGCCACTTTTGAACCAGAAACAGCGGCAGAAGCGCCTGACTTGGGCTACAGAGAAGCAGCACTGGACTGTTGCTCAGTGGTCCAAAGTACGTTTTTCGGATGAAAGCAAATTCTGCATGTCATTCGGAAATCAAGGTGCCAGAGTCTGGAGGAAGATTGGGGAGAAGGAAATGCCAAAATGCCAGAAGTCCAGTGTCAAGTACCCACAGTCAGTGATGGTCTGGGGTGCCATGTCAGCTGCTGGTGTTGGTCCACTGTGTTTTATCAAAGGCAGGGTCAATGCAGCTAGCTATCAGGAGATTTTGGAGCACTTCATGCTTCCATCTGCTGAAAAGCTTTATGGAGATGAAGATTTCATTTTTCAGCACGACCTGGCACCTGCTCACAGTGCCAAAACCACTGGTAAATGGTTTACTGACCATGGTATCACTGTGCTCAATTGGCCTGCCAACTCTCCTGACCTGAACCCCATAGAGAATCTGTGGGATATTGTGAAGAGAACGTTGAGAGACTCAAGACCCAACACTCTGGATGAGCTAAAGGCCGCTATCAAAGCATCCTGGGCCTCCATAAGACCTCAGCAGTGCCACAGGCTGATTGCCTCCATGCCACGCCGCATTGAAGCAGTCATTTCTGCCAAAGGATTCCCGACCAAGTATTGAGTGCATAACTGTACATGATTATTTGAAGGTTGACGTTTTTTGTATTAAAAACACTTTTCTTTTATTGGTCGAATGAAATATGCTAATTTTGTGAGATAGAAATTTTGGGTTTTCATGAGCTATATGCCAAAATCATCCATATTAAGACAATAAAAGACCTGAAATATTTCAGTTAGTGTGCAATGAATCTAAAATATATGAATGTTAAATTTTCATCATAACATTATGGAAAATAATGAACTTTATCACAATACGCTAATATTTTGAGAAGGACCTGTACATTCCCATGTTTTTTTAACCAAGTAGGGTTGGGTCATTGTTTTGACCAAGCATACTGGGTTAGGACAACTATCCAAAGATTGGGTTAAATTGATCAATGTTTAAAGTTAGGGTTACAAAAACTCAGGTTGAACAGTTAATGATAGTGCTATAATAACAAGGGTTATTACAGCACTAATGTTTGGGTAACCCTAAAACACAATACGAAGTATATTTCTCTTAGTAGAAATAACTATGGCTTTATTCATCAAAAGCATTGCTTGTGTTTTCTGTTAAAAGGCCATTTATAAGTTGGTTAAATACTAGAATCAAACCATCCATCTTCTATACCCACATGGTCACAGTGGCGCTGTTGCCTATATCTTGGGGTCATTGGGCGAGAGGTGGGGTACACCCTGGACAGGGTGCTAGTCTATTACAGGGCAACTCAGAGACACACAGGGCCACCATTCACACACACACTGATATACTGTATATGAGCAGTTTAGAAAGCCTAACAGTCAAGATCCCAGAGTAGAAAAGTCCAGTGATATCTGCTCCAGTCACAGTCTAGTTGAAAATGGTGGATCGTGAAGAATGATGTGGCTTCTTCTGAGGCTGGTCTTCAACCCAATTAATGGGGTAAATTTTTGACCCAATATTTGATCAAAGCTATGACACAAGCAAGTCAAATTGTGTTTATTACAGAACATTGCCGACCCAACTCCTGAGTCACGGCTTTTGAACTAAAATTTGGTCAAACCAACCCAACATACCAGCCGAGGACTTTGACCCTGCATTTATAAAAATAACCCAGCATTATTTAGTGTTTAATCTGTGTGTATTTATATTTGACTTAGAAGAAAGTAGCAAAATATATCTAAATGTGATAACATCTATTTCTTTTCACCTTAATTCGGTCTTCACTGCTTTTTTACTCTTTTTTTACTGTTGGTACGTATTCCTTAATGAGAAAGGAAATGAGCCTGGAATTACTGTTGTGATTTGTGTGAGAACATACGGACAATGATGAAAGGAGAAACATATCTGGATATCTTTACATGAGGACCCACATATCTTTCTGCTTTCTTTGTTCCATATTTCACACCACAGGCAACATTAAACCTTAGATCCTACCTTATCTGGAGTAAATTATATTTCTCAGTAGACTAGAGAAGACAGCTGTGTTCTGAAAAATAATAAAAGGTAATAAAACTTCTTAATGAGTTCCTCTTGTATGCAGCAGAGTAAATTAATAATTTATGGGAGGTAGAATAAGTTAAAAAATGGTTTTGACTGTAAGTCTTCATTTATAAATGTCAGATGTTGTAGTTTGTGAGAATGAATTTGAATGTTTCAGGTCAGAGCATAAGAGGTATTTAACACCAGAGCTGAAAAAAATAAAAATCACACAAACTGAAAAAACCCACAGGGTGGAGGATATGAATCACATTTAAAACCTAAGTTTGCCAATAAAAGAAACCAATTACCTGCTAGGCTGTGGAGTCTGCCGCAATGTAACATTCAAGCAGCAAGAGCTTCATTTGTTCATATGAAACTGATTAACAGCACAGGAACTATTGTAAATTGCTAATGGGTGCCATAAATACACATGAGGAGTTTAACTGGCATAAACTTTTTAACTGTAGCTAAGTGATAGAGAATGGGATTTGATTATAATCTGTGAGTGAAATGCAATGACTAAATTCTGAATAATGTGAGTTTACCTTCAAATTAAAGTTGATTTCCAATTAACTGTAAACCCAGTCCTCTAAAGTAGACCACAAATCCTATTGAAAACAGAATCTGTTGATTTATTTTGCAAAGAAGATATGTGAGGCATCCAACAAAGCTCTATGTCTGTGCAAACTTGGCAATGCTCCTGCTCATGTAAAAAAAAAAAAAATAGGGATTCACTACAGCAATAAAAATGTCACACTAACAGATACAGTACATCCCAGCAATGTTTTCCCACCACCTCGCGGGTGGCAGGTCTTTGCTCCACAGTTAAAGACTGCTCTTCAGAGTGCAAAGAGCAGCAGAGAGAAGAAAGTTGCCTGTGATGTCCAGTTACTGCTGACCACTGTTTCCCACAGAGAGCTCTGCCAGTCAGCTAATCAATAATCCAACAACCAAGGGAAGCCTCTACCGACATTGCTGAGCAATCATCTTCAAAGTATCAAGGTAGGCTCCAGATATTAATGTAAATACTGTATATGACCATGTGGTAGGCATGGTCGTAAGCTCTCTTGATCATTAAACTTTAGGATCTAACATCAGTGGAGAATAAAATGAATGAAAAACACAGTAGTGACAAGAAAACAGCCGGAGAAAATTTGTTAAAGTTTACAGATTTGCCTGCTGAACCTTATTCTGGACTATATCTTACCCCTGTCCTGTTTGTTTTAACACACAGGTAGTTAATTCATATCTGAAGCATTCTTTGGCTTATTAAACTCTGTGAATACAGGAGGTTCCTTTGGATAATCCATATTTCTCATATACTCAAAAATGTATGTTAGGCTAATTGGTGACTTTAAGTTGCCCGTAGAGATAAAGCTGTGCATGGCTATCTGTTGTATTTAGACCAGTGGACTGTCCAGCATATACCACACCTCATGTCCAACAACTGCTGGAAATGACTCATTTCACAATAATGCAATAAAACGATTGAAGGCAGGCTGATATTTTTGCAAATTTTAAAGAAACAACAGGAACACATTTCTATATTTTAAAACATTGACACACAAACAAAGACAAAAGAATTTGATCATCAACCACAGTTGGTAACAACACAAAACTGGTAAAAAGATTTATATGAACAGCATTTTGCACATATTACATATTCCTTACAGCATGGGCATGACAACCCTAACCCTTGTAATAGTATTTATCCCTGTTGATCTTTCTCACATTGTGTCACATCAAACGAAAAACATCAATATGTGTAATTGGGATAGTATGTGCAGAGCACATTACAGTGAAGCGAAAGGAAAAACATACGTATTTTCAACAGATTTCAAAAAACAAGCTGAAAGGTTTGACATCCATATGCATTCAGCCCCCTGTAACTCAATAAACCTAAATGAACTACAATAAAACCAACTGCCTTCGAAGTCACCTATTTTTAAACAGAGTGCACCTGTGTGTAATTTAATTTTGTGAAGGCCTCAGAGATCTGTAAGAGAACATTAGAGAACACAAAGCATCATGAAGGCCAAGGAACAGAGCAGGCAGGTCAGGGGAAAAGTTGGTGAGACGTTTAAAGCAGGACAGCTATTAGCTGCCCCTCACAAACCGTCTTTAACATGGAAGAAATGTGTTCCTGTACAATAAGACTAAATTAAGGTTTCTAGCCTACAAACAAACAATGTGTGGGGGAAATCTAACACCCCGTGACTCCATGCTCATGTTGAAATATGGTGATGGCCGCATCATGCTGTGGGGATTGTGTTTTTCACTGTAACAGGAATGTTTTAGAAGTTATAATTCCTAGGCACCAATAACATCCAGGTTGGTGTTTTCAAAACGTAGTTCCAATCTAACAAAGGAGTCTCATCAGAACGCAAATTCTAATTTACTGAATATGACTGTAGCTATTTGTCATGCTGAAGCATCATCTACCAATATTGCATGCCTTCCCCTGCCTATACAAAAGAGTTAAAGTGCAAATGAAAGTTTAAAGAAGAATGTTGATAGTGTAAAAAGAAACATGTTACTCCACTTGAAAAATAACTTAGATGGTGTCATCGCTTTAGGTAAATGTCTGACCCACAAGCAAAACCTCACTCAGGAGCAAAATAGTTCTTTAGAAAAAAGGTTTATTTTCACAGCACAAACTAAGTTCAGGTCTTTCTCAGGTCAGTCAACCACAGGAGGGCACAAAGGCTTCTTGGTTTCTCTGGGGAGAGAGAGAGAAGTTACTCCAGGAAGGTCTTTTTAGAAACTGTGTAAAAAGCCTTTTGCTTACTGGGTTCCAGGCAGGCAGACAGTTCATGGAGGTTACAGTGGAGGTTGGGTATCCGGGAGTCCAGGGGTCTTAGGGAGCCAAACCAGACATCCAATAAATGAAGGAGATCGAAGGTCAAACAGTAGGTATGAAATCCAGGTTAGAACATGGTTCTGGATAAGTGGATACGCCCACACCTCACAGGTACTAAAAGGAAGCAGGCCCCAACAGATGGTCCTTGGTCTTTGAATGTAACAAAATACAAAACAGAATAAAAGCTCCTCTCATCTGAGGAAACAGGTTCCCTTTTGCTTTTTCATGTAAATTTCCAAACTTTCATTTCAGAAATTCTAAACATTTTCAACCTTGAAAAAGTACTATATCTTTTCTATGACTACCAGCGTATAACCTTCTCTTTATAGTGTTGTGAAGGTGACAAAGGCTTTCCTAGGATTTGGATTTCTTAAAAGCTTAAAAACACAATTCTTTAGTGTTTCCTGAGCAAAAATAAGTGTTCAGAAGATGTTTTCAGAGATCACCTCAAGCTGAGATAATTTATTTTTACACCTCAGCCTCTGTTCACATTTCTTTAGGGGCACATGCTGGTTTCTCTAAAGCGATCAAAGTAAGTAAGTAAAATGTATTTATATAGCACCTTTCACAGACATTGAAATCACAAAGTGCTTCACAAAAACACAAAACAAAATATACATTAGAAATACGTGTAGCAGTCTATTTGAAAACCTGTCTGTATACAAATGTGTTCAACTGCTTTTTAGAAGAGACAGTGGAGTTCACGAAGCGCAGGAAGAATAGAAGAGAGTTCCAGAGCCTCAGAGCCACAGCCTGAAAAGCAAGGTCTTTACTAATGTTAAAGTGAGTCTGTACCACCACAGACTCCGGTGAGATGAGAGAGAGCAAGAAGAAGTAAAACCTGGCGTTTTTGTCCTTAGAGGATATTTAGTAGGCAGTTTTATTATATAAGAACAGAGCTAATACATATATTTAATTGACTCGTTTTGCTTGTTTTTAAAACTACTGAATGTAAAGCTAGCAGATCATAAAGACTGCATCGGGTATATCTAATTTAATGCTTTCTTTCCTTTAGACCAAGTCCAGGCCAGTTAGAGTTTAGCCATAAAGCACGAACTTGCCTGTAGATAATACTCCAGATCTCAGTTAGGACCCTGCCTGTATCTCATTAGCTTTAGAGTTGAGAAAAACAAGCCAGATGAGGTAACTGGATCTCATACCTTATGAATGTTGCCATAAGTGCTGCCGCAACCCATCATTTTAAGGGTTAATGGCTTTTAGTAGTGACAAGAAGAACTCCGTACATGCATGTCAGAGTTAGCCCCCAACCAGACATGGCAGCATGACTTCATCAGGACAGAGAGTGAATGACACAAGGTTGAGAGAAACAAGATGTAGAGGGACAAAAGAGAAATGGAGCAACAAAAGGGGTTCTGTTTGGGAATATGTCCCCCACAATGACTCATTTTCACACACCGACTACACAAACAAATTAGACTCTCTTTTCCTCCCCCAGCTACTCCTATAATTGATTCCTTTTGGACACTGGTTCCACTGGTGTGAAGCATTTTGCACCTCAGAAGATGGAACGGGTTTCATTCTTCTTATTTCTCTCTTGGTTTCTCTTTCATCCTCTGTCTTTCTCTCACAGAAGTCTCTGCAGGAAGTGATGAACAGTGCTTTTTTAAAAGAATAAATGCTTATCTATTATTGAAGAGCAGTCAGCAGGAGCGATCTCTATCTAGTTGGATGCCAAAATAACTATGACACAGCCCTGGAGAGATTTTCAGAGATCCTGAACTAAGCCCTTTCTGGTTCATAGGTTACGGAACTCTCGGTTTAACAGTGAAGAAAAACTTGTGTGCTGAAAAGCTAATAATTAACATGCTCTTTTTGTTGTGCATTAGCATTTCCAATTGCAGTAATAAACCTTTCATGTTTTTTAGATACCCACTCTTGATGGATAGCTGTAAGGAAAATCACTGTAATCACTGAGTTTTTAAATCATTTTTATGTCATTGGCTTCCCTAATAAATCATTCTTCAGACTGCAAGTTTTTCTACTTGCTAGCGTTATAAGAAAGTACATCCTCTGCAGTTGATTTATATAAAATGACATAATATCATGATCAATGTGGAATTTAACTTGAGGGAACAAGACCCACCCTCTGGACAAGTCACCATTTAAATATGTAAGTGGATGTAAATAGACCTGCATGTAGGTGTATCCTTGTTGCACAGTGAAACGAAATCATGTCCAATAATGTGAAGAAGAGGAACTTCACAGAACTTGAGTTGAAGATGCTGCTAAATGAAGTAACAGCGTATAAAACAGAGAATCCGATTCTTATCCGTTAATCTCCTATTTGTCTTTTAAGATTACACAGAATACTTTTATAAATAAATGCAGAAGTGCATTGACAGTTCAGAACCCAATTTAAACAGGAATGTCTTCGGAAACAAAAATGAACGAGTCATCTTTTAAGGCGGGACTTTATTTTTTATCCATTTGCAATATCTTCTAATGAAATACTTCCTAAAGTATCTTAGTGCCAAGTGTTGAAAATACATCAGCAATGACCACAGAGAAATCAACAGAATCAACCTGAATGCATCAATTCTACAGTGAGATTAAACTCAACATATTTAAAAAGAAATGTTTTAAAGCCAGTGTTTGTTAAAGGCAATTCCTGCACCACTTTGCAAATGCTTCAATATTCACGCATGTAATTGCATGCAGGTGGATGTATTAATATTTTCCTCATGTGTCACCAGTTTGAACTATTTTTTTCATATTATAGTTTCACACTTTTCATCCACACTTAGTGTTGGCAATGCACCACTAACTGTACAAATGTCAACTGGAGACAGGCATACTAATTTCATCATCAGGATATCTGACGCAGGAGTTTAGGAAGTTTCTTATCTGAACTTGTATAACATGTCATGTTGGGGTGGTAAAGACTCAAATGAAGAGCAAACTCAAACTGAGGATGACAGCTTTTAATAGACGAAACGAAAAGAACTTACAGAATCAAGCAGACTAGCAGGAGGCAACTTGAACCATGGAGAAATCATGCACGACCGGACAGCCGACCAGACAGCAGTAAAAACGGAAGGAACCAGTGAGGAACAAAGAGATCCGGTAATTATCTATACTGGGGCAGGTGTAGCGAAATGACCAGAAGAGCTAATTGGAGGGACTGAATTGCAGCTGAGGCAAAGAGAAGACAGAGTAATCAGACGAAATGTGGAGCAGCTGAGACAGAAGGGAAGAAAAGACAAATTAATATAAATGGAGCTGAACAAGAAGAAAGTAACCCTTCATGGTATGGCATACCCCAAATGACAAAAATTACTGAATCTGGCAAGACCATACATATGAACATAAGAAGGAAAAGGCTGAAATAAAATGAACTCAAATGAAAACCATAACCTAACACCTCAGAATCTTCACAGTAACAGTCCTAGCGTTGCTGAATTCAGACCCTGAGTGCTGTAAATGATCACACATAGGCAAAGATTTTGACCTTTAATTACTGCGCTCCCTAATTTGATTTCCAGTGGCTCACCTTGTTAGTCACTCTTAAAGATCCTTGATAGTTTTAAAGCAAGGATAATATTTTTTCTGTTTTCCTAGTATAATCAAGTCAGCTGTGCAGTCTGCAAAGCGTAATCAGCCTTGTTGCTCTCCATAAACTCTAATTAATTAAGCGTTGTTTAATCAAATAGTGGACATATCTTTTAGTGCCATTGTAATTTTGTGCACCTAATTTTGTACAAACACAAATCCTCAGTGGAGAAGGCTCAGAAAAAAGCCATGTACACAAGTTAGGGAAACTAGGAAAAACAACAGAGCTTTAAATTTAAGTTCAAAGTCCCAGCAGGAAAAGCACCTTGCTTAAAAAGGGTTTTTATGGTTGTCCTGCCTTTTTGAAGTTTAAAATAAATCAGTAACATGTAACTTAAATGACTCTTGACCTCAACATGCCACAGCAGCACTATTAAAACACCAGTCGGCTCATTTACAACAAGACTCACAGAAGATAGTGTATCTTTGTCAAAATTGAAGACAATGCTGACGAAATTCAGCTGACCAAATGTTTTCCAATATTTTTGACCACATGTTACTGTGCTAAGACCTGCACTGACACAAAATGAGCCTCTTCTTTCAGCGATTTGCTTAATCCTTATTAATTTAGATAAATGGGGTCAAAGGCAACTTTGCTGCTCATCTTAATCTGAATTAATGTTCTCCCTATCCAAAATAATATACTATTCCTCAGTTTCGGGTTTTAACAAATAAACTACTTTGTTAATTAAAAGTTTTTATTGATATGCATATCTAAAATTAAAATGTTAATGTCAGACAAAGCAAAGCCTATTTATAAGCATGATTTCCTTGACAAAATTGAAAGAACAAGATAACAACAACAGTGCAAATGTAATAGCTTATTTTTATTTTTATGTGTCAGAGGTCAAAATATCACCTGTGCCTATTTACATGCATTTCCTTTTTTTTCTCTTTGAGTACCATCTACCCCACTCCTTTCAACCTCCTGCTTTACCTTCCTTTCCCTCCGCCATGCTTTCTGCATCCCATTGCTTATTTTCTGCCCTGAAGCCTCTGAGGGACTATATTTAGCTGGTAATTCTTCTGGAGGGATCAGTGGTTGTGTTGCTTTCAGAGGATGCCCTCAGTGTTTGCAGGAAGCAGTTCAGTCTAATCTCATTTTCTATGGTGTGAATCACCTATTTTTAAAGTTTGCACACGAAGAAAGCAAAGTCGTACAACAATACAAAGTGCAAGATGCACTGAATACATTGTGAAATTAATCACAAACAAATCTATCCTTTTTAAAAGATGGCCTTTTCTGATATAAGAACACTGCTCCAAATCAGCCCCAGACAGAGTTATTGGGAATAAATTGATGTTTTCTTCATGTTTTTGTTAGTTTTTGTATCATCTGACTGTACTCTGCAACTTCATCACAAAACTGCAATTATTTTTAAAGTTGGATCAAGCAAAGACCAACAGCTGAGACAATGCAAACATGACAAATGTTCGGCAGTGATAAAGAAATCATGTCTCTACTCAGATATTTACATTGAAGTACATTATTCTTGGCAAAGCCGGCAAGGCTTCTGCAATGTGCCTCTTTGCTCACTATCATCCAATCTTAGGCAAGGCAACTCTATCACCTTATTTTACATCCTCCGCTCCCGTATTCGTCCGTTCCGTTGCAGACCGCCTCTCTTAGTCCGTGAAAAGCAATGCCCACTACACCCGCGGTAACTCCATCGAGTTCTGCTCCAAGTTCCTTGCAGCCCGAAGAGAGCATGTGCAAAAAGGAAGAGTTACTAAATTTAAGCCTTTCAGAACAAAATATAAATATATTGACCTATATATATAATAAGACATTGTGTTTTTTCCAGGTACCACCAAAATATAGACCATATAAAAGCAAATACAGTAAAGTTTAGCCGTTGTTCATTTGGCATCGTAATTGCAAGCAGGATGGAAATCTATTTGGAGAGAATTACCACTTTTCAAGTTGAATGTTTAAATGACAAATCTGCTTCCTTATTTGGTGCAAAAAGAGTGGTTTGGCGTCTAATATTGAAATAAAACAGTTAACTTTATTGTGAATATAAAAACAATTTATTTGAAATATGATTAACAATCTCTATTTAACTTTGACATACTGGATTTTGTTGGTGCTCTTTTTCCTGTTTGCTACGATTGAAATTGTGGAACCCGGCCAGAGCCAGACGGACCGGAACGGAAGAGAAGAAAAAATTTAAGTTGTTCTGTATTTTGACAGAGTCTGTCGACGGTGACGTTCCGAGTGGTAATGGAGAATGTGGAACCGTTCTCATTAATTAACATAAAAACGGAGTTGCTCGGTCAGTCGGACATGAATGGAATAGAGCAAGCATGGAGGAGGGGGAATCTGGGGGTTATTCTCATTTAGTCCAATATGATTTGTTATGGATGCAGAAAGTCTCTACAATTTTCAGCTCCCAACAAAACATGAAAAACGTTTAGGCTTTGGAGGAAAGTTCTAAACCTAAACATTTTCAGTAACGTTTGCTTTTCAAGTTCTGGGTCTGGAGCTTGGTTCATTATTGTCTGTTTTAATCTCTTCAAATCAGCAATTCAGCTTCGTCAGCTTTGTACTTTTCCTATCAAGTTCATTTCTTCACAGAAAGAAAACCCTTTTAACATCTTTCCTTTGATTACATCTACGCTGCTACTTTGCCTGCTCCTTCACTTCACTCCATTTGTGTTAATAGAAAAGCTGAGACAGACCAAAGTTGTAGGGGAGGGAAGGTGCGTCATCATGCTGCATTCAAATGCAGTCAGACATTAGATAGTTGTTCAAACAAATGTGTGACAAGTCAATATATATTTTTTTATATTATATTATATTATATATATATATTATATATTATTTTTTATTTCTGAAAGCTTTCGTCTGGAATCGAAGGCATTCCTCTAGAGGTGCAATTGCCTGCCCTTCAGATCCACGTATGAGGTGAATGCACACTGTTTTCATGAATTTCATAAAAAGGTTTGGGACCTTCTGAATTAAAGTATGTTGCTTTAATTATACCATGGAAAAGTCAGTGATAAACTCCTTAGCATTCTAAAGAAATTAGACATTAGAGAAATTCCCATTCACTGGTCTGGAGCTGTACAAAATATGTCGGGGATCTATTCTTAAAATAGCAAAACAGCCTCAGTATGACAGAATATTTCTCAATAGAATTGTATATGTATCATCAAATTGATCATTATGTTATTAGCTCTGTTGTTTTTTGGCAAAAAAGTAGCATCATATGTGTGTACCTCATATAAAAAATTACAGCATGATAATTTCATTAAAAGTCACTGGTATCCTAAAATTTAACATTGAAGATTTTGGGACAGCAGCAAATATAAGTCTGTTGTGGAGAGAGTGATCTCTTCTGCCATCATCTGCTGGGGAAGCAGCATCAGAACCAGGGACTTAAAAAAGCTCAACAAGCTGATAAAAAAGGCTGGCTCTGTTCTGGGGACTCCTCTGGAACCTCTGGAGATCATTGTGGAAAGATGGATTCTTCATAAAATGAATAACATTATTGAGAACCCTGAGAATCCTCTTCATGAGACTGTCCTACAACAACAGAGTGTCTTCAGTCAGAGGCTTCTTCAGATCTGCTGTAAGACGGAGCGCTACAGGAGATCCTTCCTGCCCACAGCCATCAGCATCTACAACGGCTCTTTGAGGAAACCTTCATAATATGAGCTATAACAACATTTAATTTCCCTTTGGGATTAATAAAGTATTTTTGAATTGAATTGAATTGAATGAAATAAAATCACATATATTTTTGTGTCCTAGTAATTTTTTTCAATTATTTTGGGAAACCTACTGTCATGCTCTGCTTTTTTGGAGTTTTGTTTTGTTGACCTTTTCTTTGTTAAGTGGTTTGTTTATTACTTTCTTCATTTTTTGGGTTCATGTGTTTGGTTTTCCTTTAGATTAGTATTTCCCCAGATTCTGTTTATCAGTCTAGTTTCTTGTTTACCTTCCCTACTGTCAGCCTCACCTGTGTGTCATTAGTCTATTCCAGTCAGCTCCTCCGAAGCCCTGTTCAACACCTGTTTCATATTTCACCTGATTACCTGTCACCCATTTTCATTGGTTCACACTCCTTTCTCCCTCAGTATATATGTTTGGTTATTTTCGTTGTTCATCGCTTGGTCCACCTGTTAACGTCCCTGCTGTTTCTTGCTTCATGTCGTTGTTTGCGTTTTTGGAGACTTGTGTAAGTTCTACCATTTTTGTAATTTAAGAAGAGATATTCTTAAATTTAACATACTGCTTCCAAGCATTTTTCTGCACTCCGGCTCCGTTCAACCACCCATTATGACAACTACATTATATTACACACATCTTTAAAAAAACAAACCCCATCTATTGCTTTTTATTTTTTATTCCAGACAAATTTTTGTTTTAAGAATTAAATTAACTGAAAAAGCCTGAAAAAGAAATCCCAACATTGTGACTGTAAATGCATCATGTTACCATAACCTGCAGGCACACCGGTGGAAACGCAAGGCACAGAGTTAGCTTAACCCTTGTGCTCGGGACGGAACCTATGTGTTGATTTGATGAGCAGACCATGATAGGGGGAGAAAGGAAGTGACTCAATACTGTGTCACCATGGCAACGGGAGACTGCAGCAAAATCAGCCTCTCTCTAAAAATCTCTTTTTAAATCATCTTTGAAAAGATGGGCTGGCTATGTGACAATATGTGTAGATGTTTGTATGTGTGCCTTTGGTGATTGGGAGGACTACAATCTCTGCTGAATTTCAGCTCATGTCTCCTTGTGCACTTTTCTCCCCTCTCTCTTTGTCTCTCTCTCTCTCTCCTTTACACACAACACACACACACATACACTCACACATTTTGTCTTTCTATCTTTACAGGGACTGTACATTAACTTCCATTCATTTTCTAGTCATTTCTATGGCCTAACCCTGACCCTTACCTAAACTCGATTCACACCATAGTCCTAAACCTGGCCCTAACCCAAAAACAACACTTTTAAGGAGCAGTGGGTTCTCACAACGTAGTATATGTTGCCAAAATGGGTCTTACACTATAACAAATGATAGAAAACACACACACACTAGCTTAATCTTTTCTCTTTGTCAGTGTATAGATTTTCTTTTGGCACTGGCCTTGTCTTTTCTCTCTGCACGATGCCACATTTTAGAATAGCAATCAACTGGCCTCATTTGTCCTGGTTTACCTGAGAATACCTTTCTTCTCAAGAGCTTTCTGAAGTTTTGCCTGCTTTCTTTAGTTTGAAATGTGACTACTTAGTTGCTTTGTTTGATCTTAGTTGGCAGAAAGTGAGGATTAAAAATAAAAAAATAAAAAATCCTGAAATATGTGGTGTTAGATTGTTTTCCCTGCTTACTTTTTCATTATCTCTATGTTGTAATTTATTCTCTCCAGAAAATAATTACACTGCAACGTTAATTTGTTTTTAATGCCTGTAAACACTAAAAGGGACCACAATTATGGTCAGCATAAATTTTACATTTTGTTTACTTACAGGTTCTTCCTCTTAAGTTCACAGTATTATTGAAATATGGTTTGGTAAATTTATGCAAGTCAAAAACATTGAAAAGAGTAATCATAATGCTTTCTCCATATGTATCCAATGGGAGCAAGACCCAAGGTTAAGTGAGGCCCTAAGAATAATTCCTATTGAGGGCCCATACAGTTAAGCCGATCAGAAGGATTACGCCATTGGGGGAGTTGGATACACTTATGCAAAAAAAAGGCTATTACTCTTTTACGTACCAAGAAACGTTAGTGTACATGAAACTGGAAAATTTATCTGCCATGAGATTTAGTAATTATTAAATTTGCACTAAAATATAGAGACACATTTCACTCTGCCTGATATTGGATTCTGAATACTTTCCATTGATTGAACATGCCTGGCGAACAGCATCAAATGCTGAACATCAATCCGATTATTTCCCATGTTCATTTTATGAATTTATACTAAGAACTCCAACCATGTTTTGGTTGGAAAACACATAATCTTACATAATCTCACGGCATTTACTTTAATGCACTGTTTTTGAGTCTAAAAATAATCAGAAAAAGCATAAGGCCATGTGCTTTAATGGGTTAATGGTAACAAAATAAACATTTCTTCATTTTGTGTTGGATCCAAAACAACTACCTCTATCAAAGAACATACAGCACTTTTTGTTACAGTCCTTAAAATGAAAAAAAGGAATTGGTCAAAGATTAAATTGGCAGGTCCAAAAACAGCAAATGGTATTCCCCTGATCAGTGCATCTCTATTTCCATGTGACTCTTTTAATATAATTCTAAAGGTTTTCCTTAGTATGTATACAACCAGTGCATTCAGAAATGTGATCTGTGTATATTTAAGAGGTTTTGGTGCTCCTGGACCAGCAGGGGATCTAAGCAGCCCCGAAGTTTGCTTTTTTCTCACATCAACTGTGGTTACAAGATAGTTGCATCAAACTGCAATGAAGAGCTGAGTTCAGTCTGATTTATATGAAAGTTACATTAAATTATAATCAGTTTTAAATTACTCATTGATTACTAGCTTTGCATTATAATTAGCACGGGAAATCTATAAGATTCAGTTGAGTCATCTGTAGAATTCACTTCAGAATTCACACCTCTACTAGTTGTCTTTCTGTGCATGTAGAGCGTTATTTCACCCTGATATCAGTAAGTTTCACAAAAATATGTCACATTCTCTCTTCTCCACTCAGATTTTTACCTTCTCCTCTTTACAACTTCTTTTTCATACAGCCTTTGTGTCTCGCTGTTATGCAGAGGCCAAGGGTATGCAGCAGCTGCACAGTCCCCAGCCTTGTTAATATTTCACATAGTTAGAAGCCAAGGCAGATCCCTGTTTTTTCCTCCCAAAAGGAAAGACCGTCTCCTCGTTTAACCTCCAGCACCCAATCTCCATATTAACCAGAGCTGCCAAAGGCTCGACTAGACATGAGCTGATTGCTCCCCGCGGTTCAGGTTTCTCCTCTCAGTCTTCATGAAAACAAAAAAATAAAACAAAGTTTGCAAATTGACAACACTTCAAAACTTAGAGGCAGAATAATTTTATTCCCATCAAAAACAGCATTTAGGGGGCATTTCGTGGTGTAGGACAAGCACCTGATATACAGAGGCTATAGTCCTTGACACAGCTGACATGTCTTCCACCTGTCTCTGCCCATTTCTTGTATTGGTAACTGTCAATAATGGCCACTAGTGCCAAGATAGTCTTTTAAAAAAGTGTGTTTAGGGTTAAACATAACTAAAATTGATAAAATAAATAATGTGTTTATGAAGGTTTACAAAATTCCAAACTTAACTGTTCTGCTTTTTCACATCAACAAATCCTCTGAATAAAGGAATTCATTTTTCAGTTAAAACAATCAGATTTACACAAATCAATATAAACTATATTGCCAAAAGTATTTCTCTACTTTTACATGTACATGAACTTTGATGACATGCTTTTCTTAATTTATTAATGTCCAATTTGTTGGACCCACCACTGCCAGCAACAGCAGCTTTAACTATTCTTCCACAATGTCATAGTTAGATAAGAAAACCAGAATTACATAACACATTTCTTCTAATGCACTTAGCATCAGATACATATTTTAGGGTTTAATCTAATTTAAATCTATTCACTCCCAAATCGAACAAGCTGTCTGAGTAGGCCACAGTTTTCTTGCTAGTGCAAGGCTAAAAACATCTTAAGACAAACTCATCTGGATTCTTGTTTGTTTCTTTAATGTGTCCTGTCACAGCATACAATTTGTATGTGTATGTGAGTGAGTTTTTCCCCTGGAGGTGCACAGTTATTAGAGTGGAGAGAACGGCAACAGGCCTGCAACACACAACACCCAAGAAAAGCAGAGGACAGGTAGACTTGGCTCCAGAAGGCCACAGCAGCCCAGGCTATCTCCACACCTCTAGTCTCCGCTAAACCGATATAGAAACTGAAGCTGGAACAAAAGGGGATCATGACGTGGCCCCCGAGCCCAGCCCTTCCACCCTGCGGTGTTTGCATGTGTGTCTGTAGTAAAAAGAAATAATTCAATGAATGCAGATTTATATGTTTAAAGTGCATTAAAATTCAGGTTCTGGCTGGGTTGTGGGAGATCCCACTGCTTGCCGACAGCAGAGTCTGCCCCACTCCAACCCCAAAGTCCTTTGTGTTTAAAGTGTATTAAAATTAAGATGTGGAGGGGGCCAAACATAATGGAGGTGGGGTACCGCATGGTGCTCCCCACATGCCTGCAAGGTCCATCGCCCCACACGTCAAGATTCTACTCATGTGTTGTTGTGCATATGTTATGGAGGAAGGGATGGGTGCCAATATGCCAGCACATGTCCTTATGGGGCCAACTCTCCAGCTAGCCCCCTCTTGTCCCAGCCACACCAATACAGTGTCAGCCAGGGACCGGCCAAAGATCCCCAAAAACACCAGGGTGGAGTCCCAACAGAGTGGTCGCCCCTCCCAGGCGGGAGCAATCTGGGAGAACACGAGCCCGCCAATTGAAGCAAGCCCACCGTCAGTAGGCCAAGATCCAGATACCCACTGGACCTGCCAGGTCCCCAGGTAATACGCAGAGCTCGGCAGGAACATCCAGCCTCCTTAACCACCATCCCAGAACCTATTCTGCCCCATCCATTGCCCCAGACCCCTAACTCATGAAATCCCAGTCGCCACAGCCTCCAGCCCACCCACCGGGCCAGGGATGCTAAAAGGGGATCCCCACCTACCCGACAGGAAACAACTCCCCTGGGAGCCAGAGCTGGCCAGTGCGAACGAGGACCCAGCCCTGAACCCCTGCTGCACCAGCCAAGAGTGGCAGCAGACCAGACATAAATGCGCCACGGTCCACGGGCCAACCCCACCTCAGTGCCAGTAGCTGCAGCATCCCATCCTGCCACCGACACCACCATGGCAGACACACCACCACCCTAGGACAGCACCGAAATTCTCAGTTCAGCTAGGGACAGTACCACCCCGTTGCCAGCATCCCTATAACCCTCAGCCCCTGATGCAGGGGTGGCAAAGCCAATAGCCCCTATGCCACTAAGTATTATATTTATTTGGAGACCAAACAAATTCAAATTTCTTCTGTTGGTTCATCTGGGTTCTTATTTAAGTAGTTCTCTAGTTCTTCTAGCTTCTCTTCAGTCTTTTATCAGTCATTGTCTGTCTTCAAAGGAAAAACTGAAACTGCTTCATACAGACATGCTTGGTTACAGTTACAGTTACAGTTTTACATTGAAGTTATCATTGAGCTGTAAGGTCAGACAAGACTGTGACTAAAAACTCCAAGTAAATATTAGCTTATTGTATTCATACAGTTAAACCTGGTGTCTGCATTTAACCAAAGTCTTGTCTCTGTTTGTATCTTAAAGAGAGAAGTAGCTTTAGCACAGACATGAGATGGAAGGAAAATGTAAGGAGGACAATGGTGGAAGAACCCGGAGGGGTTCCCATTAAAATCTTTCTAAAGCCTTAGGCATAAAATTAAACTCAGACCTCAGAGAAATCATTTCATGCACAAATTATTATAAAAGTGGTTATTTTTATTTCTACACCAGCAAAAAAGTGGCTGCACGGTGTTGCAGTAGGTAGCACTGTTGCCTTGCAGCAAGAAGGTTCTGGGTTCAATTCCTGGCCGGGGGACTTTCTGCATGGAGTTTGCATGTTCTCCCTCTGCATGCGTGGGTTCTCACCGGGTACTCCGGCTTCCTCCCACATTCCATAGACATGCCTGTTAGGTTAATTGGTCTCTCTAAATTGCCCTTAGGTGTATGAATGAGTGTGTGCGTGGTTGTTTGTGTGTTGCCCTGCGATGGACTGGCGACCTGTCCAAGGTGTACCCTGCCTCTCGACCATGGACTGCTGGAGAAAAGCACCAACTTCCCCGTGACCCACTATGGAATAAGCGGTAGAAAATGACTGACTGACTGACACCCAGCAAAAAGAAGTTTCATTCTGCAGGTTTAATGTTCACACAATTTCTCCATCTCAGCAAATTAAAAGGCTTTATCTCTTTACTGTGAACCTCTTTCAATATATCAACATCAATGTATATTTGACCAAAGAACAGGCTTTTGTCACTAACTAAATACACTGGTTTTGATGAAAAATAAAGCAATATATGACAGCAAAATAAAGGTAGCTGAAAATCTGCCTAAGGTTGCCACTGTGGGGCAGAGTAACGGGAGGAAGTGAGTTCAGCTGTTACTATGGCAGCTAAATGGCTTTCGGGTTAAAAGTAGGCAATGAAAACTACAGCCAGGACTTTATTTCTGAAGACACACCGAGAGCGATTAGGAGAATGTTAATTCTGTTGTCTGGACAAATGGAGGTGTATGAGCCATGAAAACCAGGAAGATTGAGCTGATTGAGCAGCCAAAAGAGCAGCTGTCTCCTGGCGACCCAGATTGATGATGTCATTTGTAGTAATTTTGGCTATTATTTACGATGACATGAACATTTTGTAGGTGTTTTGCAGAGAAATTGACATGTGTGATTTTTATGTTTAGAGACTTTATTAATATTTTCAGTTCAATTCAGTTTATTTATACAGGTCCTTCTCAAAAAATTAGCATATTGTGATAAAGTTCATTATTTTCCATAATGTCATGATGAAAATTTAACATTCATATATTTTAGATTCATTGCACACTAACTGAAATATTTCAGGTCTTTTATTGTCTTAATACGGATGATTTTGGCATACAGCTCATGAAAACCCAAAATTCCTATCTCACAAAATTAGCATATCATTAAAAGGGTCTCTAAACGAGCTATGAACCTAATCATCTGAATCAACGAGTTAACTCTAAACACCTGCAAAAGATTCCTGAGGCCTTTAAAACTCCCAGCCTGGTTCATCACTCAAAACCCCAATCATGGGTAAGACTGCCGACTTGATTGCTGTCCAGAAGGCCACTATTGACACCCTCAAGCAAGAGGGTAAGACACAGAAAGAAATTTCTGAACGAATAGGCTGTTCCCAGAGTGCTGTATCAAGGCGCCTCAGTAGGAAGTCTGTGGGAAGGAAAAAGTGTGGCAGAAAATGCTGCACAACAAGAAGAGGTGACCGGACCCTGAGGAAGATTGTGGAGAAGGGCCGATTCCAGACCTTGGGGGACCTGCAGAAGCAGTGGACTGAGTCTGGAGTAGAAACATCCAGAGCCACCGTGCACAGGCGTGTGCAGGAAATGGGCTACAGGTGCCGCATTCCCCAGACCTGGGCTACAGAGAAGCAGCACTGGACTGTTGCTCAGTGGTCCAAAGTACTTTCTTCAGATTAAAGCAAATTCTGCATGTCATTTGGAAATCAAGGTGCCAGAGTCTGGAGGAAGACTGGGGAGAAGGAAATGCCAAAATGCCAGAAGTCCAGTGTCAAGTACCCACAGTCAGTGATGGTCTGGGGTGCCGTGTCAGCTGCTGGTGTTGGTCCACTGTGTTTTATCAAGGGCAGGGTCAATGCAGCTAGCTATCAGGAGATTTTGGAGCACTTCATGCTTCCATCTGCTGAAAAGCTTTATGGAGATGAAGATTTCATTTTTCAGCATGACCTGGCACCTGCTCACAGTGCCAAAACCACTGGTAAATGGTTTACTGACCATGGTATCACTGTGCTCAATTGGCCTGCCAACTGTCCTGACCTGAACCCCATAGAGAATCTGTGGGATATTGTGAAGAGAACGTTGAGAGACTCAAGACCCAACACTCTGGATGAGCTAAAGGCCGCTATCGAAGCATCCTGGGCCTCCATAAGACCTCAGCAGTGCCACAGGCTGATTGCCTCCATGCCACGCCGCATTAAAGCAGTCATTTCTACAAAAGGATTCCCGACCAAGTATTGAGTGCATAACTGTACATGATTATTTGAAGGTTGATGTTTTTTGTATTAAAAACACTTTTCTTTTATTGGTCAGATGAAATATGCTAATTTTGTGAGATAGGAATTTTGGGTTTTCATGAGCTGTATGCCACAATCATCCGTATTAAGACAATAAAAGACCTGAAATATTTCAGTTAGTGTGCAATGAATCTAAAATATATGAATATTAAATTTTCATCATTACATTATAGAAAATAATGAACTTTATCACAATATGCTAATTTTTTGAGAAGGACCTGTATAGCGCCAATACACAACATGTTGTCTCAAGGCACTTCACAAATGTCAGGTACATACATTCCAATTAATCCTAACCATTGAACAGTTCAGTCAGATTCTGTTATTTATTCAAATTGGATAAAACGTTTTTCTATTGAAGGAAACCCAGCAGATTGTATCCAGTCAGTGACTTGCAGCATTCCCTCCTCCTGGATGAGCATGTAGAGACAGTGGACAGTCACTGGCGTTGACTTTGCAGCAATCCCTCATACTGAGCATGCATGTAGCGACAGTGGAGAGAAAAAACTCCCTTTTAACAGGAAGAAACCTCCAGCAGAACCAGGCTTAGTGTGAGCGGCCATCTGCCACAACCAACTGGGGGTTTGAGAGAACAGAGCAGAGACACAAAGAGAACAAAGAAGCACTGATCCAGGAGTACCTTCTATGGGAAGGAAAAGTAAATGATAGTGGATGTAGCTCCTTTAGTCGTTTCATCTAGAAAGAAAGAACAGATAAACTTTGAGCCAGTTTTCAAGGTTAGAGTCTGAAAGAGAGCACATATAATTAGTTACAGTAAAAGCTCAGTCAATTTCCATGTCTAGGAGAGAGAAAGGGTTAAACACTGAAAGATAGGGCCATGTGGGTCATCTGTAGAAGGTGAGCATCAAGCCGCTGCCAGCAGAAGCTTGTACAATGCCCCTATGTAAAATAATAAACTGATAAAGTTTATCCATCTAGAGCCCACTGATGGCCATTGTTATACGAAAAACCATAAGGATTGGGATACCTCCCTCTGTCTGACTGATTATAACCATTGGAAATGAGAAGGGGTCATACAGGTAGCAGAAATGGAGGGTGTGTTTACACCTTAACCATAACTGAGCCGATTTAGGCTAAACCTGGCTCCCCCTTACTCCGTCCTACAGGAAGGGAGAAAGGCGGAGGTAAAAATAAGGAAGATAGCCTAAGCCACTCTAACTATAAGCTTTATCAAAAAGGAGAGTTTTAAGCCTAGCCTTAAAGGTAGACAGGGTGTCTGCCTCACGGACTAAAACTGGGAGCTGGTTCCACAGGAGAGGAGCCTGATAACCAAAGATCTGCCTCCCATTCTACTTCTAGAGACTCTAGGAACCACCAGTAAACCTGCAGTCTGAGAACGAAGTGCTCTGTTAGGAACATATGGAATAATCAGATCTCTGATGTATGATAGAGCTAGCTCATTAAAAATACAACAACAACTGTGTTTTTGACCTATCTTTGTACAAATATGTAAAAGATTTAGATATGTGTTCATTTGATGTGTTACCTTTTCATTTATATTAGTTTTGTAGTGAGAAAAATAGCTGGGAGAAGAGCTTTAAGAACCAGATAGATACTTAAATCAATATCAACAGATGATTAAACTTCACAATATACCAGATATTGAATGTTTATGACGCGTGGCGGGAAAACAGGGTTTGGTCAAGGTATTTTCGGTTTTCATTCATTTTGCAAACATTTTCAGATTGTGTTGGCCTTTTTGCAACGTCACCATTTCTTACCATGAAAGCAATGTTTATTTATTCATAGAATAATTTGCCTATTTATCGCTATCCGTTAATTAAGTTACAGTAAAATAAGTAAATTTCCAGCTTGGTTTATCATAGTTATATAACATAGTTGTTCATTTACTTTAAATGAAGACTACGATTCATGGATCCAACATTATTAACCTTGTATAAGCACAGCAGATCATAAATGTCATAAATTGTCTGAATTTTAAAAAAAGAAACCAGTTCATAGCTTAGACAACTAATTATAAAGAAAAAAACTATGTAAAATAAAAGGGAAAATCAAACCCAGATTGTTTTTCACAAGCAAAAAATCCAAACTCTTTTTAATTTTTTGAAAAATACTGCAGCAGTAAATTGTATTGTAATGCAACATGATCACTGTGAAGCAGAATTAATCTACGGTTGGATAGTTCAGGCACCAATAGGAAATGTTGGGAGGATTTAGAACATGGTGAGACAGGTTAGTTGGTACCCTGCTGATTATGTGATGCTATGGGAGTAAATAGTACATACAGTATATATACCTTTTTATTTCTAGTAAATAGGGATAAACCATGAAATCTCATGTAACTAATTAGAAATTCACAGATTGAAAAAGTGACATCACAACATCAAAGTTAAGATATGAAGATAGCACTCCAGAAACAAATTTACCTACCAGTTATTCTACTCTTAGTTTTTAGCAAATTGTTTCCTAGTACTTGAATTATTCCACTCATACCTGTACTTCTCCTAACACCTACATATTGACTGTGAAAGCAGCGGAGGAGTGGAAAGGATGACACAGCAAGTCATTGATGTTCCTTTGGACACGCCAGTAACAAACCCGCCCTTCTTTATCTCTCAGGGTATAAATATGTTACCCAAAACTAAATCCTAAATATCTTACCCTTCGCTAGTGACGTAGACCTCGACATTCAGTTCACCTGCATTTTCATAAGACTAGTTATTCTGCCTTCATGACAACTCAGAAATATGGGATAAAACCCATTCCTGATTCCATTATGTGAATGTAAATTTAACAGAATTTATTTTTGTCATCTACCAAGGCCACTCCCACCTACTGGATGGATGGATGGATGGATGGAAGGATGGATGGATGGATGGATGGATGGACGGACAGACGGATGGATGGACGGACAGACGAACAGACAGATGGATATGCAATTATTATTTTGGTTTGGAGTTTGTAAATTAGGCCTTTAATGCTTGGATTTTAAACTGTTGGAGAACATAAAATATTTTCACTCTCTCCACACCTTTACTAACCATAATTACTCTAAAATTGCAAACCCCAAAGAACCATACAGTTATCATCAGAACCAACATTACTGTTATCATGTTGAACTGGGTGCTGGGGCTGGTTTCTGAATTGTATTTTAATCTGTGTAGAAATTTTTCAGACCTTTTATCAACCATGTAGCTTTAGAAGTCTCCAAGTTTAGTTATTTTCTCCTACAGAATTAAGAGAAATAAATATGTCTCTCCAAGTCCCACTTTAAAAGAGGTAGCAGAATAGAAGTAAAAGTATTACTTCAATTTTGGGAAAACATTTTGTAATGTTTGTCAAGTATCAGCATAATTTGTTGCATGATGAATTTTTTGTGAGCAAGCAACAAACCCCAGTGTTTCTTGACATGAGATATTCTTTGTTAGAAATGATGGCATGTTATTGTAAACATAAATATATATTTTATTTCAATTTATAGCAAACCTTATCCACATTAACTGTATGGTATAGATTAACTACCTAATGATAAAATAGGATTTTATAAACTGTTTTTGAAAATTGAGTCTGAAGTTCTAATTGAGTTTCTCCAGGTCAGATTCTATTTTTTTTATTTATCTTGCTATTTAACAGACTTTTCCCTCGTTATCACTGTAGATCAGCTGAATTATCTCACATGCACCCATGCACCAGTGACATGCTCATTGATTCCTGATTAATACAGAGTATCTGTGAACACACACTGCAGAAATATTCAGCTGTCACCGGGAATATGGCAGAAGTATATGTGGGTTTTAGGAGGATTTATGACAGTCATTTATGGTGAGTTTTACAGTTGTGAGAGCTGGAAAGGAAATGTGTGGCTGATGAAAAATAATCTGTCAAACTGTCTGCTGTGGGTAGAATCTCAAACCCAGGAATCTGACAGTAGGAATGAAATATTATGTAAAATGTAAAGTACACCATTGGTGAGACACTCCGCTCGGTGGGTCCTCATTATCCAGCTGCCTCCTTTTCTTTCTTTTGTCTCACATTCTCTGCTCTGACCCTGATTCCTTCATCTCCATGGCCTCTCAGTCTGTCTCTGTCTCCTCTAGTCAGTCTCTTTCTGCATCTCGCTGGGCTGTGAAGTGTTCCTCAGCTTCAGCCTCATCACAGTTTAAGTAGCAAAGAATGTGTGAAGCAAGAACGAGAAAGTGTGAGGGAAAAAAAAGTGTTTTCTGTTTCCTTTTGCCTGAAGTTATCTGTGAAATTAATGTATCATAAGGGAGAAATGAAGTGAAACTTTTAGAAAAAATGCAGACAGCTGTTTGAGGGATTACTCTGTTTTTTTCAGTCTGATTATGACTATGATTATGTAAAATTGAACAAAAATTAAAGGAACAGACCCTCAGTTGTTTGTGTTTTCTGCTTGCAGAGGAATTTTCAGTTCAGCAGTTTTCCAGTTTGTTTTGTTGTTATTTGTTGTAACAGTATCATTTTCTACCAAGTAATTAACCCATACAAGCCCTTGAGGAAAATAATGTTATTTAAGCACAAAATTAAAATGGTGGAGTCCACAAAAATGTACGCCTCTAGTGATGTAAATAAGGACGCTGTTATTGTCAAGTAAAACAAACCAATTCCAATGAAGTTGGGATGTTGTGTAAAACGTGAATAAAACAGAATACAATGATTTGCTGTCAGAGTCTGGATTCTGTCTGTAGCTGCTACTAACTATTTTCAGCCACTAGGTGTCACCTGAGACCATTCTCGGAGGGTAACGGGTGCGGTGGATTGAGTTGATCACTTGGGGAGGTATAAAGGGGATGGATTGCCAGTACATCGTTGCCTGAGTGTTTGCCTATGCGGTATTTCAACCTGGCCAGAATTATCTTGTCTGTTACAAGTTACCTGTCCTTGGGAAGTCATTCTTGTCTTTGTTTAGAGCTTTGATTCCGCCTCGCTTCCTGGAGAACTGGAGATCATACCCAACCAAACAAAGACGAACCTGGACTACTTACCAGCTGGCAATCCGTCTGAGCCCCGCCGAGCCGAACCTGTCCGCCCTCCAACGGTCTTCCAGTCTCCAGCCTCTGAAACCTTGGTGGCCTAGAAAGCAGCTATCCGCAGGTCTGGACTCACCTCTCTCTCCGTGGTGGATCAGAAACCAGCTAGGTCCGTACTACAGTCTGTTAATTTCCAATTATCCTGCAAGACCATTTCTTACCATCCCTCTCTGTTGCAGTTTCCAGGCCCAAGCAGCGGCTGTCGTTTCCCTCTCCAGTCTGTTAATAAACTTCCTAAATGGTTCTCTGTTCTCTGGGTGCTTCTGTTTATGTGGGTCAGATCGGCCTTTAACATTATGACAGAACACTCAGGCCAGCAGGACCCTGCCGAGGCACTCCAGAGAACAGTTTCCGAACACAGTCATCAGATCCACTCTCATGGCGCGACCATCCGTAAACTCCTCGAGCAGTAGTGGAGTGGCAGACAAACCAGCAGCTCGAGCAGATGACAGCAGTGTTCCAGCAGACGCTTAGCCCCGGGCCCGCCCAACCTGCGGTGGGCGCTGCAGAACTTCCTGCCACACGGCTCCTTCTGGCCTTTCGTGATGTCACCTCACCTAGTCCCGAGAAATTTTTGAGTGAAGTAGGGAGTTGCCGGGGTTTTCTGTTACAGTGCACCTTAGTCTTTAACCACTGCTTTCCCTATGATGATAACAAGATTTCTTATGTCCTTGGACTTTTAATAGGTAAGGCACTTCGTTGGGCAGAGGCAAGGTTTGCGAACTGTAACCAGTTCGAATGTTCTTACGAGGACTTTATTAAGGAGTCCAAACTAATTTTTGATCTTGACATGGATCCGTCCAGCGTGGCACACCGCCTCCAGGCATTAAGACAACGCAACCGCCCGCTGACGGATTTCACCGTTGAATTTCCCACCTTGGCCGTGGCTTCGGGATGGAATGCTAGTGCTCTGAAATCTGCTTTTTTTCAGTGTCTAGATGAGGTCGTTCACGACAAACTAGCCTTGTTAGATAAGCCTGCTGAGCTTGATGCTTACATAGCTCTGGCTACCCGGCTGGACATTCGGCTGAGGGAGCGTAGGCGGTGCCGCACAGAGCGAGTGGCGCCTAGGGCATTTTCATTCTCCTCCTCGTCTAATCCTTCCGGTCCCGTGTCTAGTTTGGTTGAGCCCCAGCCCATGCAGTTAGGCAAAGTGCGGCTTTCGCCTGATGAAAGGCAGCGCCGCAGAGATTCTAACAGTTGCTTTTACTGTGGAGAATTGGGTCACTTCATCTCCGACCGTCCCTCTTGGTTAAAAAAAAGGTCCACCGATATTGATGGGGCGACCGACGGACCCTGATGCTTGCTCAAAAGCCCCACGACTTGTCTTGCATGCCACTATTTTTGCCCACCACAAACCCATTAGCTCATCTTCCCTCATCGACTCTGGGTGTGACCTAAACCTCATAGATCAAGCCCTGGTAGATCTTAAGCACATTAAGACGGAGCTTTTGGCCACCCCTCGCCAGGTTTTGGCGCTGGATGGCAAGTCGCTCCAGTTGATTACCCATAAAACCGAGCCTATCGAGCTAGTACTCTCAGGAAACCACCGAGAGCAAATTTCATTGTTTTGTTTTCATTTGTCTGAGAACGCCCTGGTGTTAGGATATCCCTGGTTGCGGGCTCACAATCCCCACCTAAATTGGGTCGAGTTTAGAGTGGAGGCCTGGTCCCCGCAGTGTTTGTCTGTCTGCCTGTAGTCTGCTGTTCTCCCTTCTAAGATCCCTGCCGAGGAGGTCGGGCAGGTTGAGCCCACAGACCTCCACATGGTTCCTCCTGACTACCACCACCTTAAGTTAGTCTTTAGTAAGTCTCGTGCCTTGTCCCTTCCGGCCCACCCTCCGTATGACTGTTCCGTAGATCTACTACCCGGGGCTCCATTACCAACCAGCCGGCTCTATAAAATCTCCGGTCCCGAGAGGGTGGTGATGTAGCAGTACATAGCTGACTCGTTAGTGTTGGACCACGTGTTTGCTGAATATTGGACCATTTGCACGTTGCTGGACGCCACCAGGCCTCCTGGTGTTTTCAACCATTTTGTATCCAGGACAGTCCGTTCCTACAGATTCCCTCGGACACTGCGACTGATATGACGGGACATCCCAAGTCTGACATCAC
The DNA here is from genome assembly GCF_021462225.1 of Girardinichthys multiradiatus. Taxonomy (NCBI): domain Eukaryota; kingdom Metazoa; phylum Chordata; class Actinopteri; order Cyprinodontiformes; family Goodeidae; genus Girardinichthys; species Girardinichthys multiradiatus. The sequence goes on from NC_061802.1 coordinate 6,626,720, forward strand.
AGGATATATATATAGGAAGGCGCCCATTTTGAACACTCGCCTTCAGCTGGAGACCGTGACACGGTTACCAACATCTGAAGCATCACCTTGAGAAGAGTCCCGAGTGGATTTCATTTATTCTCCTTCGTTGGCCAACGAAAAATTCATAACTGAGGTTTCTGGAATAAGAAGGCCAGAAATTTCACTTTGCCGATCGAAGACATGAGTTTAACACGTAACCAAAAAAAAACCCACGGAGTTTCAAGGAGACAAATTGCCACCTTGTTTTGGTTCTAGTTGACTGTGATGGTCAGATCATATTTTCCCTTTCGCCAAGGAGGCCAGAGGACAAAGATTGACCCCTTTTCCTGAGGTTAACTGTGGATGCACATTAACTTCCATCTTCCACCCCACTCTCTCTCAACCCCGCTCAGAAGGAAGACAACGACAAGTAAAACCCATCCTTTCTTTTTGTTTCTTTCTTAGAAAGTCTGGGCGGGGTACAGGAGGTTTTAGTGCGATGAGATTCGCTATTTAATCTAATGTGTTCTGAATGATATGTGAATGTAACCTTTTTATTGAAACTTTGTTGTGCTCTGTTGGATGCCTGGAAGCCGCTGTGCTACCCAGCTTTGTGTGTGTTTTGCGGGGTTGTTGAACACCTGAGAGCAGGAGCAGGTGCGCTGTGAGACTGGACTTTTGTAATAACCTCATGGTGAAATTGCCAATTTTCTTTGTCTTCAACCTTAATGCTTACTAGCTTGCCGCCAACAGTTTTATAACCCTTTGTCTCCTCATCTCGCCCAGCGTTGGGGGACGTTTTATGACTGAGTATAACTGAGTTACAGTTTGAGCTGCGCCCCAACCTCCACTCACCACCACATCCCTTTGTCATATTAGCATTTTTGCCATAACTGCTGGTTTGATCCCATACTGCTGTTTTGCTTTATTTTGTTTAGTTAGATATTTTGCCCCTTTTGTGTAGAACTTTGCATGTTTGAGTAGGTGAAGATTATTAAATCATCGGAGGAACAAATTGTCTCAGGGCTGTGATTTAATAAATGTTCACATAGATAAACAGAAGGCCTTTTGTGTTTATTTTGTGTAAGAGTGATTCATCAGTCCAGATAAGGTTAAAGTTCCACACGTTTCGGCAGAAACGGTCGATTAAACAGTGACATCTCTGGTAATAGTTATTAATTATTACTGAGTATTTAACGGTTGTAATTATCAAAGGTGTTGAGCCACAATTACAACACCAGAAGACATCTCTGGTCTCGATTCATAAATGAGGATTTTGGTTGAGAAATTTATTTTGTCAAATTATGATTTTTTATTATAATTATTGATAAAGATTAATTAATCAATAATCATAATTCCAACATTAGCCGCCGGGATAATTCGCCCCTCTTCATTGCCCCTTGGGGCTGGGTTTTTCTTTGTCGGAAAAAAAGACGGCTCGTGTCCCCCTGCTGCTTATTATCAGGGATTAAATGGCATAACCGTCAAGAGCAAGTATCCACTTCCCCTCCTCTCCTCGGCGTTTGAACTGGTCCATGGTGCCACCGTGTTCACTAAGTTAGATCTACGGAACTCTTACCACTTAGTCAGGATCCGCCAGGGAGATGAGTGGAAAACAGCCTTTAAGACACCACGAGGACATTATGAGTACTTTGTCATGCCGTTTGGATTATGCAACGCGCTGGCAGTCTTTCAAAGTTTAGTCAATGGCGTTCTGAGAGACTACCCAAATCAGTTTGTGTTTGTTTATCTGGATGACATTTTAATTTACTCTAAGACACTGTTGGAGCGTAAGCCTCATGTCCGCCTTGTGCTGCAGCGGCTCCTGGAGAATCAGCTCTACGTGAAGTCGGAGAAGTGCGAGTTCCATCAAAAGTCCATCAGCTTTCTTGGTTTTGTTCTAGAGAGAGGACAGGTTTGTGCTGATCCCGAGAAGGTCAAGGCGGTGTTGGAGTGCCCCAACCCTGAAACACGGAAGCAGTTACAGAGGTTCCTAGGCTTTGTTAAATTTTACCGGAGGTTCATCCACTGCTACAGCCAGACAGCCGCCCCCCTAACATCGACCAAGTCACCCTTCACCTGGAGCACGGAGGCAGAGGTCGCCTTCACCACTTTAAAGAACAGGTTTTCTCAATCGCTGGTGCTCATCCACCCGGATCCTAGTCGACAGTTCATTTTGGAGGTGGATGCTTCTGATTCGGGAGTGAGGGCGGTCTTCTCTCAACTCCAAGACCTGGACGGAAAACTCCATCCTTGTGCCTTCTTCTCTCAGCGTCTGTCCCCGGCCGAGATAAATTATGACGTGGGTGACCTAGAGCTCCTCGCCATCAAGCTGGCCCTGGAGGAGTGGCGGCACTGGCTGGAGGGCGCCGAGCATCGCGTGCTTGTATGGACAGATCATAAGAATTTATCTTACATTCAGTCTGCCAAGTGCCTCAATTCCCGCCAGTCCAGTTGGTCATTATTTTTTTCCCGTTTTAACTTGTCTATTTCTTTTAGGCCAGGCACAAATGTCAAACCCGATGCCTTGTCATGTCAGTACGCCCCAGATGACTCTGAAAAGGAGGCAGCCCCTATCTTACCACCTAGTTGCAGGGTGGGGGCCGCGACCTGGGAGATCGTAGACAAGGTGCAGCAGGCTCTCCTCTCTGACCCAGGGCCCTGTTCTGGACCTGCTAACCGCACCTATGTTCCCGCCGCAGTGCGCTCCCAGCTCATTAAATAGTTTCACTCTTCAAGGTTCTCCGTCCACCACAGCACCAGTTGCACCGTGTCGGCGGTGGCTAGACGGTTTTGGTGGCCTACCCTCCACCGGGACATTAAGGACTATGTTAATGCCTGCCCTGTATGGGCACGGGGCAAACCCACACATCATCTGCCTGCTGGCCTGTTGCAGCCGTTTGAGGTTTTCCGTCGACCCTGGTCTCACATAGCTCTGGATTTTGTAACCGGTTTGCCTACCTCCCAGGGGATGACGACAATTCTTACCATAATCGATCGATTCTCCAAGGCCTGTCATCTGGTGGCACTTAGAAAACTTCCATCGGCTGTCCAGACTGCAAAATTCCTTATCAAGCACGTTTTTTGCCTTCACGGCATCCCGTCCGTCATCCTCTCTGACCGGTCCCCAATTCACAGGCTGGTGTGGCGAGAGTTCTGCTCGGCATTGTGAGCCAAGGTCTCACTAACCTCGGATTACCACCTGCAGTCCAATGGCCAGGTTGAGCGGCTGAATTGAGAACTAGAGTCAGCTCTGAGGTGTGTCATGTCAACCGACCCGTCTGAGTGGAGTGTCCAATTACCTTGGATAGAGTACTTTCACAGTTCTCATGTTTCCACTGCTACAGGGCTGTCGCCTTTCCAAATAACCCTCGGATACCAGCCACCTGTGTTTCCCCTGGACGAAGAAGAGGCTGGCTCCACCTCAGTGCGAGGCCACATCCGACGGTGCCTCAAGATCTGGAACCAGACCGTCAGAGCCCTTCAGAGGACTTCCACACTGAACAAGAAGTACGCGGACAGACGTTGGGTGCCGGCTCTGGAGTACCGCCTGGATCAGAAGGTGTAGCTGGCCGCCTGGGACATTCCCTTCAAGTCCCTTTCTAAGAAGTTATCTCCCCGGTTCATTGGTCCTTACCCAATAGAGTCTCTGGTTAGCCCCACGTCCATCCGTCTCAACTTGCCTGCTAGTTTTTGTATTCATCCAGTTCTCAGCTGAAACCTGTCCGTACCAGCATGCTTTGCCCTCCTCCTGAGCCCCCTCTTCCCACCCGGGACTTCCAAGGCCATCGTGCCTACACGGTCCGCCGGATCATGGCTGCCCGTCGCCGTGGTCGGGGCTGGCAGTATTTGGTCGACTGGGCTGGCTATGGTCCGGAGGATTGCTTGTGGGTTCCGAAGTCCTTCATTCTGGATCCTTCGCTTCTCCGGGACTTCCACTCCTCTCAAGCTGGGTCTTCTGGGCCACCAGGGGGAGTTGGTGTCAGAGTCTGGATTCTGTCTGTAGCTGCTACTAACTATTTTCAGCCACTAGGTGTCGCCTGAGACCATTCTCGGAGGGTAACAGGTGCGGCGGATTGAAATGATCACTTGGGGAGGTATAAAGAGGATGGATTGCCAGTACATCGTCGCCTGAGTGTTTGCCTATGCGGTATTTCAACCTGGCGAGAATTATCTTGTCTGTTACAAGTTACCTGTCCTTGGGAAGTAACTCTTGTCTTTGTTTAGAGCTTTGATTCCGCCTCGCTTCCTGGAGAACTGGAGATCATACCCAACCAAACAAAGAAGATCCTGGACTACTTACCAGCTGGCAATCCGTCTGAACCATGCCGAGCCGAACCTGTCCGCCCTCCGACAGTCTTCCAGTCTCCAGCCTCCGAAGCCCTGGTGGCCTAGAACGCAGCTATCCGCAGGTCTGGACTCACCTCTCTCTCCGTGGTGGATCAGAAACCAGCTAGGTCCGTACTACAGTCTGTTAATTTCCAATTATCCTGCAAGACCATTTCTTACCATCCCTCTCTGTTGCAGTTTCCAGGCCCAAGCAGCGGCTGTCGTTTCCCTCTCCAGTCTGTTAATAAACTTCCTAAATGGTTCTCTGTTCTCTGGGTTCTTCTGTTTATGTGGGTCAGATCGGCCTTTAACATTATGACATTTGCAAATCCTGTTTAACCTGTATGCAATTAAATTCAAAGGCAAGAAATTTTACGTTCAAACAGATAAACTTTGTTTTATTGCAAAAATTCACTAATTTGGAATTGGATACCTGCAACACGTTCCAAAAGGCTGGGACAGGGGTATGTTTATTACTGTGTAACAGCACCTTTCCTTTTAACAACACTCATTAAGTTTTTGGGAACAGAGGACACTAATTGTTGAAGCTTTGTAGGTGGAATTCTTTCCTATTCTTGCTTGATGTACAACTTCAGGCGCTCAACAGTCTGCAGTCTCTGTTTTCATATTTTGTGTTTCATAATGTGCCACACATTTTCAATAGGAGACAGGTTTGGATTGCAGGCAGGCCATTTTAGAACCAGCACTCTTTCACTACGAAGCCACTGTTATGGAAAATTTTAGTGCCTTGCTTTCTTTTCTACTAGATACTCTGCAGGATCTGATAAAAGTATTCAAACCCTTCTGTGTTATTCTCTTCTGCCTCCAGGGTTAGGACAGATGGTTCTGTTTAGTCTTACAGAGATGGTTTTTCAACCCTCTCCTATTCACTTGTATGAGATAACATGTATGCTGCACTGTGTAAGGTTCCATTTCCATTGTCAACATGTCTAGGACAACAGGTTTCACCTCGTCTCTCTGGGTCTCATGAGAGTTACCTTGTAAACTGTTGTAGCTTATAAGGAGAACCTTTACTTTGTCTAGTCAGAACGATTTGGTAGCACAACTGAGCGCATCTACAATGCTGTAAAAAATTGTTCTCTGTTGCAAGATTATAATAAAGCTGATTCTGAATGACAATCATTGGTCTCTGTCTTGGTAAAAAACAAATTTTTCTACAACAAATGGCGACCCAGATGGGATGCTTTGACTGGGTTCTTCCGAGGACATCGGCAGGAGTGTCTGATCAACCTGGGAAGAGCTTCCCTGCCTCAAACCCTTTTAGTGTTAAGGGGTGGAGGACTGCTGACTCGGTGTTCTTGGAGACTCAGCACTGGAATCCAAAAGAACCAATTTTTTTTTTCTTCCAGAGACGGTGAGAAACAATGAATCAGCATAATTTAATTAATTATCATCAATATTAATTTGATTAATAGTTTGATAAAAGTAACCAAAGGCCTGAAATTCAAATTATAAAATATTCTAAATTTCAAAAGTTGAAATGGTTCTAATAGACTAAAACTAAAAGTTTAAATGAAATGCAAAAAAAAAGAAAAACAAAAAAACAAAAACAAAAAAACAAAAACAGTTTTCTACTGGGGACAAAGGGGATCTGGGATTTTTCCCGCCTTAGGACAGGAGCGAGGCGCAACCTCACTGGCGCGGTTGATGCCACGCTCTGCACGGGTGAACAGTAATTCACCAGTAGAGTCCCCTCCTTGTACGGTTGAGTGAGGCTCCCCTAACCAGTAAGTTAGGGGGAAGGCGATTAGGGTGCCATAAAGCTCTAAACTCTTGTGGAGACATCTGCAGGTTTTAAAGGAATATTCCCTCCCCACGGCTTCACTCCACCAGAGACGCTTCTTCAGCATGACCTGAAGGTGAGAGGTCCTGCCTGCCTGCTGCAGATGACAGTGTGAGACTTTCCACCAGAACAAAACTCAGATGAAGTCTGGTAAAAAGCCCAAAAACCCACTGTGATGGGCAACAATCCATGCTGTTTGCCAGATCCAGAAAAGCATTACACTGGACTCATCTTGAGAGCACATCTTATGCAGACAGAGGAGAAACAGGCTGGAGCAAAGTTTTCCCTCCCTCCTAAAGAAGTTAAAGTTGACAAGGAAAGGGCAAATGTCCACCAACAGGCCATGGGAGGGCCTGGGTTATTCGACTGATAGGGGACTGTATGCCACAACAGTCCGACTCTGGAGCAGTCAAGAAACTGAGGGGGGTAACATACAAACACACACACATTTGCAAATATCCTTTCTGTTTTTCTGCAATGAAGAAAGCTTATTAACTGCATCTGATGTGGTTTTGACGTTGACAGACGTAACAAGAGGTTAAATGTTATTCCTGTGTTAAAGAGATTATTTTCCAAAAGTCATAAAGTAATTGCTTTAGAGAAACAAGTTCTCTCTCTCATCATGGTAGATTCAGGGACAAATATTGCTACTAATAGTCCTTAAAAGGCAGAGGAATTTTTAAACACCTCCAAAACTCAGCGGTAACCATGTGTTTTCTATGTCAGCCTCAGGACAGATCCCGCGGAGGAGCATTTTAAAGTCCATCGCACGTGTAACACCTGATGGACTCTCCTTCAGGCATTGTTTCCTGTTGTCAGAGTGTACCCCGTTAATCTAACGGGTGGAGACCTCTGAGAATAGGGTTAGTTTTACTGGAGAGGGTCTCCGTACAGTCTGACAAAGTACTTCCAGTGGGGTACAGCTTTGTCCACAAGCGTTAACTGAAGCTTGAATGAAAGGTGCAAATTCATTGTTTTCACAGCAGCTGCAGGGAAGAGGTTAAATTAGCTGATTTTCCCACTCTTCTGATTTTATGAAGCCTGCTGACTTACACTGTACCTCATATCTGGTCCTGACAAAACTATGAAAAGCTCGGTTCTGCATTTTCTCTTCTGGGAAAAGAAAGAAAATCTAATCACTTCTGTGTTGCATTGGAATGTAAACTCACTTGTTATTTTCTCTAACACCCCAACAGCAAAATGTTTCAGTGTAATGGGTTCAGTTAAACACATCTTCCCTGGCAAAAACCTGTAAAATGAGAATGGAAAGATGTATTTTTGGTTCTGAAGGTAAGAAAGAATCTAATTGGACAAGTGATACCACAAAAACTATAATATCATGTTCTCTAAAGACTCAGCTTAGAAAGGCCTTCTTCCAGAAACTGTGGAACTATTTCCCACCACAGTACCAGATTTTGAAGCATGCTTTTCTTTTAATCCAAAACAGATTTGTGTTGTTTTATTATAATGTCTGAAGCTCCTTATGAACTCTGGGTTAAAAGAAAATATGACGTGGGGCTAATTTAGAGCTGTGAACTAGTGATTAAAACTCCTAAATCTGTTATTGTTGATGTCAGAAATAATAAACCTTTTAGTCTGAAAATATTTAAGGTATTTCATCAATTTTCTTTAATCTCTGGAGAAAGCTGGCATCAGTGTTTAAAGCAGTGGACCTCAACCTGTGAGGCCCGTCAGCAATAGATTGTGGGTCAGTGAAGAAAATTTAAATAAATCAATAAAGGTATGCCATTTAACTGAACAGAGTACATTCAAATAAGGAAAAAAAATACTACACTTATTAAATAAAAGATCTATGGCAATGATGGGTTCTGGCTTTGAAATCTATTAATACTCAAATTAGGTTTCTACTCTGGGGAACACAGATTGAGACTGAAGGTTGTTTTGGAGCCAGGGCTAGGATTCAGGAAATTAAAACTCATAGTAACTAAAGTCCTTTATAACAGAATAAAGGCAGAAGTAATTAGGGTTTAGGATTTAAAATCCTAGCAAAGATCTTTATGGGGCATAAAGGCAGGTAAAGTCCTTTATTTTGGGGATAAATAAAGGCCGCTCTTAACATTAAAGAGGAAGAGCAGCTCAAACTCCAGTCTCCTCCCCAGAGAGAAATGTTTGATTTCATGACAACTTGGATGAGTTTGAAAATGTTCAAATAAAGGTTTCATTTTTGGGGACTTATGGGGTAAAAGAATAATTAAATCCTACACTACCTAGGAGTACCAAACAAATTTCAAATTAGCACAAAAGATAGTTTTAAATTAGCACAAAACATAATTTCAAATTACCAATATTTCAAATAATGGAACATTTTCTAGAATTTGAATTATAACAGAGGGGTCCTGAGAATAATTTTCTTCCCCAACTTTCAAGACTTTAATAACACTGATTTAAAGAAAATTATGTCCAATTATGTCTTTTGAAGTGCTATAATGAAATAAAATCTAGTTGGGGATTAAACTTAAATGTTCATTTTTCAGTTTAAGTTTTAACACTGCAGTGTTTGTGTTTGTTTAGTGTCTGGGTATAACCATAAAATGTCAATGCCGGCCTAAACATAATCGTCTGCATTTAACCTGAGCAGAGAAATTCTGAAATACAGCTGTGATCAAATTAAACTTAGCAAAAAGAGAAATTTAACAGCAACTCTGCTGTCATTACAATGTTTAAAGTATGAAGAATTAGCAAAGAGTTTCAGCAGCAAAACATTTGGATTCATATCAGAGAAGACTGCTGCTGTGCTTCTAAATTATTTCAGATCTCTTTGAATTGTGTTCACTTATCTTTAAACAGGATCCTGATGATTATCATTCAAAGCATCTGGAGATATGCTAAGAAAAAAAATTTTGAGAAGAGATTGCTGAAAATTTCTTTAAATTACTGAAGCTTCATTAAGTCACTGAGTAAATTTGACGTCTTTAAAAGATTTATTAAATTTGATATTTACAATTTGATAGGGGAAAAAAAAAACAACTAAATTTTGGCCAACTGTGTCTCTGTCTGCGATGTTTGTCTTTGTTTCATTGGAATGAATGAGTGTTTGTTCATATGTTGCATGCTATAATAATTCATGTTTAGAATAATGTTTTCTAACCCAGACTGATTAAAACCTTCAGTTTTCAGAAAAGCTTCTTAACTCCTAAGAAGCAGCATGTTTTTGATGTAAGTTGATGTTAATAGTTCTGCAGTCTAAGGTCCACTAAGATGGGTTGGAAGGATAGAACCGTGGGGACCGCCCACAGCCCACCTACTGACAGCCTATCAGAGGTTGGTTCCGCCTGGCTCCGCCCACCTACCAGGTTTGAACACACCATAACTTCCATGGAAACGCTCACCCCTCCCTTCCTGAGTTCAACACTGAAAGAAAAGTGAGAATAATAAAGGGGACTTGTTGTGATAAGTGCGTTAAAATGCATGTTTATAAAATGATTGAGTAAGGATAAAACATGAAATTTAGATTTATGTGTTTTATAATTAAAATGTTAATGAAATAGTTTAAACTTCTTAAAATAATTAGTTTTGCTTGCAGAATCTTCGGGGATATAATGGACTGAAATTTTTATCCTGGTGCCAATAAATTAAACTAGAAAGTTCAAGATATGCCACAAATAAGGAATATATTTTGATAACAAACCTGAGTCATGATCCTATACTATAATTAATGATTAGGTTCAATTGGTAGAATTTATGCATTAAACCTGCTTGATTTAAATTTACTCATCTTAAACCAAGACAAATCAAGATGCTGTGACTCATTTATAATTAAAACATTAAAATGAACTTCATAACATTTAATGTTTTATTGTTAAAACTGAGGTGACTGCAAATAGAAACAACCAGGTTGTTTCTATTAATTAATACTAATTCATTTGAAATACATGATAATAAATAAATTAATTCTTAATGAATAATTCTAATGATGTAAATGGCTAAAACATAGAGCTAACAAAAGCTATAAATATTTTAAATACATCAATCCTATGTGGTTCAAACTAGGTTAAAATTATACGCATAACTTCAAATGAAATTTAAAGGAAAATGCCACATTACCAACACAAACTAAAGCTAACGCAATTATAAAATAAACAGTCTAATAGGGAAAATAGACCTTTATATTAATGTACAAAATGAACCTTTTGAGGAGCAATCTATTGGAAAGAAGGAAATAGATTCTTAATTTTTTTCTTAAATTATATTTAATGTGGTCTTGGTTGCTGAAACAGTTTTTCAATCATTAAAGACAAAAGGGTTGAACAATCTGTACAAAGAGGGGATGTCAGCCTTAATAAAGAAAAATGAAACACTGGGTTACAAAACTTTTAGCACATATGGGAGCAGTACTGTAACTACAGGTCCTTCTCAAAAAATTTGCATATTGTGATAAAGTTCATTATTTTCCATAATGTCATGATGAAAATTTAACATTCATATATTTTAGATTCATTGCACACTAACTGAAATATTTCAGGTCTTTTATTGTCTTAATACGGATGATTTTGGCATACAGCTCATGAAAACCCAAAATTCCTATCTCACAAAATTAGCATATTTCATCCGACCAATAAAAGAAAAGTGTTTTTAACACAAAAAACGTCAACCTTCAAATAATCATGTACAGTTATGCACTCAATACTTGGTCGGGAATCCTTTTGCAGAAATGACTGCTTCAATGCGGCGTGGCATGGATGCAATCAGCCTGTGGCACTGCTGAGGTCTTATGGAGGCCCAGGATGCTTCGATAGCGGCCTTTAGCTCATCCAGAGTGTTGGGTCTTGAGTCTCTCAACGTTATCTTCCCAATATCCCACAGATTCTCTATGGGGTTCAGGTCAGGAGAGTTGGCAGGCCAATTGAGCACAGTGATACCATGGTCAGTAAACCATTTACCAGTGGTTTTGGCACTGTGAGCAGGTGCCAGGTCGTGCTGAAAAATGAAATCTTCATCTCCATAAAGCTTTTCAGCAGATGGAAGCATGAAGTGCTCCAAAATCTCCTGATAGCTAGCTGCATTGACCCTGCCTTTGATAAAACACAGTGGACCAACACCAGCAGCTGACACGGCACCCCAGACCATCACTGACTGTGGGTACTTGACACTGGACTTCTGGCATTTTGGCATTTCCTTCTCCCCAATCTTCCTCCAGACTCTGGCACCTTGATTTCCGAATGACATGCAGAATTTGCTTTCATCCAAAAAAAGTACTTTGGACCACTGAGCAACAGTCCAGTGCTGCTTCTCTGTAGCCCAGGTCTGGGGAATGCGGCACCTGTAGCCCATTTCCTGCACACGCCTGTGCACGGTGGCTCTGGATGTTTCTACTCCAGACTCAGTCCACTGCTTCCGCAGGTCCCCCAAGGTCTGGAATCGGCCCTTCTCCACAATCTTCCTCAGGGTCCGGTCACCTCTTCTCATTGTGCAGCGTTTTCTGCCACACTTTTTCCTTCCCACAGACTTCCCACTGAGATGCCTTGATACAGCACTCTGGGAACAGCCTATTCGTTCAGAAATTTCTTTCTGTGTCTTACCCTCTTGCTTGAGGGTGTCAATAGTGGCCTTCTGGACAGCAGACAGGTCGGCAGTCTTACCCACGATTGGGGTTTTGAGTGATGAACCAGGCTGGGAGTTTTAAAGGCCTCAGGAATCTTTTGCAGGTGTTTAGAGTTAACTCGTTGATTCAGATGATTAGGTTCATAGCTCGTTTAGAGACCCTTTTAATGATATGCTAATTTTGGGTTTTCATGAGCTGTATGCCAAAATCATCTGTATTAAGACAATAAAAGACCTGAAATATTTCAGTTAGTGTGCAATGAATCTAAAATATATGAATGTTAAATTTTCATCATGACATTATGGAAAATAATGAACTTTATCACAATATGCTAATTTTTTGAGAAGGACCTGTATGGGGAAGGTTGCTCATATCTCCAGTGAGGACTTAGTGACATTGTGAGAGAAGATTACACTTTGTGTTTTGTCTATAAAACTGGTGCCCAGCTCCCCAAGGCCTCATCCTGAGAACCTGTCTGAATGTACGGGGTTAATTCCTCTAAATTAGTCAAAAGATTAATTCTCCTTTGCTGGATATTTTGATGAAGATCCATGTAATTATTAAAGTAGTTTCTGCTTAAAGGAAAAGGTAAAAATACAAACAAAATTATTTTAACCTTCGGTAACTGAACCAGCTGTTGGAGTTCAGACTGTGGCAGATCTAAAGTTTGACATCACCAAGTGATACAGTGGACAAAATGAAGACTCAGAATGGACCAGTCTTACTTATCAAAGTAAGACAGGATGTAAAGAAAGGACAACGGCCCACCACAAGCCAAAGAACTGTAAGCTAATCACTGTAGAGTGATTGAAGAGGTGGGTGAAGAACATTGTTTTTACAAGAGGCATAATAATCCCTTGGGCAGTGCAACATTTGCTTTAAAGACGGACGAGAAGATGTCTTTTGTCTACCCCAAGTCTCCCAAATTGAAGCTGTACAGAAGATAGGACTTTTTGCACGTTTGTTTTCTGTATTCATCATTGCTATGTTATGTTGGTTTATTATTTCCATGTCTTTTTCTTTTTTATTAAAGCTTATCAGGTCTGACAGAGCTGTCTCCACATTGGAACAACTGAGACAGGTAACCGTAAAGGGTAACCTTAAGACACTGGCAGCAAGGATTGACCTCTGTGATGTGGTAGAGGTTATGACAGTTGGCTTCAGAATGTAGATGTGTACATTTGTGTCCGAACACCTGGGAGGCTAGCAATTGGAAAATGGTGTCCGGACTGGACCTATGTGTACTGGAATTCAAATCCAAAAGGTTATGTCAACCCGAACTCTAACTATATTCCACAAGGCCTGCGGCAACACATCAGTTTGATTAGAGACAAGTCCACCCAGCGACCTGACACCACTAGATATAATCCCCTGGTAATAACTGTCAGAGAAATGTGGAAGAATCCCTGGCGTACTGTTAATCATGCAGAACTTAATGAACTTGTTTTGGTTTTAGATTATGTCTCTGGAAGAGACCCACTGGGATTGTTTCAAATTCAGTTTGTGGATCAACCTACCTCCTGATGAAGTTCTAGATATTACTGGTGGTCGCCTTTCTCCTAGCCCAACCACACCTCCTCAAGCATTGGTCACTTACTTAAATGTCTCATCACCTGAAGTAATATTGCAGGTTGAAACTGGATTTTTTGACAAAACCACCTGGTTAGAATGGATAACATTTACGCTAAAAGCAATAACATGACAGTGTATTGCCTGTTCATCAGCCAGACCACAACTTTTCACTACTCCTGCTCTCCCATGTGGTGTTCCAGATGAGTATAAGTTAGCCAGTCCTGTAGTCAATGGGTTTGAATCAATATTTCTTTGGATTACTCCTAATAAAAACGTTGAAGCTACACCTGGCCTGGCTCTGTGTCTACCTGTGACACCTTTCTGGAGAGGGGAATTGTCCGAGCTTCTGCTGGCAACAACTTAATGCTCACCCTCTACCGATGATCCACATAGCCCTGTCTTTTAGTGTTTAACCCTTTCTCTCTCATAGACATGGAAATTGACTGAGCTTTTACTGTAACTAATTATATGTGCTCTCTTTCAGACTCTAACCTTGAAAACTGGCTCAGAGTTTATCTGTTCTTTCTTTCTAGGTGAAACGACTAAAGGAGCTACATCCATTAACATTTACTTTTCCTTCCCATAGAAAGGACTCCTGGATCAGTGCTTCTGTGTTATTTTTGTGTCTCTGCTCTGTTCTCTCAAACCCCCAGTCGGTCGTGGCAGATGGCCGCTCACACTGAGCCTGGTTCTGCTGGAGGTTTCTTCCTGTTAAAAGGGAGTTTTTCCTCTCCACTGTCGCTACATGCATGCTCAGTATGAGGGATTGCTGCAAAGTCAACGCCAGTGACTGTCCACTGTCTCTACATGCTCATCCAGGAGGAGGGAATGCTGCAAGTCACTGACTGGATGCAATCTGCTGGGTTTCCTTCAATAGAAAAACCTTTTATGCAATTTGAATAAATAACTGAATCTGACTGAACTGTTCAATGGTTAGGATTAATTGGAATGTATGTACCTGACTGTTGTGAAGTGCCTTGAGACAACATTTGTTGTGAATTGGCGCTATATAAATAAAACTGAATTGAATTGAATTGAATTGAATTGATTGCATTAATTATGTCCACTACAATATGCAGCACATAGCAAACATCACCAGAGATGTAATGGTCGGCATAACTGACCAATTATCCTCCAGTTCTCTTATGTCTTGGCAAACCAGAATGGCTTTAGACATGTTGTTGGCTGAAAAGGAAGGTGTTTGTGCCATGTTTGGTCCTTTATGTTGTATTTTTCTTCCAAATAACAGGTCCTGATGGTTCAGTAAGCAGAGCTCTGGATGGATTATGCACCCTGGCTCCCTGGTACCCTGACTCTGGTGCTGATTTTCTGTCTGATTGGTTTACTGATACCTTTGGTAAATGGAAGGGTTTTATTATTGCAGGTATGACTTCTTTTGTCACCTTCGCAGGTATCCTCATTTGCTGTGCCCTGCCTGCGTACTCTAATTAATAGATTTCTTACCTCTAGGTCATATCAGATGCCCCTACTCACAGGTGAAGCAGAACCTTTGGATTGCTCTGATGAGTCTGAAAGTGACTCATGATGTTTGTTTTTAATAAGTTTTATCAATGTTCAATTTCCATCTATTTACATAATGTGGAGATATATTATGTGTGTGCATCATTATTATTACTATGTTCATAACCAGTGTGGGAAATAAAATGTGTAACATGTGTTAGTATAAGACATTGTGTGGCCTGCAGAAGTATTTCTGACAGGAGAGGTGAAGTGGAAAATTACTGAGAACTGCAGGAGTGTGTGAAAATTAGAGATAGTACAACTGACTGAGTTACTCCCTGCTTATATCAGTAGATATGGGATGCAGCTGTGGGACAATGCCTGTCTAAATAAGGTCAGCCGGAAAAGTGTGTACGTGACTATGTGTAGAAAATATTGTAAACAAGGGCACTGCCCATTTTTCGTGTGTATTTTAATAAAAGAAATGAGCCCATTGAGGGAGAGCAGAAGAAGTTTTGGTGTGTCCTGTACACGTGCGCTCTCTTCCCCTGGGCCCAGGTATTTAAATGACATACAGTTGTCTCCGTGTGATTTATTCTAATGTGTTGTGAATTCCTCTAGGTTATGGTGAATAAACTAACGCGCAGAAGACCCCGTTAAAGGGATACTTCAACAATAATCTTCTTGATTCTTCTGCACGTGTTGCAACAGCAACATGTGCAGAATGTGGCTTGGCATCATCTAGGTCAGGTGTGTCAAACTCCAGTCCTCGAGGGCCAGTGTCCTGCAACTTTTAGATGTGTCCCCGGTCCAACACACCTCAAACAAATGGCTGCATTTCCTCCTCAGTATGCAGTGAAGTTCTCCAGAGTCCTGCTAATGACCTAATTATTTGATTCAGGTGTGTTGAAGCAGAGGAACATCTAAAAGTTGCAGGTTACCTGCCCTCGAGGACTGGAGTTTGACACCTGTGGTCTACCTGAAATAAGCAGGGACTTCAATCATTTTCGGAAGTGTTCCAGAGCCCACGTGTTAATCTCTGTTACAGAATGATGTTGGTTTTTAATGTAGGGCCTATTGTGGGATCAAAGGTTACAAGCTGTCAATGTAAGTTTTTTGCCTTACATGCAAAGATTTCTGCAGTCTTTTGATGATATTATGGACTGTAGAGGATGAAATCCTTAAATTCCTTGCAATTATATGTTGATAAACATTGTTCTTAAACTGATGTGCTATTTGATCATGCAGTTATTTACAAACTTTTTAACCTTGCCCTATCTTTGCTTGTGAACGACTGAGCCTTATGGGGATGCTCCTTTTATACCCAGCCATGACACTTACCTGTTTCCACTGAAGGGCCGCAAGCACCAGCGATAAATCCCACGTAGGGGCCACAGGGTGCCTGGGTGGACACAAATGCTTGGCACCCTTCAGAAACAGTGCGACATCCCCATGTCGGCCAACAGAGCAACCACCAAACCCAACATGCCAACGGGAAATGGCTGCCAATGGCTTCAAGTTGGAAGGGGATTGCCCCAGATCCAACAACTCCTGAAGGAAGGACAGCAAATGGGAAACAGGACAGCGAATAGGGTCCAGTCCCTTACCACAGCACCAGCCAGCAAAGACCGCCCACTTTAGCACCATATGCGGCCCGCGTGGACGGTGCCATGTGCCAGTCATGGTCTTTCCAACCCTGCCCCCATAATGGGAGAAGGCAGAGCCTGCACCTGTAGAGGCCAAAGCCAGAGTTTCAGGCGGCCCGGATCGGGGTAGAGGATCCGGCCCCCAATCTGGGAAAGGAGGTCTCTCCTGGAGGGGAGGCGCATCGGTGAGCTGGAGCAGAGCCTGCACAGCAGAGGAAACCAGGGCCTCCCCGGCCAAAAGGGGGCTACCAGCAGAAGCTCGTGCCTGTACTGAAGAACCATCAGAAGCATCTGTGGGATCAGGGGAAACGGGGGAAAGGCGTAGAGAAGGGTCCGGGGCCACTTGTGCGCCAGTGCGACGCAGCCCACAGGACAGGCACTGTCCAAAGAAAACCAGAGGGGACAGTGAACCGCATCTCTGGAGGCAAACAGATCCACCTCCGCCCTGCTGAAGGTGGCTCAAATGTGATCCACCACCTCTGGGTGATGCCTCCACACCCCCGGAAGCAGCACCTGCCGAGACAGAAAGTCTGCGGAGACATTCTGTGGACCCAGAATATAGGCCGTCCTGAGACTGGCCAGATGTGGCGCCGCCCAGACCAGGAGCCGCCGGGTCAGGGACAGTAGCCTCAGAGACCTGGACCCCCTTTGGTGATTTATATGGAAGATAATCGTGGTGTTGTCCGACCGGACCAACACATGTCGCCCCAGCAGCCCTGGAAGGAAAGCACAGAGCGCCAGGAACACAGCCATCAGCTCCAGAACATTGATATGGACCCCACACTGCCGCGGGGACCACACCCCCTGAGCCGCACGATCTTGCCAGGTCGCTCCCCAACCCTTGGAGGAAGCATCCGCGTGGACGACTTCCCTCCGACACGGAAGGGGCTGAGCGGGACATCCACCATGATGTAGGACAAGCTCCGCCACTGGGACAGAAACTGTAGGCAACAAGGCACAACCCGAAGCCGTCGGAGCCTGTGAGTACGCCGGGAGGGGTCCAGGCCAATCCTGTTCAACCACATCTGCAATGAAAGAAGCCCCAGAGGCACCACGCTGGACGCAGCAATGAACATGCCCAGAAGACACAGGTACTCCACAAACGGGCCCTGCCAAGACGGAAGCTCGGAAGCATGGCCAGAATATCGCCGACGTGCTGAGGAGAAGGACAGGCGGTCATGGAACCAGAATCTAGAACCATGCCTAAGAATGGGGACATGAAAATACACGTCCTTCAGGTTGATAACTATGAACCAGTCTCCCGTGGAGATCGCTTGCAGGACCTCCCGAGTGGTCAACATCTGGAAAGGCATAACCTTGAGGAAAGTGTTCAGACCCCGGAGGTCCAATATTGGACGAAGACCGCCGGTCTTCTTGGCCAGCAGGGTGCAGATCTCCCGCTCCAGGGCCTGAGCCTTCATCGGGTCGCAGATGACCGTCATCTGGACCCGATGACGGTGGGACTGAAGACGGTATCCCCGGGACAGAGTGGACAACACCCACGAGTCCAGGCATGAGACCCGCCCTGTTCAGGAGGGGAGACTGAAGGAGGGGCTTCATCTGGGCCGGGTCCGTAGAAAGCTGGTCCACTCTAGTGGACAGTCCCAGGCTCCCAGACGGCAAGGGCACATCCTCAGCAGACCATTGGAGGCCGCACCCTGTCCACGCGGCAACGGATCCTGCTGGACAGAGACCGCCCAGTCAACAGGCTGCTCCACCGAGGACAGCCAGGCCAACTGCACCACTCGGGGCAGAACGCTGCAATTAGAGCAGGCATGATCTGAGAGTGCCTCCCTGAGATGGTCAACACCAAGGCAGGGAGGGCACATGTCATGACAGTCCTCAGGCTGTAGGGGAGCCGAACAGGACGCACAACAAAGATTGTCCATGACCCAGTGGACAGATGGGGTCGAACGGGCAGAAAAAACGTCGTCAAGACCCCGTTACGGCAACAAGCCGTAGGACTCAGCACGGGCAGAAACGCCACCGGCGAGTCGGACAAACAGGAAGAAACAAAAGCGAGCAGTAAACCACTGCCGAAAACTAAATGGAGTCAGCACAAGCAGAAAACGCCACTGGCAAGTCAGACAACCAGCAATAAACAAAAGCGAGCAGCAATTACTGCCAAAAAATAAATGGAATCAACACGAGCAGAAGAAAATGCCACCGGCGAGCCAAAACAAAGTGAGCAGTCAACCACTGCCGAAGAAACTAAATAGACTCAACACGAGCAGAAACGCCACTGGCGAGTCAGACAATCAGGAATAGCAACGTATAAAGGAATGAACGGACTCAGCACGAGCAGAACAAACTTACCAGAAACCCTGGAAGAAAAGGCAGCTTGCGCAGCCTCTGGAGGGCAGAACCATCTGCAGCTCCGACCACAAACAATCATGAGGTTCCCCGCAGCAAGAGGAACGAGGAACAAACAAACACAAGTCAACACCTGCATTCATCAACCTGCGTGCGAGAAGAAGGAAGAGACTGGGCTCCCGGTGTCATGTGACTATATAGACTCACGTGAGCCACTGGTAGGTCACATGTGACCATGTTGTTATTAATTTCTCGACCTGGCCATGCGCAAGAATGGTCATTCAGTGCTTGAAGCACCGCCTCTTGCGGTCAGTAGGGATGAAATAGAAACAGTGGAAGCAGCATAGAGGGACCTAAGACACTGGAGCAACTGAAGTAAAGTAATGGAAAGAATGGCTAAAACGGGATACTGAGAAAAACAACTCAGCAAATGGATAACATAAATATTAGCACCAAACAAAAATCAGGTCAGGCACCAAACGATCACTAAAAACTGGAAATTGTGAAAACCTAAAATAAACACAAAACCCTGAAAATACCTAAAAAGAAGTAAAACCCTCCACATGCCCGTGCTACTCCTCCACATCGAGAGGAGCCAGTTGAGGTGGCTCGGGCATCTATACCAGATGCCTCCTGGACGCCTTCCTCGGGAGGTGTTCCAGGCACGTCCCACCAGGAGGAGGCCCAGGGGACGGCCCAGGACACGCTGGAGGGACTATGTCTCTCGGCTGGCCTGGGAATGCCTTGGGCTCCCCCCCGAAGGAGCTGGAGGAGGTGTCTGGGGAGAGGGACGTCTGGGCGTCTCTGCTGAGTCTGCTGCCCCCGCGACCCAGTCCCGGATAAAGCGGAAGACGACGAGTACAGGAAATAAAACCCCTAAATCTAATTCCTTAACCCCATGGCATACAGTGTTGATTTTGTTATAATATCCATCCATAATCTTCTGTTGTAGAAGGGAAACTCTGAGGACCTTCTCTTAGGCAATGCTCTCCAAATCTTTATGGGAGACCCCTAAGTGTTTCCAGGTACAGCATGGTCTCTCTGGGGAAAGAACCTAAGGGGGGGCTGAGGGAAAGTTGAATAATGGGTACAAGAGAAACTGAATGAAGCACAGAGGATCTAACTAAGAAACAGCTATTTCCCAATGCCAACATAAGAGTCTAAACCAAAATGCAAACAACAGGACACACGAAAGAACTAAAAAAACTTAACACTCAATTAACTAAAATTGAGACTCTAATCACAACAGCACTAAAATGAACTAAAAACAAACACAAGTAAGAACCAAAACTCAAACAGCTGTGGATCATGACCCCTTTCTTAACTTGAGTAATGTGTTTACTTTATAAAACAAGGAATTCTGAAAAATAAAAAGAGGAAAATTAAATTTAAGACAAATTAAAACAGAATTTGAGAAAAAAATATTTTATTTCATAGGGCACTGGATTTAGGAAGCTTAGCAAAGACACAAAACATCACTTTTTAGACAGGTTTATGTATTACAACTTTTTGGGGGTTTTTGAAACTTTTACCTCACTTGTTCTTTTATGTTGTTTTATTGCACTTTAAGTGCCGTTCCTTTATTTTTTTCATTCTTAATTATGTTGATCAGGTTTAAGTGAAAATGTCTGAGAGAGATGATTACGCTTTACTGTCAAAAATTAGATTCTAGATCAGGGTCACAATTTAACCATCATGGGCATTATGTGACATCTCCTTTGTTTGACAGTTTTAGGAAAAATAAAAGAAAGGGATTTTATCATTACTAGTATACCACTGGTCTTATCTAGAAATCAAACATTGGTGTTTAGGAACCCATGCCCTGAAGTAAACTTCCCAAGGAGGCTGATAACTGAGCGTTGGGCACACTCTTTGGTTGCCTTTATATATTATAATGGAGAAATTACGCACACAACACTTAATAACATATTAAACAGCTTTCTGTATGCCTTTTTTATCTGGAAGTGACGAGCATTTACATTAGACCTGAATTTAAATAAAACCAAGGCTACATCTCAATTGACCACACAACACTTATTTAGGGTCTTGGCTAAATTTACCCCACTGCCAGTGCGTTAATGATTTTTCTAAACCATTCAAACTGAAAACCTCATGTGTCGTCTCATTTATTTTTTTTTTCACATTCAATAAATGAGTCTTGAGAGCAGCGCGTTACATGTGGATCTGTTCAGCGAACTTCTCTTCAATTGAACCTCTTGGACTAATGTGTTAAAAATGACACAGGTGATCAGTACAGACGTCCTGCTGCTGGAGGCTGGGTGTTGTTCATGGTGCTGAGCAGCATCCACGGCAGCAACAGAGCAATGCTCGGTTGCTTTCATTCAGGTGCAGCTCTCACAAAGTGCTTATTGACACCTTCTGCAAGGCTTTAGTTGATGTAATTGATCGTGTCATCTCATGCCTCTCGGGGTGAATCCCATCCTACTCTTCGACACATAAGCCCTGTGCCTACCACCCTGATAGGCAGTCATGTCACACATGGAGTTAATTCAAATGCCTGCTCCTGAACAAGATGAAAGATTGTGTTTGTTCCAGTGACTTGAACCGATCCCCTTGATACTGTAAACTTGCTGCACTGCAGCTTCGTTTTTTGCTGGGATTTTCTTTACTCCTCCGCTCACCTTCAACCACCAAAAAAAAAGATTAACTTTTAAAAAGGAAAAAAAAAGTTCTGAATTGCTTTCCTTCACCATAAAACAAAATCACAGAAGTGCAGAGACTTATGTATTTTTGCACCACACTTTGTCCTTGTCTCTGTGTTTGTTTCCTCAGATACATGCCAAGTAACAGAGATAGAATAATAAAAAAATACCTCTGTATTCCTACAGAGATAAGAGCATGCAGGTAAAAAATAATTACATCTATTGGGAGTCGAGAATCTCTTCCTGCAGCACACACAAGAATGCACACATGCAAGCACAAGTTGATGAATATACTAATTCTCCTGTGTTCGTTCTGCATATTGGATTCAAACTGTTCCTCGTTTTATTTATGGCTGATTGAGAGTGGGTTTGGTTGCTATATAACTGCTACTGTGGAAATTAGGAAGACATTTGTATCTCATCTGCGAAGCCTGATATGCTGCTGTAGGACAGACCCTTTTATTTCAGGAAAGAAGTTCTGCTCCAGTTGTGTCAGTTTACTGAGTCACGTAATGCAAAAAGAAAGAAAAAAAAACTTGCAGGCTGTGTAGAATAATTTACTAACATAAACCTTCAGTTTGGACTTTCTAATTTAATTGGACTTTTATTACATCACCAACTCTCCCACCGGTGCCTTCGAAACAGCAAGCAAAAATAATCCCAACTGCAATGAAAAGATAAGAATTCACTCCACGCTGGGGGATAATCTCCTGATAATGTGTTGTGCAGCAGTAAGGTGTGCGGCGCAGGTAGCTGGTGGTAGTCATTTAAAAGTCCCATCACCAGTCGCACAGACAGCCTCGCCGCTGTGGGATTTTACAGAAATATTGGTCCTGTGAGAGACTGGAGTTACCAACACCGGTGCAACAAGGATTGCTCTTCCAAGAGAGAGTCACTTATGAGATTAGGGAGGAGAAACAGATCAGGAGCAGTGCACTGGGTTGAATTTGTATTTGCAGTTTGCCAACCTCTCCCCTCCTGCTAAAGTCAAAAATTAGTTGCTGTATTGCAGGCCAAGTATAAAATGTAACTCAGTGACACCTGGTTGGATGCCCTATATTTTACTGGGGTGCTGTTTTTATTCCCCTAAAACCTTTTTTTATGTTTGGCCACGTTGCATCCACAAACCTATAAGTATTTTATTGGGATTTAATGTAATAAATCAACACTGAGTAGTGCATAATCATGAAGTGGAAGGAGAATAGAACTCTTTAAAGTGTATTTGTAGTCAGCAATTTCAGGAAACCCGAAAAACAATTCTATTGCATCTAATTTAAAATAAGTCACCTAATTGTGTGTTATTCAATGTCACCATAAATGTCACTACTGTGTGAACAAACAGCATCATGAAGACCAAGGAACACAGCAGGCATGTTGGAGATAAAGTTTTGAGGAAGTTTAAAACAGGATTATGCGATAAGACAATGTTCCCATCACAGAGCATTGTTCAGTCCATCCAAGCAGGGCAAAGAGTGTAATAAAGTGGTAAACACAGCCAAGGGGCCAATGGTAACTTTGGGGTTGCAGCAGATCCACAGCTCATGTGAGGGAATCATTTGAAGGGACAACTATTACTCTTGCACTTCACAAATCTGACATTTAAGGAAGAGTAGAAAAAAGACAGCCTTTTTGAAAAATAAAGCATCCTACTGGGAAGATCAGATTTCACCACTGACTGGGAATCTGTTCAGGGACAGTTAGCTAAACACAAGACAATCTGAGGGGGAGGCCTAACGAAGGTAACAATAGACTTGAGACTGACGGTTCCACTCATGGCAGGACCACGACCATAATAAAAAAATTATTCTAAAATCTAAATCTAATTGAGAACCTGTGGCAAAATATTAAAAGTGTTCCTACATGCTGTCTAGGAACAACAGTTGCTTATTTTCTGATTGAAAATAAGCTGTTTTGCAAAGAAGAATGAGCAAAATCTTCAGCGTCTTGATGTGCAAAGCTGGTAGAGATACCCTAAAAGACTGACAGCTTCAAAAGCAATGAAGCAGGCTCCAATAAGAACTGACAGGGGTGCTTAATACAAGTGCACATCAAATTTTTCAGCTATTTTCTGTAAAACATTTTGAAAATGTGTTGTTCTTTAACCTTACAATTATACACTCCTTTGAGTTGGTGTATCGCATAAAATCCCATAATAAAAATGTATTGAAGAGCAAAGGTTTGAGGGGTATGAATACTTTTACAAGGGTCTTTACAGTGGGGAGAATAAGTATTTGATACACTGCCGATTTTGCAGGTTTTCCCACTTGCAAAGCATGTAGTCTTTATTTTTCATCATACTCTTCAACTGTGGGTGACGGAATCTAAAACAAAAATCCAGAAAATCACATTGTGTGATTTGTAAGTAATTAATCAGCATTTTAATGCATGACAACAAGTTTCACTGATGGGATACAAAGAAAATCAAAAACATTTTAGACAGATTTCAAGAAACTGCAGAATAACATTTTTTTTCCTAGCTAAAGTGAAAATTATTTTTTTCCCAAAAGATTAAAAATCTCAGTTAAAAATCCATAATATGTGGTTGCCAGATGGATCGCTGGTTTGTGGCAGAAAATTGTTTATATCCATCCCACGATCAATACGCTCCTTTTACAACAGTGAAGCAGAATTCATCAGTTCATGGCTTGGTTATTTATCAATCATATACATGAATACTTGAGTCCAGCCTTTCCATTTATTCTTTTTCTTTCTCTATCTATCTATCTATCTATCTATCTATCTATCTATCTATCTATCTATCTATCTATCTATCTATCTATCTATCTATCTATCTATCTATCTATCTATCTATCTATCTATCTATCTATCTATCTATCTATCTATCTATCTATCTATCTATCTATCTATCTATCTATCTATCTATCTATCTATCTATCTATCTATCTATCTATCTATCTATCTATCTATCTATCTATCTATCTATCTATCTATCTATCTATCTATCTATCTATCTATCTATCTATCTATCTATCTATCTATCTATCTATCTATCTATCTATCTATCTATCTATCTATCTATCTATCTATCTATCTATCTATCTATCTATCTATCTATCTATCTACACCATCCATCCATCCATCCATCCATCCATCCTTCCATCCAATTGCATGCTCCGTCATGGTATTTGGACAGTCTCTTAAACTCTGTTTTCCATTGATAATCTCTGAGCCATATCTGATGTATTTGCTTGTCTGTGCTGTCTGTGAAGCCAGTTTTTAGGAAGATGGCTACAACAGCTCTGATTGACAATGCCAGAGCTTGCTCTATACCACCTCCATGATTACAGCTACATCTTTGAGTGCACTGATTTTTTTTGAGTTGCCTGCTGACCACCCTGTGTCATTTTCAATATATTCATCTCCTTCTGGAAATGTTGTGCCTTGCAGAGGATGCCCAGACAGTCAAAATGGACAGGTCTTAAACTAAAAAAGATGTTAGATTTGCGGGTTGTTAAATAATCATGGCCATGCATAAATCTGACAGGAAATCAAAAGTAGACTAATTTGTCTCAGGCAGTTATAGAGATGTATCATTCAGTCTTTCTAAAGCATTGATATTGTTGATAGGAAATTCTCTTCCTTCCAACTAAAAAACAAAATGTTAAAATGATTTCAATTTTTTTATTATTATTTCTGAGGTCTAGTTGGGTTTTCCACCACACTCATTTGACCCAGCACCCCACTGTCCCGATTTTTAGGTTTCCGCATTTTGTTTATTTAAAAGACAACAAATGGACATTTAGAATAATGTTCTTCACAAGTTCAATTATAACTCTAATGTTCATGGTGGTAAGGAATTTCATCCAGGTGAAGGTGATTATTCCCGTATTTTTTACCTCAGAATTTAGAAGTCTAATCTGGGAATGACTTTATAGGCAAAAACAATACTGTATTTCATTTGAATATCACCATACACAGACTGCACGTAAATACTGAAAAGAGTCAGTCAACTTTCACCAATGCATTTATTTCACCTTTTACCCATATAGTGTAAATATATTTAAGGTCATCGCAAAAGCAAGGTAGGGATTTAACATATATAAATGACATGGCCTTTACCACTTTCTAAAATGATTTAAACCTAACCTGCATTGTACAAAACCATACACCACAGATTCAACCAATCATTATTAAACAATGAAGTCAAGATGGAAAGGTTTGTGAAAATCTAAGTACATCAAAAAAAAATGTATATACATATAAATCGCATAAAACCCTCAGATGTACTGCATGTACCTGTTTTCCATTAATGTACTTAAAATTATGTCAGAAAAAATAACAAAGTGGTTTTTTTTTCTTCACCACTCTAAACATACCAGGGAATACTGATGGACATACAATATTAGGATATCATATTCATTTTAACATTGTAGAAGAAGCAGGATTTAGAAATATTGCCCATTTCATATTTTTGTTTTATGATTTTATGATTTTATGAGTGCAGTAAATACAGTCGATTTACCTCAATTCCCACAGCAGTAAACATGGTATGCCTTTACTAGGTTCTTAATTTCCCCCTGACCAATTGCTGAAAGTGTTGCAGTTTTTGCATTAATGGTGCCTTGGGCTAGCCCAGGGGTCTACAACCTGTGGCTCTTTGGACCTTCCACAATGACTCCTAATAACTATTTTTTAAATATACTGTATATATAATAACAAATGCAGGTTTAAGCAGTTTTTCAAATTTTTCACAGAATAATTGCGATGCATTTCCACTACAGAATGACACTAAAAGTAAAAGTAATATATTTTTAGATCTATTTTTCCTGTCATCAGGTTGGAAATTACAGGGGTTGGACAATGAAACTAAAACACCTGGTTTTAGACCACAATAATTTATTAGTATGGTGTAGGGCCTCCTTTTGCTGCCAATACAGCGTCAATTCGTCTTGGGAATGACATATACAAGTCCTGCACAGTGGTCAGAGGGATTTTAAGCCATTCTTCTTGCAGGATAGTGGCCAGGTCACTACGTGATACTGGTGGAGGAAAACGATTCCTGACTCGCTCCTCCAAAACACCCCAAATTGGCTCAATAATATTTAGATCTGGTGACTGTGCAGGCCATGGGAGATGTTCAACTTCACTTTCATGTTCATCAAACCAATCTTTCACCAGTCTTGCTGTGTGTATTGGTGCATTGTCATCCTGATACACGGCACCGCCTTCAGGATACAATGTTTGAACCATTGGATACACATGGTCCTCAAGAATGGTTCAGTAGTCCTTGGCAGTGACGTGCCCATCTAGCACAAGTATTGGGCCAAGGGAATGCCATGATATGGCAGCCCAAACCATCACTTATCCACCCCCATGCTTCACTCTGGGCATGCAACAGTCTGGGTGGTACGCTTCTTTGGGGCTTCTCCACACTGTAACTCTCCTGGATGTGGGGAAAACAGTAAAGGTGGACTCATCAGAGAACAATACATGTTTCACATTGTCCACATCCCAAGATTTGCGCTCCTTGCACCATTGAAACCGACGTTTGGCATTGGCATGAGTGACCAAAGGTTTGGCTATAGCAGCCCGGCCGTGTAAATTGAACCTGTGGAGCTCCCGACAGACAGTTCTGGTGGAAACAGGAGAGTTGAGGTGCACATTTAATTTGGCCGTGATTTGGGCAGCCGTGGTTTTATGTTTTT
Source organism: Girardinichthys multiradiatus (assembly GCF_021462225.1). Lineage (NCBI taxonomy): Eukaryota > Metazoa > Chordata > Actinopteri > Cyprinodontiformes > Goodeidae > Girardinichthys > Girardinichthys multiradiatus. Next base: position 6,653,737 of record NC_061802.1, read on the forward strand.
TGGATACAATCCAGGTTAGCACCTGAACATCCCTTTCAGACAGCTTCCTCTTGCGTCCACAGTTAATCCTGTTGGATGTGGTTCATCCTTCTTGGTGGTATACTGACATTACCCTGGATACCGTGGCTCTTGATACATCACAAAGACTTCCTGTCTTGGTGCTCCCACCTACAAATTTAATTTACTACTGATCAGATTTATTTAATATTTGAACATTGCAGTAATATTCATTTATCTGATATAGACCATATACACCATCATACTTGCAAATAGGGCAGTTGTTAAGGGAGCTGTCACAATATGTTATATATGTGACAGTGGCAGCCATATTGATTTTTGATGAATTTGTGGGTGAGTAACATCGGACCTTCCAAGTCAGATGTCCTTTGGGAGCATTCCGGTTAATTCTTTCCAACTTAGCACAGAACAGAATAATGTTGATGTTACTTAGACATCTTGATTCTTGCAAGTTAGACTAAAACTTAACAAGCATGTATGTGTCCTTTCATACCACTGCATCCTGGAAGGAAAACATGCAGTTTACATATGTGTGTTTCAGTTTTTCCACAAAAAGCAAGAATAATCCCTCATACATGGATGGAAGTGTGGAAAATGATCCATAGGGCTGGAATTCAGGGTAGCTAAAGTTGTTCTAACATTAAACCACATGACTGATACTTTCTTTCTACCATTTTATCCCTGAAGCCTTTCAAATCAATATGGCCGTGAACAGGGAGCTTTTGATGGTTGTAATCAGTTTCCGTGCTGTTCTTCACAAAGCATTCCTCATGAAACAAAATCATGCTGACGGAAGCCTGGAGAAGTGTCCGATTTTGAATTGCCACTGGGAGTCAGGTGATTCAGGGGAATTCAGGTCCAGATTATTTATTTTTGTGTAGCTTCTCACAAACTCAGTTTTTATATTTTAAAGTTTAGTCACAGAGCTCCATGGGAACCTACAAATGATTAAATGACTGTTGATTCTGTTTATTTTGGCATAAATGCAGCCGAGCTATATTCAGGAACCTAGTAACATTTTTTACATGAGTGAAAAACAAACAAGTGCACAGAGGGAGAGGTGTGTGCTTGTGCGAATATTAGGTAAAGCCTCAAGCAATCAATAAAACAAATTAGCTGGGCAAATGAAGCAAAAAATGAGTAAGCCAAGGAAGGGAAAATAAATTCCATTTCTCTTGACCTTGTATCTCTGTGTATTTCTCTTCATCAGCCTCAATGAGAGCATTAGTCAGCATTTTCTGTTCTATTAAGGGGTTTTTAAGCCTTGTTAGAGGACCCACTGTAGAGAGTGTTTGGGTGTGTTTGGAGTAGCAAAGCACAGACTGTGCTCTGAGTCAGAAGACAGGAGTGGAACCAAATGTTAAAATGACTAAATGCTAAATGCCAGCTCAGTAATGAGAAACTGTCTGAAGCTGTCAACAGCCGCCTGGACCAAACGCTTCAGTTTGATTAAGACTCCAATCGTCTGCGTCCCACAAACAGAAAACAGACGGAACTTTAAAAAGGTCATGTTTTCAGGCAGAGAGAAACATTTGTTCATTTACCCAGTGACATATCTGCATTTCACACAGTTGTTTGATGTGCGTAAGTTTGTGGAACCTATTCTGTGTGTAGGTTTGTATGTGTATAAATCAGAAACTTCTCTGATATACATAAAACAGAATAATTTTGCTAATTATTCTGCAGTTCTTTGAAGTAGAAGGCTTTCATCAATGTCTTCGGGACTGATTTCATATTCCAAAACTAAGATCCCAGCATTGAGAGAGGTGACAAGTTGTAAAAGTATTTGCTGTTTTTAGTAGTTCTGCTTTCTGTGCACAAGTTTGTTATTTTGCTGTAATCTTCTGTAGATTCAGCACCCCGATGTGATATAAAAGGAGAAATTTGGCAAAATCATAGGGAAAACTGCATATAAATAAATATCCTTTCTATTATTATGTATTCATGCTTTTTATGCTTTAATGCAATTTTAAGTAGGTGATTTATGTACAAATTAAATAAACGTTAACCTATTTCCTTGTACATACAAAACACATTTTCTGAACTCCGAAATTACCAAAGATTTACAAATTGTTAAAACAAATTACATTCTTTAGCAAGTGTGCGGAATATCAATAGTAACTTTTTCAAATAAAAGCCGAAATAATATTGAAGATTAACTGTTACTTATTTTAAAACTGTTAAATGCATATCCTCCTCTTCAATACCTTCAGGGGGACATATCTTGAAAAATCCACTTTTTTAGCCCTTAAATACATTTTGTTGTGTATTTGGAATCTGTAGGAGTGCAGAAAGTTGAAATAAGTCTCTCCAGGTGCTGTGTAGATGTCTTTATATCCTGTTTGTGTCATATTTTTCAATCCATTCAGTTTTCTCTATCATCTGTTACACTTTTTGGACTATTACATCACAGTATTTTCTGCGGAACAGCTATACAAGGTCATGGACTTCTGGCAGATAAATTTAATGTATTTGCTTATTTCTCGCTGCAATTGCGTAGTCCAAGCTAAAATACACCGAAGCTGCAAGTGGATACGTCTAAATGTTTGGTTGTTGGGTGTATTAAGGCACAACATTTATTATACTCCCAGCATCAAAATCTCTTCGGAGTGACTAGTTAAATTTTATTGTTCATGGTAATGTGCCCACATCAGTAGGGAAATTCCTATTTCCCCCTCTTCAAGGACGAGTGCCTTCAGCAACCTCCACCAGTATCAAGAAAGATTTGCTGAAAGACTTCATTTGATTAAGGCGTCAGTTCTTTCTGTCTATGGAAACAAAGCAGTAAGCTGCAAATAATGCTAAAATGACAAGAAACTTTATTTCAGACATGAATTTATTGTGTGTTGATATTACGTCTTGGCTTTCTGCTTCTGTTAATGGTGTGTGCTGCTTTTAGCCCCTTTAGGACATAACCGTACTGCGTGTTTTGAATAGTATTATTACATTAACAGTTTTGCATTACTTTTGCTGTTTTTGTCTTGTTTCTGTGCCACTAAATAATTGTATCTCAGCTATAAAACTGCAAAAATGGCCGAACGAGTTGGAGTGGAACGCCCTTTGACCTGGAGGGGGCGATGTGAAGTGCCTCAACAGCATTTAAAGAGACTGCACCAAAACGAGTTACACTCAGACATACCTCAGAACAGATAAAAGAGGAGCATGTGGAGCTACAATAACAAGGAGTTCAGCCCAAAGCATTGCACTGAATGATTTAAGTGTAAAACAGAATAATTTAAAAGCATGAAGTGTCCTCATTAAAATCACCACTTCACACCACAAATATTTTAAGTTTACACCTGCAAGGTTTTTTTTGTCCATATTAAGGTGCTTTAAACCAAGGTATATGACAAATGTTTTCAGTGTGCAGTAAGTTTTGTTGACATTTCACTGTAAAAAAAAAAAAACAACCTTTAATCAGATTAAACCACTTTGAAGTTATTACCACACAACCATGTGTTTGTTCTAACAGGCAATTACACTTTGTGGTCCTAAAATCAAGAAAAACAGTCTGCAGTGAAAGCTTTCCCAAAATACTGCTGATCTCCAAACTCATGAAAATTACCTACTTCTTTCAGGTTTGTTATTATTATATTATTGTTATCTGTTAACAAAGCAGCTAATAAGTGATTATTTTATTTGTAAGATGATTTTAACAAACAATTTGGTAATCATATAAATTAATTCCTTATGACAAGTACCCTGTGTTTGGTCTTCACTACATCATGTTAAAAACATTTTTCCTGTCTACTTACTATTGAAAAATAAAGGGCTCTAGTGCCGCAAAAAAAAAAAAAAATATATATATATATATATATATCAAGTTAGTCACTCAATAGCTTCTTCATAATGTTGTCCAATACGATGGAATAAATCTTCTTATTGTTGTACAAGTACAGAAACAGCTTCTGTGATTTTTTTTTCTTTCCAGCTTAATGCAAAAACAAAATGACTGTGAAAGTGACGAGACTCCACTTTAACACTAAAGTTCTGAACCATTGAGCTGAACAATGATTTTTACTAAACCATAAACCTTTATGATAATCAGATTAATTTGGTCCACTCTTCACATTTTTATGTTGTCTATGTAATTTCACAAAATCTTATATTTTAAATAAAAAAATAGTTCTAGTACATTCTAGGAGGTTTTCAGCTAAAGTTGAAATCTGTAGTATTTTACTGCCAACTCCAGCAGCATCTCTCTCCTTAACAGTGCTTTCTGTAGCCTTCATTTAAGCATCATTAAAACAGAAACCTGCTGTTGGATGCAGGTGGCAGCCTGCCAAGAGGTTGCCTACTCTATAAATGAATCTGCACATAGAATACACTGATTGCGTGAGTCATGCACCCCACAGCACAATGTGTTTTGCTGCGTATTTACTCACACATGAACACACTGACAGGCCTGGTGCTCTGGTTCTGCCCAGTGATAGACCAGAAAGTTGGTTTTCCAATTCAAGGTGATGGATCTGACCAAATTCATTTATTTGTGCCTGACTACAATGTGCCATCTTAGAAAAGAATAGAATAGAATAGAATAGAACTGGGGGGTACAACGTAATTGAGGGCTACCATACACCACAATACAAATCTTATGCATTATTTGTATTTTTTTATATTTGTTCTGACCACTTACAGAATTGTATCATCTGTATAAGGAGAAATTTATGTGATGTTTTTTGATCTATGTTTTAAAACAATGCCAAAACAAATACATGTTGACTTTTTAAGATGATGTTTAAGCAAAGTGTTATCTGAGTTTATATCTTTGAGTATTTTTTATAATTTGAATCTGGTGATCAACAGGTCACACAGGGTCAGTAGCACCTGACAGCAAACAGGAGGTAGAAATGTGGATTTTTCCCAGAACAGAAGAGCACTTCTACACCAGGAATCCACCTCCCACCTGTGATTAAACATGTTAATAACAAAACAAAAGAAGATGCAGTATATAAATGAAACTATGCAGGTAAAGTAATCAGAAACCAATAGTTAGTTAATTACTAAGTGGCAATCAGAAACATAATCATAGATGAGAATCTAAACTATGCACAGTCAAAGTCTATATTTTTTACTATTACAGACCAATCATTTTTATAGTTCTGAATATTTAAAATCTAACCTTCTGCAAAGATTTTTATGATTTACTTCTGTAGACATTGAGGTCTAAACCAGTTACTCTTACTAATCTCACTAAAATGTCTTGTGTATACTTGCAAAGGATTGACTTTTTCACTTACTGACAGTGTGTTATGTTTACCGAGACAACTTACAAATCCAAACACCACAGTTAAAATGAAGTTTCTACCTTATCTCAGACTTTGAGTCACATGTCTAATTACATTTTAGCCTCTGTAAAAGAGGATTGCACAAATCAGAGGGCTGTAATTCCTAAACCCTATGAATGCAATTATAATACAGCTAAGATTCTGAAGTCAAATTATGAGTTTAAATCTTGACTATTGTGTTTGGTAAAGACATTGACTTTTTCACACTGAAACAAAAATGGGATACCCAGAAGAATGCATGTTAAAGCTATTTCTATTAGTCACATATAACTTTCCTTTGTAAAGAAAATGTGACTGTCTTAAGTTGTGTCTTCTTCCTACAAAGCCACTGGCTTGGTGCAACCATCTGGGCTTCCTTAGGTGATAAACTAAATAAGCATTTTATATTACTGTTGATTGAATTTCACAAGATTTACGGTGACAAATAGTATCTGTCATGTTACAGTATTTTATGGAGAGTTTATTATGCTACATAATTGCAGTGAGGAAGAAAAAAATCAGCCACCTCAGTTACTGTTCCCTGCAAATACAGATGCAGGTCCTTTGGTTTAAATCTGCTTTGCACACCTACAGACTGAAATCTGTTGTTTCTTCTTTATAATAAAGGCTAAGCTATGATTAGATGGAGAGCATCTGTGAACAGATTTCCTTACAGGAATGGCCTGTATGTTGCTACATCCATGTTTCTGTCAACTCTAACTATTTGCTATTTTTCTGTTCAATGTGATGTGCAGAGTTACCTTTGCTCCACACAGAGTTTTGCTTTTAGGCCAAAAATTCAAATTTTGATGACATTTAACCACAGCAGCTTCTTCCATTTGTTTTTTGCTGTCTCCCCTAAATGGCTTATGGCAAACAAGAAATACTACTTTTTACACATTTCTTTCAGCAGGTGCTTTCCCCTTCTCACTCTTCCATTTGAGACCAAAGGCCTTCACAGTACACTTGCTCTTATTCTGAGAATGAACTACATACAGGCAAGGATAGTTTGTCTGTATATCTAAACACAGGGTGATTTAGAAACCTTTACAAAAAAAACAGAGAGCATAGGATCACATTAAATACATCGCATGAACAATAATCAAAAAGGGGGACCCTATTTACCAATTAAACAACATATCAAGGCTGGTTGTGTCTGATTTTATTAAAGCCTATCAGATTGAAAGGTACATAAAACTAGGCATACAACACCAGCTTTTAATTTGTGAAAGCTTTTAAAATGTTCTATCATTTTCTATCCACTTTTAGACAGAAGCACAGGAGAAATGAGAAGGGTGGAAAATGTGTGACAGACAAAGAAAGGATCTGATGGGATGGGTAATGCAACAGACTGGCTTCTTAACTGCTAGGAAGGTGACTGGATGACATGGCAACCAGGGGAGACTAATCAGGAAAACACAGAGCAGCTTGATGAAGGACTAAATTTAAAAGCTGAAGGAAAGTGGCTGATAAACAGGAAAAAACACAGAGGAACTAAACTGAACACAAAAAGATCTTAAGTCGTTGACATAATGGACCTGATATTTGATTCTACCTGTTTGCACGTTAGCATGTTCTCTGTGTGCCTCAGTGCACTATCTGACATGCATGTTAGGTTAATCATTGGAGACTCCAAATGGATAGAAACCACCTTCTCAACGCTGCCAACCTCTGAGGCCATGTGTCAATAATATATACTGTAAATAAATGATTGAGCACCTCACTCATTATGTTCTCCACTACAGAGTTATATTTTATTCAGCCCGATAGCACGTTTCAACAGCTAGGGCATTCTTCTTCCATTCTGTTTGATAGCAGGGCTATCATAGACAGGGCGATAATCGCCTCTCCATGTTTAATTCTGTTTCTTGTTCTCTTTTTTTGTTTTACTTTTATTCATATTGCCAGAAAACAATCTGGACCTTACATGTATCATTGGACAGTCGAATAAGGCAGACAACACACTCCCACTACCAGTCTCATTTTAACAAAACCCACTTTGATTTCAAAGACAACACTTGGATGATAATGATGTGTTCAGTGGCGCACCCCCTCCAGAGTGCTTGCAGGCCATGTTTGTTGGTATTGTTTAGATGCATCAATCTCACCACTGAATAGAGTGGACTCCTGCTGCTGCTGCTGCTGCTGCTGCTCAGCATTCAAATGATCTTTCAGCCAATTAGTCATTAAGTTGAGAAGGAAGAACACATGGAGGATGGGATTTGTTTGTTTCAATGTGGAATGACCTAAATTCAGAAGGAAGGGAAATGCACACCTTGGCCAAAAACTGCACAGTTGCCAGAGCAGACAGAGAGGAATAAAACGTTCCTGCTGCTTCGTAACAGTGGCGGAGTTTACTTTTCATTTCAGAGTGGGTTATTTTAGGAGTGCCTTTTTGTTCTTCTTCTTTTTTAAGCTGCTGGGAGAATGAACACAAACACACCCTCTCACATATGTACACATCCCCTCACTCCCTGACAAGAGCAGAAAGCCCTCATTAAGATCAAAGACTTGTTTCTCTTAATTACTCTGTCGCTGAAGCCCTATCCTGCCTTGACATACACACACAAAAGGAGAAAACTCATTAGGATGGGGTTATTTTTAAACACAGGATCACTGTTTCTTGAGTTTCTCTGTCAAGTCTGGGTTCAAGATTAGGATTAGCATATGACCCCGTCCTTACTGGCCATTTTATTAGTTGCACTTTTTCATTACTGTCTGACATTCCACAACAATATGAACCCTGAATTATGATGATGCCGCAGTGTGGTTCTACATTTTTTCCCATAAGCATTTAAAAGTGCTCTCTGGATCTGGCGAGGATCACACTTACCTGTAAGTGTGCCACAAATTAAACCACAAAGAAATGAATTTAAAACACACCACATGGAGAGCATAAACAATAATCAGAATAAAGAACCAAAACAAAACTCAAACATCTACCAATCATGACACCTGTGTGATTTTTGAAATCTGTAATCTGTCTTTTTATGTTGCTTTCAGTTTAATGGGATCTTTTTCACTGACTGGCCTTTCAGCCCATGTCAAGACTTGGTACACTGTGAATAAGTAAAATCTCACTCTGAAAACTATTAGAAATACCCTGTCCAGGAATTATGCTGAAAGAACTAGTCCATGCATTTGTTACTTCAAGGCTGGACTATTGTCATTCTTTACTATCAGGAAGTCCACAAAATACAGTTGAAAGCCTTCAGCTGATCCAAAACGCTGCAGCAAGAGTTCTGATGAAAATTAAAAAGAGAGATAATTTCTCCTATTTTAGCTTATCTTCATTTGCTCCCAGGTTTGCTGGTGGTTCCTAGAGTTTCTAAAAGTAGAAGGCAAGGCAGAAACATAAAAAAACAATCCAGTTTTCAATGGATCATTGTCGTGTAAGCAGGCGTTTAATTACATTGTAGTAATCTATGACTTTTTGTTTTCCTGGGGGGGGGGGGACACGCCACAATAAAACCCATGACTGACTTTGAAAAGTGCTGTGATGTTGTACTATTAATAGGAACTACAAAAAGAACTACTGAGGACCATTAGGGTTTAGTGGTAGGTCGTTTGTTTTGTTTTTACAAATTTATATTTCAGACTGAGTAGAAATGAGCATTTAAAGTTTCACAGCCTACATGTAACAGCCGTTGACATCAAAATTATCTACGATGGGTGCAGATACGGAATTCTCCTTTTCTAAGAATCAAGGATAATCCTTGCATCTCCAGAACACTTTCCAGCACCGTGAAAACAACAAAGTAAACATCAAATGGATGCTCATGCAGTTTTTGATAAACAAGGTTCTAAATATAACTGAATGAATGAACACTCCAATGGCTGGACCAGTTTGTGGTCAAATGAAATGGTCCAGCCTACCATGGTTCTCTGATAAGCTCATCCTACTACTAACCCTTTGTCGTTATTTCATGCTAGTTGTATTAAACTGTATTTATTCCTGACAGTATAATTTCATTTTAAATAACAAGAACATGTAATACGGGCAACATCAGATATGGGTTAAGTGTCTCAAAATGTTAGTGACAGGAAACCAATGAATGATAATAAACCTTAAATCACTGCTCTTAAAGTAAAGATAATCTCAGCCTTAAACTGCCATGATCCCATGGACTCTGATTGCTTTTACCTGAATTCTGTAATTTTGGTCTTGCATTTGAATTCATTCCAATTTTTCTATTTTTAGCTGTTATCTTCTTATTCCATATTTTTGTACTGTCATTAGCTTAGCTCTTCACTCAACTCCCTTCCATTCTGTTGATTGTACTCACCTGGTTTCCATGACACAAATCACACAAATCACACCTCCACATTCTGGTTCCTGTGTTTCCTGTGTTTCCCCAAAACCCCAAAACATATCATATACATTTTTATTTTACTGTAGTATTTGTTGGGCTGCATAGCGGTGCAGTTGGTAGCACTGTTGCCTTGCCGCAAGAAGGTCCTAGGTTCAAATCCCAGCCGGGGGTCTTTCTGCATGGAGTTTGCACATTCTTCCCATGCATCCGGGTACTCCAGCTTCCTCCCACATTCCAGTACCTCCCAACAGTGCCTGTTAGGTTAATTGGTCTATCTAAATTGTCCTTAGGTGTGTGAATGAGTGGGTGCATGGTTGTTTGTATGTTGCCCTGCAATGGACTGGCAACCTGTCCAGGGCGTACCCCGGCTCCCGCCCGTAGACTGCTGGAGATAGGCGTTAACCCACAATGGAACAAGCAGTATAGAAGATGAATGGCTGACTGTAGTATCCGTTCATAAACATCACAAGATACTAATATAGAGGTGAGACCAGTTTGAGTAGCACTAGAACACTGGTAAAGTATCTTTAAGACTGATACTCTGGTGTTTGAGAGGAAGTTTGAAAGGTCAGAAATGCTCCCGTTTATATAATAGCGAAGAATCCAGCATGCTAGACAATATAGACTAATGTTATTTGTTTAAATTTATAGCAACCTGCTGCTAGCCCTTATATAGCTCCTTCCTGTCGCAGGAAGACAGATTATTGTTTTCACTGTTAAAACGAAGTTGTTCTGGTCTGATGAGACCCAAATTCATTTTTCTTTGCTGCATGGAAAACAATACTTGTGGTAGAAAACTAATGCTGCATCTCACCCATAAAACACCTTACTTTGTTAAGTAGAACGAGAAAAATATTTTAATCTCTAACAAAACTGGTAGGGATTTATTCCAACAGAGCTGCAGCTGTAGTGAAATATTATTCTGCAGAGTAGTCAATCAGAGGGATGGAATACAAATGCATTGCACCCTTCTCAGATTTTTAATTTTTAATCCTCCGTCATTTTCCTTTCACTTTACATTTACTTTGTCTTACTTTTTCACATTGGATGAATGAAATGATGCTTGTGGTATAAAATGATATAATGTGAATAAAGTTCAATACAAGTTTTACCAGACATGGTAAAAAGGGCAAAACTATTGTTGATACTAGGCGTTCACTTATTTATGACAATGACAAAGAAAAACTTACAGACTGCTTCCCTTTATTGTAATAACGTTCCTGAAACCATGGTTACTTTTTATCATACGCTTAGTAAAATATGTCTGAAGAAAAGCATTTAGGTGATCTTACAAAAACACTCCTACTCCTACCATTAATTACAGAGTAATACCTGCTGTATTGTCGGTCTCATAAACCACGAATAAAATCAAGGTGAAGAGGCTAGAAAATCCCAAATAATGCAAAAATCGCAGATTTTTCTTGTGACATTTTGAAAAAAAAAATCTCAAAGCATTTTTCACAAGTGATCATGCTGTTAATGGTATATTTTCACAAAAATAAAATATACACCTATTGTTTGTTTTTTGGTTGTTGTTTATTTTTTTCCAAATATTGTAACACCTGCTGTTACAATATAATATATAGGCTTCACTACATCACTTTCCTCCTCGAAGGAAGACATGAACAAAGCCTGTGGTTTTATTACGCTGAAGCTCATCTAATTTACTTTGTGCCTCTTGTAACATGTGATTATCTGAGTTATTGCTACTTTCTGCTCTGCTTGAATTGGTTGAAGATTATGCTCTGATATATTTCATTAATGCTGTAATTATCAGAAATAGTTCTGATGATGGGTTTAATGAGTATAATGCTTTAAAATGAGTCATACCTCTTATGAAATGCTCCACATTTAAAATCCAACAATGTATTATGAGAGTAGCTTCATAAAATCATTTTTGGAAGTTAGTCCTCTTAATGTTTAAATGGTTTAGATAAAAGACTCCAATATCTGTTGGTCATGACTGCTAACGTGCTGCCAGAATTATGGTTTTAAAGTTTAATTTAAAGTTAATGTTTTTTTTGCCTTTTCATGTCTCCAAAAAAGAAAAAAAAGTCCAAGAGATCAAAACAGAATAAAAATGCTGTCCAAAAACTGTTCTTTTGACAGAGCACAATCTTCTCGCAGAATACATCTCTGCATCTCCGGAGAGTTTGTAGTTTTTGTCTTTTCTGAACCTTCAAAATAAAACAAGCACAATAATGTGTGAGAGCCCTTGTGGAATTGGGACACCACAAAGTTGTTTAGGATTTTTCTATATATAGTATCTGTTTTCTCGACGGCTGCCATGGCTCACTTGCAAAATCATTTTAAAGGTTTTTCTTGTCTTTACATGTGTGCATGAGTATGAATCTCAAGTTTTTATATGAAATACAATTATAAAGTGCTATTGGCAGGGGGAATCGTGTTAGATCAAATCTTCCTCATATTAGTAGTCAGACTCCAGTGAAGTCATTGTTCATCCCAAAGGATTTCTAACAGACAACTGTACAGTTTAAAGTCTGTTTTGTTACCATGAAGCCCCTAAAGAATGTGTAAATCTGTTTACCCCATCTCAAAAACACTCCCTGAGTGCCAAACTGACAATGTGCATGTCTTTTGTACTTGCCAGAAAAGACCTATCTTTCTCATTTCACAATCTGCTGCTGGCAGTGTGTCTCTTGGTGTTTGTGTGTGCCTGTCCATATTTGTGCATTTGTATGTGTGTGGTATGTTGATGGCACACCTGCCACTTCAAAGCTCAAGCCAGATGTAGAAGCAGAGGGACTGGCACCCCAGTAGGAGGTACCCACACAGTTCAGTATTGTATTATTACATTTATGCATATTTATTCATGCAGAAACACAATGGCTGTGTTTCTGCAATGCTGTAAAGCCCCATGTCTTCATCTGTGGTCCTCTTTTGATGGGTCAGCTTGGAGAGGCGATTTTATACCACCTTTCAACAATACTATTCTTCCAACATAAGAAATGTTCTTAGATCCAGTGTTCAAAATGTGCAATGATGGTGTCTTACTTTATTATATTGATTCACCCTTAAAAAGCTCTTCATATAAATCATTAAGAGCCCCAAATTGATACGATAATTTTGGGCATGAGTAATTTATGTAACCCTCTCACAGGAGCTTCATGTCACTTTACTGGAGCACATTATGTTGGAAGTCAATACAGTGTAGCTTCTACTGTACTTTAATAGCTGTGGCCAGGCTCATTTAAAAAAAAAAAAAAAAAAAAACATGGCAAAAAATTTTACATTACATTTGTTTCTTCTTTTTCAAATAAACCAAACTGTGTACAATATTCAGTATTTTTTCCAAGTTTTGACAATGTAGCTATGAGGTGAGGAGGGAGCTCCGGGGTTCTTCAAATTCCCTCTCACCCATATGTGAGTATTTCACATCTGGGTGAATTATTGGGTGAACATATTGCTTGAAATGTTGTTATGGTTGAATCATTGTTTTTAAAAATAAATGCTTGGTTTGTGTGTTTGAATGAGATAATCTATTATCACTCAATCTCAGTGCTGGAGCTTCCTGTTAAAACAAAGCACCACCCTGAGCAAAACACTCGTTTTTAAGTATGGTGGTCACACTATCATGGTGTGGGAATGCTTTTCTTCAACAGGAACAGGGAAGCTGGCAAGAGTTGACGGGAACATGGATGGAGTTAAATAAAGAGCAATCCTGGAAGAGAATCAAGAAGCTGCAAAATACTAGAAACTGGGATAGATACAATTGTGAAAATGGTCGAACCACCTTATTTCTTAACCTTCATGTATACATTTAATGTATACATCTTCAATATGCATATCATGCTTTTTCTCTAAAACATTATATACAGCTTTTATACGTAAATACAAATCTGATCTAAAATCTGGGGACTCAGTATGTAAGGCTATGAATTTTGATGCAAACAGCTGTGCAAATGCTTCAGCATATTTATAGTGATCCCATTTTTACTAGAGCAACAGAGCTTTGATATTCCTTTCATGCATTAGAATGTTGCCAGGCTTTTGTCCATTCAAGTGGGGAAAATCAGACAGGTAGAAAAGTAGAGGAAGTAGAATGACATGAAACACACACATATGCAGGTACACAATTTTCTTGTTTCAGTCATTATTTGGCTGGCATTTCCCAGGGTTGCTGTCTCTGCAGGAGCTTTTCACACATCCTCCCTCTCAGCCTATGAGCAACACGGATCTGATGGGCAGAGAAGGAGGAAAAGGGAGTGCAATCAGCCAGATAGTTGGTCAGAGGCAGCCAAGCAAAGAGTGCTAGTCAGAGACAGACTGTGTGGGAGTTGAGCTGCCACCTGAACTTCTAGTTTACCAAAACTGAATTATTTTATGCAAACATCCAACAGGGATCAATTCAGCTGGCATAAATAAAAAGGTGAAAAAGGCAAGTATCCTTTAATGCTACTGACAGGATAGACATTTTTTTCTTCCTCAAAATCAGATACAATCTTTAACTTGTCAGTTTGCCCAAGTTGGAGTTTAAGCATAAAACGTTTACCTTTGCAAAACAGTTGAACTTCGTGGTGATAATCCAAAATGGTAAAACGCTTGTCCATCTATCCATTTTCTATATCTGGGGGAGCTGGTGCCTATCTCCAGCAGTCTATGGGCGAGAGGCAGGGTACACCCTGTACAGGTCGCCAGTCCATCGCAGGGCGGGAAAACACTTTTTCTCTGTATAATTACATTGTGTAAAAACCACTGACTTTGTAACAGTGGAATGCATTACTAAATGACAGCTCTACACAGCATTTCTTATACACATTGACCTAAATCATTATCTGAATCTAAATTAAATAGATCAAAGTAGAAACAAACTTGGAATAAAACTGCACCCAATCACAACTTAGGCTTTTTCACTCTCGTTGTTTCAAAGGACACTCACTCTTGTACCTTGGGATATGTCACAATAATCCATGACAAATTCTAACAGCCTGTCCATTAGACATGGATTAGGTGAAGAAATTGTCAACCTTAACAGAAAGATTCAGTACTTCCAAATTCTGATTCACTTCACTTATACCTTCGCTCTCTTTATCAGACAGTGTAGTCATATATGTGAGGATACATGGTTTTTTTATACCTGGCTGCAGATGCACAAACTAATTTGACCTACCAAAAAGTCATGTTTCTTCCTCATTCAGGATCACAGTTATGTCTGCATCTAGAGGTAAGAACAACTAACAAGCAACAATGTTTTATTGTTTTGTAACAAGAACAGCTGCATGCACATTTTTCCTACAGATGGGTCACAATACAAATTTATTTCAAGCTTAACAGTAACTATAGAGATACCTGTTTTGGTCACTGATCAATAATTAAAATAATATTAAACATACAACAACATAAACATACAGGTCCTTCTCAAAAAATTTGCATATTGTGATAAAGTTCATTATTTTCCATAATGTCATGATGAAAATTTAACATTCATATATTTTAGATTTATTGCACACTAACTGAAATATTTCAGGTCTTTTATTGTCTTAATACGGATGATTGTGGCATACAGCTCATGAAAACCCAAAATTCCTATCTCACAAAATTAGCATATTTCATCCGACCAATAAAAGAAAAGTGTTTTTAACACAAAAAACGTCAACCTTCAAATAATCATGTACAGTTATGCACTCAATACTTGGTCGGGAATCATTTTGCAGAAATGACTGCTTCAATGCGGCGTGGCATGGAGGCAATCAGCCTGTGGCACTGCTGAGGTCTTATGGAGGCCCAGGATGCTTCGATAGCAGCCTTTAGCTCATCCAGAGTGTTGGGTCTTGAGTCTCTCAACGTTCTCTTCACAATATCCCACAGATTCTCTATGGGGTTCAGGTCAGGAGAGTTGGCAGGCCAATTGAGCACAGTGATACCATGGTCAGTAAACCATTTACCAGTGGTTTTGGCACTGTGAGCAGGTGCCAGGTCGTGCTGAAAAATGAAATCTTCATCTCCATAAAGCTTTTCAGCAGATGGAAGCATGAAGTGCTCCAAAATCTCCTGATAGCTAGCTGCATTGACCCTGCCTTTGATAAAACACAGTGGACCAACACCAGCAGCTGACACGGCACCCCAGACCATCACTGACTGTGGGTACTTGACACTGGACTTCTGGCATTTTGGCATTTCCTTCTCCCCAATCTTCCTCCAGACTCTGGCACCTTGATTTCAGAATGACATGCAGAATTTGCTTTCATCCGAAAAAAGTACTTTGGACCACTGAGCAACAGTCCAGTGCTGCTTCTCTGTAGCCCAGGTCTGGGGAATGCGGCACCTGTAGCCCATTTCCTGCACACGCCTGTGCACGGTGGCTCTGGATGTTTCTACTCCAGACTCAGTCCACTGCTTCCGCAGGTCCCCTAAGGTCTGGAATCGGCCCTTCTCCACAATCTTCCTCAGGGTCCGGTCACCTCTTCTCGTTGTGCAGCGTTTTCTGCCACACTTTTTCCTTCCCACAGACTTCCCACTGAGGTGCCTTGATACAGCACTCTGGGAACAGCCTATTCGTTCAGAAATTTCTTTCTGTGTCTTACCCTCTTGCTTGAGGGTGTCAATAGTGGCCTTCTGGACAGCAGACAGGTCAGCAGTCTTACCCATGATTGGGGTTTTGAGTGATGAACCAGGCTGGGAGTTTTAAAGGCCTCAGGAATCTTTTGCAGGTGTTTAGAGTTAACTCGTTGATTCAGATGATTAGGTTCATAGCTCGTTTAGAGACCCTTTTAATGATATGCTAATTTTGTGAGATAGGAATTTTGGGTTTTCATGAGCTGTATGCCAAAATCATCCGTATTAAGACAATAAAAGACCTGAAATATTTCAGTTAGTGTGCAATGAATCTAAAATATATGAATGTTAAATTTTCATCATGACATTATGGAAAATAATGAACTTTATCACAATATGCTAATTTTTTGAGAAGGACCTGTACAACAATTTGTCTATGAAACAGGATTTAAATGCCAACCAAGTTTTTTGGTAACATAAGGTAAATAGACTTATTATTTCAAATGCTGTGGATCCCAGAGCTGGAGGTACAGCGCCATTCACAGACACATGTACCCAGGTGAATATGTTAAAAGTGAGCATGTTCTCTTGTCTTTGTGTCACCTCTGTGTGACATTATAATTACATCACAGGAAAACCAGAAGCCTTGGATTACTTATTGAAATCACAGGCAATTACGCGTCCTGCTACTCGTCGTATGTCGCTTATCTGGGACTGGGTCGCGGGAGCAGCAGTCTCAACAAGGACACCCAGACTTCCCTCTCCCAAGACACCTCTTCCAGCTCCTCTCGGGGGAGCCCAAGGCATTCCCAGACTAGCCACGAGACATAATCCTTCCAGCATGTCCTAGGCCGTCCCTTGGACCTCCTCCGGATGGGACCTGCTTGGAACACTCCCCGAGGGAGGCGTCCAGAAGGTATTTGAAATAGATGCTCGAGCCACCATAACAGCAAGATGGCGCCGCAGATGGTCGCCTCGGCGTGTTGGTGCGCATTGTTTTGTTTTGTTTTTTGCTTTACAACGGTCTTCTGTGATGGTACCCGGAGCTCTTTCACCAGAGAAGAACTCATGAACATCAGGGCTACTACACCAGAGGAGTTATTTCCCACTTTTCTGCCTACTGCTCTGGAATATTTGGACATTCTGGTCAAAGGTGCGCTCACCTTTGTTCACGCGGTGAAACGCCGGAAGAGAGGGAAACGGGCTGGGGTGCTGGTACGTCTTCGCCAGCGTGGACTACGAACACCGTTACCTGGAATATTTCTCTCTAACGTGCGCTCACTTCCCAACAAAATGGAGGAACTACAACTGTTGTTGGGGAAAAACAGGGACTTTTATTCATCGGCAGTTTTGTGCTTCACGGAGACGTGGCTGTGTGGATTAATACCGGACTCCGCGCTGCAGCTGGCAGGATTCCAGCTCTACAGAGCGGACAGAGACACGGAACTCTCCGGCAAAGCGAAAGGTGGAGGAATCTGTTTTTACCTCAACAGTGGTTGGTGCAACGACGTGACAGTGATTCAGCAGCACTGTTCTCCAGACCTGGAATCCTTCATCATAAACTGTAAGCCTTTCTATTCCCCCCGTGAGTTCGCTTCGTTCATCCTGGTCGGTGTTTACATCCCACCGCAAGCTAACGTGCAGGTCGCACAGCGCATGCTCGCCGACCAGATACTGAGTGTGGAGCGGACCAACCCGGACTCCTTAGTAATCGTCGCTGGTGACTTTAACAAAGGTAATCTCACCCACGAACTTCCCAAATACAGACAGTTTATAAAATGTCCGACCAGAGAGGACAACATTCTGGATCACTGTTACACCACCATCAGAGACGCTTATCACGCCGTCCCACGTGCTGCACTGGGCCAATCCGACCACATCATGGTCCACCTGATTCCTGCATACAGGCAGAAACTAAAGCTCTGCAAACCTGTTGTGAGGACGTCAAGGAAGTGGAGCAGTGAGGCTGTGGAGAATCTCCAGGCGTGTTTAGGCTGTACAGACTGGGATGTGTTCAGGACTACTACCAACAGTCTGGACGAGTACACAGAGGCTGTGACTTCCTACATCAGCTTCTGTGAGGACAGCTGTGTACCATCATGCACCAGGGTGAGTTACAACAACGACAAACCCTGGTTCACAGCTAAACTCAGAAGGTTAAGACTGGATAAGGAAGAGGCCTTCAGGAGTGGGGACAAAGACATATACAGAGAGGCTAAGTACAAGTTTGGCAAGGCAGTGAAAGAGGCCAAACGACTGTACTCTGAGAAGCTCCAAATCCAGTTCTCAGCCAACGACTCTGCGTCTGTCTGGAAAGGGCTCAAGCAAATCACCAACTACAAGCCGAAAGCCCCCCACTCCATCAACGACCGACGCCTCGCCAACGACCTGAACGAGTTCTACTGCCGCTTTGAAAGACAAAGGGACAGTCCTGCAACCATCTCCCACGACGCCCCCCAACAGCTGCAGCCACAATCCACCACCCCCACCTCCCCAACCTCAAGAGGGGCCTTGGCACCTCCAACCCCCACCAGCCCCCTACCCACGCCGAGGACGGCTCTTTCCATCCAGGAGAGGGACGTCAACAAACTCTTCAGGAGACAGAACCCCCGGAAAGCTGCTGGTCCGGATTCTGTCTCACCAGCCAGCCTGAAGCACTGCGCTGATCAGCTGTCTCCAGTCTTCACAGACATTTTTAACACCTCACTGGAGACATGTCATGTGCCAGCCTGCTTCAAGTCCTCCACCATCGTCCCTGTTCCCAAGAAGCCAAGGACCACAGGGCTTAATGACTTCAGACCCGTCGCCCTGACCTCTGTGGTGATGAAGTCCTTTGAGCGCCTTGTGCTCTCACACCTAAAAGACATCACCGACCCCCTCCTGGACCCCCTGCAGTTTGCCTACAGAGCCAACAGGTCTGTAGATGATGCAGTCAACCTAGCCCTTCACTTCATCCTCCGGCACCTGGACTCCACAGGAACCTATGCCAGGATCCTGTTTGTGGATTTCGGCTCTGCCTTCAACACCATCGTCCCAGCTCTGCTCCAGGAGAAGCTCTCCCAGCTGAGTGTGCCCGACTCCACCTGCAGGTGGATCACTGACTTCCTGTCTGACAGGAAGCAGCGCGTGAGGCTGGGGAAGCATGTCTCTGACTCCCTGACCATCAGCACCGGTTCCCCCCAAGGCTGTGTTCTCTCTCCTCTGCTCTTCTCCCTGTACACCAACAGCTGCACCTCCAGTCACCAGTCTGTCAAGCTTCTGAAGTTTGCGGACGACACCACCCTGATCGGACTCATCTCTGATGGTGACGAGTCCGCGTACAGATGGGAAGTGGACCATCTGTTGGACTGGTGCAGCCAGAACAGCCTTGAGCTCAACGCTCTAAAGACAGTGGAGATGGTTGTGAACTTCAGGCAGAACCCAGCCCCACCTGCCCCCATCACCCTCTGTGACTCCACAATTGACACTGTGGAATCTTTCCGCTTCCTGGGAACCATCATCTCCCAGGATCTCAAGTGGGAGCCAAACATCAGCTCCCTCATCAAGAAAGCCCAGCAGAGGATGTTCTTCCTGCGGCAGCTGAAGAAATTCAACCTGCCAAAGACTATGATGGTGCACTTCTACACAGCCATCATTGAGTCCATCCTCACCTCCTCCATCACCATCTGGTACGCCGCTGCTACAGCCAAGGATAAGGGCAGGCTGCAGCGTGTCATTCGGTCTGCTGAGAAGGTGATTGGCTGCAGTCTACTGTCGCTCCAGGAACTGTACACCTCCAGGACCCTGAAGCGGGCAGGGAAGATTCTGGCTGATCCCTCCCACCCCGGTCACAGACTCTTTGAGACTCTCCCCTCTGGCAGGAGGCTGCGGTCCATCCGGACCAAAACCTCACGCCACAAGAACAGTTTTTTTCCCATCTGCCACCAGCCTGGTTAACAAAGCCCGGAAACCACCCTGACACTGTCCCTTTCCCCCACACCCCCCCTTTTTTTGCTGACAGGACACTTGTAACCTGTAACTATGCGTTACATTAACGCTCAGCTTGGACTCTCTTATACTGGACTCATCTTATACTGCTCTATATTTACTCTCACTCACTTAAAACTGTGCACTTATATTTATATTATATTGTAGATATGTTTGTACTGTTTAACTTGTACTGTATTGCACCGACTACGCCAAAACAAATTCCTTGTATGTCCAAAAACGTACTTGGCAATAAAGCTTTTCTGATTCTGATTCTGATTCTGACTCCTCTCAATGTGGAGGAGCTGTGGCTCTACTCCGAGCCCCTCCCAAATGGCCAGGCTCCTCACCGTGTCTCTAAGCGAGGAAGCTCATTTCAGCCGCTTGTATCCGGGATTCCTTTCTTTTGGTCATGACCCAGAGATAATGGCCATGGTGAGGGTAGGAACATAGAGCTGAAATACTTTACCACAACGGACACTTGAACAAGACCCCAAGATACTTAAACTCATCCACTTAAGGCAGGAACCCCCCTCCAATCTGAAGAGGGCAAGCCACCCTTTTCCAGTCAATAACCATGGCCTTGGACTTGGAGGAGCTGATCCTTATCCCTGCCGATTCACACTCGACTGTGAACCAACCCAGGTGGGGAAGAGGGTCTGCCACACCCCGCCCACCCAGAACCCTCAATGTCTACATGCAACTTAACCCTTAGAGGTGAGCGCAGGCACCAGAGATTAGGGTAATAAAATACCCTACCCTACCATTGACTTCGCTCACATCAAAAGCCCTACATGTGAATGCTTGAAAATGTTATAAATGAATGTCTAAGTTTTACAATAAAATAAATGTCGCTTTCTAAGATTTTAAGAAGCTGTAACAGGCTGAATTAGTAATGATGACAGGCAGAAATAAAAAATGGCAAATAGTTCTACACAGAAGCTCTAACACAGACACATTTAGCGGAAAGAATCCAACATTTGACTAACATTAAAGAGTTAGAAAAAAATGCGATTTCAGTGGCTACACGGAGACTGTGGTAGTAGCAGGAAGATTAAAAGATTACTTTAGAGAAAGTGAGAAGAAAAGATAATTGAAATGGCTTGCTGCCAAGCACATACCAAGTCAGTGGGATATAAAGCCGACTGATGAAGAACGATGCAGGCAAGCAGATCATGTGTTTGTTGGAAGGATAGAGATACAGGGACTCTACTCAACAATCTGAAGAACTGCTAAACAGATTTAAAGTGAAAATGATTAAACACCACAACAAAATTAAAAAAAAACTCCAAAGGCTTAAAGATTCAATTAAACAACTCACCTGCAGCACAGATGAGGGAGCAGATGGAAAATAATAGGGTGAAAAACACAGAAATTAAAAGATGATTAATCATTGTGAAACTCAACATGATGTTAAGTACGCAAATGCACAACACCAAATTATACCATGCATAGAATTCTTCAGCTGAGGTCTGACCTCTGTAGACCTTTACAATTTTTAACTAAAAAATATCATATCCAGTCCAGGCTACTAATGAACAATAAAATAGCCAGGTCCGACTTTTTTCTTTTTAGTGCCCCTTGGTCCACGTTGGACAGTGCTGCCCTGGACAGCCATATCACCCACACCAAAAACTGCCACTAAGACCAACTCAAAGAATTGCATTATTGTGAGAATTTTGCATTGAAGTCAAACAGTTTCCATTTCATCACATCTGACCAAAGCATCTCTGTGTATATGTTTGCTGTGTCCCCTATATGGGATTTGACAAACTGCAAACAGGACTTCTTATGATTTTCTTTCAACAATGCCATCTTTCTTCCATAAAGGTCGGATTTCTGAAGTGTATGACTAAAGGTTTTCCTGTCAACATACATTCCCACGAAAGCAGTGAATCTCTGCATCTCCTCCAGTATTACCATGGTCTTCTTGTTCCTCTGATTGATGCTCTCCTTTCCCAGCCCATCAGTTTAAATGGATGACCATGTCTTAGCAAATTCAAAGTTGTGCTATACCTGTGCCATTTTTCATGGCATAGTGAAATGGTCAAAGCTTGTAATATCGTTTTCTAAATCAACCCCTCTCTACACCTTTCTCCTTGACCTGCCTGTTGTTTTCCTTGGTCTTCATGATGCTGTTTGTTCACTAATGTTATTTGACACATTTTGAGGCCTCCATAGAACAGCTGGGTTTATGTAGTGATTTAATCCTACACAAACGGACTATATTTACCAATTTGTTGGGATCTGCAGGGAATCTGTTTCTCCAGATTTTATTTAGGAATATCAGAGAAAAGGGGGTTGAATAAAGAGCCATACCAAACCTTTCAGATTTTTATTTGTAAAAACAATTGTGAACTAATTTGTGTTGATTAATGAAGTAATATCCCTGTAAAATGCATTGTGGTTTAGCATTTTTGCAAGGCAATGTACATGTGTTTCAATATTGTGACACACAAACTTTCAATTACTGCAACAGCATGCATACACACATATGAACCAACCTGCCTGAGGCATCTTGAGGTTTTTATGTGCCAGGCTGTTTCTCTGAGGTGACTTAGTTGTGCTTTAAAGTGCTAAGATCAAAGAACCCTGCATGGGTGTACAAATAAGCTAAAGGGCTAGGGAAGCTAGCTGTCATGAGCTTGATAACCAGTTCTTTGGGCAAGGCCATCTGCTGACTTAATAACATCTCGGTGACCCTCTCTGTTTCACTCACACACATATAAAAGGGAAAAAATATGCAAATGCTGAGAAGATTCAACACATGGTATGCAAGCAAACAGCAGCAAAGCTTCCAAACACAACAGTTGTACAAACACATTTGAATACAAACATGTGCTCTCACAGAAGCAAGTGAAGGTTATGATATTTTCAAAGCAGCTATACTATTATAGTGAAATCATTTTGTTTTTTATTAGTACAAGTGGCGCTGACCATCAGCTGGGAGGCAGGTCGCAGGTGCCCGACTGGCTGTGATACATCCTAAAGTTGGTCAAGGAGGTAAAATGAAGAGTGGGCAATGCATCATGACAGTCGAAGTTTGAAATACCACACATGGCATTTCAATCACATTCAGTGATTGAGCCTCTCTCTCATGCTGTGTGTTATTATTCCAGCTTTGGATTTTTATATTACACCCTGTGATAGCACTGTTCCTGAAAGTCAAATTGAAGCTATGTGCTGCCAGTGTCCAAAATAAGTAGGGCTGAATTAGATTTGTGTAGTTTCCAGAATGTTGATGAGTCCAGATGAGTTATGTCTGAATACAGAAAGTTACACAATGCTGTCTGGGAGACATGAGTCCCAAGTAAGACTACTGATGTTTTAACTCTGTTGTTGTTGGGTTTTTTTCACAACCCATAGATAGGTGTAAAGTTATTGTTAGGTTTATTATTATGCAGGTGACAAAATCGCTGTTTAGTGTGAAATATAAAAAAAAATATCTGCTACAAAATATTGCCAAAAATCCCTGTATATTATGAAAGAGAAAAAGTAGAAAGAGTGATCCAAGATTTTATGTCTGTATTTAAGGGACCCAAATGATTCAGAACTTTAATGTGTGCTTGTTACAGTGTATCCCCTAAAATGTGAGGGCAACGTTTTCAGCCATAAGTGTCTCCAAAACTCCTGCTGAATATGCTGTTGGTCATTTTGCTCCCTTCAATATTTAGTAGTTTGACCATTTTGTGTCCAACTTCTTTATATAAAAGAGAGACCTCCGTAGCAGAACATTGGAGCATGCATTAATTCTAACTTCAGGGATGTTTTGGACTTATTTCGACAACTGATGATTTTAAGTCATTTTCTGTGATCTACTCATGGTCTACTTTAAGGAAATTAGCTTTTATGATTTCAATAAATTATAGCTACCAGCAGGAGGTTTCTCACAGGCATTTTGTTTTCATCTGGGGTCACAATCTGTCATAGTTCATCACAGTCAACTGGCCCAAATGGGAATCAGAACCACAATCAGTGGAACAATGTGCAACAGAAAATATACAATTCAATCAATAATGTATGAGATTTATGGTACTTATTCATGCACAGATGTAGGCATTTCACTATTCTGACCACGGCTGTTGGAAAAGTCTTCAGATAACAGTAGATTGAGCTAAATGCTCTTTTAATTCTAAAGGTTGTGTTCTTGAAAACTGTCCAAACACCATCTTTTCGACCATGAAGATGTTATGATGGTAAATGGTAAATGGACTGAACTTTTATAGCGCCTTTCCAGTCATATTGACCACTCAAAGCGCTTTACCCTAGACCCACATTCACCCAGACACACTCACTAACACGCACACATTTATACACTGATACACAGATCAGTAGGCAATTTGAGGTTAAGTGCCTTGCCAAGGGGCACATCAACATGTGGCAGTAGGAAGGGTTAAAAGTGGAGGTTGTGAATACATGTTTTCGTAAAAGATTTTCCTTAACATGACAGATGGCTGATAAAATGCCTGTTAAAACTGTCTAAAATTGTACTTTAGTGGCTGCTGATTTTTCTGGGTTGATGCAGTTAACAAAATGAGCTGTTAATAAAAGTAACTGAAAAGTATGCCAGCGGGGGTTTCAAGTTGTCCCTTATTCTGTCAATTTTGTCGAAGTGGCATAAAGCAAAAAAACAATAGAAGTATTATTCATACTTACATGTTGACATCAAATAGATGGTGATATACAGGGGTTGGACAATTAAACTGAAACACCTGGTTTTAGACTACAATAATTTATTAGTATGGCGTAGGGTCTCCTTTTGCGGCCAATACAGCATCAATTGGTCTTGGGAATGACATATACAAGTCCTGCACAGTGGTCAGAGGGATTTTAAGGCATTCTTCTTGCAGAATAGTGGCCAGGTCACTACGTGATACTGGTGGAGGAAATCGTTTCCTGACTCACTCCTCCAAAACACCCCAAAGTGGCTCAATAATATTTAGATCTGGTGACTGTGCATGACTACATCCTATTGGATGTGGTTCGTCCTTCTTGGTGGTATGCTGACATTACCCTGGATCCCGTGGCTCTTGATACATCACAAAGACTTGCTGTCTTGGTCACAGATGTACCAGCAAGACGTGCACCAACAATTTGTCTTCTTTTGAACTCTGGTATGTCACCCATAATGTTGTGTGCATTTCAATATTTTGAGCAAAACTGTGCTCTTACCCTGCTAATTGAACCTTCACACTCTGCTCTTACTGGTGCAATGTGCAATCAATGAAGACTGGCTACCAGGCTGGTCCAATTTAGCCATGAAACCTCCCACACTAAAATGACAGGTGTTTCAGTTTCATTGTCCATGTAATGTTTTGGTTCTAAAATAGTTAGCCTCAGTTTTTCCAAAGCATCTAAAGTTTGTTGACTTTTCTTTCACTTTATAGTTGTTTCAAGGCAGGCCAAAAAAAATGAAAAAGTTAATCTGCATATAAAGGCAATGCAAGACAAACGAACTGTCACTGAGGGGGTACTCCAAATAAACCCCAAGCGGCTTAAAGAGCCATGCGGTGACATTACGTTTTTTTATAAAAAATATAAATGGAGTTTTGACAAACATTCAATCTGGAAGACTCACCCCCTCCTCTGTTCCGTCCAATGACTTTGCTCCGGCCAATCAGCATCGAGTCCGCATTTCCTCTTCAGCCAATCACCGCCCAAGGCTCTGCTTTAAAGATCTTCACTCACGGACTTCCTCGCTCTTCAAGCTGAGCTGCTACCCTCCTCCCCACCTCCACCATCTGGCTTCCTAGCTCCTCCCGATTTCCCTACCTCAGGCCTCCACTCCACCACCAGTTTGATCCCATGGGGAAGACATCTCTGATTCTATTCATAAGTCGTTCAATCAAGCTCAAATCATTTTCAGCGTTTGTGTCTTCCTCCAGGGTCCGAGCGCCAAAGAAATATTTGTAAATAAACTTGCTAATATTTTGAGAAGGACCTGTATATACTCGTACTCGTACTCATTGTCTTCCGCTTATCCGGGACCTGGTCGCGGGGGCAGCAGACTCAGCAGAGACACCCAGACGTCCCTCTTCCCAGACACCTCCTCCAGCTCCTCTGGGGGGAGCCCAAGGCGTTCCCAGGCCAGCTGAGAGACATAGTCCCTCCAGCGTGTCCTGGGCCGTCCCCTGGGCCTCCTCCCAGTGGGACGTGCCTGGAACACCTCCCCAGGAAGGTGTCCAGGAGGTATCCGGTATAGATGCCCGAGCCACCTCAACTGGCTCCTCTCGATGCGGAGGAGCAGCGGCTCTACTCCGAGCCCCTCCTGGATGGTCGAGCTCCTCACCCTATCTCTAAGGGAGAGCCCGGCCACCCTACGGAGGAAGCTCATTTCAGCATTTCAAATACATGTTTTGCAGCTCTCACAGGTGTATTTATCACAGCAGTTATCGCAAAGCCTAATCATTTTCTTTGACTGAAAGTAACTTTTGTACTTTTTGTGTTCAGCAGAACATTTTGCATCTGCAATAAATAAGTGAATAAAACCAGGAGTAAAAAAGGAAAAGTTAAATGAGAGGTTTAATGTTTTTTAAAAGAATTTCCATTGTCTATACCCACTTGTCCTTTCAGGGTCAGGGAAAGCAGGCTGGGATTCAAACCCAGGACCTTTTTGCTGCAAGGCTACCAACTGCACCACACATCAGCCCTTTTATCTGCAAATTTCGGAATAGGAAAAGGAAAATGAGTTTTATCTGCATTAGACTAGTATTTATAACTACTCAGCTCTTACACTAGCTCTCATGTAGTAACCAATTCTCATGTTTCATATTTGTTTCCCAAATTTCCTACACAATTTATAGAACTACATCAGCATAAGAATAAAAAAAAAAAGAAGACAGGCTTTAATGATTGAAAGTTACAAGAAATCACAAAGACTCCAAACAGCGTACCTAAATATTGCTTTCAAAAATGCAACTTAAATATATTTATGATTTTTTTAACTTTGGTATAAAAATGTATTTATTCTTTGAATCTGGTGTAGAGGTGGAGCATGTGGAGCATGTGCACCATGTGCGGAGTCGCCTCAGCGCAGCCATCCTGGGTTCAATGCCCAGGATTTGCTACGTGTCTCCTTGCCCCCTCTCTGCCCATTTCCTGTCTGTATGCTGCAAAATAAAGGCCACTAGTGCCAGTAATTCATCAAAAAAGAGCCCAGATTTCCATAAGCCCACATTTCTATTTTAAAAACATTTTTTGGTCTTGTGTTTCATTCCAAATTTTTGACAAACTGAATTTGGGTTTTTGTAGTTACAACCTATAATTGTCAGAGAAACACAGACTTGAATTTTATCCCTCTGTCTTGTGAATCTATTTCTGAGTTTCACTTTTTAAACTGAATTACTCTAATTGACCTTTTAGTTATATTCTAATTTACTGAGATGCATTAACAAATATGGAGTTACTGCTGGCATAACTGGTTCTGTTGTTCTGTTATATAGAAAGTATTCCTGTGCTTATGTGTTTTCTATGTCTGCACTGTTTTTTAAAATAATGCCCATAGATCCTTTTGTGGTTTCTGACCCCCAAGCTCCCAGGTAGAACGTGACACGGCCATTAATGAATTAATAAAGTCATGGTGGTGGTTGGCGTGATCAAACAAGGATAAGATGGAGCAACATTACTGATACTTTTTCTCTTTTGACAGATTACGTACATAATAGGCAGAAATGTCATGCATTTTGAACGTCCGACAGATCACCCACTATCGTTTTGTTTTGTCAATGAAAACTCACACAGGTTTCGTCATGTTCTAGTCATCAAGAGCCACGTTTGCTCATCATCATCTCGTTATCATCATGAAAAAAGCGGCGTCAACAAAATAATTTCATCATCGTTGACATAAACAACACTGCATAGTAATAGGCAAGGCTGGTTTAACTGCACAGCACCATTCATACAAAAGGCAGTTAAAATATGCTTCACAGAGTATATAAAAATACATTGAAATTTAGTCATTACATGTAGTGCTGTCTAAAATTAACCGTAGGCATACATCAAAAACAAATATATGTATGCATATCGTGCCATGCTAAAGTACTTCAAAATCTGAAAAATATGGCATGCATTTGTTTTCACACCCTTCACTCTGGTAAATTTTTTAATAAAAACCTTCAGAAGTTAGTAAATTAGAGAGCCCACCTATGTGAAATTTAATCTCAGTATTAATAGAGCTGTTCTGTCAAGGCCTCAGATGTTTATTGCACCTTGAAGAAGAAGGAACACAGCAACGGTCAGAAATAATATCCCAAGCTTTGAACAGCTCACACATCCATCATCTACTAATGAAAAAAGAATGACATCCTGTATGACAAAAACTCTAAGGTAAAAATTGTAAAGCATATAACTAAAAGCTGAACTGATAATACTAGGTTTGCTTTATGCAGCATCTGATCTTAATAGTAATGTTTGAATGTCTGATTTCTGATTCATTGGAGTCAAATATTTCCTCAGATTTGAGATTTTTTTAGAGAGTGTGTTCCAGAAATGAAAGTATAAAAACTAAAAGCGTCCTCCCTGTGTTTAGTTCTGGGCTTGTAAACACTAAGTAAACAAGTCCCTGATGCAATATGTAGCCCCAGAACTTCAGCCCCACTCTAAGCCCAGCCAATTTAAGGGCCAACCATCTGAAGCTCTTGCTGGTTCATGAATAATGTTATCTGGTTGGTGCATACACAACTGTGTGTAATATTATTTAAATCTTATAATTGTAGTTTATGTTTAAGGTTAGGTGTAAAGGTATGAGTTAAAACATTAGGGTTTACCGTTAGGTTTAGGGGTTAGGGCATAAAAGCATAAAAGCACATAACTTAACTGAAATTGGTAGTGGGACTTGAAAATGACAACTGTAGCTTTATTCTATTCCTCTGATGACCTAAGGGTTTACATGGTTAACAAAAACAAAATCTGAAATATTGAAGACCATTCAGTGCTTCAAGAATAAACATAAAAACCAGCTTTTTATTAACAAACAGGGAGCCAGTGGATGGATTTAGATTGATGTGATATGGCAGCAGCTTTTTTGCATGAGCTACTATATATCTCCCTGGTTGATTTTTTTGAGAAAGATTCCATCTCTCAATATAATACTTAAATGCAACTTCCTTTAGGAGAATGTGTGACTCCATCAGAATTAAAGTCATCCTCTCATCACTTCTATTTTCTGTTCTTTTCTCTTGTTGTTTCCCCTTCCACCCCAGGCGAATTGCAGTACAAAGTGAACATCAGTGAACCCCTCGTATCTTTGCTGGGGCATCACTGCAGCGTGGAATCTCTGCTCAGCTAGCAGAAGGGGGAGATTATTCTGTGCTCACATCAAAGGAGGTTTGTCTAATTTGGGTCTGGCGTTGTGCTGGTAGAGCAGGCCCTTGGTGCAGCCTCTCCTTTCTTATCTCTCCCCCACAGACTCTCCCTGCTTTCTGCTGCAGCACAGCTGGCTCCCGGTAACGCTGACGCTTAAATTCGGGGTTCTCTACAGTCAAACGTGCACACAAACACCAGTTCCTGTTCCTCTTGTATGAAAACACACAAAGACACACAACACTTAGGCAGCTCTTTTTTTCGGATATTCATAGAATTTGTTCTGCTGAGCGAGTATCTCTGTCTCCCTTATCCAGCCTCTGCTGAGGTGAACCTGGTTCAGTGAATAGTTGAAATGGATTAAGGAAAACGGATAAGCGCCGGACAGATGCATTGTAAAAGAAATCTCTAAATGTGAATATGATGTTTAGTGCATATTGTGTGCAATTTAGACCTAATTCATTGGGGACAAGTAAACAACATTTAATCATAGCTGAGTATAATTTGATGGTATTTTCAATATTTCAGTTAATCAGTCGAGGGTCAGTGGGTGTTCCTCTAGCTTTTATTTATCACATAACAGCATTCCTCTCCCTTACCAACTTTATCCTGTTCGCACTCTACACAGATCACTGCAACCTTGCAAGCACACCCTCACAATTTAGGGCAATTTAATTCAGAGTGTGAAAACCCACACATTACCTTCCCGGGAAAGATTGAAATTAGAACCTTTTTTTGCTTTAAGAAAATTGTGCTATTTTTCTTCTGGTGGATTACTTCTTGCTATATTTTTTTTGAAACATGCTAATATAAATATTAATATAATACAAAAAGTTTTATACAGGTGTAACATCTTAAAAGTCAGTGTCGGGCTAACATTTTAAATGTTAACTGCTTAACTTTAAGGCGGTCAACCTAAAACTGTTAACTATTTCTCTCTGTCTAGTGTCAGCCCTTACTGCCCTTCTGAGAGGGCAGTGTTTTCACAATGGGGAAAATCCTGTTATTTTTTTATCTGGCCATATTTCATTACAGTTGCACTTCTGGCAATTTGCTTAAAGTGGCTTAAATATACAGGTTAAAAATAATAGGGTACAATTCATAGATGAATAATTGAAAACAAGTGAAACAGATGTGTATGAAAAAAATAGACAACAGAGCAGCCAGAGTTTGGAGAAAAACCTTCAAAAAGAGAAAACGCATGACCAAAAAATACTTTGCAATGTTTGTCTGCTTATAGAAATGTAAAGAAGAGAAGACGATTTAAGACTTTTCCGCACCCTTTGTAAACAGCTTGCAGGCACACAGCTTAATCCTAAAACGCATGCTTACAATTTCACTTGAAACTATCTCACTTGGACTGCTGCTGAAAAGAAGGATATCACCTCAGGAATTCCCTTCCTTGTGCTGCTCTGTCCGTAAATGTCTACCTGCTGCACAAATAGGTCTTTGTTTTCTATGCTCCACCATCTAGTCCTGCTTGATTTTACTTCCTCTCCTCCTCAGTCTTTTGTCGTTTGGATTTTCTTTTCTTTTCCAAAAGGTGGTATTCTCCCATCCAACAATTGATGTCAGTCTCCAAAAAGGTTCATACAGTTTATCTGATTCTGTATTATTGTCACATTCTCACATTGCTCTGATGCTCATGAATGCACTAAACAACCCATTAACCTTACAAACTGAAATCATTCAGCACTTTACTATATTGTGAATGCATCCCTTGCCTAACTGCTAACTGGCTGAAAATACAACACATGCTAAAGATGCTGTTGCTGTTGCAAATGGTCCTGGTTTTGTAGAAATTCCATACACAGCAACATTTCTATCACCTATGTGGAGATGTGCATTTTGCTTGAATGCACTACTGTAAAGTCCAGCAAACACAATTGTTTAAGGCTTATAGTCTTTGCAGTCAAAGAGAAATGTGAACACCCTTCTTAAAGCTAATTGGTTGTTAATCGCTGATTTTGTCTCATAACTGTGATTAATCAAATGCGTGTGTGGGAGAGGTTGTCGGAGAGAGAGACTGTATTTATTTTTGCCAGTCTGCTGTGAGTCTGAGCTGCTGTTACAGAAAGTAACCGATCTGTCAAAAATGGTGGAAATAAAATCTGACTGCGTGGTTCCAAAGTGTGAACCCCGCCCACAACAGACAACCATGCCTGATTTTCTTTTTCCTATCTTGAATTTCTAAAACAAAGAAAATGTCTGGTAATAAATCAGTATATATACTACATATAATTTAAAATCAATTTATTCCAACAGATGTTTTCATAAATACTTGCTAAGAACAACTATAATAAGAATTTTTTACCATATTGCTGTATATTCAGTCAAGTAAAGTTTTAGGGTTTTTATTAATGTTTATTTGTTTTAGGAAACTTAAGTTAATTCAGAGTGATTTAACAAGACATCAGCAAGACCTAAACAGGGATTTAATTTTAGTCACAGGATGTTGGTCAATGTTTAGCTCAGTTCTGCAGGCTGGAACGACGTCAGAACACCATCACAAGTGCACAGTGACTCCTACTGGTGCAAAAATAACACTACAGTCTATACAGAAAAACTGGAGCACAGTTTAAATCCTCCGGGTTCATCTAGCGACTATCAGCCTCAGTAAATAATTTAACTGTCATCTGTGTCAAACCTTCAACCAATCTAACAGGAGATCACAAAGTAGCTCAGTCTTACCTTATCAATGAAATGAATTTCATCTGAGGATCAATTCCTTGCCCTCCATGCTTTTTGTTATTTGTAAGGATTTTGAAAGTAAACTGTGAAAGCCTACTAAAGATTATATAAAAAAATATCTCTTTTAATTCTAATCAGAGCCTGCTAATTATTAACGCAGTAAATTAGCGCTAAAATAGGGTGGAATACTTTTATGTAATGTACAAGGAGATTAAAAGCTGCTCCTTTCCAATGCAGAAGTGTCTAAGAATAAAGTAAGATAGACAGTAATATAATAATCTTTAATCTGTAGTCTGTAAACTGTAGGCGGACAATAGGAAGTAGGTAACAATCTCTAAAAGCAACAGTTCAAGGAAGGAATTCAAGAACATATTCAAGAACAGACAAGAAATCATTAACATCCATCAGTCTGAAAACAAAGTATTTTCTAAAGATTTGGGACTTTAGCAAACCACAGCAGGAGCTCTCTCCCAGAATATCCTGAAGGAAAATGTCCAGCCATAAATTTGTGACCTTAAGGTCAAGTGCACTTGGGTTATGCAGCAGGACAATGATCTACAGCACCTTAGCAAGTCCACCTCTGAATGGCTAAAACTAAAACTCAAAAGGTTCTGGAATGGCCAAGACATAGTCCACTTAGATGTAATTGAGATACTGTGTTATGACCTTAAAGTGGGAGTTCATGCTGGAAACCCTCCAATGTGGATTAATTACCACAATTCTAGAAGGTAGATGGTGCCCTACATTTTCTCCACAGTGGTGCAAAAGACTAATAGCCAGTTTTTACAAATGCTTGTTAGATGTTGTTGCCAATGATAGTAGCATGGTCAGTAATTAAATTTAGGGGACATTCACTTTTTCACATTGGTCTGCGCAGTTTTTTATTAAATGAAAGAAAAAGATCATGCAAAACTGATTCTTTTGTGACATCAAAACTTGTTTGTTGATCTAAAATATAGCGGCAACAAAAAAAAAACAAAAAAAAACGAAACAGAAGAAAAAAGGTAAGGGAGCAAACACAGTATTGTAATTGCAAAGGCAGCCATCAGTGACAGTTTTGACCTTTATTCCATTTGTGCACCAGAGGGTAAAAGTACCACTTGCATATTCATTCATATCAGCCCCTCTGTTCTCAAACAAACATTGTCCTTGGCTTTCTTTCAACATCCTGTTTTGATTCCAAAAGTCACTGGTTTGAAGGCAAACACAGAAGAACAAACTTCATTTCAAAGCTGCGTGTTAACTTTCTGTCCATACTTCTGCAGCCATGGACATCTGCACACTTCTGCTGCTAATATCTCTCATATCTCTTCACACTTTTCAGGTGAAAGGGGAGGGTTTTGTGCTGAAGCCCATCGAACTTGCTCCAATTCCCTGTAACGACAAAGCTGTGGAGAAGCTTTCTCGACTGGCCGTCACTTACATCAACGAGGATCGCACCGAGGGCTACAAGTTTGCCCTCAACCGCATTGCCAATGTCTACCTGCATGCTCAGGTCAGCAAAAACATGAATAGTTTGTGGTAACTTCAGCTGTATATAGATCTACTTTTATTTTTTTATTTTATTTCTATAACAGATTGCCAAGACAGGGCAAAAATCAGGTGTTAAGGTAAAACATATTAAAAAAAATACTTTCATTTATGAAGAAGGAATCAAAGGATTCAAAGGATTATAGTGTAGTTATAAATTATAGTAAAAGTGACAATAACGGAAGCATCTATGGTTATTAAAAAGAACAAAAAATATTTCCTATCTACACTTTAGTGTATTTGGTTCCTATTATTGAATTTCACTTCTAATATCTGTTAAAATAAAATCAAAGTACATCATTTTATGGTCTAAAATGAGAAGGTATCCCCTTTAAAGCCTCATAAAAGAGGACCTTTAGGACTGAAGTAATTGTTAATAAAGTCCGGGTCATTTCAGTAAAATCCTGCTTTGACAAACTGGCTTTATGAACTGCTGTGCTGCTGAAGTCTGTGGCCTAACTCTGAGGTGCATCACAGTTTAACAGACACAATTTAACCTTCTTACCTAAAAGCAAACAGTTGTTTTCAGGGTTATGGTTCAAATCAATATTGTACAAAGTGTTTTGTTGCATATGACAGAGATTCCTTCTAACAAAACTATTTACCTGCTTAAAGCTCATAAATCCACTAGTGGGTATTTTTCATTTGTTTAAAATTAGACAGTGGCATGTTTAATTTAGGATTTGTACTTGCATTGTACATAACAGGGACCAGCAGGCAATGTGTACTACCTGGACCTGGATGTCCTGGAGACCAAGTGTCACATAGGCAGCCCAAAGCCGTGGAAGCGTTGTGATGTCAGACCCTTCATGGAAACAGTAGGACACACACACACAACGTGCACAGATACATATGCTTGCACCTGTGCTGAACATCTCAACTTGTTGGACTTCTTGTTTTGCTATTTTGTGGAATGAGTTTTGTTGTTCTTATTGTTAATTTATTAATCATAAACCACAGTTTGCAGGCTTTAAAAGGTTTGGTTACGGTGGAAGGGAATTTGTCGGGATAACTTATCAAACCGAACTTAAAACCAATCCCAAAAGCCCAAAATGTTCTTACCCTAAAACACTGGACCTCCCTCTGGTAGAAAATTACATTAAACCTTGAGTCAAGGGCTGTTTGTTAAATACATTACTGGTAATTAGGCCTCCATTAGTCCCATGACTGCAAAAGCAAACGATGGGCTGTGTGGACAAAACATAGGAGGGTTCTGAGGGATATTAATTACTGTTAGTCTTATCAGGAAAACACAGAATACCAATTCAGATATTTAAATTTTTTCAGTTTTATTTCTGAGTAATCAGGAAATATACAGCGCCTTGCCATTTCTGTTTATATTATTTTTTCACGGCTGCAATACTTTTGTGGAATGAATATACTTTGCTCTAAATGGTCCCATTGTAGCTTTTGCTTCATGTTTAGGGTTCTCTGAAAGCTTCCCTGCAGCAGGATGCTGACATCACTATGTATTATTGTGGGACTGATTTGTGGGAATGATCTGTTTGCATATAAACCAAAAAGCTTAATATTGGTCTCCTCTGACTATCCCATCTTCTTCTACATGTTTGCTGTGGCCCCATTATGGCAAATGGTGAAGTTTAAATGAGACTTCTATGGCTTTCTTCCAATAATTATTTCTTCGTCTTTTTCCATGTTCTATTCTTCCATAAATGCCGGATTTTGTAGAGGGCACAACTTATAGTTTAACATTGTCCTACTTTAAACTTCCCTGTGTTATCCTAGAACTGCCTGGTGTGTTTACTGACCTTTGTTCAACACCTTATCCTTTTTCTTTCACTTCACTGTTATGCACTATTTTGTGTTGGTCTGTTGCATAAAATTCATAGAAACTTTGGGATTGTAAAGTGATAAAAATATTAAATGTTTAGAAGTGTGGAAGCTTCTGTAAGGCTGTGTAAATTAAATAGTAATGTCACGTTTGGTGGATTGTTGGCAGGACCTTGGGAGCAGCATGGTGAGTAAAGTGATTTAATAAATTACACAGCAAACTTACAGGCACAATACAAGGAGAGATACAGAGTAGGCAGAAAACCAGGCAATTAAACAGGGCAAATGACATACGCAGAGTAAACAGATGATTCCAACAATAGCGAAAGGAAAAGCAGAGAGCTTCTATACAGGTGAGAAGTGAGGAAGGGGCATTACAAGCAGGCAAGAGTAATCAGGTGAGAAAAGAGTAACAGCTGAGACCAATGAAGGGAGAGGGAGCTGAGGGAGAAGAGAAAATGAGCAGGAGCAGACAGACTGGAATACACAAAAAAAACTCTAACGCTGAATAGTTATAATAATACAAAACCAACATGAGTATGAACTAAGACCCTAATCTAAAATGAATGAACAAAAATGGCAGCACTGAGAAAACATTAACAATGATTATGACAAATGTGACATTACCAAACCTGCTTCTGAAAAGCCTTTATGGAATTTGTTGTGTTGCTAAAAAGAATCAATACCCAATTGATTTTGCCCATTGTAGCAACTGATCCAGGGAGCTACTGTAGTGACTCGGCTACTCTTAAAAATACTTAAAATAGATCTGCTGGTTCTGCTTTTACCGACGCCCAGTAGGCTATCCTACATCTGCCATGAGAGCAACTAGCATGGCCTAAGTTTTTTGTGACAGAATCAGAAATAAGGTATGATTTAAGCTCACAATATTTATCTCACTAGAATTAGATAAAGGCTGCTTCCACCCCTGATTACTGAACAAATAAGTTTCCTACCTGATCATGTGTGCATTGATAAAGGAAAACACTTTCCTTACTGTGGTTTTATGTGCTGCTGTAAGGTTCAGGTTCCTGTGAAGACATCTAACTCACATATATATCATTTAATATCTTCATATTTAAAATTACTATGTTTACTATACTGGTCACACTCTCAGCAATACATAGTGTGTTGCCTTTTGTGGAGTAGATTTAATTGAGCATTAATATCACATGAGTTAGAAGTCAAACTGGACTTTGAAATGATTTTAAGCAACATTCAGCAATTAAATATCAGTACTCACCCTGTTCAAATACCTTTTTTTCTGATTTGAAGATTGTTGTTGATTGATTGATTGATTGATTGATTAGCTGATAGATTGTTCTCTTTATGATTTCCCATAGTATGTGCATTAAAATAAAATTGGGTCCCTGAGCATGAGTGACAAGAGAACCTTGGGCTTCATTAGCTTGGGTCATCTGAAGACATTAGTTTTGCTTTGAGGGCTCTCTTAGTTGGGGGAGGTTATTTTTTGTTAAACATGCTAAGCATTTGTGGCTGTAAAGAGGGTGACAAAAGTTATTTTCTTTCTGATTCCTTTCAGCAAATCTCGGGTAACTGCAACACCTCCATTCTGCACACACCAGAGGGCTACTCCTACCTCTACAGTTACGACTGCGCTCTCGTTCCAGGTAAATACTGTGTGCCTAAGGCAAAACATATCTATACATTTCAAATAAAATATTACATTACATTTTGATAGAGTCACAGTGTAGCGTATAAACTGTGTTGCAAAACTGCTGTTGGTGTAACACTAAAAAACAACTGTAATACTCACTGGAAACCCAAGCAAAAGGACAACCACAATTAAAATAATATTTTAGATAAGGTTTTTGTGAATTTCTAGTTAAAAAATAAATTTATCACAGAATAGACATTTTATTCTGAGACTTACAGATGTAACTATTTAAAAAAATCATCAATTTATGGACAAAATCGAGCAAAATAATTTTTGTTACTGTGATTTTTTTACCTGTTTTGTTCACAAATTCATTTTTCTTCTTCTGTTTTTTGTTGTTATTTCTCTTATCAAGTAAACTCTGTAGCATGTTTTATTCGTTTTGAGTGTTTTAACCCATGTCTCTGTATTCTCATAGATCAACAAACCCTGATATTAGGTGTGCTAGAGGTGTACAGGCTTACTCAGGCATGCTCTTGTTGCTGCAGATCCGCCAGAGAAGCTACAGCAGACCTGTCCAGCCTGCCCGGTCCTGCTCGCCGTAGAGAGCCCAGAGGCCATGAATGCTGCTGGGATCACTCTGGAGTTCTATAAGAGGCAGTCCACGCTGGGTGCCGGGCTCGGTGTGAAAAAGGTCACCCGAGCTGCAGCTCAGGTACAGCAGTGGTTATTCTTGTGCAGGATAAAAGGTTCTGCTGTTGAAGTCATTGCTCACAACAATGCATAGAATGTTACCTTTATGGGGAAAATACACTGAAGATTAATCTCTACGTATGTATGGGGAGACATTACAGGCTACATTTAAGGTTCTTTGGGCCAGATGAAAACCATAACCGCTCAGAAATAACTGTGGTAACACAAGGCTTCAAAGGATCAATGAAGATTTTTACACTTTTATGCCTTGTCCAGCTTATGTTCAGTGAGCAAACATGGAACAAAATAGTTTCTTTGTAGACCCAATCTTTGTGTACTGCCTCTCATGGTAAATGGTAATGGTAAAGTGCAGCTGTGGGACAAAAACTAAAGGGTTATAGTCAATGACAGTCATTACAGGACATTACACAAAAAACAGCTCTGCTGCTGCCAGTACTCATGGATGTATGTGTGCAGTGTGTCACATTTTTTTATTACACAGAATGTGCCAACAAAAGCCATCTTTGTGGAGTACACGGTCCAGCAGTGTCCAGAGGGATTTACAGAGAGAGGAACCTGCCAGCGACTGACTCTCAAATCAGACACACAGGTACTTAGCCAGAAATGAACCTGTTCAAACATCTATAGGGTTGCTCTATTAGTAGCATATTCTTAGATTATTATAGACCATTTTCATACTTTTTTGCTGTTGTTTTTTTTTTTTTTTTACATTCCTCAGAGATTATGCTGTTGGAAAAGATTAAATTAAATGTTATTGTTTTACAGCTTAGTGATCTTCTATTGTCTATGATGTTTGGACGTACCAACAAAGGGCAAATATTTTAGTATGTAATCGTAAACTGAATATGTGGAAAATTCTTACCTTTATTTTGAGTACATTTAGCGAAGAATCCCACATTAAGAAATAACTGTTACTGACATAATTACTGTATCACCTTTAGAGGCACCTTTAGTTGCAACCAGAGGTATAATATAAGGTGTGCAAACAAATGTTCAAGGTGCTGTACAGGTCCTTCTCAAAAAATTAGCATATTGTGATAAAGTTCATTATTTTCCATAATGTCATGATGAAAATTTAACATTCATATATTTTAGATTCATTGCACACTAACTGAAATATTTCAGGTCTTTTATTGTCTTAATACGGATGATTTTGGCATACAGCTCATGAAAACCCAAAATTCCTATCTCACAAAATTAGCATATCATTAAAAGGGTCTCTAAATGAGCTATGAACCTAATCATCTGAATCAACAAGTTAACTCTAAACACCTGCAAAAGATTCCTGAGGCCTTTAAAACTCCCAGCCTGGTTCATCACTCAAAACCCCAATCATGGGTAAGACTGCCAACCTGACTGCTGTCCAGAAGGCCACTATTGACACCCTCAAGCAAGAGGGTAAGACACAGAAAGACATTTCTGAACGAAAAGGCTGTTCCCAGAGTGCTGTATCAAGGCACCTCAGTGGGAAGTCTGTGGGAAGGAAAAAGTGTGGCAGAAAACGCTGCACAACGAGAAGAGGTGACCGGACCCTGAGGAAGATTGTGGAAAAGGGCCGATTCCAGACCTTGGGGGACCTGCGGAAGCAGTGGACTGAGTCTGGAGTAGAAACATCCAGAGCCACCGTGCACAAGCGTGTGCAGGAAATGGGCTACAGGTGCCGCATTCCCCAGACCTGGGCTACAGAGAAGCAGCACTGGACTGTTGCTCAGTGGTCCAAAGTACTTTTTTCGGATGAAAGCAAATTCTGCATGTCATTCGGAAATCAAGGTGCCAGAGTCTGGAGGAAGACTGGGGAGAAGGAAATGCCAAAATGCCAGAAGTCCAGTGTCAAGTACCCACAGTCAGTGATGGTCTGGGGTGCCGTGTCAGCTGCTGGTGTTGGTCCAATGTGTTTTATCAAGGGCAGGGTCAATGCAGCTAGCTATCAGGAGATTTTGGAGCACTTCATGCTTCCATCTGCTGAAAAGCTTTATGGAGATGAAGATTTCATTTTTCAGCACGACCTGGCACCTGCTCACAGTGCCAAAACCACTGGTAAATGGTTTACTGACCATGGTATCACTGTGCTCAATTGGCCTGCCAACTCTCCTGACCTGAACCCCATAGAGAATCTGTGGGATATTGTGAAGAGAGCGTTGAGAGACTCAAGACCCAACACTCTGGATGAGCTAAAGGCCGCTATCGAAGCATCCTGGGCCTCCATAAGACCTCAGCAGTGCCACAGGCTGATTGCCTCCATGCCACGCCGCATTGAAACAGTCATTTCTGCAAAAGGATTCCCGACCAAGTATTGAGTGCATAACTGTACATAATTATTTGAAGGTTGACGTTTTTTGTATTAAAAACACTTTTCTTTTATTGGTCGGATGAAATATGCTAATTTTGTGAGATAGGAATTTTGGGTTTTCATGAGCTGTATGCCAAAATCATCCGTATTAAGACAATAAAAGACCTGAAATATTTCAGTTAGTGTGCAATGAATCTAAAATATATGAATGTTAAATTTTCATCATGACATTATGGAAAATAATGAACTTTATCACAATATGCTAATATTTTGAGAAGGACCTGTATAATTGACAACAACTTCGACAACCTCAGTCAACAATTTAAATAGATATAAAATAAGAGAACTAATATATGACAAAGTGACACTAAACAAAGATAGAATACTTGCTGTGCATTACTTTGTTCTATGAATAGATAAAATGAAATTGTCACTGAGTGTACACAATGCTCCCAAACCCTCCTGACAGTGTGAAGCTAATTAATGTTGTTGCTAAAGCTTCAGTGTGCATCTTGTTTGCTGTCACCTGAGCAGCTCCTGGATGTGTTATTTTTTAATATGACAGGTGACTCTCTATTTTTAAACCTTATGCTGTTAACAGTCTTCAGTCAATGACTCTTGTATTTTGTAACTGTGACAGGATTTAGCTTTATTCCAATGCTCCATCTGAACATTTCAACAATAAATAATTTTTAAAACATTTCTTTTTTTCTCTCCCTCAGACTGCAGGTTTCTGTAAGGGGTCTGTGTATGGAGATTTTAGCAAACACCCTGATGTTCAGGTGTCCTGTGAGATGTATAAAATACAGGTACAGTATAAAAAACAGAAAATATTATATTGCTGTATTTTATTTTAATTTCCATTAAAAACAACACAAAATATAAATAGTATATTTTAAATAAAGAGGAAACATAGAAGCCTGCTTACATTTTTCAACAAAAAAAAAATTTGTATCCCATTTTTTTACATTCAATATCTTAAATAAACAAAATGGCAATAGAGATAAAAAAAAGTAATGTACCATGAAATTACATTGCATTACATTGTCCACAATCAGACACACAAATAAATAATTCAATTGTTATTTATGTATGGAGTGTTTTGAACAAAACTAGGAATAGCTTTAAAAATAGGATGGGTCAGTGGACGGGACTTACATGACAATACCCAAAGGTGATTGGTACTTGCTGTGCAGATTAATGCACCAGAATTTGCATTCCCGCTATGTAAAAATGTAATTACGTTACATCTACACTATCTACATTTATACTGTATATATATATATTTTTTTTTATGCATTACTTTGTGTGATTTTTTTAGTGCAACCATCAAATTTTTCCCCTGTATTTAACATTAAATGAATGAGGCCCTTTTTGTTGCATGTCAGAATAAGCTGGTGATGTAATAATTGCCGTAGAATTGCATCTGTTTGTTTGCAGAATGTTGACATGGTCCAACCAGTGAAACCGCAGATTCACGACCTTTCCAAAGACCTTGTGATCCCAACCTTTCCATCTCTGCCTGATGACCTGCAGCCCATTCCCTCTGACCCTCTGACTCCCACTGCTGCTCAGCCAGATTTCTTTGGCCCAGCAGATATACCCTCTCTTCCTTCAGAACCCCCTATTGTGGTTAACCCCTCAGTCCCTCTCACCTCTTCTTCTAGTGAGTCTGATGAGAGCATGGTAAACCAACAACAGCAGACTCTGGATTCATCCTCTGAGGAAATGGGAGGTCCAGTGGCCCGGCGTCCACCATTTAACTTCCTCTACCGTAGGCATAACCGTGAGAAGCGGCAGAGCTTGACGGAGACCTCTCCCTCACACCAACCAGTCTTCTTGTCTGATTTCCCCAGCGGACCATCTCCGTTTCGATCCTGTCCTGGACCGGCTCGATATTCCACAGTGTAACCAGTTCTTCCTTGCTCAGAAATCCATTTACTCATGTATGATTTACCCACTGAGAGCTTGAACCGATAAACTGCTCCAATCCCTGTCACTGGAGGCTTGTAATAATTTGTGCTAATGAGAAGAAAGCATTTTTTTTCACCGTGGCCTTGAAGCGACCTCTCAGCAGCTTCTGTACTGTTGCTCCCAAAGCAGCTCAAACATGAATTTAAAAATGGCTACACACACTTGAAAATTTAATAAATATCCAGTAAACTACTTGAATATAAGACAGAAGTTTGGATTTATTTTCTCTAATTTTGTCTACAAATATTGTTTTAGACCTGAAAATCTCAACTGCTGGTTTATTTAGCTTGATTTTAAGTTTCTTTAGCTTTATTTTAACACATTTCTACAATTGCTTACCTTGTTTTAAAATTGTTTTCTGGTATATCCTGTCTTTATTCCTAACACTTTAGAGACATACTTAGAAATGTAACAAAAATGTGAGCATTTGCTTTTGTAAATAACAAAAAAACATTTATAGTACAATTTATTACATATATGGTGTAATACATAATACCTTTAATTTGAGTACCTTTACTCAGTTGAAAACAAATTTAACATTAACAGTGAATAGTTTGTTTTTAATCACAGTGCTACAGTTTTTTGGACATCTACCAACCACTATACCATAAGCCTAACTGAAACATTGTTTGACATTTTTCAACCAATTTCACTGCTTAGGGAGATTTAATCAGTCATTTATGGCTATCTGTGTCCATGTAGTATAACTCGAACATGATGCCCCTATTAGTCTGACAGAATGGGACAGATAAGAGAACACGTGATTTGAATGAGGCAGATGTGTAATCATCTTCATAAGTCAAAAAATGGCTACAAGAGAAAAGCTATTCACCGAAACCTGCCAATATCTACAGTCAGGGCAAATATTTAAAAGGTTTAAAAGAGCTGGAAGGCTGACCAAAGACCAAAGTTTATCTTACCACCATAAACAGTGCAGGGCCATCAGGTCACCAGAAGAACCACTTAACCATTCCATTCCAAATGTAAACATATGGAGTTTACTAAATGCTTTTTCAACTAACTCCACGCAGAAGAATTTGGATTGGACATGGGCAAGGATCAAAAGATGATTATATCAAAAAGCGCCTCATCCTCACTGTTAAGTACAGCAGAAAATCTGTGATCCTGTGGGTCTAGTTCTCTTCTAAAAGCCCTAAGAACCTTGTTTAGAAGATATTGTATCACTCCTTGAACCCTCAGAGTATTTTAATAAAAAACCCAGTAAGTTCTGTCAGAAAACTGGAAATAGGCGGAGCACACAGG
The DNA here is from genome assembly GCF_021462225.1 of Girardinichthys multiradiatus. Taxonomy (NCBI): domain Eukaryota; kingdom Metazoa; phylum Chordata; class Actinopteri; order Cyprinodontiformes; family Goodeidae; genus Girardinichthys; species Girardinichthys multiradiatus. The sequence goes on from NC_061802.1 coordinate 6,696,988, forward strand.
GAAATGGTTCAATGGACACAAATTCAATGTTCGCCAATGTTTATCAGTTTCCGAATATAAATCTTTTAGAACCCCTATGGCTGTTACCTCAAGTAGAAAATGCTTGATAGAGGAGACATGACTCTGGATTATCTCGAATGGAACAAAGAATGGTGGAAAATCCTTTCCTCTGTAAACTCCAACCTTGTGAAATTTAATTTGAGAAAACCATGTCTTGTCACATGGCCATTAGTGTGTGAATAAGTGTTGCACAAGTGAGTTTTAAAATAATATTGTGGGAGACGCCCCTCCCCTCTAGTTTCCCACTGAAAAGTGGAAATCCAAGCAAAGTGGTAAAACCACAAAGTATATATATAACTTCGACTTGAGATCTCTTTTTATATTTAAAATGAGTCACTGTCTTCAGACATACGTGGGTTTGATTATGTCTTTCTCTCATCTGTTCGATAGCAAGTCAGAAACAATGGGACAATGGGAGAAAATATTTGAATAACCACATTCATTGGGAGGTAGAATCAAACAAATCATACTGAGAGGCTTTGTAAATACAATACAGTTGTTAAGAAACCCCACAGGCCATGATTCAAAGGTGTTTCAATATGTGAGGGATTGTGCATAAAAGCAAACAACCAATAAATTGAAGACATGTTGTCTCGAAGATAAATGAAAAGGATTAGATACTACATGTGTTCTTTAAACTCCATTAAAATTTGAATTGTTAACACTGAAGTAGAAGCTAGAGTGAAGGTTATGGTAGTATTGAAATGCAAAAAAAAAAAATAGATAAGAAACAATATTTTTCCCAAAAACACAAACCAATGAATTAACTTTTAATTTTGAAACTAGGAGGAAACCTCCTGACCCTCTTATTTCTTTCTGTGCTGATAAAACCACCAAAGCAGTGGAATGAGGAACATTCAGTAGGATTGTTTTCCTTTTGGTTTCATAAACCCTTTTCCAGTCGATTCCACACTGTTTGATATACCAAGATTAGTCTCTAACAGTGATTCTCCTTTTAGGTTGTGATTTTAAAAAAAGCCGATGTATTATAACTGACCTGTTAATCTTTTTTTTTTTTTTTTTTTACATACACACAGAGGTAAACGTATACAATTAAATCTGAGTCATTATGATGATTGTGAAATGCTGAATCCTGAACTGGACATAACCGAAAGTAAATAGAAAAATAAAAAAACAAATAAGTAAATAGAAATGAACTATACCCTTCTTGAATTTGAAGGAATATTTTACACCAACAAAGCACATTCAACATATTATTAACAGAAAATAAGTTTGTATCTTTTGTAGCCTGCCACGTTTTATCCATGATTTACAAAAATATGTTTACAATCAAAATTCAGATGCTTTTATGGTTTTCCTCCAGTTAACATGACTAAATTTTAGCCTGTTTCAATACAGTTTTAGTTTTTTTCTGTTCTTTGCTATTTTTTTGTGCAAACAAAAACAACAATTTGCAGTAAAGCCGAAATTGGTGTAAGTAATTTCACCCCTTACTTATTTCATATTCTTTTAGTACCCTATTCTCTTACCAAATATTATTTGCATAAGAGCAGAATCACAGTTTAGTGTACTTGTTAAGGATCTGGGGCTCTGCGTTGATGCCATTGCACTTTCTAATACTTATAAATCTGCTTCAGTAATGAGTGTTTATAATTTTCTGCACATGTAACACATCTCACATTGTCTTATTCTTCCTCCTTTTTTTTTGTTTTTTGTTTAAGCTATTTATTCCACAGCCACTGTTCCTTATAACAATGGTGTCATCAACGTTTAAAAAAATCTAATCTTTCATCAGTACCAGAAAAAGTCTTGAAAACTGCAATAGGACACAATACTGGAGGGTCAAAATGACTAAACCCCGTCAGGACCAAAATAATTTGGAAACAGGGTGAAATAACGTGAAATTAACAATTAACATTAAATTCCAGGAAAAAAATAAAAACTTATACTAGAAATAATGAAACAAATACTGCCTGGACACGGCAGATGGCGAAAGTGAGCGTTAAAATGCAGCTACTACCAGAGCATGCAGTTGCCAGTAAATCACTTCAGGATCGTTGTTATGAAAGATGACTCAGTAGAAGTTTACTCATCTCACTCCTCCCCGTTAACGTCACTTTCAAATCATAAACGCGTGGTCGCCGGATGGGCAATTACAGAACTTCCCACTGCTCCTGAAGGCAGCAGCCCTCAGATCCTAATTGAAGTCAGATTGTAGCGGCGAGGAGGGGCTTCTACTTCTGCTTTCCGGCGGGACAGTGTAGCTGTTTTCCTCCCAGATGGACGAGTGAGTAGTTGTGAAAAACTTTTAGAAAATCACAATGACTTCTTTTTAACGGTTCTCACTCGAGACAATTGTTTTCTTGAAGCTGGAGGCATTCCTGTGGGATCTTCGCCGATCTCCCTTTCAGGTAGGTGAAACTTTTTACCGTTGTTTGCTTGTTTTGCTCTCTGTTAAACGTTTGTATGTCAACATCTGCCAAACAGGGGAAATGTTTCTTTGCGTCTCGGGGAACAGCAACATGTCGCCACATGTAAAGAGATCGAGTCATTTCCAGCTTCCCATGAAATTATTTCTCTAACAGTAAACACAGAGAAGTCGGTGATTCATAATTCTGAACAAGGAAAACAACTTTACCTTTAACGTTTCTCACATTCTTGCTGTGCAAACTATACAAAAACCAACGTTTGAACACTGATGCTATTTGTTTGGTCAAGGTCATTTATTTTCATTACAAAACTGTTTACTATTATGATCTTGAAGCCAAATGATTTTATTCAATTTTTTTTTCTTTCCTCTCTCTAAACTGGGACTGGTTTTACAGTCTCTAATGATGGTTTCTCATAAGTTTCTTGAAAAAAGGAAAATGGTTGGCCCTCTAAAGAGCACCATTTAATTGAAGAGGGCCTTATTGGGCGTAGTTATGGTGTAGAATGCCACATTAGGCCTTTTATTAAGCAACTTTGTAACTTTGGTTGTCTAACAGAGGACTTCACTTGCATAGCTATTTTCATTTTTTTGCTCTTGTTATGTGTTATTTAAATAAAGAGGTCGTTTTAACACGAGAAAACATTGTTGCAATAACATTAGTAACTTAGTTTTTAGAGAAGTAATACCCAATGCCTTGTGGACGTATTTACATCCCTTGAACTTTTTCTCATTTGTTTCTGTTACACGTCTCCCTTCAACATGTTCTGTGGGGCTAGAGCAACACAAAGTAGCACATCATTGTGAACTGGAAGACAAAGGACACGCGCTTTTCTATTATGTATTTATTTACATACAAATCTGATTGGAGACAGAGCATATGCAAACATACATTTTCAAGCCCCGCATCAGATTCTGGATGCTTTCATTTAAATTTTGAGTCATTGAATGCGAACGTCTGCCCCAGTCTCAAATCATTTGCAGCCTAAAAGCCTGGGTTTCTTTCAGACTGTCCCTGTATTTAGCTTCATCTTCCCATCAGCTCTGACTTATATGCTGCCACCACTATGTTTCACTGTGGGGAGGTTATGTTAAGAGTTATTGTTAGTTACCCCTACATAAAATCCAAATCCAACATATTAAAAGTTCTCGTTGTAACAAGTCATTCATTTCTTTTTAACCATCTTTATTGAACATGGTGCACATAATCTTTCTCATCCTATTTCTTCAGCTCCAAACAGCTCCTGGACTTGCTGTCCTCCAGAAATGAAAAGTAAAAATCTTATGTAATTTATTTTTAAGTTATGTACAGTTAAGAATATTTCTTTTTTTAGGAGCGTTTTCTGTCCCATAAAAGCCAGACATAGAGGACTGTAGACTCCATGTATGGCATGTCTGCTCTACGACCATCTTTTAATTTTGAATTTCCCATTTGGAAGGTGGAGGTTTAATTTTTTTTGTCACAAAATGTGCCAATGATGGGTACAAAGATAAACTGGGAAGTTATCTTTTAAATAAGCCCATGGAAGTAGCAAATTTTAATGTTAGACCCCTAAAAAGGTTGTGATAAAGAAATTTGCGAGTTATTGACTTGGCTCAGAGTTTGTATTTGGGGAGTGCCATCTAACCTGGACCAGTTAGAATAAAATTGGAAAATGTAATTACTGGATAGCAAAACGTTTTTTTTTTTCCTGTTAATCTCTAGAGTCTAGTGTCTGGAAAAACTGCAGGTCCAAGGAAGCAAATGTCAGAGAGTTTGATAAAGCATTCTTGTTTTAATTTGAGAAATCTATGTTTCACACTAAGCGGGGGTGGGGTGTAAATGCCTAGAAACACAAAGACTTTGGGGCTCTTTCTTTATGCAGTGTAAACAGATTAACTTTATTTTCATTCTTTGTGTGAAAGCAAAAGTGAAACTTAAGCGATTTACTTTAACTGAGCAGTTCTGGTTTATGAGAAATTCAGAAAATTTCATTAAACTGTTACTTGATGGTAAATGGTTGGTTATGAACTACAAAGAAACACATTTACATGTGAAACAAGTTCTTAATGATTCCATCTTTACTTTCAAAAACACCAGTTTTCAGGGTTTGGATTTTTAAAATACACTGAAGGGTTAAAACGGCTATAGAACTTCATTATTAGATTTCATTATTATACATTAGAATGGCTACATAAGAAACAGCTGTCCTGTTCTGCAGCTTTGCTCTCTTTAGCATCTATAGTTCCCAGAGGGTAATGCTATCTATCAATAAAGAAAATCATGCTGTCAGCTCTTCCGAAGAAACTTCAGTTGGTAAGTGAAGTCAGAGGATAAAGCAGACTCGTTGAACAGGAAGGCATACCAGTGCTGCCAGTACAGTGCAAACAGTCAGTCTCAGTGAAGTAGTATGTGAAGTGGTCTGTGGAATCTGGCATGCATTGCATTCATCCTTCCTTTAATGTCTCAACGGCATAAAAGGAAGGAGGAGATGTGGCCACTGTCCTGATTGCTGATTTAGGTGCATTCTCTGCATTTACTTCAACCTTTTTGATTGATTGTGTTAATTATTCCTAATGGTGTGTGGTTTTGAGACCACAAACATTTGACTTGAGTGTCAGGATGTGTTTTTGTTCTCGCTTTCTCACAAGCTCTAGTTTCAAGATCTGTGTGACAGAGATAGTGTGACAGCAGAATCCACAGATGGAAGTGTTCAGTCTTTCCTGGAGAATGTGTGTGTGTATGGGGTGTGTGCTGAAAAAAAGAGGCTTGTTTTCCTTTAGTGTTGGTGGTTGACAGGAGTTCCTAATCTGGGCTCTGGCTGTGTTTACCTTGGCTGCTGTCGGGAATGCGGATTTGATTGTCATGTATTGCTTCGTTTCTCTGCAACATTTACAGGACAGGGAATTTTTACATCATGTCCGTCAGAGGTAGAACCTATCCGTGTCTAAATGCTGCAATGCTTTCTGAATATATATATATATATAAAAACATATATACTTATAAAGTTTAGGTAGAATTAATTAATAGATCTATATTGTTAAATGTACTTTATTTGCATTTCTTTATCAAAAGTCTAATTAAGTATCAACTTTAATTTGCAGATTGACTACCTGCGGCAGACCATAACATGTATGTGTTTAATCTTCAATTAAGGCAGATTATTAGCAATATCTACACTACCGGTTAAATGTTTTAGATTGCATTTCTCACTTAATGGGTCTCTTTATTTTCATGACTATTCAAATTGTAGATTTTCTCCAGAGACTAACGTATTAATGAACACACATGGAATTATGTAGTAAACAAAAAGTGTGAAATAAGTCTAAACATTTTTATATTTTAGATTATTACAGAATAGCCACCCTTTGCTTTGACTGCTTTGATCTCTTAGCCTTCTCTCCTGAGCTTCATAAGGAAGTAATTTTCCAAAGAGGCTTGAGAGAACCTCCCAGAGGTTCATTGAGAGGTGGCCAAAGTTTAATATTTCAGTCATTACAGCAAGGGGCAGCTACTTTAAGGAATCTAAAATATAACATATTTCAAGTTATTTTATAATTTTTGGTTTGCTACATAATTGCTGTTTTGATGCCTTCATCAAGAATATACGTACAATGTAAATAGTCATAAACATAAAGAAAACTATTAAATGAGAAAGGCGTTCTAAAACTTTTGACCGGTAGTGTATGTTCCTATAATGTTTAGATTTTAATGAATCTTTGTAGCTGTGTGCTTCTGAAAATAAGAAGTGTCTTTTCTATTTAAGCTCATCTTTACCTGTAAGATGATCCCCTATTGGCTACCTGATGAATGATTTTGAGTAGACTACAGGAGGTCTTTACTGGCTTCATTGTAAATATTTCATGAGATGAAGCACCTGATTGCAGTATATGTTACTATGTTTAACACTGTGACCTAGTTGTGGCTAATATTAAGTAATGTGATCTCCTAGTAGCTATGAATTTTACTTTTAAATTGTAACATATCTAATTAAATACAGGTGCATCTTAAGTTTAGTTTAGTTATGCAATTCAAAAGTGAAACTGGGATGTTTATTCATTACACATAGAAAAAAAATACTTCTAGAGTTTATCTGTGTTTAAAAAACAACAACTAAATGAACTGTCTTAGAACATTGGAAAAGTAACAGAAATGTTACTATGGCTTACACAATCATGAGGAAGACTGCTGACTTGACCGTGGTCCAGCATTTATTTACACCCGACACAAGGAGGGTTGACTACAAATGATCATTGCAAAAGAAGCTGGCCGTTTAAGGGTGGTGCTGCATGCAAGCATATTTAGAGAAAGCTGAGTGGAAAGAAAAAATGTGGTAGAAAAAAGGTGCACAACCAACAAGAAAAAGAGCAACCATGTTACCTGCCTCTATTGCTCTACTGTGTTTTTGTTTTTCTGGACATTTTCAAGCATTTCATGTGCTCCTCTCCCGTCAAGTTTTATGGAGATGCTGATTTAATTTTCAGCAGGACCTGGCATATTTTGGCTTCACCGGGTTCAAATTCTGTAAAAAATCCCCTATTAACCACCTTTTGCTAACAGATTATCAATTGGTTAAGCGGATAAATAGTCAACAGATTAATTGATTAGCAAAAAAATCGTTAGTTGCTGCCCTAATGTGCTATATAGTGCATGCAGATATAAGAGCGACGTCTTTATGTGTAGAAAAATACATTGCATCACCGTGTAATCATTTAAACAAATGCTTACAAGCCCCATCAAGTCAGTGAACCATCACCTCATTTGACCTCTGAATGAATTCCATTCTTTGTGGCTGGTTGCAAGCATCTGAATGTTCCTTGAGGCCAGTGATGCAATATGATAACCAGGTGTTTGCCGGTCTATGTACAACTCTACATTTTCTGTGCAGGTTGCATAAAACATGATGGATATATTGGATATATTTTTGATTTTATGAATGCCCACAGGCAGGAAATGCAATCAGCATTTAAACAGTACTAAAAGTAGAACTTTTCTCTCCATGGCTTTTAGTTGTGATTTTTGTTTAACCAGTCTAAATAAATTCAATCTGCCCTGATTTTTGGGTTTTTTGTAACTCTGCCCTGGTTATCGAACCATTTACTTGGTTTAAAGTCACAAGGCTTGTGCCAGTGCTAATGGGCAAACTGTTGGTGAGGCAACATATTGTTGCTCGCCCCAGAGGGCGCGTTAGTCCATACTTCTTAATTAGTTCAGACAAGTGGATTTCATCGGATTGTGACCGGTTGAGTTGCTGGAAGCCTTGGGTGGTAATTGTTGTGTTAGATGGACATTTATCAGCTTATTATACTTTTATGCCTCTAGGCTGTTTATGCCCAAGAAATCCCCTCAAACCAGACAATTATCTCTAAATGTAAGTTATGATCCACGTTAGAAAGGTCAACCATGAAATTAAAGCAGAACCTGTTACATAGGTTTTGACTAAAGCCAGTGAAAATGGCAATGATTAATACTCAAATCTGGACTAACTGGAAGTGACGTATTCCATTGGTGACTTCGATTCCTGTTTCTGATAGCTAATTGCTACAGAAAGCCACACCACTCAACTAAACATGGCAGCGAGGCATGTTGCTCTCACTTTAAATCATTTCAGCCTGGTGAGGACATAAGGTTAATCTATGTTCACCTGAGCCAGAGGTCTGTGGCTCTGGCACTGGGCCGTTAAGGTTGATGCAAACGCTAAGCGGATTAAGTCCTTTGTTTTGCCGTGACAACCACTTGGCAGTGTGCTCACAGAGAAGGCAGCAGATCCAAGGAGGATTTTTTTGGTTATTATTTATGTGAAGAAATTAGCACCCTGTGGTGCTATATTGTCTATATGCGTTATGTGTATGTTCAAAAAGGAAAAGAAACTGAAGGTTGTTATAAAGAAAGAGCGACATTTGCTCCACAAGGTTATCGAGAAGCTTGAAATGTCTGTTGTGTCAACCTGCCTTGAGTGTGTCAGCATGGGAAGAGGAAACAGGTATGCAAGTCTATTGCTGATGGCCGCAGAGTGTTGATTGTCTTATTATATCTCAGAAAGTCAGGTGAACATGTGTAAGGATGAAATCATTTTTTGCATGTCATTGTGGATTCAGTTTATTTAGACATTTGCAGTTCTTTTAAAAAGCAAAGCAAAACTTGAATTATTGAGGCAGGACCTCTAAGATTTGGCTGACAGTATTCGTGTATGTAGACAAGGGTACTTCTCAGTTTTGAACTTGGAATAATATATGCAATTTAATCATTTTTATTTGAATCTAGATTTGTAAACATTTGGTCAAATGCACATGTTGAACTTCTGCATCTTGGTCTTATTTCCCTAGAGGAGCCAATCTTAAATTTACTAATGAATTTCCTTAAGCATAACTTTAATAACTGGATAAAGATTCATACTGGGAGGAAACCCAATCAATCTTGGAGCTCAAATCTAAGTAAACTATCATCTTATAAGGTCAAATGTCATCTCAGAAAGGAGCATTTCACTTCTTCCTCCTCTGGTAAATGTCTGTTTTTAACTGAGCATGCGTTTTAAATTACAACAATTCAAAAGTTGACAATTAAATGTAAACTTTATTTAAGAGTAAATATAAGGAATATAAAATCCAGGTTGTTGAACTTAATTTAGTTCTTAACATGGACTAAATACTAATTTAAATTTCAGAAAGTGGGGTTAGGGTTAAATTATGCTGTTCAGTATTTCCTGATTCTGAATCATCTGTTTTTGCTCTGCAGAAGAGTGAATCCTCTGCAGGCATGCATGACTGGATTAGTTTTATGATGTTATGAATTAATCCCTTGGACTTAATCACCTTTTCAATTTTGCACCACAGTCTCGCTGCTGGCAAGTTTACGCCTTGTGAGTAGCCTGTGTGGCTTTTGTGTTTGTCATCCTGGTAAAATATGACTCAAGGCACACTTTCTGTTGGTTAAAGTAAAACAAACTTGAGTTAAAGCATCTTGGTGATGTTTACATATCTGTGTGGAGATGTTGAGAGCACTACAACATTGCCAAATGTGGTCAGAATGGTTTGTAGGTTAGTCATTGAGATTATGGTGAATGCAGAGTTTCAGGTTAACTTAAGTATTCATGTAATCCTTGCAACAGATTGGATTTCAGGGAGGCTTGTGTGGAATCACTTTATACCCAAAGTGGGGGGAAAAAATTAAGGCTGCGAGACCATTGGCAAAGCATTTAACCTTAAGACCCAAGTCGGATAATTTGTTTTTTTAATCTGTGGTGCTTTGTTTTTAAAATGAATTAAAGGCTTACTGTACACTGGTACTTGAGTGCTTTTTTTCTGCTGTCCAAAGACCTGCAATAATTAAGCCAATTAATCTGAATCAAAGCTCCGTATGTCGGCCGGACAAGTTGGAACTCAACATTCACAAAAAGAAAGGAAAGCAACAAAACTGATTCGGTTGAATTCCCACAAAAAAATAAGGCAAGACGGCTTTCTTAAAGGATTGTGTGAGTTTGTTTTCTATCATCATAAAATGATATCTTTATCTAGATTGATACTTTTGTTTGTTCAATTAGATCTTGTCCCTGAATTGTTCTCTCTCGATGGTAATGTGAGGAGGAATGGAAAAGTTTCACTTGTGTGCTTTCATTAAGCCGTCGGTCCTTTAGGCCGATTAGGTTAAACAAAGGGATATATGATCACTGCAATGGACTCACCTTAAACAAAATGCTGCTTCTATTAAACCATTTAGCACAGCTGAGCCCAACATTATTCATACCCCTGGCAGATTTAGATTTAAATTAATATTCCAAGTTAACCAACATGTTTTTTCTAAGTGAGAGTAATATTAAAATTTGGAGTGTCCAAGCCAAAATCCCAATTTGAATCTGATAGAGACTCTGTAGACTGAGCTAAAGATTATGGTGATGGGAAGGAGGGTTTCTAATCTCAAAGCCTTGGAGTTCATCGCAAAAGATGAATGGCCAAAAATACCAGCTGAAACATGCCAAAGGCTTGTCAACAATTACCAGGCAAGTTTGATTGCTGTAATGCAGATATAGGATCCTCAACTGCATTTAGAAAAGGGTATAAACAATTTTAAACATGCCATTTTATTTTCTTAAAATAAAGATTTTTTTTCAGAAACGATACCCCTTGTACATTGTGCTATTATCATTTTTGAGATGCCTTTATCATTTCCAATCAAATGTCTTTGTTGAATACGTTTAAATCTGCCAGAAGTAGGGCTGGGCGATATGGCCTAAAATCTGTTATATATATTGATATATTAAGCAGTTCACCTCGATAATGATAAAGAATATGGTAGGCCAGCATAAATAATTCACAGCCAGTTATATTGATGGTATGAATCCCCTGTACTGGATTTTCACAATTATTTTTATTGCCACTTTAATGGGCTACAGCGCCTGCAAATAAATGAAGTAACAATTACAATCATAGCTAAATCATCTCAATAGTTGCCACACACAAACACAGAATAAAACAGCCAGTCACCCCCCGAAAGGTAACTTCATTAAGATGTGCACACTTACCGACTGCCAGGTGAAGCCTGTGCCCAAAACACTGCACTGGCATCCACCTATATAGCTCCGCAGCTTTAACTATGTTTGCGCTGTTGTCAATAGTAATGGCGACAAGGTCCTCTTCCTTGATATCCTATGCAGACAACATTGCGCTTAAAGCTTGTCTGACCATCTCCCCGGTATGATCGGCTGGAAAATATGCCGTCTCCAGCACTCTGGTGTGCAGTTTCCATTTGTTGCTGATGCGATGTACAGTCAGACTAATATATTCTTCCCATTGGACCAGGTTTTTGTACTGCAGGTGGTGAAAGAGGTTGGATGTATTGCTTCGGCTGGTTGCCACAGTCTTTTGGCACAGTTTACACTTGACATTTTTTTGTTCAAATTCATCCTTGCTGAACCCAAAATGTTGCCAATCGATTACTTCTTTTTTTTTTTTTTTTTTGTAAATGAGCTGCTCCTCTTCCTCCTCAACCAGCCCTCCCCCCCCCTTACCATTATTTCAACCTCTCTGTCTCTTTCACGTCTGGATTTTCTTTTAATGTTTTTTAAAATACTGACGTGGGCAAAATTACGTATATTATTGTCATAAATTTCGTTATCGGTAAATTTTCGGTGTATCGCCCAGGCCTAGTCAAGGGTATGAATAATTCTGTGCTTAACTGAATATATTTATGATTTTTTTCTTAAATGGCTACTTAAATTACATTTTGATGGAAATATGCCTTTGGGAGGGGCGTGGGGGGGGACAAATGCTTTTGCATTTTAGATTACATACTATAGACCCTGACTGTCTGTCACTAAATGTCTACAGTGTTGCTCAGTGACCAAAAAGCATGAGATTTCCATAGTAAGGTTACTCAAGAACCTCGAGTAGAAACACTGCGGTGTCAGGTCTTTTGAGTAAAATTGGCATGAAAACTCCTATGCAGTAGGATTCTGTGGTGGTACTTTCAATCCAGCTAAATCTATGCATTCCTTTTATTTTGTTTTAGTCCTTTTGCTTTTATATATGCTTTCTGGCCTATTAGTTTTTAACATGGTTACCTCACTTTTATTACTTATTATATTTATACCTGTTTGTGTTATACAAATTAGTATTTTATTTTCAGCTAATTGCATGTTTCATGCATATTTAAAAGTTTTATTTTTGAAGCACCTTGATCTAAATGCCTGTCAGAAATGGGCTATATCAATAAAGGTTGTCCCACTAATTGATAATTGCTTTAAGAACTGTGATACTTTATACAGCTGGAAAAATCTCTGCTCACTCTGCCACTTTGTCTGGCATTTATTTATTATGACTATTTTATTTATAACATTTATTGACTTGTCTTTGTCGTGAGGGGAAAAGTCTAGCATCCTTCTTTCAGTCAGCTGTCTAGCAGTGTGCAGCATCAAGTGGCAGAGCTTAAAGTACTGATTGAGCCATATCGTCATAAGGAACACGTTCTCAGGATCATTTCATTCAGAGGCTTCATTAATTCCTTTCTGTGTGATTAAATGTCATTGGGTTGGATGATTCCGTGTTATGTTGGCCTCCGGTTTTCTACCGGCTTACCACCTAGAAAAAGAACCAGAGAAGGTTTCTAAAATAGCTTCTCTCCCTGGACATAGTTACTTTGTATTTTAAACTCTAAGGTACACATTTTCATTCCAGGGTAACTTTGCATTTTTACAGCTTGGTAATCATGACAAGTAGGAAATGTTTGATCCTATTTTTGGATTTACTGCTTGTGAGTTCCTGTGTTTACATTTTCAAGCTGTAAGAAGGTTTTTTTTCTATGAGGAATCATGCGAAACACAAGCAATTATTTCTGCTGTTTCATTCATTGAAAGTAACATTCATTTTTAGTACCATTTGTTACAGGTTACATGCAAATTCAAAGCAAATTATTTAACCAGTTATGCATCAGGTAGCTAAATCTGGAATCACCTTGCTCTTATGTTTTGTCTTTGCAGGATGGAGTCCTCTTGCCTGGACCTGGCTCTCGAAGGCGAGCGGCTCTGTAAGGCGAGTAACTATCGTGCAGGCGTGTCCTTTTTCGAATCTGCCATACAAATTGGAACAGAGGACCTCCAAATTCTCAGCGCCATCTATAGCCAACTGGGAAACGCTTACTTTCACCTTCAAGAATATAATAAAGCCCTAGAGTATCATCGACATGACCTCACGCTAACCAGGTAAACGTTTTCACAATTAAAAACTTTTCTGCCTCTTTTTTTGGCATTTTAAACTGTCCACTTTTGCTAATACGGCGCTAGGACTATCGTTATATGGGGGAGCAATATAACAAAATTGATTGCTTTAATCAATTTAACATAATCAAAATAGATGCAGCAAGATTTAACAGCTTTTAAAAAGCACTAGCAATAATTTGAGTTCTCTACAAGGTGTGCAGCTTTTTTCTTTATCTTTATTTGTTTCTCTCCATACCTCTCTCTGTTTTTTATATATATACACTTCCTTACCAAGATCAGTCTTGTACAGCCAGGGGTAGTATTTCTCCGGGTAAACCTCTCACCCAGTGATGTTGATTTTTGCTACTTGTCAGGGGCGGGGCCTGAGGTACTTGCGAATTAGGAGAGTTATAGCTACTACTTGCAGTAGTGAGTGCTGCTATCCTCACAACTCTGAGGGTGTTATGCAACAACAACAAAAAAAGCAGATATTTTAGCTTGTTTTGCAGGTTGTTGCAACATCTGTATCAACTGGCAGGAGTGTGTGTTTCCCTGTGCGCATGCATGTGTCTATCTGGCTGGTACTCCGCCTCGAGTGATACAAACAGTACAAAATGACAGAGTTGTGAAAATAACATACATATAAGTCATTTTGTAGGACCTGTCTTATTTAGGAAAGGTAACCCTTAATGACTTCTGTTGTGATCTAGGTTATTTAGAAAATAAAATTCATTTTATTGTTAATTTCACCGTCTATGGGCGACCATGGGAAACACTGCTGTTTAAGAATTGAATGCAAAATATGGTCTGCCATATTTCTTAAAATCTTTAAAAATGGAATGTTGTGTTATTTATTTGTTCTCCCTGTTTTCCTTTTCATTTTTATTTGTAACAATAGGACAATTGGAGATGAACTTGGAGAAGCTAAAGCTAGTGGGAATCTTGGAAACACATTAAAAGTTTTAGGACGATATAATGAAGCTGTGGTTTGTTGCCAAAGACATTTGGACATCACAAAAGCTGTGTTTGATAAGGTGGGTTATATTTTTGCAGTTTTAAAATGCCATGTTACTAGGTTTAAAGTAAAAATAATATGAGATTGCATGATTTTTCAGTGATCTGCCAGTGCAGAAATCTCTGGACCAACTTTCAGAGTGTCCAGTCTGCATTCAAACAAGAATATCTGATCTGTCTGTGTATTTTAGGTATATAATTACAGTCATTGTGGTTTCGGTTTGTGAAAATCTGCTGTGCGTGCTGTAGGTTGGGCAGGCTCGAGCGCTGTATAATTTCGGAAACGTCTACCACGCCAAGGGCAAGAGCATCTGCTGGAATGGAACGGAGCCAGGAGATTTTCCAGAGGAGGCTAGAAATGCCCTCGGGAAAGCAGCACAATACTATGAGTGAGTTGGCATTGCTATATATTGTGTATTGTTGCGCCATGAAAATCCTCTGGAATTTTGCAAAGGAAAACACATGCTAAGAAACTGCTGGTTTAAACTCTTACGATGTCCTCAGTATTTATTTTTCTTAAATCCTTGTGCTGTCATCCTGAAGCTTTTAATGTTTTAAAATAACCAAGGTGTTTCTTTGTTCAGTTATTTTAAATAAAGGTGCTAAACAACTATTGTCACATGAAAAAGATTGTCAAGTGTTCCCATTATCTAGATGTTCACAAACATTTATTCAGACTTCATGGACTATGTATATCTATCCAGTTCAAATAGACTTTAGTGCAGTCTTTCATACAACAAACGATACCTGGCCAGTAAAATCTAGACCATCGATTGAACCCATGCAGATGACTGGAGAACCACATGATCTATGTTTAATTGCCTAAGAAAGGAAAAACATGCTTTGCTATTACTTGCAAAAACGGTCTTTTCCAGCATTTTCTGACCAACAAACCAGAACAAATGATTAATTGGAATAAATTAATCCAAAGGTAAAAATTGGAAGCTAGGTTGTTAATTTAGGATTTGTCTTGGTACATGTGTGCAAACACACATTGTGCTCTTCCCAGTATATTTAAGTCTTTGTTTGTTTTTTATGTATTTGATTTAAATTATAGAGCAAATCTGCTCCTGGTGAAGGAGTTAGGTGATCATGCAGCCCAAGGTCGGACCTATGGGAATCTTGGGAACACCTACTATCTCCTGGGCGACTTTGAAAGGGCTGTAGCTGCACATGAAAAGGTAGGCTTTAGTCAAATGTTGAGGTAAATTACACATTTGTCAATGGCTTATGTTTTATTCACAGAAAAACATACTAATACTGATAAAGAGTTGGTTGAAACCTGGATACAGAACAGTTTTTGCATCCTTCTGTTTGTTCTGTTATGCAGCGGCTCCTTAGTGCCAAAGAGTTCGGAGATAAGTCTGCAGAGCGGAGGGCTCACTGCAACCTTGGGAACGCATACATATTCCTGGGCCAGTTTGACATGGCAGCTAGCCACTACAAGTGAGAAAAACTGAGACTTATTGTAATTTTTCACTCATGGTCTGCAGATGAATTTGGGAAGAAACTGTTATGTGTGGCATTGTTTACAGGCCAATCTCAATAACTTAGAATACCTGTACTTTAAATGTCCTTTAATTCAGTAATTCTGTAAGGGAAACAAATATAGATTCATAATACATAGTCATATGTATCAAAAATGTATTTCTATTTGTGCTTATTGCTACTTACTTTCTTACTAAATTTGATGCCTATGGCTTTCAGGTAATGAAAACCCCAAATTCAGTTTAAAAGAAAATGCAAATATTCCATTCCAGTTTGAGGAGGGTAAAAACAGGAAATAAAAAGAATTCCAGTGAAGAAATGTCAACTTTCTGAAAAGCATACCAAACTGTTGTACAGTATATGCACTCAATATTTGATCAGGGCTCATTTTGCATAAATTGCTTTGTCAATTTGACGTGGTTTGAAGGTGATCAGCTGGTGGCACTGCTGAGGTGTTCAGGAAGACCAGGTTGCTTTGATAGCAATCTTCAGTCTGTCTGCACTGTTGCTTCTGGTGTCTCTCATCCTCCTCTTGACAATACTCCACCCACAGAAGTCTTTTTTAAATATTTTGCTATTTGTTACTTTGAATTGAATTAGAAAACTGAAAAAATCTACTTTACTAATTAACTGATTTTTTATTTTTTGCAAAAGTTTCTTTTGTATAAAGGCAACAACAATATGAGAGGAAATGCTGAATTACACCTAAATGTGCATGTTTAAAGAATGAGTGAAAGTAATTCAGTTTAGTCTAAAATGGTTTGCACTGAAGGATGAGTTTATGACACCAGCAAAGGAGTATTGTTTTTACAGTAACGTTCATGTATGGAACTTAAATTTTTACATAGTAAAACAAGCTTCTGAAGTCTCAAAGTTGTGTAGAGCCAGACTGTAACCTGGAGATTGTTTTTTCATAAAAAGATACCATATAGACTTGAATTGCATTATGCATGTGATTTCACAATCTGTTTATTATTACAGATTTTTTTTCTCCTAATACAAAAGTGCTTGGAAAATGCTAACAAAGAAAGAAAATGAAAAGCCTGATAACCATCACTCCCCTTCACCCACCCCAGTCCTTCTTTTACCTTGTTCCACCCTGTCTCTTTGGCCCTCAGGAAGACTCTGCAGCTGGCCAGGCTGTTGAAGGACAAAGCAGTGGAGGCTCAGGCATGCTACAGTCTGGGAAACACCTACACACTGCTGCAGGACTACGAGAGAGCCATAGATTATCACCTCAAACATCTGGTCATTGCTCAGGACCTTAAAGACCGGTACACCATCTGTTGCTCGCTTTCCTTTGACTTTGTTTTGAAATTTAAGGATGAAGGTTGTTTTTTAAACTGAGAAAAACTTTGTGGTGTTGCAATGAACACCCATAAGACTAAAGTGGAGGCACAGTGACCTGAAATGGGCTTTTATATACTATTTGTGGTGCACGCACAAGTATCACAAATACATGAGCATATAAATATATATATATATATATATATATATATATATATATATATATATAATTTTAAAAGTTGCTTTAGGTAAAACATTCCTAGGTTTTACAAATGAGAAATAGTTAGTCAAGCCTTTACAGATTAACTTTTTTCTGATATTTTTCAGTAAGAAACCTGTCCTGAATATGTAATATTACAGTAAAGATGCATAGAGGATATAAATGTTCTTTAAATGTTCTTTAACTTGCAAAAAGGATATCTCAAATGTGAATGCATTCAAACAAAAACTGATCATTTTGTGTGCTCTGTAAAATATGTACACACATTTTAGATTGTTTTTAAGATTAGGGGTATTTATTCTTGCACAATGTCAGTTATAGTGGCTAAGCCGGTTTTCCTCTGTATCTCCCTGCAGAGTGGGTGAAGGAAGAGCGTACTGGAGCTTAGGAAATGCCCACACTGCCCTGGGGAATCATGAGCGTGCTATGTTCTTTGCTGAAAACCATCTGGAAATTGCCAAAGAGGTGTGTGTGTTTATACTTGACCTCCATTTCATAGTTGTACTCTGTAAAATTTATGAAGCCACAACTCCACCTTGTGGTTGTAAAGTAAACTACAGGGGAAAACTGTTTGCATTTGTAGCATGTTGTAAGTTCCATAGCAGCAGCTTATTTGAACCAATTGTCTTTTTTCCATTTACAACGATGCAGACTGGAGATAAGAGCAGTGAGGTAACCGCCAGGATGAACCTATCTGACTTACGGCTCGTTGTTAACCTAAAGTCAAACTCCAACTTCAATCACCTGTTGAGCAACACCAACAGCTCTGGTGTGGCAGAAAACATTCAGGGTTACATCAACCTGTCAGGTATTCAAGCAGGTATGCTTTTTGGAGCACTGTGCGTTTAGCAATACTTTTAGCAAACTAAATGCTTTCATCTGCATTTTTAGCAGGAAATCTGCCAGAATGTTGACTCCTGATAGCTTTTACTTTGATTTGATGCCTTGCTTTAATATTGCTTATCTGATTGTTAAAATACAGTAAAAATATTAAAAAGTTTCCAAAAGTTTACATTTTCTTTTTGTTTTAGGATGCAAGTCTTCCTTGAGGAGAAAAGGGAGTGCAGAAAACCTGCAACGTGGTCAGAGTCTTGATAAAACTGAAAAAGTAGAGCAACATCAGGTATGTATGGGTATGATGACAATGATTGGTTTGAGTAATTGATGTTCATGAATACGTTGTGTAAAAAGTCACCTTTGTGTATGCAGGACTGGGAGGAGCATCTGTTTCCTGGCTCATCAAAAAACAACACAATCAAGGCATCTACCAAGCTTTTTCTCTTCCACCGACTGAAAAGCAAGAAGCATAAGAACAGCAAATCTAAAGAGGACTTGGAAAACTACAGTGAGCACTCAGTCCCTGAGCAGGGATCACCCGTGCCTTCTAAGGTACCTCTCAGTTACAGAATTTGATTATGACCTGTAACGTTTATTCTTACAAGCCCTGGCTTATTTTCAGTAACTGGCCTAAACTGAATTGTGAGTGTCCAGGAACATTTAATCTTTGGCTTCCCGTTTTCATTGGGTTTAAAAACATGACATGACACAGAGGCTCTTAGTCATTCTTCAGAATGAGGGGGAAGAGAACATTTCCTTCAAGGCAGATGAGTATTGTCTTCTTAAAGTGGCTACAAGGATACATTCCTAAACTTGCCCATATCTGCATTCAAAGCAAAAAAAAAAAAGAAGTACGACAGATGAGGCTGGACAAGGAACTGAGCTCATCTTTCAGTCCTGCTATGTATGGCATGGGAGGTCAAAAAAGAATCCAAAAAGGTCACTGTTGAAATAAATTGCAGTACCTTATCGTACTAAAACTTTGCTGCAGTTCTTAAAGGCTTTTGTATTCAGCTATACCATTGGGGTTGCAATAAATGTGAATAGTGTTGCATAAATACAGATGGAAGTCATTGCTAAAAAAAAATGTAGTTTTTGGGTTTCTACTTTTAGTAGAAACAAAAGTTAGATGGGAATAAATTACAGTTTGCAAGTTAGGCTGTTATTCATATTAAAATATATAAAGTAATTCATATTAATCTTTAAATATTTTTTCACTATACTGTAGTAATTCATGAAGACATTTATAAGGCAATTAAAACAAAATGCCTCAACAAAAAGGAATTTAATTTATTTATGCCTCCATTAGTGAGGATTTTGTGCAAAACAAAACAAAAACTGAGTATCCAGTTGATTTCGCTAACATGTAGTATTTAGTCAGGATGTCAGATTTTTTTGGTATGTATTTTTTTTTCTTAGGTTTTTACTAAATCTGTCTGGTTTTCTTTTTTACACCGTAGTCAACACAGCACGATACCATAGGGGAAGACACTTTTTTCGACCTCCTCTCCCGTTTCCAGGGGAGCAGAATGGACGACCAAAGGTGTTCACTGGGTGGCCAGAGCCATCCCTCTGCCCAACCCTCCCCTTCCTCTAACCTACCTGTAGCTGAGGGGAAATGTGAGTGTGGCCTGTGTTTTCATTAGTGTTCACACCATATGTAATTTTTCTCAATGATCCCATACATGCCAAAGAAATCTGGCTAATTAAAGGTTTGATTTTTTTTTTTTGCCTTTTACTCTTTCCTCATTAAATGTAATATATGTTTTAAATAATGCCTACTCCAGAGGAGGCATTACCACACCGGCACATATGGTATGAATGCAGCATGTCAACAACTTAGTGCTGTGCTTGTTTATTCCTGAGAATTGTTCGTCAGACATCATATAGTGATACTCCACCCAAAGTCTTTCTGCTTTCTCCCTCCAGTGAGGAGAGTGGCACAGTTGAAAATGTTTATTATAAGTTATTCTTAACTCATCATAGCATTATTCTTGTATTTTGGGTGAAATATTACTTTGAAACTAAGAAAAGTATCATAGTTAAAAAAAGATTACATATACATTATCCTACTTTTCCCTCTCAACCACAAAATGTTGTCTGTGTAACGGAAAGGCAATAAGTATTTACTTACCTGCTATAGATTTATGTTTTCAGGTATTTCAGAGCACGAAACTCCATCACAGGATCCTGGTCATTTCCTGGAGCTGCTGGCCAGCTCCCAGGCCCGTCGTCTGGACGACCAAAGAGTCAGCCTCAGCCAGTTTCCTGGCTTGCGTCTCAGCAGCTGCAACCTGCCTCCTACACCCTCCACCTCCAGCAAAGACCAAGCCCAGTCTCAAGGTGATGGAAACAAGAGGCTCAATCCATTTTAGTGAAGCCTTTTCGTGTCACCGTTTACTTGAAGAGTTTATTTTGTCCTTACAGCACTAACCTCCAGTGCAGATACTCATCTCGCACCCTCCCTGTACAACCACCTCGAGGACAATGCTGAAGGGCCAGAGGGAGATGAAGTCTTTTTTGACATGTTGGTGAAGTGCCAGGTAAGGAAGAAACCCAATTCTCCAAGACATGAGAGTTGATAGATAGATTCAGTGTCATTCCATTTCTGTCTCTAACAAATGAGAATGTCCCTTTTTTTTCATGCCTAACGAGGCAAACAATTAGCAATTATATGACATAGCTGCTAGTCACTGATTGGCAAAGAGGTATAACAAAACATTAATGTGAAGGGACCAAAGTCTGTCACCTCAGCCTGGCTCCACAGAAGTGGATAAACAACCCCAGGCAGAGGACTGAAGTTTTTTGTCTGGAAGACGTTCAATTTTAACTTCATTGAATTTGTAGCTATAAAGTAAGGAAATTTTCACTTTGTTACAGATAAAGCTTCCCGAAAATGTAATATGACATTTCAATTCATATTAATAAAACAAGGAATTAATAGGAAATCAATCAGTATTTATTTTTATTTTGTAATGTGTCTCCTGATAGCTTGGTATTATTGCTGGGGTTGTTTATCCACATAAATGGAAGCGGGTTGAAAAGACAGATATTTTTGTCCCATTACTTCTATGTTTTTACACAAAACTCAAAGAACTAACTAGCACTCACTATACATCTTTCTTGAGTTTAATGTGGGCATTCCCGTATAACGAACAGAAGTAACATCATATTAGTGTTTACATTTTCTGTCATATTAGAGTACCTGAAAGTCACAAATACCGTACTTGTTTCCTTATTTTGTGCCAAACCCCCAGAAGTTGCATTGATTCCCATATAAACTGTAGTCTGAATGTTATACTAGGGCTTAGCATCTCGATATGTTAAATCTGTCTGTAAAGACAATCTTTCCCTCTAAACCAAAAACCATACAAGCTTAAATATGAACATACACCCAAATAATATTTAGATAAATGTCCATTAGCAAGTTGTAGAGAAACCACGCCTTTTGTAGCCATCAACGGGCATATGGATTTTGTCGAGCTAGGTTTTTCATCCATCTTATCAGAAATGGTGTTGATAATTTGAATTTAAATACTGAATGATGCTGCCACCACCATGCTTGACAGTTGTTACCAAGCCTCACCTTGAGTCATTCAAAAAAATATTGTCATTGTGGTCAAATAGCAAAATGCTGGCCTCTTTTGACCATAAAACCTTTATTCTAAATACAACTGCCTTATATATGGTGGGCAGCTGCGAACCTTTAGCCCCTTTTTCCACCGAAAGCCCCAGCATTTGTTTTACCCGGGTAATGGGAATCCCAGGGAATCTCATACGTTCTTTTTCCATTGCCATGGACCATTTATTTAAATCAGCCTAATGACATGGGGGGCAAGATGTAAAAAAAAAAAACCAAAACTACAATACACCTTAATTCCAGCAGATGGCATTACTCCTTTACTCCATTCCAAAGCTAATAAATCCTTTATTTGTGTCAACTGATAAATCATAAATAAAGAGCAGGTTTAGGGTTAGTTAGTCAGTCAGTCATTTTCTACACCGCTTCTTCCATAGTGGGTCGAAGGGAAGCTGGTGCCTATCTCCAGCAGTCTACGGGGGGGAGGCGGGGTTCACCCTGGACAGGTCGCCAGTCCATCGCAGGGCAAGGTTTAGGGTTATAAAGTTGATTAATTTCTTTTATTATTCCTTAAGTTGCACGGGATCCATAAGCAGGAAAAGTAAAAATTCTTATTTTTCATTACATTTTTTACCAACCTCCATCTAGCCGGAGTTATTGCTGTACAACTGCATGATTCATTTACAATAACTACTAAACACTGATTAACACACTTACTGTTCTCTTATTACCATCGGGTAAACGCGGACAACTACAGAACATGGTTTTTAGTAAAATGTTTTTTATTAGAATAAAAAAACGTATTAGTCCAGAAGTGTGGGGAATTAATACCTTGACTGTCTAATCATCAGCAAATATGTATATAAAGTTGAAGATGCATAGACAGTGGAAGTCCTAGTCCAGCTGCCAGTTAGCTTAGCTTAGCAGCCAGACCAGCCTGTGAGTGGAGCTGCTCCGAAAACTCAGAAACAACATTTAAATGTAGGACCTTTCTGGATATACTGACTGCACAGATGAAGTTTTGAGCTGCACTTTCTTGCTTGAAAACATCTTAAAAGTACTTTTTGTGATAAATTAATGCTATAAAAAAAATGTATTTGTATAATTACCTGCGCCATCACTGAAGCTGCTGGTGCCAACCTTGCTGCACACAGCTCCGCCCCTTTAACAAATCCAGAGGAAAGCTCAAAAGACCATCTCCAGAGTAGAACTATCTACCCGTGAAAGTAAAGCCCCAGTAAAGTGAAATTACTTGGTTAAATTTGTATCAAAACAGGACCTGGGCTTTCTAGAAGCAATGCAAAAGGGGCTTTTGACATCCATGAAGATGTTGCATTTCCAGGTTATTTTATACTCTGGAATGGTGGTTTAGGGATAGTTCTTGACCATCCTAATGAATTTCTTTTTACCTTGGATGACAAGAGCCAGATTATTGAAACATGGGCATAGTTCGGCATTCTAACACAATAATGATCTGAAATACACATCTGAAAATGTTTTTGAAGTTTCTGGAATGACCTCAACCTCAACTCTTATCAAAAATGTGGGAACCAATTGTTTTCTGATTAAAAACAATTGGTCTAATGTTCAGCCAGAAATATGCCAGAAGCTTGTTGATGGCTACAAAAAGTGTGTGGTGTCATTTTAGCTTGCAAAGGGTCAGTCAACTAACTATTAATGGGATATGTATATGTTTTTAAGTTTATACGCATAATTTTTGACCTTGTATGGATTAAAGGAAAATCTATAATAAATCCATATTGTGCACAACATGGTCCATTGATTTGACATTGATGTAATTTGATACAGAACACTTCTATAGTTAAAAAGCAATAAAAAATGGAAATGAAAGGCCTTGTCACAGAAATGACACCTCAATGAAAATGTATCTCAGGTGTTAAAGAAAACGTTTTCCAGTACACAATACAAAATTAATAAATTTGTTTCTTAACATTTCTTCAAATGTTGGCTTTAATGGGGCAGCCAGTCAAGGTTTGATTGCCAACCTTGTGGCCTTCGCTGCATGTCTTCCCTCCTTTTTCCCCTTTACCTTTTTCTTGTCTGAATATTGCAAACAAAGACTGCTAGGGCCACAAAATCTGTAAGGAAATGGCTTATTAAGCAGTGTATTTACCTAAACCAGTAAGGAACAGATGAGGTGCCCCAAATTGCTGTACCTTTTAGAATTTAAAGCATATATACTATTGAAAGAATTGTGCATTTGTAATTTATTATTATGCATTTTGTTGTTTATGGGCCCTCAAACTATTTTTAAAAATGATAAACTAGAGTATGAAAATGTTTTCTCAATGTATCATTAATTTAAAGTTTTCAATATTTGCCAGACACATTAACACTGATGTTTGTCTCAATGGTGATCTAAAAATCTCCAGTGTTTGTGAAAATGGAGAATTCAGGATTAATTACAAAGTTGATTAATCTAATTTTGTGTTGCCCTTTTATTTTTTTTAAGCCCAACTGTTGTCATTTAGCTAAAACGGTGATGTTGACTCCCTAGGGCTCCAGACTGAATGATCAGCGGTGCGCTGCTCCGACCTTTACAGCTAAGGGCCCAACTGTTCCAAACGAGGATTTTTTCAGTCTCATCCTGCGTTCCCAGTCCAACCGGATGGAGGAGCAGCGGGTTCCGGCTCCCTCTGAAGTCACTCAGACCAAACCAGGCTGACAGAGATTCAGGACATCAAATGAAGTGGATTGACTCATCCCTTTTTGATTGTTCTGACAACATTCCTGAAAGTTGATGTGTACAACATAAATCACATGAAGGAATGGAGATTTCAGAAATGGCTAAAAGGGAACTGTAAAAATAATTTTTGAAGAATTGATTTTTTTTTTTTTTTCACTTTGGGTCACAAATTGTTTTAATCAGTCCTTTCAAGTGACATCCGCACACTCTGGAGGATTATGTCAAAACAAGTCATTATGCGGTATTGAGACTTGACTGACAAAACAAAAAATCTGTTTTTTATTTACAGACTTTATTTTAATAATAATATTTTGTGAACCTTTAGTTTCATACAACAACAAACCTGAAAAGAGCATGACTCACCTTGCACATTTTACAACTTTATTTGGGACAGCTGTCTTTGAACTGCCCTGAGATCCATCTAGAAGCAGCTTTTCACAGATGGGTCAAACAACTCCTCTGATCCGGAGAAAACTAGAGGCCAAAATGCTACAATGCTGCTGGGCAGTGGAGCCATGTACAGTACCAGTTATTCTACATTCATTGACTTTCACTGTGTAAGGCTGTATGGATTATCTTATCACTATAAATTGAGATTTTTATGCATTGCAACAAACTTACAGAAGGTTAACCAGAGTGTCAGTGGAAAAAATTGATTTTATACTGATTCTCCTGACAATGGAGAAATAAAATTATTCAATTTACATTTCAGCATGCTTATTGATTCATTTGTGTGTACAACAGTGTTTTTTTTCTCCAAAGTTACATGCTTTGTACAAACATTTACAGTTTTTATCTACAATATCATTATATTTAGGTTTATTTACCAGATTCTTTCAGGTCCAGTGCATCATGTTGAGCCCAGACCCGTTTTCTTTTTTTTTTTGCAGTTCTATTAGCACTTACTAATATGTTTCCTAACTTGATCAAACTCGGGTATGCACGTTTTTCTCAGTTCATTTAATCCACTAACAGGAATTCTTACTGTATAAAGTGCTCAATAATAACTCATAACTGCTAAGCCTCTGATGTCAGCCTCTCTTCACGATGGTTCCATCTGAAATGAGAGAAATTTGACTCATCTTAATTTTTGTTTTATTATGAGTGACTGGGTTTAAAGAAGTGCTTTAATGGGGCATGTTAAAATGATAGCAAAGTCATATTAAGTGAATATACAGCTGCAATCAAAAATATCCCAACCCCCATACTTCAAGGTATTCAAGTGATGTAGAAAGATACTTTGATATTTTAGTTTTTTAAATCTAGCTTTTCCAGATTTAAATTCAGTGACTAGGATGTTCCACGATCAAGCTGTGGTTGACTTTGAGGTGTGCTGTGATGACCAAACGCTACATTCCTCTTTTAAGATGGCGTGATATTTCTGTAAATCTATGATGCCAAGTACTTGATCAAGACTGCCCTTTGTTGTGCTGCAAAAAAGTAGCTCCACATCATTAACTACCCCCCTCCATGCTTGACCATGGGAGTGGTGGTGTTCTCATCCCAAACCTGGCTTTCTGTACACCAGATATGCTGCAGATCCATATTTTCAAACCGTTCCGGTTTGGTTTAATAAGTTCATAGAACTCCCCAAATCCCTGCAGTCTCGTCCAAATTCCTCCAGGCATATTCTACTTCACTTTTGATACTCTTCGCAGCACGGAGTGCGTCTTGGAGTCGGCCTATGTAGTCCTTGTTCATTCAGTGCATGTCTTGGAGTCTCCACTGAAGCCCATATACCAGCCCTTATCAGGTCATCCTGTAAGTTTCTTGCAGTCACGGAAGTTTTAGTTCTCGGGGTCATTCCAGAAGCTTCCAAAAATGTTTAGCTTTCTTCATGGTCAGACGGGTTTGGAGCTCCTTGTATTTGCTCCCAGTGTCCTTGAAATGTGAACGTTTTTGGGAATCTTCTTATACCCATGTCCCTTCAGATGTGATGAAATATTTTATGTCAGCTTTTGTGGAAGCTCTTTTGTCTTTGCCAGGATTGTAGCTCACCTTTATAAATGGATCAGAGCTGAAGCAAATAGTTCCCAGAGGCTTAATTATGTTTCAGTTTTATTTTGGCCTTAAAAAACAGCTATATTGTTGCACAGAAATAATGATCCTACAGAGTTTGGAAAAGTATGGAATTTGAGTATGGAAAGTGTTTTCCAGGTCTGGGTATGTATGTAAAAAGAAAATTTTAAATAATTATCCATATTTTATTCTGTTTCCTATTTTCCAAGTGTTGTACTAACATTCATCCATCTTCATTAAATTTTATTGCCCCTTTTCCATTAGAACGTACTCTGGTCGGGTCGGATCAGCTCTACACCGTTTCATTGTTTTACATCACAATTGAGCACCATCTCAATGTAGGCAGGATCGTCAATTGATTATGTCCTTCTGTCCTTTGGCAGGTCCTTCCCTAATTCCTTCCTTAGTCTGTTCCCACCTTTACGTTTGCTCTAGCATTCTTCCTGGATTTGTTCTTTTTTCCTTCAGTCCTTTAGTTCCTTTCTTTCTTCCTTCCATCCTCTGTACACTGCTCAAAAAAATAAAGGGAACACTTAAACAACACAATATAACTCCAAGTAAATCAAACGTCTGTGAAATCAAACTGTCCACTTTGGAAGCAACACTGATTGACAATCAGTTTCACAGCTGTTGTACAAATGGAAAAGACAACAGGGGGAAATCTTTGGTGATTAGCAAGACACTCAATAAAGGAGTGGTTCTGCAGGTGGGGACCACAGACCACTTCTCAGTACCTATGCTTTCTGGCTGATGTTTTGGTCACTTTTGAATGTTGGTGGTGCTTTCACACTCGTGGTAGCATGAGACGGACTCTACAACCCACACGTTAGGATTATGAATCTGAATAGTATTTAATTTTAATATTTTATCAAATAATATTTTGGTCTGTTAAGGGTTGTCCTGTGAATACCAGCCCAGTAAGGTGATGGCATTAGGACAAAATAGAAAGGAGTGAGATGAGCTCTGACATTATTGAACAGCAAAACTCTGCACATACAGGTCCTTCTCAAAATATTAGCATATTGTGATAAAGTTCATTATTTTCCATAATGTCATGATGAAAATTTAACATTCATATATTTTAGATTCATTGCACACTAACTGAAATATTTCAGGTTTTTTATTGTCTTAATACGGATGATTTTGGCATACAGCTCATGAAAACCCAAAATTCCTATCTCACAAAATTAGCATATTATTAAAAGGGTCTCTAAACGAGCTATGAACCTAATCATCTGAATCAACGAGTTAACTCTAAACACCTGCAAAAGATTCCTGAGGCCTTTAAAACTCCCAGCCTGGTTCATCACTCAAAACCCCAAACATGGGTAAGACTGCCGACCTGACTGCTGTCCAGAAGGCCACTATTGACACACTCAAGCAAGAGGGTAAGACACAGAAAGAAATTTCTGAACGAATAGGCTGTTCCCAGAGTGCTGTATCAAGGCACCTCAGTGGGAAGTCTGTGGGAAGGAAAAAGTGTGGCAGAAAACGCTGCACAACGAGAAGAGGTGACCGGACCCTGAAGAAGATTGTGGAGAAGGGCCGATTCCAGACCTTGGGGGACCTGCGGAAGCAGTGGACTGAGTCTGGAGTAGAAACATCCAGAGCCACTGTGCACAGGCGTGTGCAGAAAATGGGCTACAGGTGCCGCATTCCCCAGGTCAAGCCACTTTTGAACCAGAAACAGCGGCAGAAGCGCCTGACCTGGGCTACAGAGAAGCAGCACTGGACTGTTGCTCAGTGGTCCAAAGTACTTTTTTCGGATGAAAGCAAATTCTGCATGTCATTCGGAAATCAAGGTGCCAGAGTCTGGAGGAAGACTGGGGAGAAGGAAATGCCAAAATGCCAGAAGTCCAGTGTCAAGTACCCACAGTCAATGATGGTCTGGGGTGCCGTGTCAGCTGCTGGTGTTGGTCCACTGTGTTTTACCAAGGGCAGGGTCAATGCAGCTAGCTATCAGGAGATTTTGGAGCACTTCATGCTTCCATCTGCTGAAAAGCTTTATGGAGATGAAGATTTCATTTTTCAGCACGACCTGGCACCTGCTCACAGTGCCAAAACCACTGGTAAATGGTTTACTGACCATGATATCACTGTGCTCAATTGGCCTGCCAACTCTCCTGACCTGAACCCCATAGAGAATCTGTGGGATATTGTGAAGAGAACGTTGAGAGACTCAAGACCCAACACTCTGGATGAGCTAAAGGCCGCTATCGAAGCATCCTGGGCCTCCATAAGACCTCAGCAGTGCCACAGGCTGATTGCCTCCATGCCACGACGCATTGAAGCAGTCATTTCTGCAAAAGGATTCCCGACCAAGTATTGAGTGCATAACTGTACATGATTATTTGAAGGTTGACGTTTTTTGTATTAAAATCATTTTTCTTTTATTGGTCGGATGAAATATGCTAATTTTGTGAGATAGGAATTTTGGGTTTTCATGAGCTGTATGCCAAAAGCATCCGTATTAAGACAATAAAAGACCTGAAATATTTCAGTTAGTGTGCAATGAATCTAAAATATATGAATGTTAAATTTTCATCATGACATTATGGAAAATAATGAACTTTATCACAATATGCTAATATTTTGAGAAGGACCTGTATATGGAATGAATTCACACAATTTCTTAAAATACAAGAATTTATTAACAAAAATAAGTCAACTCAAAGTCAAACATATTTCAATCAACAAACTCTTTACTATGCTAAAACAATCCAACTAAACTACCAAGCAGAATTAAAGAATAACGAAGACTAATGGGCTATGTATAATATAAACAAGTTGATTAAAGATGATTGAAAATTATGACCAAAAGAGTGATGCAACATTACCATTCAATGTTATTTATGTTTGAGAACCAAGGATTATCTTGAAGAATCTGGAAGTGACCTGATGTTAGTCTTGGAACTAACTTAGACAATAATCAGCATACCTTTAGACAACGCTTCACAATGCAAGATCAGATAAAATATTATTTTAATAAAATAATATTTTAAGAATGATCTGCTGAATAAAACCAACCTTCTGGATGACTAACTCTCAATGGGGTCTCATTAGCTGCCTTTATTTATTAACATAATATTTAAAGAAATATTATTAAGGGAATGGTAAAACATTTAAGGATGTATTTTGGAAAAGAGCCAAATCTGTCTGGTGGAAATGGGGCTTAATGGTGTTTACTTAGTTATCAAGTTTAGTAAAATGATCTTAGGGACACATTATTTACTGGATTGAAAACTAAACCTTTCTGGGTAAATATTATTTGGCAGCAAGAACGTGTCCTTAGCTGTTAGCAGTTGAAGCTAACAAAGGAGGCTGATAGCTTAGCACCAGAATCAGAATCAGAATCAGAATCAGAAAAGCTTTATTGCCAAGTACGTTTTTGGACATACAAGGAATTTGTTTTGGCGTAGTCGGTGCAATACAATACAAATTAAACAGTACAAACATATCTACAATATAATATGAATATATGTGCACAGTTTTAAGTGAGTGAGAGTAAATATAGAGCAGTATAAGATGCAAGAGCAATACAACAGTGCAGGTGATCATTGTGCAAGTAAGCAGGAGTCCAAGCTGAGCGTTAATGTAACGCATAGAGTTACAGGTTACAGGTGTCCTGTCAGCAAAAAAAGGGGGGGTGTGGGGGAAAGGGAGAGTGTCAGGGTGGTTTCCGGGCTTTGTTAACCAGGCTGGTGGCAGATGGGAAAAAACTGTTCTTGTGGCGTGAGGTTTTGGTCCGGATGGACCGCAGCCTCCTGCCAGAGGGGAGAGTCTCAAAGAGTCTGTGACCGGGGTGGGAAGGATCAGCCAGAATCTTCCCTGCCCGCTTCAGGGTCCTGGAGGTGTACAGTTCCTGGAGCGACAGTAGACTGCAGCCAATCACCTTCTCAGCAGACCGAATGACACGCTGCAGCCTGCCCTTATCCTTGGCTGTAGCAGCGGCGTACCAGATGGTGATGGAGGAGGTGAGGATGGACTCAATGATGGCTGTGTAGAAGTGCACCATCATAGTCTTTGGCAGGTTGAATTTCTTCAGCTGCCGCAGGAAGAACATCCTCTGCTGGGCTTTCTTGATGAGGGAGCTGATGTTTGGCTCCCACTTGAGATCCTGGGAGATGATGGTTCCCAGGAAGCGGAAAGATTCCACAGTGTCAATTGTGGAGTCACAGAGGGTGATGGGGGCAGGTGGGGCTGGGTTCTGCCTGAAGTTCACAACCATCTCCACTGTCTTTAGAGCGTTGAGCTCAAGGCTGTTCTGGCTGCACCAGTCCAACAGATGGTCCACCTCCCATCTGTACGCCGACTCGTCACCATCAGAGATGAGTCCGATCAGGGTGGTGTCGTCCGCAAACTTCAGAAGCTTGACAGACTGGTGACTGGAGGTGCAGCTGTTGGTGTACAGGGAGAAGAGCAGAGGAGAGAGAACACAGCCTTGGGGGGAACCGGTGCTGATGGTCAGGGAGTCAGAGACGTGCTTCCCCAGCCTCACGCGCTGCTTCCTGTCAGACAGGAAGTCAGTGATCCACCTGCAGGTGGAGTCGGGCACACTCAGCTGGGAGAGCTTCTCCTGTAGCAGAACTGGGACGATGGTGTTGAAGGCAGAGCTGAAATCCACAAACAGGATCCTGGCATAGGTTCCTGTGGAGTCCAGGTGCCGGAGGATGAAGTGAAGGGCTAGGTTGACTGCATCATCTACAGACCTGTTGGCTCTGTAGGCAAACTGCAGGGGGTCCAGGAGGGGGTCGGTGATGTCTTTTAGGTGTGAGAGCACAAGGCGCTCAAAGGACTTCATCACCACAGAGGTCAGGGCGACGGGTCTGAAGTCATTAAGCCCTGTGGTCCTTAGCTTCTTGGGAACAGGGACGATGGTGGAGGACTTGAAGCAGGCTGGCACATGACATGTCTCCAGTGAGGTGTTAAAAATGTCTGTGAAGACTGGAGACAGCTGATCAGCGCAGTGCTTCAGGCTGGCTGGTGAGACAGAATCCGGACCAGCAGCTTTCCGGGGGTTCTGTCTCCTGAAGAGTTTGTTGACGTCCCTCTCCTGGATGGAAAGAGCCGTCCTCGGCGTGGGTAGGGGGCTGGTGGGGGGGAACTTCAGGGTGGGGGTTGGAGGTGCCAAGGCCCCTCTTGAGGTTGGGGAGGTGGGGGTGGTGGATTGTGGCTGCAGCTGTTGGGGGGCGTTGTGGGGGATGGTTGCAGGACTGTCCCTTTGTCTTTCAAAGCGGCAGTAGAACTCGTTCAGGTCGTTGGCGAGGCGTCGGTCGTTGATGGAGTGGGGGGCTTTCGGCTTGTAGTTGGTGATTTGCTTGAGCCCTTTCCAGACAGACGCAGAGTCGTTGGCTGAGAACTGGTTTTGGAGCTTCTCAGAGTACAGTCGTTTGGCCTCTTTCACTGCCTTGCCAAACTTGTACTTGGCCTCTCTGTATATGTCTTTGTCCCCACTCCTGAAGGCCTCTTCCTTATCCAGTCTTAACCTTCTGAGTTTAGCTGTGAACCAGGGTTTGTCGTTGTTGTAACTCACCCTGGTGCATGATGGTACACAGCTGTCCTCACAGAAGCTGATGTAGGAAGTCACAGCCTCTGTGTACTCGTCCAGACTGTTGGTAGTAGTCCTGAACACATCCCAGTCTGTACAGCCTAAACACGCCTGGAGATTCTCCACAGCCTCACTGCTCCATTTCCTTGTCGTCCTCACAACAGGTTTGCAGAGCTTAAGTTTCTGCCTGTATGCAGGAATCAGGTGGACCATGATGTGGTCGGATTGGCCCAGTGCAGCACGTGGGACGGCGTGATAAGCGTCTCTGATGGTGGTGTAACAGTGATCCAGAATGTTGTCCTCTCTGGTCGGACATTTTATAAACTGTCTGTATTTGGAGAGTTCGTGGGTCAGATTACCTTTGTTAAAGTCGCCAACGACGATTACTAAGGAGTCCGGGTTGGTCCGCTCCACACTCAGTATCTGGTCGGCGAGCATGCGCTGTGCGACCTGCACGTTAGCTTGCGGCGGGATGTAAACACCGACCAGGATGAACGAAGCGAACTCACAGGGGGAATAGAAAG
This sequence comes from Girardinichthys multiradiatus, assembly GCF_021462225.1. Lineage (NCBI taxonomy): Eukaryota > Metazoa > Chordata > Actinopteri > Cyprinodontiformes > Goodeidae > Girardinichthys > Girardinichthys multiradiatus. The sequence goes on from NC_061802.1 coordinate 6,729,331, forward strand.
GCTTACAGTTTATGATGAAGGATTCCAGGTCTGGAGAACAGTGCTGCTGAATCACTGTCACGTCGTTGCACCAACCACTGTTGAGGTAAAAACAGATTCCTCCACCTTTCTCTTTGCCGGAGAGTTCCGTGTCTCTGTCCGCTCTGTAGAGCTGGAATCCTGCCAGCTGCAGCGCAGAGTCCGGTATTAATCCACACAGCCACGTCTCCGTGAAGCACAAAACTGCCGATGAATAAAAGTCCCTGTTTTTCCCCAACAACAGTTGTAGTTCCTCCATTTTGTTGGGAAGTGAGCGCACGTTAGAGAGAAATATTCCAGGTAACGGTGTTCGTAGTCCACGCTGGCGAAGACGTACCAGCACCCCAGCCCGTTTCCCTCTCTTCCGGCGTTTCACCGCATGAACAAAGGTGAGCGGAACCTTTGACCAGAATGTCCAAATATTCCAGAGCAGTAGGCAGAAATGTTGGAAATAACTCCTCTGGTGTAGTAGCCCTGATGTTCATGAGTTCTTCTCTGGTGAAAGAGCTCCGGGTTTACCATCACAGAAGACCGTTTTAAAGCAAAAAACAAAACAAAACAATGCGCACCAACACGCCGAGGCGACCATCTGCGGCACACAATCAAACACACACCTTTAAAAATACCGTCAATAAAAGGGTTAAAAAATGCATGAGCGCAGACGACGCGTTATGATCAACCTTCTGTTTAAAATCACCCTTTAAATAAAGTTTGTCTTAACTTTAAAAACACACAGACAAAGAACACAAAACTGAAGACGTGTGCTGCAGATATTCTGCTAGCACCAAGATAGCGGAGTTCAACCCAAACAAAACCAAACTTCATAAAATGAAAAACGTTTAGATCATTTCAATCTAAATCCTTCTATTTCTCTGCCCAAACACTTAACCTCATGAACTGTGGTGAGGAACGTTGTCCAAGGCGGCGAAGTTTGGAGAAACGTCCAGAGTCTTTAAACGATTAGCTACCGCTGACCTCCTTAGCTGTGGAGGGTGACGGCTGTTCTGTCGGCCGGCCAAACTGCACGTTACCGTAACCATGGTGATGTGGCTCCTGTTGTCCTTCTCTCAGGCAGGGAAAACCGCTTCACTCAGCTTGTAGAGACAGCTTCTCTACTGGGACTTCTCTGGGACAGTTTGCTTCTGCAGGCCTCAGAGAGAAAGTAAGCAATGCTTATACCTTAATTTACCCCTTTTTATGAATGTATACCGGATTCTTTCAACAGTAATTCATCAGTACTTGTGCATATGATCGTGGGATCGTATGACACCCTTGGATCCAGTTGAAGAGTTTGTCTGTTTGCCAGCAGAGACATTAGCACGCTGTCTCCTCCTATCCCGATGATCACTGGCGTGGAAGAGAAAGACTTGTGGGGGAAGTGGGGGTTTTATGTGGACAGTGGCATCATGGGAAGTTCGCTGTTACCCCCAATTCCTAAGTTATGCTGGAAGTAGGTTAATGAAATTTATTTTGAAAGTTCCAGAAAAGTCTGTACCGCATTTCCTGTTGTAACTCATGGCTGTGGGTCCCAACACAAGTGGCTTTGGTAGTGCAGCTCATCCAGGATGGCACATCAATGCAAGCTGTGACAAGAAGGTTTGCTGTGTCTGTTAGCGTAGTGTCCAGAGCCTGAAGGCGCTACCAGGAAACAGGCCAGTACACCAGGAGACGTGCAGGAGGCCGTAGGAGGGCAACAACACAGCAGCAGGACCGCTACCTCCACCTTTGTGCAAGGAGGAACAGGAGGAGCACTGCCAGAGCCCTGCAAAATGACCTCCAGCAGGCCACAAATGTGCATGTGTCTGCACAAACGGTTAGAAACCGACTCCATGAGGATGGTATGAGGGCCCAACGTCCACAAATGGGGGTTGTGCTTACAGCCCAACACCGTGCAGGACACTTGGCATTTGCCAGAGAACACCAGGATTGGCAAATTCGCCACTGGTGCCCTGTGGTCTTCACAGATGAAAGCAGGTTCATACTGAGCACATGTGACAGACGTGACAGTCTGGAGACACCATGGAGAGCGATCTGCTGCCTGCAACATCCTTCAACATGACCGGTTTGGCAGTGGGTCAGTAATGGTGTGGGGTGGCATTTCTTTGGAGGGCCGCATGGCCCTCCATGTGCTCGCCAGAGGTAGCCTGACTGCAATTAGGTGCCGAGATGAGATCCTCAGACGCCTTGTGAGACCATATTCTGGTGCGGTAGGCCCTGGGTTCCTCCTAATGTAGGACAATGCTAGACCTCATGTGGATGGAAGATGAAGACGTTGAAGCTATGGACTGGCCCGCCTGTTCCCCACACCTGAATCCGATTGAGTACATCTGGGACATCATGTCTCGCTCCATCCACCAACGTCACGTTGCACCACAGACTGTCCAGGAGTTGGCAGATGCTTTAGTCCAGGTCTGGGAGGAGATCCCTCAGGAGACCATCCGCCGTCTCATCAGGAGCATGTCCAGGTGTTGTAGGGAGGTCATACAGACACGTGGAGGCCACACACAATACTGAGCCTCATTTTGACTTGTTTTAAGGACATTACATCAACGTTGGATCAGTCTGTAGTCTGTTTCTCCACTTTAATCTTGTGTGTGACTCCAAATCCAGGCCTCCATTGCTTAATAAAATTGATTTCCATTGATGATTTTTGTGTGATTTTGTTGTCTGCACATTCAGCTTTGTGTAGAACCAAGTACTCAATGAGAATATTTTATTCATTCAGATCTAGGATGTGTTATTTGAGTGTTTCCTTTATTTTTTTGAGCAGTGTATGTTCCACCCTTCCTTTTCCTCTTTCATTCCTTTATTTCAGTCTCTGGTTTTTCCATGTTTCATATTTAAAGTCTGCCCGCAGTCAAATATCAGCCATAAATTCATCTTTAATGTTAGAACACTGGGAACTCAAGAAATTTTAGTCTAGGAAAGTCAGGAATTTTGACATAAAAATGTGTAGGAACCCTGCATCAATAGTAAATAATTGCAAACCTTCTGTTTTTATGTATCACTGAAATACATATTAAAAGAACAAATGCAGAAATATAAATATTTGATCCTACCTGTTGATGCAGCAGCTGAAGATGCTGCTCTTTTCAAGTCTGTAAACTCCAGAATTTGGCAGATCTTTACACACAGAGAGAAATTTCTGCAGGTCTGATATCGGGACTCCATTCTCCTGCTGCTGCTAAATGAGGCAAATCAAAAAGTGTTTATACAGTAATTTATTTTGTGCAGTAACTTCTAATACAATAGGGTATGTTGCAGACTGCACTTCTTGCTGCCCTTACCTTGACTGTGTAGTATGTGTCGGTGATTATTGTGATGAAAAGACTGAGGATCATGTAGATGAAGAGTGACACGAAGGTATAGAGGTAGACTCTGCTGAAAATCCACACCAGGCTACTCTTCTGCTTCATGTCTTTAAAGGTGGGAAACATGTCGTCTCCGTTGACCAATGAGAACAAACACTCGGAAACGGTGTTTAAGGTCCGGAACTGATTAAAAGTCAGATTATCAGGTCAGAATGAAAAAAACTGTAAAATATTACATCCAAATATCTGCTGCTGTGGTGTTACCTTTTCATGATATGGGCCAATCACGATCCAGCCACAAAAACAGTAGCTTATGTATATAATTCCAGCACAGCAGATGAAACGGATAACATTTGGAAAAGCTGCCCGGAGTGTCAGAATGAGAATCTAAAAACGGCCAAAAGAAAATCCGATTTATTACAAAGAAAGTTAAGATTCAAGATTACTTTGTGAATTTTTTTTTTTTGCAAATCTTGCTAAATACATTTTAAATTTCAAAGAACAAATATTGTTGGGATCCTGTAATCTGGTTGTGCGTTACATAGCCCAAACATATTTTACTATGAGGAAGTCCCTCAAGAAGACATTTCTATGTACACTGGCAGGAGCAGTACATCCTTTCACACATGAGTAAAAGTGTTAGGTGCTTAAGGAGGTTAAACTGCCTTCTATCGGAAATAAGGAAGGCTCATTTAAATCTAAACTAATCATAGATTTAAAAAGATTCATCACTCCAACTATAACAGATTTATCACATAGAGATCTTTGAGTTTAACCTCCCTAAGTATACACTGTGTGCCCAATTATTAGGTCTTAAAAGTCTTATTTTTGAGGATTGTTTTTATTAATCACAAACTGAAGACCTCTTAGTTAATTCGAAAAATGATTAAACCTTAAACAGGAGTGTTTAATAAGGTAAAAGTAAGGTTTTGGGTTGCTTTGGAGAATATATGTGTACAATTATGCAACTAAATGAAAAAAACATTTTGCCATGTCACTGTTTTATTTTCATTTAAGTGAGAATTCTACACAACAACTAAACTTTCTGACAAACATTTCTGACATTAAAAATGTCTTTGTAATAACAGTGAAAAGCATTCCATTCATGGAGTCTGTCAGTTTTTTTTTTATCTGTTGATGTTTTGTTACTGCAGCAACAACAGCCTCCAGACACTGTTCAGAAATGTTTACTTTTTTCTTCACTGTAAATCATTAAAAATCATTTAAAAACTGCTGACAAGTTCTCAGTAGCGTTCAGGTCAGGTGAGGAAGGGTGCCATGCCATACGTTTTTCATCTTTAACGCCTTTACTGGCTAGCCACACAGAGGAGTGCTTGGTTGCATGTGATGGAGCGTTGTCCTGCATGAAAGCCATTGTCTTTTTGTAAGATGCAGACTTCCTCCTTCCTACTATTTGCAAAAAACCGTTCGATGGATCTGTGATCACGCCCCAGTACCTTAGCAATTTCAAGAGTGCTGCATCCCTCTGAGACACTTTTGATAATTTTTGACTTTTCAGAGTCAGTTAAATTTCTTTTTTTGACCCATTTTGCCTAAAGCAAAGAAGCTGCTTAATAATTATGCACACCTTGATATACAGTGTTAACCTCCTTAGGTCACATCCTCCCTTATTACACAGATACACATCACCTGCTATGCTTAAATCCGTTAAGCATTCAAGTATATTTAGCTCGGAGGTACAAAGTATGCCTAAAAATTATGATAAGGTCAAAATACTCACTTGCCTACTATTATTTTAAATATTAATATTATTCTTCCGCAGCTGATGTTCTGATCAAAAACTACCTCTTCAAATACATAGAGTATTTCTTGACATATTCAAATGAATCCTGCTAGTGTAATAAATGAGCCATAATCATTTAAAGAGTAGTTACAGGGACTGCAGAATATATTTAAAGTGGGTCCGCCCATCAGTTGATGACATGATATATCTGTGATATATCTGTTGCGTCCAGCCGAGCTCCCCGAAAGGACTGAGGTGCATTCAAGTCATATCATACACTAGATTATGTTGAAATAATTCCAAAATGAATATATTGTTTTTTAATGATCAAATTTCATCAAGGTTTTAGTCAGCACCTCTTTGGCCATTTTTAAAATAATTTTACTTCTGTGCATTTTTGTTTGTTTGTTTGTTAGTTATTATAAGAAGTGACCCCATGTTCACTGTAAAAAAAATGTATGTCTCTTAACAAAAGTTCAAAAGCCACCTTAAAACTGAGTGTAGTCAACTTTTAAATTTGCAAAGATAATGTTTTTTTTTTTTGCAGGACAATTTAAAGCTATAAGTCAAACACTGGAAATCACCCAAACTTTAATTCTGTGTAAAAAAACAAAACAATATATATATATATATATATAACAAAATAACTGCATTTAGTGCAAAGGGGGCTGTCAGTTTTTACAGTGTAGAAGTGACTAGAATTCTGTCCAGATTTTACTGTAATGTTTTTATTTTCCAACTAATCTTTGAAGTTCCACCAATATTCATTTTATTTTACCTGCAGGAACTTACAGTATAGTTGAAATCTAGCAAGACTAGTTTTTGTACCTTTACCAACTTGGTTCAGAAATTTGGAAGTGCCGAACCTTCAATGCTAGGCGGTGTCTGACCCCGGAAATGGAAACTACATCTAGTGAGGCCCAAACTCGGTTCCCAGAGGTGACACAGTCAGGTTTTGAGCAGAAGTAAGTAATCTTATCAGTTTTATCATGGCCGTTCAGAGGCGAACTGAGCTTATGGATCAAGGTGGCTCACCCTGAATTAAATTATTTTGATTTCTCCTGCTTTCTCCAAAACCTTTCCTTAGATTTAAGACAGGTAAAAGAAATGCAAGATACAGGGGTTGAACAATGAAACTGAAACACCTGGTTTTAGACCACAATAATTTATTAGTATGGTGTAGGGCCTCCTTTTGCGGCCAATACAGCGTCAATTCATCTTGGGAATGACATATACAAGTCCTGCACAGTGGTCAGAGGGATTTTAAGCCATTCTTCTTGCAGGATAGTGGCCAGGTCACTACGTGATACTGGTGGAGGAAAACGTTTCCTGACTCGCTCCTCCAAAACACCCCAAAGTGGCTCAATAATATTTAGATCTGGTGACTATGCAGGCCATGGGAGATGTTCAACTTCACTTTCATGTTCATCAAACCAATCTTTCACCAGTCTTGCTGTGTGTATTGGTGCATTGTCATCCTGATACACGGCACCGCCTTCAGGATACAATGTTTGAACCATTGGATGCACATGGTCCTCAAGAATGGTTCGGTAGTCCTTGGCAGTGACGCGCCCATCTAGCACAAGTATTGGGCCAAGGGAATGTCATGATATGGCAGCCCAAACCATCACTGATCCACCCCCATGCTTCACTCTGGGCATGCAACAGTCTGGGTGGTACGTTTCTTTGGGGCTTCTCCACACCGTAACTCTCCCGGATGTGGGGAAAACATTAAAGGTGAACTCATCAGAGAACAATACATGTTTCACATTGTCCACAGCCCAAGATTTGCGCTCCTTGCACCATTAAAACTGACGTTTGGCATTGGCATGAGTGACCAAAGGTTTGGCTATAGCAGCCCGGCCGTGTATATTGACCCTGTGGAGCTTCTGACGGACAGTTCTGGTGGAAACAGGAGAGTTGAGGTGCACATTTAATTCTGCCGTGATTTGGGCAGCCGTGGTTTTATGTTTTTTGGATACAATCCGGGTTAGCACCCGAACATTCCTTTCAGACAGCTTCCTCTTGCGTCCACAGTTAATCCTGTTGGATGTGGTTCGTCCTTCTTGGTGGTATGCTGACATTACCCTGGATACCGTGGCTCTTGATACATCACAAAGACTTGCTGTCTTGGTCACAGATGCGCCAGCAAGACGTGCACCAACAATTTGTCCTCTTTTGAACTCTGGTATGTCACCCATAATGTTGTGTGCATTTCAATATTTTGAGCAAAACTGTGCTCTTACCCTGCTAATTGAACCTTCACACTCTGCTCTTACTGGTGCAATGTGCAATCAATGAAGACTGGCTACCAGGCTGGTCCAATTTAGCCATGAAACCTCCCACACTAACATGACATGTGTTTCAGTTTCATTGTCCAACCCCTGTATGTGCAATAGCTTGTTTAAATGTCCAAGGGAGAGACTTTACTAGAGTTTTTGATAGGTTTAGATATTTAGTTAGTTATTGTATAATTATGATTCATTATGTAATTATTGAAATATACTAAAGGGATTACTAAGAGGGTAAATCTTGAATATATTAGACTTATTTTGAAGTGCTACACTTACATTATATTTCTTGAAGTAGCCCATGTAGCGGATGACGCCAATCCAAACAAACATGGTGCCTGTGCCGAGGAAGATGCTGCACACATCATAGCTCGTAAGGACCTGTAAGAAAGGTGGAATAGATAACCCTGCATACCTCAACATACAGAAAGTTCTGATTGGTCTCAGGATTATGAAGAAAACGTTAGTCTGTTTATTTTTAAAGAAGTCCTTATTACCTTGGACTGAATTTCAATCTTGAGAATGGAGCCTATAATGGTTAGGGTGTCGCTGACAATGATCAGGATATACCAGCCGTTCACAAACTCCAACTTGTCTGACCAAGGCACGTTTTTACCAGAGTGCGTTTTGCAGTGGTGGATGTACTCCTGTTTACAACAAAAAAAGATTTTTCTTTACTAAGCTCTACAGTATTTTACAAGGTGGCTACTTTTAAACGCATTACAAACAATACAGCATGAGAAATCCACACGAGTCAAAACACAGAAAGCACCAAGAAGGCTGTCAAGCTCAGGAAATAATAGGTCATTCCCACACAATTACATTAAAACCAGACAGCTCATGTGTGGCGTAAAATAATCCTATTTACCTTTGAGACTCTTAAGTTAAACAAGTATGAAAATGAAGTCAGTTTTAAGTGTTATGAGAAATGTTTGACCCTGGATAGATCAGAGGCAACAGAGGCTAAATTCACTTCAGTTTTTAATTATCTGCAAGAAGCACCATCCATTCCTTTTATATTTTCCTGCTTATCTTTTACACATATTTCATCGGAAAGACTTTGAATAATGCTGACTAATAATAACCAGTTTAAAAGCTCTTGATTAGCCTTAAGAAACCCATTGTATACCAAATAACTCCCCCAACCGTTCGATACAACCTCACATTTAAATTTTCAATTGTTTTTTTTGCTAAATTAGTAACCTGCTGGATTTAAATAATTTCTTGCATTTTTTTTCTCCTTTCAACTAACTTGGATAATTCTCAGCAGAAGTAATATGACACGTACAGGTACATCTCCAAAAATTCGGGTATTGTAAAAAGTCACTTATTTCAGAAAGTGAAACTCATAAATGGATTCAATACACGTGGAGTGAAATATTTCAACCCTTTGTTTCTTGTAATTTTGAGGATTAGGGCGAACAGATAATGGAAACCCAAAATTCAGTGTCTCAGAAAATTAGGTCAGGGCACAGAGAGGAAGAAGCCTTAATGGCCATCATTAAACTCAGAGGACAAGGGGAAGCTTGCAAACCTCCTTAAAGAAACCCAGAAATTGTTACTGGCCAGTAAAAGCCTGATTGACAAATCTCTATTAATTATATTCAGGCGTGAATGGACAGGATCTGAATTAAAATAGCTGCTGCACATTTCTACCACTACATGGTCTAGTTAAATTTGTTTTACTCACAAACAACAGCAGAATCCCTTTTATTACTGAGCGTGTGCAGAGTGCAAAGGAGGTGATGCAGGTTATCCCGATGATGCAGTCGAATATCACGATCAGGTACATCTTTCTTGCAGCTGAAGAAATTAAATGGAAAAAAAAAAAAATATATATATATATATATATATGTCTTTTAGTCTCATTTTTCAGGACATGCACATTGACTAGTGTGAACTCATACAGGTTTGATGAACTTACAGACTCCAGTTACTTTCCAGTCTTTGCATTCATTGATCTCCACATCTGTTTCCAGGTCGACTTTCATTCTGCCACTGTGGGCTTGATTGTTGAAAGTGATCTGTGAAGCCACAGACGTTTCTCAGTAAGATGACAGGTAATTTTATAAAGTTACAATCTTTAAATAAACCCAAGAGAGAAACATACAGTCTCTTTAAACTCTATCTGGGTATTATAATGTTCATAAAGTCAGCTTTCAGTGTTACCAATGCCAACCAATTCTGTTTACTGAGGAAAAAAAAGACAAGTTAGGTGACATACAATGACAGCGAAGTCATAGCAGTCAGGAAGCTCTCGATATCTCACGGTTTGCAAATTGATGGCCTTGACAACAAATGTGATCTTCACAGAGAGCAGCCTGGGAGAGAGAACAGAGACATGAGCCCACAGAACAAAAAACTAAATTTAACAGGGGAGATTTGTTTTTTAGATAAAAGACACATGAATATAAAAAAAAAAAAAAACCTTTTAAAATGTAGTTCAAAGTTCTGAAGCATGTCACGCTGCAACTGGGGAGCAACTGAATAGAGTTCAAGGCATTCTGTTACAGACAGGGGAGAAACAAACAGAATTAAGTTTCTTTCTCAGTACACAGTGTAATCCATTGGAGTTCTTTATTGTTGCTATTTTCTACATTGTCGAACAATTATGTTAGGAATGATGCATTCATCTGAAACATATCAGCAGACTTAATCGATCGTCCAATGTGCAAATAAGTCAGCTTTGTTCTTCTTTTTCTCTGTACATACTCTGACAAATCTGTCTTTAAGAGGTGTAGCTTTAATGACAAAGGCCGGGCTTTCTTTGTTCAAGTATGATGCCCAGACTCACCACTCAAACAGCTGGAGGTAAAATAGAGTAGATGTTTTTTTTTGTTTTTAAAAACAGTCAGGCAAGATCTTTTTTAAGATTTCTTCACACTGATTAATAAGGCAACTTTTGTTATGTATTTATCATAAGTACAAAGGGTAATTCTTCAGTTTCATTTCCTGAGATTTGTGGTGCCTGTGACGACCAATTTTAAGCATTTTTTGAATCAGCTTAGTAAAAATAGTTCAGTGAGATAAACTTGTATTACAAGTTACTCTAGTGTCCAAATAAGGCTATTTATTGTGTATAAACATAACTGGCCTTCCCAAGAAAGGCAACCTACTGAACGCTTTTTAAGGTTAAATAAACTTCCAGTATTTATTTAACCTCAAATAAATACACTATGTTGCCAAACGTATTGGGTCACACCACCAAATCAATGAAATCCGGTATTACAACCAATTCCATGGCTGCAGGATTATAAAGTTTGGTGTGGAGAAACTTGACTGGCCTGCACAGAGTCCTGACCTCGAGCTTTTTGAACACCTTTGGGGGGAATTAGAGTGGAGGCTGCAATTCTGGTTTTCTCATCTAACTATGAACACACTCCTGAACCTTGCAGAAGATGTTTACAGATTAGTTAAAGTTGCTATTGCTGACAACAGTGGGTCCATCAAAGTTCATGTAAATGTAAAACTAGACAAATACTTTTGGAAATAACGTACTTTGCAGAAGCACAGTATTTCTTCCTTCTCTTGTGGAGTGCACTTTCTTCCCACCAGCAAAACAAAAAGCTCCTGATAAAGCAAAACTGTTAAGCAGGAACTGTCTGTATATGCAGGAACCACTAAAGGTTATGTAAAACCTCAGCCCTTTTTGTTTGGATTAGTTGTTACTAGTAACAATGTCTGTGCAAAACATTGTGTAAGACGGGCCCTTTAGAAATGTTTTGACAATTTACATGGAATGAAAACCCCAATTATTCCTTCTACTGGAATGCAGGTGCATCATCACAAAACGTTTATTTCCACTATTAGTTTTAAAAAGCAAAACACATATACAGATTTATTACACACAGACTCATATATCTCAAGCATTTATTTGTGTTAATTTTGATAATTACTGCTCACAGCTAATGAAAAAAAACATAATTCTGTTTTTGAATAGGAAAAAGACCAATAAATAATCAGAAACTGCTTTATTGGCCAAGTTTGTGCATGCAGCGTTTCACATGTTCTCAGTGTACAGACAAAAAAATGCGTCACTGCTGATGTTGTAAGGAAGCCCAGGTTGCTTGTATATGAGTCCCCAGCTTATCTGCATTGTTGGCTCTAGTGTCTCTCTTCTTCTATACTCCCAAGACAACACTCCAAAGCATCTCCATTATGCTTGTCAGGATAGGGAAGCATCTAAAACTTCCTGGATATGCCTTAGTGGGGTGGCTTTTGAAGCACTGACTCAAGCCACAGTCACACAATTGACTCTCAGCTGTGGTTATTCCTTTGTTTCCATCACACTTTTTCCCTCCACTCAACTTGATAATTATGATTTTGCATGTAGAATTCTGAGCAGCCAGCTTCTTTTGTCGCTAATTGTTGTGGCCTACCTTTCTTGCAAATGGTGTCAATGACTATCAGTGAAGACAGCAGTCTTGGCTTTCACTCTGTGGTCTATTCAATATTCAGATTTTCTGAAAAACATTTTTTTTCCTCAGCTGTAAGCCACAGTCATCAGACATATCAGAAAGAAAGATTTTATAGATTCCTTTGTTTAATTAACCTATGAGTTTCACTTTTCAAATTCAATTACTCAAATAATAAACTTCCAAATCTTGTTCTAATTTACCGAGATGGACCCATAAATAGGAAGCAAGAAATGCTGAATGTGTTTCCTATGGTTTAATTAATCTATTTTCATGATACATTTGTGATTTCATACACACTTTCATAATCTAGAGCTTATTCATTTTTTCAGTAACACAGTTAAAAAAGTCACAATTCAATTTAAGATTTTTTTTTTTTTTTACCTTCAGTATTGTAAATTTATCCATCCATCTTTTATACCTGCTTCATCCTTGAAGATAAATGGGCCTGTCTTTGGCAGCCATTGAGTGGTAACAGTGCTAACAAACTTGCAGCAATTAACCATGGAGTCATTGCAAAGTTATGTTAAATTTAAATAGAGTCAATAATCATTGGTTGTAGCAATAAAAATGCTTACCGGTCTCCACGTGAGCATCAATTTCAACGGTCTCAGTTCCAGAGTAGATGCTACCGTTCCTGTAGAACTCCTGACACAGTAACAGCGGGGTGTAGGTAGTGCCATTTTTCTCATATTCATGATTCCCTACAGTGTTGTTGTGCAGAAGCCCATACTGGAAACGGACAATTGTAAACGATTCACATCTGTTTGACAACAGTTGGGAGGATAATAAAGGTACAAGCATGGTAGAGAAGCGACTCAGCAGACTAGATGAGCCACTCTTTGACAGAACACATTCATAATCCATGAAAAACTGAAGGGTGGGTGAACGAAGTCCACTCCCATGAGGACATACAATCATCAGGCTTTCATGTTATATAGGGCTCTGGAGTAGTAAAATTCTATCAATAATTAACAGCAAACAAAAAGCAAAATATCAGCGATGTCACAAGATTTTTCTTCTGAACAATAAAAATCTCTCACCTGTAAAATAATGTATTCAATGTGATCATAGACGTCAGCTTGTCTGTAAACGGCGTAAGTATCCATGTCTCCATCAGCATAGTCTTTCAGAAAAAGGTGCTTGAACGTCATCAGATTTTCTTCCTTGAAGGTAACAACCATCTGGTTGCTCAGTCCAAAAGATACCAGCTGCAATTCCCAAAAATTGCTTCAGATGAGGTTTGTGAAAAAATTTACAGAAGTGCAATTCTTCTGATTGCATCTGAGACAGCTACAAACCTGGATGGTAATTATTGCAATTTTGACAATCTGCAGCATGAGTTTCCAAGGTTTTCGTCCTCGTGCGTGGTATTTCTCACACGGATTCATGAAGTAGTACTTGATCTTCCTTCTGAGGCATTCAACTCTCTCCTCAACTCTCTCCTCCATGCTCTGAGGCTGGTGGTCTTCCCAAGAAATGGGATTGTTGGGGTCATAAATGCCATAAGTATCACTGGACTCCTCCATGTCTAGAATTTTTCTGATTTATACCAAAGCAAAGGTGGTAAACTGAAGTGCCTTAAAAATGTATCAAATAAGCAATAAACGTTCTATTTATAGTTGACTGTAACAAATATTGCGAGGCAAACTGTCAGCCCAGGTAAGAAACAAAGTGAAACAGAAGACAGCCATTGAGTTTTAGAGCAGCGCAATATATTGAATCAGAATTGTCATCGCAATTTTAATAAGTAAAACATTGCACTGACAAAGAAATCGTTGGATTAATTATTTGTTCGACAATAATTTATCAGGTTACATTCTTTGAAACCCTGCTTGTCAATAACCTATTTAGCCAGTTAGATTAAGTTTCAATGTATTTTATGCCCACAACTTATTTTGATTTTAGTGCCAAAATTGAATAGATTAAAAAATAATCTAAAAGGAGGAAATCAGGAAAATCTCATAAAAGTAAACACAACTAAGATCCAAAAAGAAAAAGAAAACAATTAAATGTGGCCTACTGAACATAAGATCTCTCTCTTCAAAGACTTTACTAGTTAGTGACCTGATTTGTGACAATCAGATTGATTTATTTTGCCTCACAGAAACCTGGCTGCAGCAAGAGGATTATGTTACTATAAATGAGTCAACTCCTACTAATTATTTAAATTTTCACATTCCTCGAAATATTGGGCGAGGAGGAGGAGTAGCAACCATCTTTCAGTCCGATTTATTGACTAGTCCCAGACCAATCAATAGCTACAACTCTTTTGAATATTTAATCCTTAGTTTTCCTCATCCACATTGCAAAGCACTAAAACCACTTCTGTTTGTTGTTTTGTACCGTCCACCAGGCCCTTACTCTCAATTTTTAGATCAGTTTTCAGATCTTTTATCTGATTTAGTGTTAAATACAGATAAAGTTATTATAGTGGGGGATTTTAACATTCATGTTGACGCTGAAAGTGAACGCTAAATATAGCGTTTAATGCTATCTTAGACTTAATTGGCTTTGCTCAAAACAAACCTACCCACCTTTATCTTCATTCTCAGGACCTTGTGCTGACATATGGCATTGAGTGTAAAGACATAACAATATTTTCTCATAACCCTGTCCTGTCTGACCATTTCTTAATGACCTTTGAGTTTTAACCGAGTACTCCACACCTGAAAGACAATTTCATCATAGTAGATCATTATCAGGCGATGCTGTAACAACCTTTAAAGAATCTGTTCCAGTTTTAATTTCCTCATCACTGAAAATCACAGTCGAGGGCAATAATTCTGTTTCTGCCCCTTCACAAATTGATTCTTTTGTTCATAGTGTTTATTTATCATTGCATGATGCATTAGACAATGCAGCCCCCGTGAAAAAGAAGGTAATTATTTATAGGAGGCTATCTCCATGGTTTAATTCAGAGCTGCGTACTTTAAAGCACAATGTTAGAAAATTGGAGAGAAAATGGCACTCTACACACCTAGAGGATTCCTACTTAATCTGGAAAAATAGCCTACTGTTGTATAAAAAGACACTTCACCAAGCCAGAACAGCTTATTTCTCATCATTAATAGAAGAGAACAAGAATAATCCTAGGTTTCTCTTTAGTACAGTTGCTAAACTTACACAGAGTCATAGATCTGTTGAGCCATCCATTCCCTTAGCTCTTAGCAGCCATGACTTTATGGGATTCTTCTTAAATAAAATTGATTCTATTAAAAATAAAATCTTTGACATACTCCCAAAGATGATTACTTCATCCTCAGCAAGTGAGACAACATTGGAAATAACTGCAGAACCTGATTTGTGTTTCGACTGTTTTGATCCTGTGAAGCTTCCTGAGTTATCAGAAATATTAGCTTCATCTAAACCTTCAACTTGTATGTTAGACCCAATCCCAACCAAATTATTTAAGGAACTGTTCCCTCTGATTACCAGCCCCATTTTAGATATGATTAATCTATCTTTAGTAAATGGATATGTACCACAGGCTTTTAAGGTAGCTGTAATTAAACCTTTGTTTAAGAAACCTTCGCTTGATCGAGATGACTTGAAAAATTACAGACCTATATCCAATCTTCCATTCTTATCTAAAATTCTTGAGAAAATAGTTGCTAATCAAATGTGTGAGCATTTACACGACAATGACCTGTTTGAAGAGTTTCAGTCAGGCTTCATAGCACTGAAACAGCTCTGCTGAAAGTCACTAATGATATTTTTATGGCCTCAGATAATGGACTTGTGTCTGTACTGGTTCTGTTAGATCTCAGTGCTGCATTTGACACAGTCGACCATAATATTCTCTTAAAAAGGCTGGAATACGCTGTAGGGTTCAGGGGAACAGCGCTAGGCTGGTTTAAATCTTATTTGTCTGAGAGATTCCAGTTTGTCCATGTAAATGATAAATCATCTTTAAACTCCAGGGTTAATTGTGGAGTACCACAGGGTTCAGTACTTGGGCCAATTCACTTTACTATATATAAGCTTCCAATAGGTCAAATTATCAGGCAGCTTAGGATAGATTTTCACTCTTACGCTGATGATACTCAGCTTTATTTATCCATAAATCCTGATGAACCCAACCAGTTAGATAGACTACTAGCATGTCTTGAAGATATAAAAACTTGGATGACTTTAAATGTTTTGCTTCTAAATTCAGACAAGACAGAAGTTGTCGTCTTTGGACCAGAGTCTTTAAAAAGAAACTGCTTAGTCAATCACTTAACCTGGATGGCATTAAATTGACCTCCAGTAATAAAGTAAAAAACCTTGGTGTTATTTTTGACCAAGACATGTCATTTAAATCCCATATTAAACAGGTTTCTAGGATTTCCTTCTTTCACCTCCAGAACATTGCCAAAATTAGAAATATCCTATCTAGGAGTGACGCAGAAAAACTAGTCCATGCATTGTTACTTCAAGGCTGGACTATTGTAATTCTTTACTATCAGGATGTCCACAAAATGCAGTTAAAAGACTTCAGCTGATTCAAAATGCTGCAGCAAGAGTTCTGATGAAAATTAAAAAGAGAGATCATATTTCTCCTATTTTAGCTTTCCTTCATTGGCTCCCTGTTAAATCCAGAATATAATTTAAAATTCTCCTCCTCACATATAAAGCCCTTAATGATCTAGCTCCATCATACATCAGAGATCTGATTGTTCCATATGTTCCTAACAGAGCACTTTGTTCTCAGACTGCAGGTTTACTGGTGGTTCCTAGAGTCTCTAGAAGTAGAATGGGAGGCAGATCCTTTAGTTATCAGGCTCCTCTCCTGTGGAACCAGGTGGACACCCTGTCTACTTTTAAGGCTGGGCTTAAAACTTTCCTTTTTGATAAAGCTTATAGTTAGAGCGGCTTAGGTTATCAGGGAGGGAGACTTCCTCCCTCCATGTTGGTTGGAGTAAGGGGGAGTCAAGTTTAGCCTAAACCGGCTCAGTTATGGTTGAGGTGCAAACACACCCTCCATTTCTGCTACCTGTATGACCCCTTCTCTTTTAGAATGGTTATAATCAGTCTGACAGAGGGAGGTATCCCAATCCTTGTGGTTTTTAGTATAACAATGACCATCGGTGGGACCCTTTGTGGGGTGCCTTGAGACGACATTGTTGTAAATAAGCGCCGTTTAACTAGATAATTTGAACTGAAACTATCTGTGTAGTTATGCTGCTATAGGCTTAGGCTGCTGGAGGACATAATGATCACTTTCACCCTCTTCGCTACATTCTCACACTACTCTCCAATTTTGCATTATTTGCTGTTATTTCAGCTTTTAACTTTGTTCTTTCTTTTCTCTTCCTAGAAGCTCCACCTGGCCTGGCTCTGTGTCTACCTGTGACACCTTTCTGGAGAGGGGCATCGTCCAAGCTTCTGCTGGCAACAATTTAATGCTCACCCTCTACCGATGATCCACATGGCCCTGTCTTTTAGTGTTTAACCCTTTCTCTCTTCTAGACATGGTGATTGACTGAGCTTAACTGTAACAAACTCTATGTGCTCTCTTTCAGACTCTAACCTTGAAAACTGGCTCAGAGTTTATCTGTTCTTTCTTTCTAGGTGAAACGGCTAAAGGAGCTACATCCATTAACATTGACTTTTCCTTCCCATAGAAAGAACTCCTGGATCAGTGCTTCTTTGTTCTCTTTGTGTCTTTGCTCTGTTCTCTCAAACCCCCAGTCGGTCGTGGCAGATGGCCGCTCACACTGAGCCTGGTTCTGCTGGAGGTTTCTTCCTGTTAAAAGGGAGTTTTTCCTCTCCACTGTCTCTACATGCTTGCTCAGTATGAGGGATTGCTGCAAAGTCAACGCCAGTGACTGTCCACTGTCTCTACATGCTCATCCGGGAGGAGTGAATGCTACAAGTCACTGACTGGATGCAATCTGCTGGGTTTCCTTAGATAGAAAAACTTTTTATCCAATTTGAATAAATAACTAACTTTGACTGCACTGTTCAATGGTTAGGATTAATTGGAATGTATGTACCTGACTGTTGTGAAGTGCCTTGAGACAACATTTGTTGTGAATTGGCGCTATATAAATAAAACTGAATTGAATTGACCTAGATGCTAAAGCTCAGGGAAAGATGTGGGGTAATTGTGATGATAAAAAAGTGTGCTGAAAATGTGGATTAATTGGAGTCAATTACATTATCATCTATATTTACTAAATCATCTAAATTTCACGTTTTCCCAACATTGCGCAGCCCTAAGTGTAATACTGTCTCATTTTTATTTGTAAATGTTTTACAGGCCATTAAATCAGCACAAAGTGCCTTAAAAAAGGTTTTGTACCCCTTGAACCTTTTTACATGTTACAACCATATAATTTAATGCATTTTATGTGAGAGACCAACATAATCATACATCCATTTTCTGTACCCACATCTTTTGTACAGGTTCGCGGGGGAGCTGGAGCCTATCTCCAGCAGTCTATGGGCGAGAGGTGGGTTACATCCTAGACAGGTCACCAGTCCATCGCAGGGCAACATAGAGACACACAGGGCAAACAACCATGCAAACATCCATTCACACCTAAGGGCAAGTGAGAGACTAACGAACCTAACAGTCCTGTTTTTGGACTGTGGGAGGAAGCCGGAGTACCTGGAGAAAGTCAAACCCAGGACCTTCTTGCTGCAAGGCAACACTGCTACCAACAGCCCCAACACAAAGCACTTTATTATGAATGTAAATTGGAAGAGAATGTGTAGGCATCAACTTTAGAAATCATTTAATTTGTTAAAAGTCGAAATAGTCCAATAGTGTGTAATTTGATATTAGTGTAGGTTTGTTAGAGAACATTAGTGAACAAACAGCATCATGTTCCCTCAGAGCTGTTGAAACTGTCATTTGAAAATAGAAAGAGGATTACACACTGTAAACCTATCAAACCTTGGCCGATCATCTAAATTGAGAAGCCATTCAAGTACAGGATTAATCAGAGTAGCAGCCAAGAGGTCCATGGTAACTCTGGAGGAACTGCAGAAATCCACAGATGTGGTGGGAGAAGCTGTCAATGGTATTTGTTATGGAAGAGTGACAACAGGAAAGTCATCATTGAAAGAAATTCCTAAGAAGTTGCTGTTTCCGTTTGTAACAAGCCATGAAGGACACACAGAAAGCACGAAGATGAAAGTTCTCTGTTAAAATGTAAACAAAACTGAAGTTTTTGGCCTAGAAGTAAAATGCTATGTGTGAAACAACACTGCACAGTGAAACATGGTAGTGGCAGTGTCATACAATGGGAATTATTTTCTTCATCAGGCACAAGGAAGTAGGTCATATTTGATGGTAAAATAGAAAACCTGACAGAAGTTACAAATACTCAAAACTGCAGTGAAGGTTCATCCTCCAACAAGACATTTACAACAAAAATATATTGCTCTTTTAAAATGGCCCATTTAGGTCTAAATCAAATTGAAAATGTATTTAAAGCCATGAAAATTGGATGAATCTACTAATATAGTATATACTAGTTAGGTTACTTCTGAAGGCAATTAATGCACTGGAATTTATTTAAGGGCATCAGTGTAAACACTCACCCGCCTCATTTTTCTAATTTTATCATTTTCCTTTCACCTCTTAATTGTTAACTATTTTAAGTTGTTGTATAAAATCCCAATAAATTACGGTACACTAAAGTTTGTGAGTGTAGCATAACTAAATGTGAAAAAGTTCAAGCGATGTGAATACTGTCGCAAGGCGCTTGAACCAGGAAATAAGTTCGCTTCTCAGGAGAACAGGGAAAGAGTTTGAAAACAACAAAATCAATCCGAAGTTCTAAATTACTCTGATACGCTCATACGGAATGAAAGAAGAACTATTTATCAAGTAGGACAGGAGATCAGGTGCATCTGAACTGAATATGAATAATTCATTATAGTGTCCGATCAGAGACCTGGACAAGTTCTACCGCCAGTACATTATTTTGTCGCGTAAAAATAAGCGTACAAGAAGAGAGGATACATGTAATAGACCAAAACATAAGCAATAAATCGTTTACTTACCAACTTTCTCCACTTAGTCAATGTTTCTCAAGCACCCGCTGCAGTTTACAGCACGAACTTTGACTAATCTTTGTTATAATGATAATAAATTACGCAAATGTCTGGTTCGGTGTGAGGGTCATGATTGAAAAGGTTACAGCCGACTAAACATTTAAGACAATAAATTCAAGCTGCCAAGGTAAGTTTATAACGTTGGTTTACGTCACTGCAAAACTGGGATCTGATTGGCTTGTACATCGGTCTCTTAGTCTGTTTCCCCGCCCTGTTTTGTAACCCTTGACAACCAAACAGTCCAACTGACGAGCTGTTACTTTTAAGGATTAAGGAGTTTTAGAGTATGGTTTAAACTACCGGTAAGATGGGTTTATTTTTGCATTATCTGGTTTTTGTCTATGTATTTCCATCACTTTAACCTAAAAAGCCAATTTATTTAAGGTTGGCTAGTTATGTGCCCTTTTCATTGCTCTACGTTTGGTTTTGTTTGTTACTAACTAATCGATAAGTAATTATGACCTTCTGAGAACCCCTTGCTTTTTTTTTTTTTTTTTTTTTTTTTGCATGTCCAGTAATGGGAATGGGCACCCACAGATATAGAACTGTAAAAACTAGTTTTTAAGGAGTCTGGACTGTGTTTGATCATCTCTAGGTTCAAATCTTACATGTTCAGAGTGGTCAGACCTTAGCTGAATTATACACAGAACAAATCATTTTAACAACACAGTTTGAGATGAATAAATCTTTATTCTGGTTGTAAAATCACAATAACTAGCATTTTCATCTGTTTTTTAATTTTTTAACTTTTCTGTCAGGGTAAGTGTGAAAAGAACCAGTTATAGTTTGGTCAAACCTGGACTGAATTGTTCTGCAACAATTATCAGTACTTTGAAGCTCAGTTTCTGATATTTGAAATCTCTGCACGTATTTTTATTCAGTCAAGAACTTAGTTTCTGATCTCTCAAAACACAATGAAACAAAGTAAAAGGAGTATCAATTTTGGAAAAAAAAGTTCATATCTTTTTACTTACATTTTATTAGAAAATGCCGTGAGAAAGGTTTCTCAATAATCAATGGAAATATCCTTATTGGCATAACAGTATAGTATTTGCTATTCAGATTTCTGCATGTTTCCCCTGTTACTATTCATCTTTGGTTATGAGCTCCAAGTCTTTAAGGTGAGAAGGCCTTTTTCTGATTGCCATAATCTTCAGCTTCCTTAATTCAATTCAATTCAATTCAAAAATACTTTATTAATCCCAAAGGGAAATTAAATGTTGTTATAGCTCATATTATGAAGGTTTCCTCAAAGAGCCGTTGTAGATGCTGATGGCTGTGGGCAGGAAGGATCTCCTGTAGTGCTCCATCTTACAGCAGATCTGAAGAAGCCTCTGACTGAAGACACTGTTGTTGTAGGACAGTCTCATGAAGAGGATGCTCAGAGTTCTCCATAATGTTCTTCATTTTATGAAGAATCCGTCTTTCCACAATGATCTCCAGAGGTTCCAGAGGAGTCCCCAGAACAGAGCCAGCCTTCTTTATCAGCTTGTTGAGCTTTTTTAAGTCCCTGGTTCTGATGCTGCTTCCCCAGCAGATGATGGCAGAAGAGATCACTCTCTCCACATTAGACTTATAGAAGATAT
Source organism: Girardinichthys multiradiatus (assembly GCF_021462225.1). NCBI lineage: Eukaryota > Metazoa > Chordata > Actinopteri > Cyprinodontiformes > Goodeidae > Girardinichthys > Girardinichthys multiradiatus. The sequence continues at coordinate 6,750,748 of NC_061802.1, forward strand.
GAAAGATATCTGTTGAGATATTAACAAATTCTTATACCCAATTTGATTTTTTTTCTAGGACAGAAAACCTTAAAACTGCTTCTGATTGGAAGAAATGTGTTGGTTAATATTAAACAACTACTTTAAACCAAAATCTGCTTGGTGGAATGTTTTTAAATATGTGTGGGTGTGCAGAAGGAGGGGCTCATTTAGGTGCCATTCAAGCAAGAGCAGCCTCTAATTACTGTACTGCTTTTATTCTGTTTAAGTATTATTTCTTATCACTGAAGAAATTTTTAATTACTATTCCAAGCCAAAAGATGCCCTTAATGCTTATAGCTGATTTTATTGACCATGCAAAACTTAAAAAGCATTGCAGTTCAGGTATTTTCCACAAGATGTCAGCACATGCACTCATAATATTCCCGCTCCAGTCATAATTAGACAGATGTAAAAAAACGGCTGACAAAAACTCTGCTTCTCTTGGACAGATCCAACTTTATCCTCAGTGTTGATCCAAAGGATGGCTCCTAAGGCACGGAAGAGATCAAAAAGTACTGCAGGCAGTAAAAGAAAAGGGAAAGGTGAGGGTCTGATTACATGCACACAAACACGCTTTATTTATTTTTTATGTCACTTTGTTTCAGTGTTTAAATGCATCCTTTTTCATCCCCTTAAAATCTCTAATGGAAAGTTATTCCCCCTTTAGGCAGAAGGAGTCAGGCTTCTACACCCCCTGGAGGTACAGCTGAGATCTTAGGTTTGGTTGTAATTTTTGCAGCAAAAACAAACAAACAAACTAAAAACAAAACAGAATCTCATTACTCCTGTATTGAAGTTTGGCTTGCTCAATTCAGATTAAACTGACGCAAACTGAAGCATTCATTTTTATCATTTTTGTTTTTCTATGAAACAATTAGTCATGTTAGTTAAACTTAAGTCTCTGGGAACAAATGTCTGCATGGCTTTTCTTTAGGCTTTAAAAACAACCTGAACAGAAAATAATCTTGAATGCCCTAGAATGTGATTTTATTTTCAAGAACTTTAAGGTGAGATGTTATTTTGTTTTACCTGCATTGCTAGATTTTTTTTTTTTTTTTTTTTTTTAACCCAACCCTAGTCTGTCGTGTGTGTACTATGAGTCCCTTTTAGGTTAGCTTTCTATTTAACCTTGAAAACATGCTTTTGATTTATTAAATAAATGATCAGCTTTTTCCTATTTTATGCTATTGGTCATTTTGTCCATTTCTATTTTAACATAAATATTTCAAGATTCCTTAAAGTTTGTCAAACTCTTTTTCTCAGGATTATAAGTGCTAAACAGATGTAAACATGTTTGTTTTTTTAAGACTTTAACACATTCCTCAGGGATTTAGCCAGACCTTAACTTTACCCTTCCACTTAACCTAAACCTGAGTCTTAACCCAGAAGTCAATGGTTAATCTTATATGTACTAACATTTTAGTTGTAATTGAAAATTAGTTCCTCTGACCAGATGTAACATAGGGCCTGTTTATACATTTTTAAATGTTGGGTTTGTTTACCCCATGCAGTGTACCTTGTGAAAGTAATCGTACCCCTTGAACTTTGTCACCTTCTGCCACATTGTAAACACAAACCTAACAATATGACCTGGGTTTTATGGGATAGGCCATCATAAAATGGTGGGTGATTGTAAACAGACGAAAATAATGTATGGTATTTACAGATAAAAATCAAAAAAGTGGTGTTTATTTGTATTCAACCCCTTTTATTTGGGATATGCATTAATTAAATCCAGCAAAATCAATTGTAAATTGCTCCTGTGTAATTTAATCTCAGTTTTAACAAAGTTCTAATGTCAAGGCCTCTGATAATTTTAAGGAGAAAATATTAGTGAACACACTATATTATTAAGACCAAGGCACACAGGCTCAGAGATACAGTTGTGGAGAAATATAATGCAGGGTTAGGGTATAAAATAATACCCAGAGCTTTAAACCTCTGATGGAGGTCTGTTAACCTAAAAATCAGAAGTGAACGGCAAAGCTGGAAACAAGACATGGCCTCCCACCTAAACTGACGAGCAGTGCAAGGAGTGAAATATTCAGAGAAGCAGCCAAAAGGCAAATGATGAACTTTAGAGGAGTTTCCTAGACCCACAGCTCAGGTAGAAGAATCTGTTGACAACACAGGCATTTGTTGTATCTGCCTCTACATGTGCAAAGCTGGTGGAGTCATACCCCCAAAGACTCTCAGGCGTTATTGCTGTAAAAGGTAGTTCTGCATGGTATTGACTGAGTGGGAAGAAATACATACAGAAGCCAGAGGATTTTGTTTTGAACTATGTGTCCTGTTCCTGCCGCTTCACATTTATTCTGTACCTTCTTAGTGTCTCACATAAAGTTCCAATGAAATACAGTTAGCGGTTTGCTAAATGTAGAACGCAACTCAGGATTAAATTCATCAGAAAAATAAAAAGAGCCTGATAGTTGTTTTTTAAAGTGTTGTGTCAAGCCTCTGGGGAATTAAACAAGAGGAAAGAGGCCTGACAAATTTAGAATAAGTTTTGGGACCAGACAACAAATGCAATACAAAAGCATTCCTTGGGGATAAGAAACACTGTACATCATCCTCTTTTTTTTTTTTCCTCCTAAACAAACATTCCCTGTGAACTAAAATACCATGGCTGACACATATCTCTGTAAAATTAAGGGTGTGAGTTTCCACTACAATGATTTGGCATGAAGCCTAAGTGGTGTGAGTGGAAACGGCTGACACGCCCACCTGGGAAGTGGTTACTTTAGCTTTACTTGAGCATTCCCACCATCCTCTCAGCAACCTTATGGAAAGACTTTGAAGAGATAGACCGCAAGGAGGAGGAAAACTTTTATTATACAGAGTCCTGTTTACTTTTGTGTTCTCTGGACTGAGCCAAAGCTAAGACGTGGAGCAGTAGACAGAGATTGCTAAAGTGTTGAAGAAACAAACAACCACAGCGAGAACAAAAAGGTTGTGCTAATATAAAGTATAAAGTAACAGTATTATTAAAAGAAACAGAATTCAACAGTAAAGGGACTAGAGATTGTGGGTCTGCTAATTAAAATGATAGAATGTTATCCAATGCTGTTTTAGGAGGGTTCACCCTGCAGGGAGGGGCAGGTGGAGGATCAGTCATATTGTTGTGTATTTGATGTAACAATTAAAGAAAGCAATAGTCCATTGTACATTTAAAACCATTATAACTGAAGCTTCCTTTGCTTTTTATGTCTCCATTTTTTTATTTCTTTCAATCACTGCTTTTCTATAATCTCTGAAGTATCTGTCTTTTTAGCTGTAGATATTTTCATCTGAGTGCAGCTGATGGTCCTGTCTCTCATCTGCATGCATATGTCTGCCTTCTTCCCTCTGAAATCTTTCACAACTGCTTCCAGCATTAAGCTGACTTCTCTGACTTAGTAAGCTCCACAAGACAACTGAACAAAAAGGCTGAGACAAAAACCACAAAGTGAGTGATCTTGGGTGCAGAAGGCCCATAGTTTAGGAACTGAATCTTGTTCATGTGAAATGTAAGGATAGCCCTTATCACATATAGATGAAAATATAGTCCTCGTATTTTTCTAGGACTGACCCGTATGCCGTCTCCTCAGTGGGTCCTGCTGATTTCCGTTGAGGACAGACTTCTTCAGCAGTCAGACCCGCGAAAATGAATAGGACAGAGTTCATTTAACTGACTTTGTTTAGCACACTGTTGGAATTTGCAGGTTAAGAATTTTATCTCACTTTCTCCAGACAATGTCCTCATTTGGAAAAATGTGTAAACTATACTCACAACACCCTTTACATTGTCTCCATGGAATACAGTAGGCCCATTTGGCCCAAACAGACATTTTTGGTGAATACTCAAGAAAAGAATCTGAAATCCTCCACACTTCACCTAGCCATTTGAGTCAGTTCATGAAATCTTTGCCCAGAGAGTATGTGGTTGTGTGTTTTCAGCTCACAATGCAACAAACTAAGTAACAAAAAATACTCGTACTTGTACTTGTCGTCTTCCACTTATCCGGGACCGGGTCGCGGGGGCAGCAGACTCAGCAGAGACAGACGTCCCTCTCTCCAGACACCTCCTCCAACTCCTCCAGGGGGAGCCCAAGGCGTTCCCAGGCCAGCCGAGAGACATAGTCCCTCCAGCGTGTCTTGGGCCGTCCCCTGGGCCTCCTCCCGGTGGGACGTGCCTGGAACACCTCCCGAGGAAGGCGTCCAGGAGGCATCCGGTATAGATGCCCGAGCCACCTCAACTGGCTCCTCTCGATGAATAGAAATATTTTTCCTTGTGAAAATGTATCTAATTTTACATATGCTCATTTTATTTGCTCTTGACCATATATATTTACTTCAACACCTTTAGGTGGATCAAGTTTATATTCCTTTTCTACATCAACATTAGTTTTGCTCATATACCCTAAGATTATTTTTCTTTTCACTGAGATTACTTTCATTTTTATCACAGGTTTGTGAACAACAATAACCGTTCTAGTTAAATCTAATCATATAAAAGGTGTCTTCATTTAAGATAGAGAAAAAAATCAATTCTGAACTTTCTCCTCAAGGTCACCATGATGAAATCTTCCCCCTGGTCCTGACATCCGCTACCCAGGAGCTCTTCGGTTGCTGTGCTGATGAAGACGTCACGAAGAAGAGCCCCTACAAGCTGCTAAAAAAAGACGACATCGTACAGGACATGAAGACAAGAGCTGCAGTGTCTGATTTCAGCCCAGTGAAGCAGATTGTGCTTGTAAGATTAACACACTGTTATGCAGATCATTCAGAAGACTAAGATACTACAATAATACATGGATCCCAAAACAATGATTCTGGTCAAAGTTCACTCTCTCTCTCCCTTTGTCTGATTAAAATGAAATACGTGATATATGATACTTGCATTCACACTTTCCCTAAATCCCTTCCAGCACATTACTCTTAGACCATAGAGCCTCCTTAGGGGCCGATGCAGCTCCTCAGTTTTAAGTTCTAAGCAGAAGTTGTTTTATTTTTTTTTAAAAGACCTAGACTTTATTAATTGATATTGGTATGAATACATTTTCCTGTTTTTCTAAATCACATCAATTAAGATCTTGTGTCTAGATTTATTTGATTTCTTTTTGTTTGCCCGAAGATGCTCATATCATGGAACATTGATTTGAAAATAAAATGAGTATTGTGAATTTGGTATTATTCTTCTTAACAGGATTACCCAGAGGAAGAGATGTTGTTGGTTTTTGATGCAGACTTCAGATATGGTCAGAGCTTCTACTTGGTTCTGACGCCAGAAGCCAAAAGAAGAATACTTAAAGTGAGCATGCAGCTTTCCTTGTGTTTGTTGTTATCACCCAAAACACTTGTTTGTTTGCCTTTGTATAAGAAAGAATAAAATTTATGATGCATTTATGTAATTTATCATAAAACTGAAAACAATGTTTTGGAGGCCTTGAGAGGGTTTTGTGTTTTTATATATACACATGAATACAAACTTTAGTGCTACCCCTTTAATTTCCTTAGTTTTGTCTTTCAAAATCTACTATTACATGGCATGTCCAAAAAAAGTTGCCACCAAAAATAAAAGGTGACACACTAATATTTTGTTGGACCGCCTTTAGCTTTAATTTTGGTATGCATTTGTTGTGGCATTGATTCAATAAGCTTCTGCAATGTCACAAGATTTATTTCCACCCAGTGTTGAATTCATTTTTCACCAAGATCTTGCATTGATGATGGTACAGTTTGACCACTGCGCAAAGCCTTCTCCAGCACATCCCGAAGATCCTCTTTGGGGGTAAGGTCTGGACTCTGTGGTGGCCAATCGATGCGTGAGAATGATGTCTCATACTCGCTGAACCACTCTTTCACAATTCGAGCCCGATGAATCCTGGCATTGTCATCTTGGAAAATGCCCGTGCCATCAGGGAAGAAAAAATCCATTGATGAAATAACCTGGTCATTCAGTATATTCAGGTAGTCAGCTGAGCTCATTCTTTGAACACATACTGTTGCTAAACCCAGACCTGACCAACTGCAGCAACCCCAGATCATAGCACTGCCCCCACAGGCTTGTACAGTAGGCACTAGGCATGATGGGTGCATCACTTCACCTGCCTCTCTTCTTGCCCTGATGCGCCCATCACTCTGGAACAGGGTAAATCTGGACCCATCAGACCATATGACCTTATTCCATTGCTCCATAGTCCAATCTTTATGCTCCCTAGCAAATTGAAGCCTTTTTTCTGGTTAGCCTGGTTAGCCTCACTGATTAGTGGTTTTCTTAAGGCTACACAGCTGTTCAGTCCCAGTCCCTTGAGTTCCCTTCGCATTGTGCGTGTGGAAATGCTCTTACTTTCACTATTAAACATAGCCCGGAGTTCTACTGTTGTTTTTCTTCGATCTGATTTCACCAAACATTTAAGAGATCGGCGATCACAATCGTTCAGGATTTTTTTTCCGGCCATATTTCTTCCTCGAAGACAATGGGTCCCCACTATCCTTCCAGGTTTCAATAATGTGTTGGACAGTTCTTAACCCAATTTTGCTATTGTTTGCAATCTTCTTAGATGTTTTCTCTGCTTGATGCATGCCAGTGATTTGACCCTTCTGAAACCGACTGACATCCTTTCCACAACCACGGGATGTGTCTTTCGACATGGTTGTTTAAGAAATGAGAAGCAACTCATTGCACCAGTTGAGGTTAAATAACTTGTTGCCAGCTGAAACATAATCGCCCATGCAGTAATTATCCAATGGGAGGCTCGTACCTATTTGCTTAGTTAAATCCAGGTGGCAACATTTTTTTGGCCAGGCAGTGTATTTTAAAGGCTAATGAATGTAAATGGTATAGATTCAATTCTATAATTCTGGTAATTTTTCCAGTGCCTTTTCGTTATTCTGTCTGTGTTCTGCAGTCCCCAGAGACTGAAGCATCAGATGTGTTTGAGGCTGAAGTCAATAAAACCCCACGATCAAAGCACTGGATTTCTCTTGGCAGCGAGAAGGAAATAGACGAGGAACTTCTCAAGGAAACAAGAGAAAAGGCATTGCACAATAATTAAAAAAAACAAATATTGAATGTAAATTTAAATAAAAATTCCTTCTCTTTAATTTATTTGCTGCCGTTCTGTCTATTTTATCTCCTTGTCCTCATCAGCTGATGCTCAAATTAAGAGTGGACCGGATATTTCGATTGCCGATCTGTTTTTCAGATCACAACAGTGCAGATTCTAAGGATAGCCACCTGGAATGTGCTTCCTACCAGGACAGTAGATTCAACATCAAGAAACTGCAGACTGATTTTGGAATTCAGGCTGTTCCCAAGCTACAGAGCAGCAGTACTCAGACACTGAGGTATGATGATGATTCTTTGCACAAAAGTAGATTTAATCAACACAGAAAGACACTCAAAGGTTCTGGCAGTTAAGTAAAAGATACTTAAAGAATGTAAAAAATCAGATCGAAAGGAGTCTATCTTAAAACACAGGTGGCACAAACATTATATACGTTTTTTATTAATATTGTTTTGTACACTTGTGTCCACTTTTGCAGGATGGTTCCAAAGGACACCTTCACACAGTACGAGCCAAGAGAGTTCAGCAACGAGGAACTAGAAAATATTCTTCAAGACGAGAGTCTGAAGAATTGTTGTGCCATACAGACCCCTAGGTAAATATAAACTGTTTTGATTGCACATTGCTGTTTTCCTATCACATCAGTAGAGTAAATTATTGTGTTCTTTTTTTCTGTATCCCAACTGAGTGTTTCAACAAAGAAAATAACCAGGAGTCATCCTCTTACTCAACCAACCAAATTTGGGAAATGCAGAACTGATACTTTTTGCAGTGACGTCGCCTAAGATTGCCATAGTTTGTTCATTATGAGCATTAGCACAGCCAGTTATTGTACTGCTTTTTATTTCTAGGATCTTGCATGCCCTGCAACAAGAAGAGATTATGAATGTGTTTATTGATGACTGGAAGGCTCTGGGGACAGGGCTTGAAGCTGGTGAATGGTCCGGTCAGGTGTCTGATAGTCTGGTGCTTCATCAGATCTTCACAAATCAGAAGTACTCCAAGGACAAGAAAATTAGTTGCCTTAACTGGCACCCAACGATATATGGTAAGGTGCAACATTTTAAAGTAATTAAACTTTCTGTTATCAATGCTGTTTGTCAAGCAAAAACAGAAAAGTGATGTAAAGAAAAATTGGTTTGCTGTAAACATTGTGCTTTAATTATGTCAGACATGGAAAATTATGACCCTTAAAAATTCATGTCTTTTTTAAAGATGGTTGGCACTTTGGTTACTTTCTGTGAATTTTTAATGCTGCAGGTGTGATTGCTGTGGCTTTGATAAAGAAAAAGGAGGAGCAGACAGAGGAATCTCCGTTGTTACTCCCGAGACCAGCTTTCATCGTCTTCTACAGCTTCTCTGACTCTTCTAATCCCCAGGTGTGAGAAATGAGAAAACCTTCCAACACAGCATTAAAGAAATCTCTTCCATATCTCTTGGAGAATAGCTTTTAGAAGAAACAGCACATTTTCATTCAAGACCATTGTTTGCTGTAGGAAAATTTGAGAGACTATTGATTTGACCCCAGGTTCCAATCAATAAATCTGAGCAGCTAAAGTAACATAATACCACTTCTGCATTATGTAAATGTTCTCTGGAGCGAGCCATGTAGTGCTTCATTGGCTAAAGTAAGGCCATGTGGGACTTTATTCACATATCTGATGAAATGCGATTGATGGAAATGGATTGTTGCATTGTAAGATGAACCTTGCATTGAGAGACAAGATTAATGACTTGAGTGAATAAAAACCTCCCATGATGGCGGAATACACCTTATAAAAGTATACACAGCCCTTCAATTCTTTCACATTTTGTCGTATTACAGCCACCATTTTTTGATGTGATTGCAGCTGCATGCTTCTAGCAGTTTTGCACATGAGGAGACACTATTTTCTCTGGAAAAATGCTCAAGAGGTTCATACCTTGGGTTAATGTTTTATAACCCTATAAGCCTTTAACTTTCTCTAGGACCGGCCTTATTGGTCTTCATGATACTATAAGTTCTATGCTATTCACTAACAGACGTCTGAGGCCTTCCCAGAACAGCTCAATTTACACAGATACTCAGTTACACACAGCTGGACTCCAATTTTGTTGCTTCTACTTGCAGTTGGTTGCACACTTCTCAGGGTTTTATTTGGATTCTTTTTGTTCCACCTTCCAAAATGTTTTACTTTCCGCTCTTTCACATAAAATCCCAATGCGGTACATTGATCTTTTAGATTATAATGATGATGAAATGTGGAGTTTTAAATGTATGAATGTTTTTGCAAAGCACTGTAGATAAGTTGATGTTAAAATACAATATTTATGTTCTGTATGAAGGACATTTTCTTTGTTTTGTTTTGTTTTTTTGCAGTTGCTCCTGGAGTGCCCAGACGACATTCTTGCATTCGAGTTCTCCCCCTCTAATCCAAATATTATTGTTGGCGGCTGTGTGAATGGCCAGGTCCTCGTTTTTTATTGTACACCCTTTCCTGTCCTTTATACTATAAGTTTAAAATAATTTCTTTCTACATGTGTCTAGTCTTTAGCTCACTATGAAATATTATTCTCTTTCAGGTTTTAAGTTTGTCACTTATATTTGAGCATTATGTTCTAGGCTAAGGTGCTGTCATCAGCTGACTAATTTTGTATGTTAAATCCTGTTTCAGGTTTTGTTATGGGACATCTCTGTTCATGTCACCTACTTACAGGCAGCACACCCTGGCAGTAAAAAGGCCGCAGCAAATCCTGACACATTTGTAAGTATATATACAGTTAAAACAAATATTTACATTCACTGTAAAAAAAAAAAACACATTCAATGTATTAAATCAGACTAAACTCTTCTGTCATTTACAAAATCCCAGAGTATGGAGATACATTTTTAGACATTTATCTTGTACCTTCTTTAAATTTAGAAGTTTACATACATTTCCTTAGTATTTGGTAGAACTGCCATTAAACTTGGGGCAGACATTTTAGGGTAACCATCAGGAAGAACAACCGGAGAACTGAGATGCTGGTGTCCTTCTATTGCTGCTCTGTGGAGTCGGTGTTGTGCCATGGCATCTCACTGTGGTTCTCCAGTTGCACTGTGGCAGAGAGGAAGCAGCTCCAGAGGGTCATAAACACTGCCCAGAGACTTATTGATCTGCCCTCTTCCATCTTTGGAGGAGATCTACATTACCGACTTTGAAAGTTGCTATTTTTTGAATCTCATTGTGGATTTTTTACACAATGACAATAAAAAGGATTCTGATTCTGATTCTAAAGATCTTTAATGTGCTGGCTATACGTGTGATGTTTGTTTTTTCTTGCAAACATAATGACTAGTCTTTGAACTTTTGTGTATTTTGATATCCCATTGGAGCATTTGAATGGCCTTTTTCTTGAATACAATCTGTTTGATTTGATTGATATGTCAGATTTTTCTGTACAGTGTCTTTTTGTGTTTGCTGTCTCTCCAGGACCTCAATGACAACGGAGAGAATAAGACTCCTGTTGTGCGATTCTCTGCAGTGTCAGCCTTGGAAACCAGCCACAAAGCCCCAATTACTGATGTGCAGTGGCTGCCACAAACATTTGAGGTACAGAAAAGTTGAATGTTAAGAAATTAAAGAAAATTTGAAAAAGACATGCAGAGATTTCTTGAGAAGATATCAACTGTTCTTCAAAGTATAGTGTGGGATATAATGCTTACTACCAACATGACCCCTTTGACCAAAAAAAGTTTATTGAACTGTTGGCGTACATCTTGCAGTTTCTTTTTCCTGCTGGGGTGTATTCCTCACCTCTGTATAGACGGTCGTAAATAAATCACTTTTATTTTCTGTATTTGTCAAGATGCCTGAAAAAATGTAATGATCAAAGTTCCCTCAGGGGGAAGATCCAACACTGGCTTACAAATGTGTTTAGAGCACTTTTTGAGATTGTCATAAACTTCTGTTTCTTTTTTTAGGTTTTAGTTTTTTAGAAAAACATAAAGCATGATTGTAAACTGGAAGGAAAATGATGCCTGCTTTTTGTCTTTTCTATACAAATAAAATTCTGTTAATCATGGTTTGCATTGTATTCAGCCCGAAAGAGTAATTGCTTTGTAGTGCCATTGTTCCCTGCAACTAGAGCTTCTGGCATTTTCTGGGTATGTCCTTTCAGCGTTCCACATCTAGAGACTGAGGTTTTTGCCCATTCTTCTTCGCAAAAAAACTCAAGTTCAGTCATAATAGATAGAGAGCATCTGTGAACAGCAATTTTCAACTTCTGCTCCAGATCCTCATTTGTCTCATTCAAGTCTGGGCTTTGAATGGGCCATTCTAACACATTTACAAGCTTTGATCCTGCGCCGTTGTTTATTTGCAATTCTATGTTTGTTTTGGTCTTGTATTCTGTTCTACCTACCATCTCTGACCAGTTTTCCTTTCCCAGTTATTGTGTGTATAGATTCTAATAGGTGAGCTTTGGATCTTGCCATCTCAGATTAATGCTCTCATTGCCTGGCTGTCAGTTTGGGTGCATTGGCCATGTCTTGGTAGGTTTGAGCCATACTCTTCATTCCCTGATGAAAGTTTTATAACCTAACCCTACTTCAAACTTCTCTATAACTTTCTCCCTGAAGTCTTTGCTGTGCTTTTATGGACCTCTGAACCCTTCAAAGAACATCTGTAGTTATACTGAGATTAAATTACACACAGGGGGGCTTTATTCATGAAACAGGTGGCTTCTGAAAGTAATTGATTCCATTGTATTATACTTAGGAGCTGAATATCTCTGCATGTCTCACGTTAACAAGTTCTGTAAACCTAATAATAAAATGGCTGAAAGAACATGAATATTTTTGCTAGGAAATGATGTAGTCTTGTGTTGTGTTTTATAACTTTCTCTCTGATAAGGTGACTGGGATGGGTTTACCAGTGGAAAACAAGATGAAAGTGTCTGTTCAGATTACCACCTGCTCTCCTGACTGGTAGGCTTTAGGCAAAATATCTATTTAAATCTAAAAAAATTTTTTAAACTTTTGGTCGAAAAATATATTTGTTTTAACAATATTTTGTATGTGCCTGCGGTCATGCTATTTATAAACCTTAACTAAACAGGTAGCTAAAGACAAGTCTCCCTCTTTTGGTACAATTCTCGTTGTTCACCATCAGTCTTTCCTATGGAAGTCAGTAGTAATATTGATTGCTAATATTGGACATTCAATGGTTTTATTTGAGTTTTGCCACAGTAGCTGGTGGTTCATGCAATGGCCAGTAACCCCCTTCCTTTAACCCACACATGATCCTAACAACCTGATATGAATACAGACACAATTATATTGTAAATACTGGAATACATATCACACATGAAAACCTAGAGCAAAATATTTTTCTCTTAGTAGAATTAATGAACTTTTTTGTTGCACTAAAAATGCACACATTCAGTATATTGTGAGCTGAAGTAAGAAATAAATCATTAGAATGAAAATACATTCAAATGCTAAAGGTCATATTGTAGTATTGTTATTTGATCATCTTGACTTTGTAATAACTGCAGGCCGCAGGTTGTAATTAGATGTATTTAAAGAAACTCAAAGCAACAACTGATTTGAGGTTTTCCTAAGTTCCAGATTGTGACTGTTTGGCCTTGTTTTGTTCTATAGCACTATACGTTTTTGGGATGTGAGACTTGCAAATCTGCTCATTCATACACCTTTGGACAGAAGGCAGACTGACCAGAAGACCCCAATTACAGCCTGTAGCATCCCTGAAACGTTCAAACACCTGGACAGGACATGGAAACCATTGTTCAGGGTACTTTGGAATTTGGAAAGTTGTAAACGAAAGCATATTTTATTAACATTCTACTCTATTCTAATCTCACTTTCAAAAACACTTTTGGATAAAAAAAAATATAGATTAGTGAATCCACTTAACCTTCTGACATTTTCCAATTGAGGAATGCATATAAAAAAAAATAATAGAGAAGTCCAGGCTCAAGAATCTATTCTGTGTCATTTGTCAGGTTTCCCTGCCAAAGATCGATACCAAAGGAGAATACGTTCCTTTGAAGTTCAGCTTTGAACATTACACCTGCAGTACAGGTAGGGCCACTGGGGAAATATTTTCTTTTTTATTGGAGTTCGACTTAATTTCTATACTTTATTAAAATTGTAAAATTTTAACCATTTAAGAAATATTTTGTTCAGTTTTGCATTGGAAGGCTTAATTAAGTGATGAGCAGGACTATCTTTCTCTATCTGTCTTTGTTTTTTAAAGAGTAGCTAAACCCCAAATGATTTTTTTGCAGATAAACTGTATAAATTGTGCCTTAAGGGTGCTATCTTTATGTTACTTTGCAAATTTTGACATACTTGTTTTATTCTGTATACTTGTTTTATTCTGCAATTTGTGGCCATCCGGGAGGAGCTCGGAGTAGAGTTGGTGCTCCTCCACATTGAGAGGAGTCAGTTGAGGTGGTTCGGGCATCTGTATCGGATGCCTCCTGGACGCCTCCCTCGGGAGGTGTTCCAGGCATGTCCCACCGAGAGAAGGCCCAGTGGACGGCCCAGGACACGCAGGAGGGACTATGTCTCTCGGCTGGCTTGGGAACACCTTGGGCTCCCCCCAGAAGAGCTGGAAGAGTTGTCTGGGGAGAGGGACATTTGGGCTTCTCTACTTAGTCTGCTGCTCCCGTGACACGGTCTCATGGAAGCAGAAGACGACAAGTATTTGTCCCAGAACCGCCTTAGTGCTGACCTCTTTGGTTTGGAGGATGGCTACTGCAGTTGAATTTTCCTTTATTGTCATAGTTTTGACCGCCGACTTGACCTACATGCAGAGAACACTCGGAAACAGGGAACAGTTTAATAAATTTTTTTGAATGCTGGAGCAAGGGCCGGAAAACACCGTAACATGGCAGGACTGCAGAGAAGGGACGAGAGTAAGTAAATAAACACTTAAACAGAATATACTAGTTGCAGATAAGCTTACTGATTAGAAGCCGGGATCCGCCAGGGAGAGGGCGTGTCAGGACTGAGAATTGACATGGAAACGGTGCCTGCGGAAGCTTAGAGGAGTCTGGAGATGGTACTCGCCATGGTGGGGTGGACACGGTTCGCAACTTGAGCAGAGTGCTGATCAGTTCGGACTGCCATCCAGGTAAGATGTCCAGAGAGGTTCAGGGCCCGTGGGATTCCAGGGTCCTTTCTTCAACAAAGCCAGTGAGAACGTCAGGCAGCACCTACATGGAAGAGTCAAGGAATTAACAAGAAGCTTGACTTCAAGGAGAGGCTGATAGTAATACCACTGGGGCAAAACAGTCAGCTGCTGAAGTGCTGGCAGTCCTCCCTTTTATCGCACAGTGATTGATGACCAGATAAGCTGCACCTGTCAGCCTCCAGACCTCCAGGGCTTCCGCGGCACCTAGTGGGGAAACTGGTTAACTGGTTCATTTATTTACAAATGGAACAGCTTGGTACATGTCTACGTCTAAGCCCCGCATTCGAGTATAAAACCATCTCACTCAGACACACGCCCCTGTGGCGAGTCATGAGTTGTAATTACAGACATTGCAAGTATCGATAACGTTTTCAGGTTAGCATTGTACCACCTATTAGATAGCATAACATTTTAATTTAAGTTGTTAGATTATTCAGTCATTCTCTGGCGCCTTGAGCCAGAGGCTCAAACTGATAAGGCTCAGGCCTGCTGGGCTCCACAAAGCTTCTCTTAACCTCCGGTGAGGAGGGTGGTAAAAAATCCTCCAGCTCACAGACCGACCCGTGGTGAAGCTACCAGCATTGCGCTGGTCACTCCCCATGTTTCAATATGTCAAATTAAGCTAACTTTCACCTTCGTTCATTCTGACCACAACCCCGCTTAACCCCCTCTGCTCATCCCCACACTTGGCTGTGCCCCTCAGTGTCTCTTGGCACCACCCATTTTGGTGGCATTTTTGAAGATTTGTCTGGGGGCGAGATTATGTTCTTACATCGGGCTTAGTTCCAATTTAAGTTTCCCACCACTCTAATAAGCATCCCTCTTGTAAGACAAGTCCCTTTATGGCAGCAAAGCACTGTCTATGCTTACTGTCAGCTCTTTGTAATATCTTGCTCAGAATGCTTGAGTGTGTCCTGGCTGGTCAAGAAGAGTCCTGTCTTTGTCTGGCTGAAGGTCTGGCTCTATAAACACAGCTTTGATAGCTGTCTGGTTGTGAAGTTAATTTGCTCTAAATAATTTATTTTTTTAGCCCTAGGCACTCACCAATTAAGATTTTAATGAATCTCAGTGTGATGAGTATTTTGGTTCAATGTAAGAGGTTTGCCTATCTTATTGACAGATATGAGTCTTTGCCTCTGACCACAGTATTTACCCTTTTGCTGCACACCACTGCTATTTCTAAAGATGGAGCCATTTAATGGTCATTTGTAGCACAAAACAAAAGAGTTCATGTGATTGCACAAGCCAAGTTATTGCTAGCAGGATTCATGGGGACTATGTAACAGGCATGTTCTTGGGCAGGACTGAATCAATCTCTGCAGAGGTGAAACTCCTTTCTGTCAGGGTCTGTCATTTTGGGGTTTTTTGTTAGTTTACTTTTTCTCTGTTTGGTGTTTTTCTGTTACTTTCTGATTAGTAGTTACTTCTGTTAAGTTATCACTTTCTAGATTCTGGTGTTCTTGTGTTTTCCCTTTAGATCAGTTTTTTCTCCTAGGCTTATTTTTTTGTATAGTTCTCTTTTGGTTAGTCCCATGTTTATGTTCTCTGTCAGGTCTTATTAGTTGCATTTTGTCTCTGTACTCTGCCTGCCTGCCTGTCCATAAGTCTGTCTTCATTACATTAAACCTCTAACTACTCACCATGCGGCCTCCTAGCCATGTTCTGCGCTCTGGTCCTACCTCCGAACCCACAATTATAACACTTTCTCCACACACTTTTAAAGGGAGAAAGCAGATTTAGAAAATGTGTGACAGAGAAATCAGCTGCTAAGCAGAAGTGTCTGATTTTCTGGCTTCATCAGGTCTGATCTGTAGCCGACCAGTCAGGATTTCAAAAATCTGATCTTTCCTCCATACTAAGTGCTGCCAGCTTGTATTGGTGTGGACAGTTACTGGGCAAAAAAGGTTCAATGTTATTTTTACTATCGCTAAGATGATTGAAATGAAGTCAAATAAACTACAGAGATTTAAAAAGCTAATTTAAAGGAAACTAAATGCTACTTATCAATAACTTTGTTTCCCATATGTTCATGTATTTTTGTAGATTGGGCTTTGATGTGTTGTTTTGTGCGAAGAAGAAATTTGTAACGAGGGAAAACCTATTTTCACAGCCTTGTGCATCTGTAAGATCTCTAATAGTGGTGATGGGAAAGGATTTAACCAACTTACTCGTTTCCCTTTTTTCTAGAATCTTCATTCCCAACTCTTTTCCTCATGCATCTCTTTCCCTGCTGTCCTCTTATCCCTATTCCCAACCCATTCATTAGATATACTCTCCTTATCCTCCTCCTTTTGTCTTCCTAACATCTTGTTAATGTTAATAGTACAACGTAGACAGCATCAATCTGATTTCCGTACATCAGGTATACCTTGCTGATGCTAACTGTTCCTCACTTTTTCTGCATTTTTGTAAGGAGCAGGGCCATCTATCTTCGATGTTGGAATAATAATTTACACATTAATCTTTTTTCCCACGCAGAAAAAGATACAGAAAATAAATGGACAGAGAACCTTCCTGAGTACAGCCAACTCAGAATGCCATTGACTGAAAAACTGAAAGCAATGGAAGATGTCAATACCAAATTTTTTGTTGGGACAGAGGTATAACAGTTACACAAAATCAAAATTTGGAACACAACTCTTGTAAGTATTTGTTTGAGATCTGTCGGCCAGAAAACTGTATTCTAACATTAATGTACCCATTTTCTAGCCAAGCCTATGACAGAACATTGGTCATGAAGACTCTAGAGAATATCAGATATGTGTAGGTTTATTTTGTGATGAATTTTATATATTGGTTTGTGTTTTCACTGTCAGAGTGGGGAGATTGTTTACACTGACTGGAAACTGGAAATCGACGAGTCTGGGCGGCCGCGCAGTGAGTGGTGCCACATTCCTAGTTTGTTTAAAAGAGCCATAAACAGTATATCCTTTACTGTCTTCAAGCATTTTGATATCAGGCAGTGACATTAATAACAGTAAGCTGAACAATAAATCAAGTGTTCTAACAATAAATCTGATAACCCTCTTGTACTTTTGCAGTGAGCAAAATTTAATTACTCTCAGGAAATGTATAGGATTACAGATGGTTTACTTGTCATCATCATTTATTGTTACTCTGACTGGAAATCACATTTAGTATTTTACCAAGTAAAACATGCTTTTCACATGTTTTTCTCCCAGGTGCCAAACCTCTTCTGTGTTTCAACACCCATCAGTGGCTGGTGAACACAGCACAGCGATCACCATTCTTTAAAGACATTATTTTGACAACAGGAGGCTGGAATTTTGCCATTTGGAAAGAGGGAGTCATGGTAACTACACTATAAAACAAGTGCACTGGGCATAAATGATGTGCCCAGTGTACATACATACACCGCACAAGGTTAAGTATTATGGCATACAATGTTTAAAATAGAAGGAAATTTTGCTTTCGTATAGAAAGCCTTGCAAAAGTATTCATTCCCCTTGAAGTTTTACACATTTTGACATGTTACAAGAACAATCCTGTGTATTTAATTGGGATTTTATGTGATGGACCAATACAAATAGAGCAGGCTTATGAAGAGGAAATTAATCAATACATGTTTTTTTTTTTTGCAAATACAAATCTGAATGTGGTGTCAAGTGCAGCTGTCTTGAGAAGTCACCCAGTTAGTGACTAGAGTCTACCTGTGTATAAATGAATCTCAGTATAAGTACAACATTCTGTAAAGGTCTCAGAGGTCAGAACAACAGTGAACAGAACTGTATTAATACTGTATGTTTAATTATTTTAAAGTTAGGTAGCAAATATTTTATGTTTTACTCAAAACATCATAACGTGTATTACCCTCACAGTTGCAAGTAAACATCATACAAGCATTTAATCAATGGATTTTTATAGTTTCTGGAGCATACAGATAACTAAGCAAGTACTCTAAAGAAACTGACTTTATATTTTGCTGTAAAAATCTGTCTGAAGCATGTATATATTTCTGTCTAAACATGTGTGAAATTCATGTTGCAACCTTGTAATGATTTACTTTTTTTCCTTCAAACTCCTGCATGCAGGGCGGCCCATTGGTTGTGTCACAATACTTTGAGCAGGAGTGCACTGTGGGATGCTGGTCACTGTCCCGGCCAGCTGTTTTCTTCATTGGGAAACAAGATGGCAGTGTTGAGGTATGGGACCTGCTGAAAAACTCCAGTGAACCACTACAACTTCATGCTCACATCAGCAACACCAAGATAACCTGCTTGAAACCCTGGGCTGTCTCTGGTGAGAAAACATATAAGCTTCCTATAAAAGGTGTTTGTCTTTTATTACCATGTTGGTAGACTTTATCCCTGAACAACTATAGAAATGAGTTGATAAAAGCTAATTTGTGGTTTCTCAACCACCATTCACAACAATTGATTATGTCACTCCCCCACCTCTCCCTGTACTTTTACAAATTGCTTATTTAATGCTATATTTAGCTACGGTTTATACTGAGATGCCATCGGTTTTCTCAGGGTTTAGGCCCATGTTAGGTAAGTCATCAGACTAATTTAGATTGTTGTGTGCTTCCAGCCAAGCAGCACTTCCTGGCTGTGGCGGATGATCTTGGTGTTCTCCGTGTTTTTGAAATTCCAAAGACCCTCTATGTTCCCTCCAGGCATGAGGTGAGGCGGCACATGCAGACTGGTTTGTTTGTTAAAAATAAAGAAAATAAGTAAGTCTGAGTACCCTTGCTTATGGTATGTTCTAAATTTCAGCTAATTTATTGTTTTTTTGATAAACCAATACAAAGTGTAGTACATAGTTTTGAAGTTGAAGGAAAATCATATATGACCAGTTATGCGTGTTGCTTAATCTCATAAATACAGCTGTTCTGTAAAGGCTTCTGAGGTTTGTTAGAGAACATTAGTGACCAAATAGCATCATGAAGGACCAAGGAACACAGCAGACAGGTCAAAGAGAACATTGCAGAGATGTTTAAAGGACGTTTAGGTTATAAAACAATATCCCAAGTTTGGAACAATTTACAGAGCACTGTTCAATCTATCCTATGATAATAGGATGGATTGAACTGAAATCCATCCTCTGAAATTTGGCCTTTATGGAAAATTTGTGAGAAGAAAGCCATTGTTGAAAGAAAGCCATAACAAGTTCCATTTGAAGTTTGCCACAAGTCTTTAGGGGGACAAAGCAAATATGTGGAATACAATCCTATGGTCAGTACAGACCTGAATTAAACTTTTTGGCTTATGCTGAAAAAAACACATGGAAGAAAAATAACACTGATCATTTCCCTTAACACACCATCCCCAACATGAAACATGGGCGTGGCAGCATTATGCTGTGGGAATGCTTTTCTATAGAGGAGCTAGAAAAGCAAGTCAGAACTGATGGTAAGATGGATGTAGCTAAATACAGGGCAAACCTGGAAAAAACAAAGTTGGTTCGTCATCTATCTGATCCTAAACATGCAATCAGAGGTACAATGGAAGAATGGCCCAGTCAAATTCCAGACCTAAATCCAGTTCTGTGGAAAGACTTCCATCCAGTCTGATTGAGCTTGAACTTTTTTTCTAAGAGGAATCAGTAGAAACGTTGGTCTTCTGAAATGCAAGGCTGGTAGCAACATACCAAAAAAAAAAGAAACCAGCTGCTGTAACTGGAGATTTTTGCCCTTTCCCTTGCACTTCAAAATTATGCTGTCATTTGTGTTGATCCATCTCATAAATCCCGATAAAATGCATATCGGTTTGTGGTTATAATTTAGGGAAAAGCGAAACAGTACACGGAGTATGAATTTTTAAATCACATATTTCACAGACAACCTTTTTGGGTTATTTGCAGAGTTTAAGCATGAAGAAATACTTTGAACTTGAGACGGCGAACTTAAAGGACTATTTAAGGAGAAAAGAAATCTGGACCAAACAGGAAAATGAGGAGGAGGAGCTCAAGAAAATGGTGAGATATGTTTTCTGTCCTGAACAGATGGTGTCATTTGTGCATAAATCTGAACACAGAAGGTACCAAATTATTCCTGTTCAAATGATGCTGCTAAAAAATAAAAACTTATTTCCTTGCAAAAGCATGTTGTTCATTTACCCAGGATCTGAAGCAGTAAGGACACTAGATTCCAGACTGAACTCCAAGATTATTTCTGAGCATCTTACAAATATATTTAAGTCAAATAAAACATTTGCCAGTTCATGTATACCTTGAAAAGAAGAGGCTGTAGCCTGGCCTTTGTGTCTCTGTCTTTTTATCAGTATCTTTTTTTTCATGGCCTAATGATTAATTCATTGTCTATATTATTTGATACTGACCATAGAGGATAGTGTAGGTATTAGTAGACAGTGTCTGGCAATCTCTTTGCTAACTGTATTGGCTAAATCAATTAAGGGCTAAATGTTTCCATCTCAGCCTGGATAGCAGCTACAGTATAAAGGCAGGTAAAGGTTCCCTTTACCTAACTATCTCATGTTCCTTTTGATGCCAAATGAGGGCTGCTGAGGTCACCTCCAGCCTTTGTTGCTTCTAGAGACCCTTTATCATTATTTGTATATTCTGAAAGAAACAATGGACACATACATGGCACAATAGTTTGGTTTTCTGCTACAAATTGGCACAAATAAACTGTAAGTATCTGAATTATAATTGGTACTAAAATAAAATGCCTACAGTAAAGTGAATTTTATGTCTACACCTCAGAAACTGTAAACTCTTTCTGGTTTAAAACCACTAAAAATATAGTATTAGCATAAAAAGACGTATTAAATTTTATACAGTTGGAAATCGGTTGCCAAAGCTCAGGTGCATGATTGGTGTCTGATTAGGAGCACCCGTGAGCATAAACTGTGGTGCAGCAGCCACGTGTCATTTTCGGTATAGATCTGACCCACATACAGAGAACACTCAGAAGAGAATGTTTTACGGATTTTATTGTCAGCAAAGTAATCTGGGATGAGGACTGGAAACACCAACTGTACGGGAAGGAAGAAGAATGGACCGGAAAACAAACAAATGATATGAAGTAACTGATTACTTATATCTGAGAAATGGCTTACCTAATTGTTGTAGCTTGAACCACCAGGGGTAGAGAGATTCACAGTCTTAACTTGCGAAGGAAGATCGTTCAGTTGTCTTCTTTGTTGTGATCTTGGTGCCAGCCAAATGGAGCTCAGGTGCTGGTGTTTGAGATGGAGGAAGGAACAGGGTACACCGATACCTGGGTCCTGGAGTTGGAGGAAACGGGAAGCAGCCAGCTTGGTCCGTGTCCGAAAGGTACAGACGGTAGTGAGAGAAATCCACAAGAATATACAGGGGTTGGACAATGAAACTGAAACACCTGTCATTTTAGTGTGGGAGGTTTCATGGCTAAATTGGACCAGCCTGGTAGCCAGTCTTCATTGATTGCACATTGCACCAGTAAGAGCAGAGTGTGAAGGTTCAATTAGCAGGGTAAGAGCACAGTTTTGCTCAAAATATTGAAATGCACACAACATTATCGGTGACATACCAGAGTTCAAAAGAGAACAAATTGTTGGTGCACGTCTTGCTGGCGCATCTGTGACCAAGACAGCAAGTCTTTGTGATGCATCAAGAGCCACGGTATCCAGGGTAATGTCAGCATACCACCAAGAAGGACGAACCACATCCAACAGAATTAACTGTGGACGCAAGAGGAAGCTGTCTGAAAGGGATGTTCGGGTGCTAACCCGGATTGTATCCAAAAAACATAAAACCACGGCTGCCCAAATCACAGCAGAATTAAATGTGCACCTCAACTCTCCTGTTTCCACCAGAACTGTCCATCGGGAGCTCCACAGGGTCAATATACACGGCTGGGGTGCTATAGCCAAACCTTTGGTCACTCATGCCAATGCCAAACGTTGGTTTCAATGGAGCAAGGAGCGCAAATCTTGGGCTGTATTGTTCTGTGATGAGTCCACCTTTACTGTTTTCCCCACATCCGGGAGAGTTACGGTGTGGAGAAGCCCCAAAGAAGCGTACCACCCAGACTGTTGCATGCCCAGAGTGAAGCATGGGGGTAGATCAGTGATGGTTTGGGCTGCCATATCATGGCATTCCCTTGGTCCAATACTTGTGTTAGATGGGCACGTCACTGACAAGGACTACCGAACCATTCTTGAGGACCATGTGCATCCAATGGTTCAAACATTGTATCCTGAAGGCGGTGCTGTGTATCAGGATGACAATGCACCAATACACACAGCAAGACTGGTGAAAGATTGGTTTGATGAACATGAAAGTGAAGTTAAACATCTCCCATGGCCTGCACAGTCACCAGATCTAGGCGAGTCAGGAAACGTTTTCCTCCACCAGTATCACGTAGTCCACTATCCTGCAAGAAGAATGGCTTAAAATCCCTCTGACCACTGTGCAGGACTTGTATATGTCATTCCCAAGATGAATCGATGCTGTATTGGCCGCAAAAGGAGGCCCTACACCATACTAATAAATTATTGTGGTCTAAAACCAGGTGTTTTAGTTTCATTGCCCAACCCCTGTAGATCCTTAACTCAGTAGTGGAGAATCCAGATGCTCAGAGAAACTCTGGAATGAAGTCGGAACTCAGCAAGGTAAACAAAGCCTCAGGTAAAAACCTGCGTGGGAACAAAATACAAAGTTACTTGAATTGCATGAACGAAGCAAAAAATCAGTAGAGGCTGAGCTTGTTACCACTAAGGCAAACACTCTGGCATCAAAGTGTTGGCAGCCTTCCGCTTAAGTACTCCTCCAAGCAATCAGCAGATAGGAGACACCTGTCATCCAGCGCACCTGAGAACTCCAGCACCAACTGTGAAACACTGAATGGTTATGTAGACAAGTACACCAAACACACACATACACACACACACATACAGACTCAGACTCTGACACCACGTTTGATTGATCTGGATATGGTCCATGTCTTCAAGCTGGTGTTATGCAAAATCATCTCCAAACTAAAGGCCAAGTGTCATATAACAGGGGATGTCAGAGACAAGCCTGGTGTGGGCATCCCATGCTAAGAAAACTTCCTCACCCTGTCAGCACCTTGGACCCTTTGGTAGTCTTCAACAGATTTGTAGTCTAGGATTGCAGGACAATGTGGCTCACTGCTCTCTACCTGGACAATCCGGAACAGACTGCACATACCCAGTCTCTGGTCTTATAGGGCAGTTGCTGCATCAACAGGGTAACTGATGATCAGGGGTGGATTATCCCTCACTGGAAAACAAGGCTTGTCATCATTAGAGTCAATCTAAGTACAGAGAGATAATGAAATAGGATTCTGGAACCAATGGCAATTAGTCTGGGTCTGAATACTGTATTCCAAAATGAGAATGTTCTCATTTGATCAGAGACTATCTTCCCAATTTGGGAGTGGAGTAGATGGAATGTCTTGAACTCAACCCCACTAAACATTTGTGGTATTATCTTGGGACTGCTGTTCATGCCAGAGTGACCCAAGCGACTGGACTGGCTAACTTGTGACAGATGCCAATTGAAGATTGGGATGCCATCCCATAGCACTGTGTGTGAACAAGCTGGTGACCAGCATGAGGAGGAGTACCAGGCTTATGGTGCTGTTTGGTTTTCCCATGCCCCACTGAGTCCCCCTGCTTGGTAAATGAATAAACTGTTTTATTTTCTTCAAGATCATCCTATACAATAAATAACACCAAACAAGAGTCAATAGCCAATAGCAGAATCCACTGTTTGGCTTTGATTTAACTAGTTTTTTATGGACCAAATGCATGTTCTTATAAATCTGGCACCATTTAAGATAAAATAAACAGGTGTCCAAGTATATAAAATCTATTGCCAACAAGCAGTGTTACACCAAATAAATAATCAACCAAACACAAGTATCTTTACTTTTTGTCCTAGTTTTATATTTTTCTAACACTCTTTTTAGACTGTTAAAATTCAGGTGAAATATAAAATGTTTTGCAAAAGAGCATAAAATGTGGAGTCTTTTGTATGGCATGTTTTAAAATTGCCCCATTCTTTACCATTTTCCTTAACTCTATTTCAACTCTTATTGCTTCTGCAGGAACCTGGTACACCAGTGACGTGCCCAAATGTCACTGTTTATCCAGACATAAAGGAGTACCATGATGATGTGATGCTAGAGGAGAATTCCCTAAAGAGCATAGGCATGTGGCCCACTGGTGAAGAGATATAGAGGTAGAATACCTAATATCACCAACATTCATGAATATTTACACAAACAGCTATGTACAAAATAGAGGCTGATTGTTTGTTCATTGCCTGATTGATGTGTGCTTTTGATATTGTTTATATCAAGAATTTATCTCCAAATTTACATTTTTATTGTTGTTTTTAAAATAGTTTTTCTAAATTAAAATGACCATAACATTTCATGAACACTGTATTTTATTTACTTGTAAGATGTGAAAACTGTCTTCTCTGGTTACTTTTACACCTAATATTTATACACCGTCTCCATGTAACAATATGTCTATCATCATCGAATTATGATGCTTTTGTTTCATATAATCCCTCAGAAAACCCATGGCCTCATTGCTGACCCATTCCTCTGTTTAATGGTTTTACAGATACTTATTTTTAAATTGAGATTGTTTTACAAGTTTAGCTGTTTTGTTTTGTTTTTTTCTTTGAAAGAAGGTGCAACTTTACAGTTTGTAACAATACTCTTACTGAACTTTTCTGTCACCCTCACAATATAGGCAACGTTAGAAAGATCCTGTCCCAGAGTAGGGCAGAAAAACTATTTCATTCATTTGTTACTTCGAGGCCGGACTAAGTGGGGTTTCTGCAAACCTTAGAACTCAATGGAAAAGGCTGGACTTATATTTTATATTACCAATTCGCATAATAAACTTCATTTGGACACCTGGCGGAGGCCCAGGGGACGGCCCAGGAGGCCCAGAGGACGGCCCAGGACACACTGGAGGGACTATGTCTCTCGGCTGGCCTGGGAACGCCTTGGGCTCCCCCCATAGGAGCTGGAGGAGGTGTCTGGGGAGAGGGAAGCCTGGGCGTCTCTACTAAGTCTGGCGCCCCCGCACCCCAGTTCTGGATAATGTGGGAGACGATGAGTATGAGTACGAGTAATTTAAATTAAGTCTATATGATTGGACCATGTAGATTTGATTTTGTATTTCTGGGTGTGAATTGGATCTTGTAAAGTGCCTTTAGATAACCCCTATTGTGAATTTGTGGCGTATAAATTAACTGAATTGAACTAATAATTAAGAACCAAAGAAAATAATAGAATAGGAACTACGGTATATAGGTAGTAAATAGTTTTTTTTTATAAGCAACAGCTATAAAAATATTCAGGCTCGCCAAAAACGGTGTGTCTGTCATAGTTGTTGTATCTTTGGTAGACACTTCACCCTCGTTGCCTGCTGATAGTGGTCAGAAGGCCCGGTGGCACCGATTGTATGGCAGCCTCAGTCTTCCCCAGGGCAGCTATGGCTACTGTGTAGCTTTCCACTGTCAGTGTATGAATGTGTGTATGAATAAGTGAATAACTGAATGTAGTGCAAAGTGCTTTGGGGTCTCTGGGGATTTGGAAAAAAAACACTATACAAGTTACACTATATACATATTTAACCTTTCACCATTCTGACAAAAGTTGATAAAAATTTTCATGACAAAGTCTCTGTAAACTGTCTGAACAAACATGTATAAAATTAAAAACAGAATCAAAAGTTTAAACTTTATTTTACCTAAAACATTTGAATTGTTTCAAGCAACCACAGATAAACTGAAAAATTGGGCCTAAACGGTAATCTTAGCTGAACCTGTAAATCTTCAAACCATAAGCTGTATAAAGGTAGGCTCAAAATTGTCTATATCACTTTCAGATATAGATTTTAATTGATCTGCAGAAGGAGCTATAGACAATGGCAATTTCAAAGACTTCAAAGGTGAATGAATGGTCAAAAATATTAGAGTAGACATTCAATAAGCTTGCTGTAAGGCCAACAAAGGATTTTCTGCTGGTTGTTGAGAAGGATGTAAATAATTGTTTAAATATAATTAAAAACAGAGATTTTTTTTTCCAAAGGTACCCGTCTTTTGTGAGATGCTTGTCATTTTCCATCATAAACAAATTTGCTGGCTTACATATTATTGTACAACAGCGCTAATGCTACCAGTATGGAAGATGACCTTGCATTTTCAAACTTTTCTAAAAGGTAATTCTTTCCCTAATTCCTTATAATTTATCTACATCTGTGATGTTCGACATTACTTAGAGGTACTGCAGTATGATACAGTGGGTCTTTCTTCTGTTTTCTGTTTCCATTAGTTTTGCTCCTTCATGATGATAATAAAAGAAGCAGAGAAGCAAACCTTTAGTCCTAAACTGACAGCCGGTGTCCAGTCAGAAAAGAAACTGCAAAGCAGCGAGGGGGTAGCAGGTCAAATACTGCATAATGTAGGGGCAGCTGTCTATTGGCAAGTTTTCACACTGTGTTCAAGACTGCTCAAAAGGAAAGGGAGAGCACAAGGTTTGACAGAATCAATGAACGACACAAGCACAGACTTTGGGGAAGCGGGGGTAGCAGAGAGGGAGAGGAATGATGGAAAACAGCTCTGTAGAGAGCAGGGCTCTACTTCACTCTGGCCATGACTCATTCACGTGGACGGCCCTGTCATGGAGCGGACAGAGAGAGGAGGAGGGTAAAGAATGGGCTGATGTGAGGGTGCACAGAGACAGGCGTCCATACGGCCCCTGAGGCACCAACGAGGTCCCAGTGACAAAAGGGGCCTCTGCTCTCCAGTCGTCTCCTCTTCAATCCTCTCTGGGAAATCTGTTTCAGAGCACCTCTCACTTTCTCTGTGGGCCAACCCAGGAATGTGCTGCCTGCAATCCAACACTCATTGGCTAGTTATTGTTTTTATGGCTGATGCACAGAATCTTATGTAACAGCCTGAGCCTTTTTGCAGCATAAACACTTGTGCAGAGATGTTAGAGAAGCTCTTGGGCTGAACACCTCATAAATGTTTGGGGCCAGAAACAGCAGCACAGCAATAAACCAAATGACTCCTACTGGCATGAGGGAGACATTCATGATGTCAGATTTTCCTCAGTTGACTTCTTCATCTGAGTCCAAGAAATTTCCCAAACATAAAAAAGAGATCTGTAACTAAAGGGGCTGTCAATACAGAATGGATTGCCTGGGGTTAAATTTTTATCGCCGGTTCTTCAAAGTGTCCAAGCCAAATCCTGGGAAACAAAGCAAGCAGGTGCTGTGTAGGAGGAGCTGTAAATCTGGCTTGGCGAATTAAGCCATTGCATTGGCATTGTTCTGGCTGGTCTGTTAGCAGCTCCTGCTGTGGTGGGTGTTAGGTGGGGTGTTTTCTTCTTTTTTTCTGAAGGTCTACTTCCACAAATCTCCCATCATGGGGGCACCCTGCACATTTAACACATGGTCATCCAAGCAGGAGCCCTGCTGCAGAGAGAGGAAGGAGAAACGTGTCAGGCAGGACAAGTGGGTAGATGGGCGACAAAAACAAAAACATCTGACAAATTGAACATCAAAGAACTGTCTAATTATGGTTCTTTTCTTTTTAGACATCTATTTTCTATTAAAAGAAAAAAAAAGAATATATTTATTAAGAGACATTCCTTTTAGCAAGTCTTAGTTGCTACACCAATCCAAACTTATTTCATCAGGCTTTTATTTATTGCTGTAAAGCACCAAGCTCTCATTGAAGTCTCTGTGAGGTAGGTGGTAGGTTTCATTATTTGACCCTTAACCTCAAAAGAGATCAGGTGGCCAGGACACTGCTGTGGAATGCTACCCCCTTGACTCCTTTTCATTTTCTAATTTAAAGCTCTCAGCAGTCTGGAGCCTTCTCTTTGGTAACATGTAACAGTTCTTCACAGTAACAGTTTGTTTATACATCTAAGGACTGAGTCTATATTTGGTCTTGATAAGTAGTTCTTCAGGCTTTGCAAAGTTTTGCAAAGTTTTACTTTTGGTTTAGTCATTTTCTGTCAGGTTCTTGTAAAAGTTACAGCATACTGAGTGTATTGTGTGAAAAAAGAACAATAAAAACAAAAGAAGAAGAATCAGTTCTCAAAAAGTGACTACAGCAGATCAACAGTAACTGAAAGTATTTTTAGGAAATAAAGGAAATAATCTGGTAAGGACCTCACAGAAACTGAGAGTGATGCATTATTTTTCAGGTTTATCTGTCTGCAGCACCTTTCAAAAGTTGACATACCCCTTTTAAAACTCCCTGTTTTCGTGATGTAAAATATGAGACTATGGCAAATCATTTAAAATCCTTTTCCACACGTGATGTGACATTTATCCTGTACAAATGTTCCCTAAATCTAGGAGCTTGTGCTATAGCCCTCCTTGGTGACTCCATTGATGTTCTGTTAGATTTAGTTCTGGACTCTATTCTTAAAACTTTAATCAAGGTTTAGGAGTGTTTTCATAGTTAGATAAGAAAATCAGAATTTCAGCCTCTATAATTCATCCCGAAGGTGGTCAGGAATTTGGCGGTGTGACCAAATACCTTTGGAAGTATAGTGTATATTGTCTTTACTTTCTTATGGTTTATGTATAATGCATTTCTGAGCCCTTCTCTTGACTGACATCTTAAAATATCTCCAACAAGATAGACATTATCTCTGTCAATGTGTTATCTGTAGGATTTTTTCATAGAATCAAGTCAATGCGCTGGAGCCTATTATTATTGTTTCTTTGCTAAGTTGGCAGTTGTCTTTACAGTACTAACACTCATCACTCTATTATATGTCTGCCTTGCATTTCAATGTGCTTTGAAGATGCACGGCTTTAGCTGAATAATGCTCCATCATCGCCTTCCTAACCATTTGACACTGCAGAATATATAATTGTAATCCATAAACAAACTGGTGAACAAATTATTTTCCAAAAGGTACTTTGCAGAACTGTTCCACCTGCTGGGGAGAATAACGTCCTATCTATCTTAACCCTATCTATATCAGAATTTGAAATAAGACTCTGAGCATGGCCACAACAGTAGTTGGTAAAACATTCTCCCAAAACAGCTCAAGTTTTCTTTGTTTTTACCAATCACTCATTAACTTGTTCAGATTACATTTGAAATGTAATCAAAACAGAATCAGCATAAAGCCACAGAAAGCCAGAGTGAACATAAGCAATGTGAGTCTTTATGTCAGCGTTTTAATATTCTCCAGATATCTGGTCCACAGCGATACACCAGAAACAGAATTTTAATATCCTTCACTTTCAAAACCATTTTTAAAGCTTCATCATCAAAAACTGAAGCAGAAACTGTCTCTTATGCAAAATATCTGGGTTAATGTAGACAGGGCCCGAGTCCCGCCTAAGTGTTTTTTGATAGAACCTGCTGGTTGATACCTTCAAGAGCCTTTTTACTGATTTTGTACCTAAATGATTTAAATGTTTTACACAGTGAGAGTAATTTAAATCCTACTGATTCAACTGTTTGCATTTTTCTTTTTAAAATATCTAGCTGCTCCTTTAACAAAAGAGGCTACAGTAGCTGGTGGTCATCATCAAGCAGACATCGCCTCAAACTGCAAAACCACAGTTCCTCCGTTGACAGCCGGAGAGTGCTCTGCTGACAGCAGGAAGGTGATAGCATAAATGAAAATACCAGCTGTATCACTCCACTTCCTCCACATAACTCTTTATTGTCTCTGCCCTTTATATCAGCTCAGCGTTAGAGGATTGTTTTCAGAGGAAGAACTTTGACCAAAAGTGAGCCACCTGCAAGTTTATCAAACCAGTCAGACCCAAGTCCTCTCATTAAATCTGAGCACAGTGGCTGTCAAGGCCTCTTTTTTGTCTCACCTTTCACATTCTTCTTTCTATCAAGCAGAGCAAACCCTCATCCTGTCCTCAAGCTCAAAGAGAGAATGCTCTTTTCTGGAGGGGTGGGAGGGTGAGAGGTGATGAGCAGCTTACCTTTAGGAGGGATTAGCCTTATTAAAACGAAATGGTCTAGTCCTGAGTGACAGAGCAATGGAGGTGAAGCAGGGAAGAAGCTGGTAGGATAGAGGAGAGGGTGCTTCAGGATCTGAAGCACCGCTCCTCTGTGTTCTCCATCTTCCACTTTCACTTCTCTTTCTTTCTCTCTTCATCTTCCTTTCATTTTTTCATTTCTTCTGTTCTCTCATCATCGCTGGGGTTCGGAACAGCCAGATCTGTCAGCGCTGCGTCAAGAGATCTGCCCCCAGGGCCTTAGATGAGCTGCCAAGTACAGAGGCAGGGCCGCAGGGGAAACAAAAGACCCCCAAAAAACACACCAGAAATCTTTGGACTTTGGTACAATGTGTTTAATAGCTCTAATAGTGATGGGCAGTGATGTAAGGAATGTTTACCCAGGGTCACTACATCTAAGGTTCCCAGAGAATAAGAAAAGGATGTTACTATGTGCGGATTAAAACTGGTCTGTGTCTGTGAAAGATGACAAACCAGGTTAAACAGAGGTGTTTGAATTGGTTTATATTTTTCCATGTTTTAAACACATGTGAACACATAAAGCCTTGTAAACGAAACTAATCATTTGTGTGTTTTTCATTTTATTTTACATGCACAGTATATATGGTGTGTCAGAGTTGTGATGCTCATTCCACAAACTTTTTGACATGCACTAAAAACCTCTGACAGCCTGGTGTAGTTGCTGATCTAATTACATTATGTTACAGAATCAAATGCAGAAGAAGAGCCGTTTACTTGAAGCTTGTATCTTCCTACACAACTGAAATGCAAGGTAGATATGCAATGGTTTAAATGGTATATTAAGTTCTTTCTTTGGGTAATTCTACACATTGTTACCTTTGTCTACAGTCTCAACAGGAAAGAGCACATATAGTTCATCTCTTGAAAATCATAAAAAATTATTGTCACCCCTGGTAGAAATATGTAGAAAAGCCTCAAAGTGAGCCCTTGTTATGGAGACCTTTGTGACCACAGGATGCCACTCTTTGCTGTTCTACCTGGAGCCCCTCTCCAGTCTTGTTTGTCACAGTTCCAGTTGCTTTTAACATTTCAAGTATTTTGCTGATTGTAGACATAATTTAGCCAAATTGTTATTTTCTTGTAGCTATTTCCTGATTAACACACATCTGACATTGGGGAATACCATATTCTCTTGTCTTTCCAGTTTTGAAGAATGGCTAGGAGAAACTGATCTCTCAGTCACATCATTTATATCCAAGAGAAACAGGCAGTCATTAATTACTAACTAAAACGTTTGATCAACTCAAAGTTATGTGCTTTGGTTATATTTATTTTAAAAAGATTGTTAAGGATGTGATTAACTGTGATGCTGAATTTTGTAAAAACAAAACATAAAAGCAAGAGAAAAAAATTCTAAACTTTTCAGTCTACAATTATTCCCCTTTAAAGTGAATTTTCTTGAAGGCTTTTTACATATCTTTTCCAGGGGTGCCAATAAGTGTGAATGGCACTTGAATTTTACATTTAAACAGTCACTTAATATTCATCATATTTAGCTTTTTTGATATTAAGCTGACCTCTTATTGAAACACAGTTTTTATAGTTAAAGCTTTTTTTTGTAATGTTCTATAACAATATCCTTATTACTCCAAAACCGTTTTTCCCGCTAGGGTGAAGATGCAGTTAGATTTAAGCCAAATTTGCAGTTTGTTTTTTAATAATGGGCAGCCAGTAGCAATGAAAATATGTTTCATTGTAAACTTTCAGGAAAACCACACTTATGTATCATACTTGCATTCCTCAGCCAAAGAAGCCTGTTGTGTCAGGGATTTTGGGACACCCAGATTGGTTTATGAGGTATGGGTAGGTTATATAAACTGTGTATTACATTTCGAACTACCTTGTTTTCTCTGAGCCTAACCAGGTTTTCCATTGCCTTAAATCCAACCAGGTGTTTTTATCTCCTACCCTAATGTGTGTTAAATTTTTCAAGCCCAGTCAAAAAAGTACTTATAAATAAGCGAAAAAGTAACAAAAAACGACCTACGACAGAAAAAAAATTATACATTGATTTTAAGAATGTTCTCTGCAAGACTCAGTCAGATCTCTAAACTGAGACATCATGTACCAGACTGTCCTGTGCTTGTAAAAGCTTGTTTGTTGGTGTATAAAGCTATCAGTAACCCTTGAGAGAAAACATCTGTAGGTTATTTGACTTAAATATTACAGTTTGAACATAACTCTGTAAAAATAAACCAGCTCTGAATCAGTTTTTTACATAACTGTTGTCAGTTGTTAAAGACTCCAAATATTTAATACCAATTCAACATTTTCACCTCACAACCCTATTGTCTTCACATATACACATATAAGGGTTTTATGGGATAAACCAACAGCAAGTAGTTCATAATTGTGAAGTGGAATGAAAATAATACTGTAGTGTCTGATAACACATTAGATACAAGTCATTTGGCCTTTGACAACATTTCTAAGCCAACACCACTGGCTGAAAGTGACCAAAAAAGGCAAGATATGGATGCCTGACTGTGCTTATTGTTGGAGCTATATGCTTAGAGTCAAGAAAGACAAATATGGGAAATATGTGTTTTTGATTTCAAATAATGCAAAATTTGAGAGTAAAGTGAGAATGTAGCGAAGAGGGGGAAAATGGTCACTATGTCCTCCAGCAGCCTAAGCCTATAGCAGAATAACTACACAGATAGTTTCAGTTCAGATTATTTAGTTAAACGGCGCTTATTTACAACAATGTCGTCTCAAGGCACCCCAAAAAGGGTCCCACTGATGGTCATTGTTATACAAAAAACCACAAGGATTGGGATACCTCCCTCTGTTAGACTGATTATAACCATTGGGAAAGAGAGGGGGTCATACAGGTAGCAGAAATGGAGGGTGTGTTTGCACCTCAACCATAACTGAGCCGGTTTAGGCTAAACCTGACTCCCCCTTACTCCAATCAACAGGGAGGGAGGAAGGCTCCCTCCCTGATAACCTAAGCCACTGTAACTATAAGCTTTATCACAAAGGAAAGTTTTAAGCCTAGCCTTAAAAGTAGACAGGGTGTCTGCCTCACGGACCAAAACCGGGAGCTGGTTCCATAGGAGACGAGCCTGATAACTAAAGGATCTGCCTCCCATTCTACTTCTAGAGACTCTAGGAACCACCAGTAAACCTGCAGTCTGAGAACAATGTGCCCTGTTAGGAACATATGGAACAATCAGATCTCTGATGTATGATGGAGCTAGATCATTAAGGGCTCTATATGTGAGGAGGAAAATTTTAAATCCTATTCTGGATTTAACAGGGAGCCAATGAAGGGAACCTAAAATAGGAGAAATATTATCTCTCTTTTAAATTTTCATCAGAACTCTTGCTGCAGCATTTTGAATCAGATGAAGCCTTTTAACTGCATTTTGTGGACATCCTGATAGTAAAGAATTACATTAGTCCAGCCTTGAAGTAACAAATGCATGGACTAGTTTTTCAGCGTCACTCCTGGATAGGATATTTCTAATTTTGGCAATGTACCGGTGATGAAAAAAGGAAATCCTAGAAACCTGTTTAATATAGGATTTAAATGACAGGTCCTGGTCAAAAATGACACCAAGTTTTTTTACTTTATTATCAGAGGTCAATTTAATGCCATCCAGGTTAAGTGATTGACTAAGCAGTTTCTTTTTTAAAGACTCCGGTCCAAAGACCACAACTTCTGTCTTGTCTGAATTTAGAAGCAAAACATTTAAAGTCATCCAAGTTTTTATATCTTCAAGACATGCTTGTAATCTATCTAACTGGTTGGGTTCATCAGGATTTATGGATAAGTAAAGCTGAGTATCATCAGCGTAACATTGAAAATGTATCCTATGCTGCCTGATAATTTGACCTATTGGAAGCATACAGGTCCTTCTCAAAATATTAGCATATTGTGATAAAGTTCATTATTTTCCATAATGTCATGATGAAAATTTAACATTCATACATTTTAGATTTATTGCACACTAACTGAAATATTTCAGGTCTTTTATGGTCTTAATACGGATGATTTTGGCATACAGCTCATGAAAACCCAAAATTCCTATCTCACAAAATTAGCATATTTCATCCGACCAATAAAAGAAAAGTGTTTTTAATACAAAAAACATCAACCTTCAAATAATTATGTACAGTTATGCACTGAATACTTGGTCGGGAATCCTTTTGCAGAAATGACTGCTTCAATGCGGCATGGCATGGAGGCAATCAGCCTGTGGCTCTGCTGAGGTCTTATGGAGGCCCAGGATGCTTCGATAACAGCCTTTAGCTCATTCAGTGTGTTGGGTCTTGAGTCTCTCAACGTTCTCTTCACAATATCCCACAGATTCTCTATGGGGTTCAGGTCAGGAGAGTTGGCAGGCCAATTGAGCACAGTGATACCATGGTCAGTAAACCATTTACCAGTGGTTTTGGCACTGTGAGCAGGTGCCAGGTCGTGCTGAAAAATGAAATCTTCATCTCCATAAAGCTTTTCAGCACATGGAAGCATGAAGTGCTCCAAAATCTCCTGATAGCTAGCTGCAATGACCCTGCCCTTCATAAAACACAGTGGACCAACATCAGCAGCTGACACGGCACCCCAGACCATCACTGACTGTGGGTACTTGACACTGGACTTCTGGCATTTTGGCATTTCCTTCTCCCCAGTCTTCCTCCAGACTCTGGCACCTTGATTTCCGAATGACATGCAGAATTTGCTTTCATCCGAAAAAAGTACTTTGGACCACTGAGCAACAGTCCAGTGCTGCTTCTCTGTAGCCCAGGTCAGGCGCTTCTGCTGCTGTTTCTGGTTCAAAAGTGGCTTGACCTGGGGAATGAGGCACCTGTAGCCCATTTCCTGCGCACGCTTGTGCACGGTGGCTCTGGATGTTTCTACTCCAGACTCAGTCCACTGCTTCCGCAGGTCCCCCAGGGTCTGGAATCGGCCCTTCTCCACAATCTTCCTCAGGGTCCGGTCACCTCTTCTCATTGTGCAGCGTTTTCTGCCACACTTTTTCCTTCCCACAGACTTCCCACTGAGGTGCCTTGATACAGCACTCTGGGAACAGCCTATTCGTTCAGAAATTTCTTTCTGTGTCTTACCCTCTTGCTTGAGGGTGTCAATAGTGGCCTTCTGGACAGCAGTCAGGTCGGCAGTCTTACCCATGATTGGGGTTTTGAGTGATGAACCAGGCTGGGAGTTTTAAAGGCCTCAGGAATCTTTTGCAGGTGTTTAGAGTTAACTCGTTGATTCAGATGATTTGGTTCATAGCTCGTTTAGAGACCCTTTTAATGATATGCTAATTTTGTGAGATAGGAATTTTGGGTTTTCATGAGCTGTATGCCGAAATCATCCGTATTATGACAATAAAAGACCTGAAATATTTCAGTTAGTGTGCAATGAATCTAAAATATATGAATGTTAAATTTTCATCATGACATTATGGAAAATAATGAACTTTATCACAATATGCTAATATTTTGAGAAGGACCTGTATATATAGTAAAGAGAATTGGCCCAAGTACTGAACCAATGATAAATAAACACTATGAACAAAAGAATCAATTTGTGAAGGGGCAGAAACAGAATTATTGCCCTCCCCTGTGCTTTTCAGTGATAATGAGGAAATTAAAAGTGGAACAGATTCTTTAAAGTTGTTACAGCATCGCCTGATAATGATCTACTATAATTACATTTTCTTTCAGGTGTGGAGTACTCGGTTAAATTAAACTCAAAGGTTATTAAGAAATGGTCAGACAGGACAGGGTTATGAGAGAATATTGTTATGTCTTTACACTCAATGCCCTGTCAGCACAAGGTCCAGAGAATGAAGACAAAGTTGGGTAGGTTTGTTAATGTTTTGAGCAAAGCCAATTGACTCATTAAACGCTATATTTAGGCTATCATTTTCAGCGTCAGCATGAATGTTAAAATCCCCCACTATAATAACTTTATCTGTATTTAACGCTAAATCAGATAAAAGGTCTGAAAATTATTAAAGTCAGAATATAATGTCGTAAAGTTGGAATATCATGTAGAAAAGTCAGAAGTTATCACCAATTCTGGCCTCAAAATCCAATACAGGAACTTTGCATATAAAACTTTTCATGGCAAAATGAAATGGACCTTTGACTCTTTAAATCTTATTAAATCATTAACAGTGTTATACAGTCTCTTCAAGTAAGCACATTGAAAAGAACTAGTGAACTAGAAAACTAGAAACTAGAAAAACTAAGTGTGACACATTAGGAATAATATCTTATGTCAGTCCAAAACCAAAGTAGTTGTAATCTTAAACATTATTTAGTGAGTTGTCAATACTTGTGACTCTAATTTCTAGGTCATTGCAACGGGTGAAAGTTCTTGTAACTTTCATACTTTTCTTGTGAAATAAGGGAAAACCAACTTTTGGAGTTGGGTTTTGAGCTAGAGGCAGAGTGTTGTTGAAATGTTCAATTTTAACAATAGAAATACTGCTAAAGAAATGCCGCCAAATGTAATTTCATTGTACTTTCTGTACAATGACAATAAAGCTTGCTATTTATTTAAGTTACTACGACTCAGTTAAATTACCAGTAGTCAGGATTCATAACTGTTAGATGGTGGTTTAGTGGTTACAGAACAGGTTGTTTGGGCTCTGGAGAGATCACAATTGTTGCTGTTTTGAAACTCAGACTCACTCTGGGTCCCTGGGCAAGACCATGCTCCTTATGTGCCACTTGTGTGTGCTTCCTGAAAAAAAACGGATGGATTAAAATGCAGACAAATGTCCTCACTGAGGGAAAATAAGGGATATATAAAAAAAGACCATGATTTTAAGTTAGAAATTTGAGATTTAGTTTATACAAACTGGAAAAATTCAGGATCCAAAGTTCTTAGCACCTAAAAATGTACTTTTCCAACTTTATGTTCAGTTACAAAAACGTAGAAATCACAGTTGGGCAAACTCAAAAGCAAAACTTAAGGGGTCAAATTGAAGTCCTAAACTGAAAAATGCACTAAGTTTGTTGCTATAGAATTTTGAGTTCTGCCTACTTTTCTTTTTTTACAGTGTAAAACTATAAGACATCAATCGGATAATGCAGTCATTGTTCAATGATCAAATCCAAATCATTTTAAATGCCTTCTGTGTTCTCATACTCCATCCCAATTGAACTACACATTTTATTGCCATGATAAATAACACACACAGAGGGGAAAAAGAAAAGAAAAAACACTGAAACAAAGACTTTGTGTTGTGCGGCTGGTCGGCTGACTTGCAACCACTATCCTGACTGAAAGGTCAGTAGAGATTAAGGGAGCAGATGAGGAGGAGGAGAAGAAGAGAGAAGGTCTCTTTCACCTGCAGGTGGCTGTCCAGGATGTTTACCTAATCCAGCTCATATCTCTACTCTCCCAAATTAGAAATGAGCTAAAGTTCAGCTCACCACGTCAGACCCTCTGATATCTACTGGAAAACGCTGACCATCCGAACAGCCTCTGTGTTATTAAGTCTGCCTTTGTCTTCAGTGGGGATTTCACTCTTTCTTTTTACGGGGACTCAAATTGAAGTCAAATTTAAACAGAGTATATATAGAAAGGGGAATTATTTGCAGCCAACTCTTTTCTAGATGTTTAAAGATTTTTCAAAAGTTATGAATAAATATTTCAGCTGGCTTGGATCCTTCTTTGTTCAGGCCTTACAAAAGACCCCAAAATAACTTTGAAACTGTCATAAACATTATTGTTAGTGCAAAGTGAAAGATTATATACACTTTGAGAATGCCAGTGGAACGTTTGACTCAGTCTTCACATAAATTCCACACAGGACGTGTTTCTGGAGAAAGGACATGTGGGAATTTAAACAGGGCTGTGCAGTGTAGACAGATATGTTTACATTCCATACCCTAAAACTTTCTCATACCTGCTCAGCACAGCCATAAAAACATGATAGGAACCCTCTGAAGTGACATCAAACACAGCTGAAAACCATTTAGCGCTGAAAGGCCTCTGGCTGCTTTGACTTCTCATGCTATTTGCCAGAGATTTGTATCACCTCAGCCAAAGCTATGAAAGCAATCTCGTCTAAGTTCTTTTTACATTCATTGCACATTTTTTTTAAACTATCTGCTATGATATAAAATTTTTCATTTGTCAAATGGGTTTTGCTGCTTCTGAGATTAATATATGTTTTAGGAGCTACAATAAATTAATTTAGCTTGATAGTTCAAATACAGCTGCAACCTGGGAATGTTCCTGAAGTCAAGAGTCACTCTGGGAGATTCCCACAGACCAACATGGGCAATTCCCGACTGAATTTATCCAAAGAGAGCTGAGGTTAGAGTACTGATATTCCACAGCCCACCAAAGAATCTGAAAAGAAAAAAAACAGCTTTAAGTTTTGATGATCTTTTGCCTTTAATTTTAATTATGAAAACAAGATTGTCTTCAGAACGTTTACAGAAAGTGTTGAGTTGTTCCACAAGGAAAATGAATGAATGAATGAATGTAGGAATGAGTAGCTAGGGCAAGAATAAAACCTTGGCCCACTGGTTTTTGTGTTTCCATCCTGCAAAGAACCACTGAAACTTGCTTTGTATGGAGTTGACCTAACCAATTAATCCTTGTACAATAAACTTGCATCTTTATAAAGTAGACTATCATTAAAACCTTTATCTCTTTCAATAATTCAATTAAAATGTGAAACTCATACAGGTCCTTCTCAAAATATTAGCATATTGTGATAAAGTTCATTATTTTCTATAATGTAATCATGAAAATTTAACATTCATATATTTTAGATTCATTGCACACTAACTGAAATATTTCAGGTCTTTTATGGTCTTAATATGGATGATTGTGGCATACAGCTCATGAAAACCCAAAATTCCTATCTCACAAAATTAGCATATTTCATCCAACCAATAAAAGAAAAGTGTTTTTAATACAAACAACGTCAACCTTCAAATAATCATGTACAGTTATGCACTCAATACTTGGTCGGGAATCCTTTTACAGAAATGACTGCTTCAATGCGGCGTGGCATGGAGGCAATCAACCTGTGGCACTGCTGAGGTCTTATGGAGGCCCAGGATGCTTCGATAGCGGCCTTTAGCTCATCCAGAGTGTTGGGTCTTGAGTCTCTCAAAGTTCTCTTCACAATATCCCACAGATTCTCTATGGGGTTCAGGTCAGGAGAGTTGGCAGGCCAATTGAGCACAGTGATACCATGGTCAGTAAACCATTTACCAGTGGTTTTGGCACTGTGAGCAGGTGTCAGGTCGTGCTGAAAAATGAAATCTTCATCTCCATAAAGCTTTTCAGCAGATGGAAGCATGAAGTGCTCCAAAATCTCCTGATAGCAGGCTGCATTGACCCTGCCCTTGATAAAACATAGTGGACCAACACCAGCAGCTGACTCGGCACCCCAGACCATCACTGACTGTGGGTACTTGACACTGGACTTCTGGCATTTTGGCATTTCCTTCTCCCCAGTCTTCCTCCAGACTCTGGCACCTTGATTTCCGAATGACATGCAGAATTTGCTTTCATCCGAAAAAAGTACTTTGGACCACTGAGCAACAGTCCAGTGCTGCTTCTCTGTAGCCCAGGTCTGGGGAATGCGGCACCTGTCGCCCATTTCCTGCACACGCCTGTGCACGGTGGCTCTGGATGTTTCTACTCCAGACTCAGTCCACTGCTTCCGCAGGTCCCCCAAGGTCTGGAATCGGCCCTTCTCCACAATCTTCCTCAGGGTCCGGTCACCTCTTCTCGTTGTGCAGCGTTTTCTGCCACACGTTTTCCTTCCCACAGACTTCCCTCTGAGGTGCCTTGATACAGCACTCTGGGAACAGCCTATTCTTTCAGAAATTTCTTTCTGTGTCTTACCCTCTTGCTTGAGGGTGTCAATAGTGGCCTTCTGGACAGCAGTCAGGTCGGCAGTCTTACCCATGATTGGGGTTTTGAGTGATAAACCAGGCTGGGAGTTTTAAAGGCCTCAGGAATCTTTTGCAGGTGTTTAGAGTTAACTCGTTGATTCAGATGATTAGGTTCATAGCTCGTTTAGAGACACCTTTTAATGATATGCTAATTTTGTGAGATAGGAATTTTGGGTTTTCATGAGCTGTATGCCAAAATCATCTGTATTAAGACAATAAAAGACCTGAAATATTTCAGTTAGTGTGCAATGAATCTAAAATATATGAATGTTAAATTTTCATCATGACATTATGGAAAATAATGAACTTTATCACAATATGCTAATTTTTTGAGAAGGACCTGTATATGATGTAGATTCATTGTGGGTTATTTTATTCCAAGTTCAATGTCTACCAGGACATTTTGGAGCACTTTGCACTTTCCTCTGGTGCCACACTTTATGGAGATATTAATTTCCTTTCCCAGCTGGACTTGGTACCCACACACACTGCCAAAATATCCCCTGCTTTAATGACCATGGTATACAGTAATTGACTTGCCTGGAATCTGGCCTGACCTGAAATCGATAAAGAATCTATCGAGTATTATCTAGAAGAAGATGAGAGACACCAGAACCAACAATGCAGATGAGCTGAAGGCTGCTATTAATCCCACCTGGACTTTCCTAACAACTGAGATCACCTCCATCCTATGCTGCAGTGATGCAATAATTCACCATGTATTGAGGGCATAGACACACTTTTCAGTAGGATGACATCTTTTGCATTAAAAATCATTTTTTGTACTTGATTTTCGGAGAAACAAAATTTTGGATTTTTATTAGCTGTAGCCCATTTTTGTCAAAATTAACAGGAATAAACGTCTAACATACAACACTCTGTGGGGAATTGATAATACACAAGGTTTATTGTTTGAATTCAAATACTGCCACTAATGGTTCCACTAATAATACTCTATTGCTCATATTCCACTGGCTCGATTTGGCCCTACTCGACTCCACTCGTCTCGCTTTGTGAGCGTTTCCTTTACAGTTTTTTCCGTACCGTACCTACTTTTTTGGTCCCTGCTCCTGAGCAGGTACAACCGTGGGCTGAGTAGGGACTACATGTAAAGTGACCAGACTGCTGTTCACTGATTGGCCGTGGGAGGAGGAGAAATAAGGTTTTTGTTGAGACAGTGCAAGGAAAGGTTAATAAAACTCAAGAGCAACTACAATAATATTAAGGACCACAGTGGCTGGAGCAGGTCAAACATGTAATTTTACAATTTATGGGTCAAAAGCCATGCCTGAAGGCTGACAGAAAAGAAAAAGGACAAATCACCTTTCTGAATTACATGCAAGCAGAGCGTAATAACATCCTAAACCAGCTGATCACACATAAAATCAGCTGTTCAGAGGCACAAACATTTCTCCCAAAACACACAAAACAAAACCACCATGAAACAACATGTTTGGTTCGGACATTTATTTACGGTCCTTTAGCAAACCAGCGTCTGCAAGAGGAGGGCGCAGGCAGAGAGCAGCTGCCTGTAATCAGACTGTCTGCATCGGATCAAACAGGAGGACGAGCCTGCTGAATCTGGGGAGCACGAATATGCAATATCCAACCTAAAACTGACTTCGAAGGTCAAAAGTCCGCGGATTTGCGCTTTTAAGTCCTTGTGCTCGTTACTGCCATGGATAAGACAAAAACATTTTCATAAAGCCCAAAATTGCAACTTCTTCAGGCTAACTTTGGAGCTTTGCCATCCAGACAGCAGCATCTCTCCTCTCTGCTTCTCCTGCCATATCAGAACCCCTGAGGCTTATTTTATAAAGTTCTGGCTGGGCTGTGGTCCAGATAATTATCCCAGTGGATCATTTTAGACATAAAAACATAAATAAGAGATTCTTGCATATAGATTAACACAAACGTTATTAGTATTTCGTTTATGTTTTAGTTTATTTTTTATCATTTCACGCAGATTACTTTAATGTTACAATGTAACCCCGTTAACATTAATAGCAGCACAACGCACTACACTCATGGCTGGAGGTGGGGCTTCAGTCGCCATAGCTTTAGCTGTTGGGGGTCAGTGGAAACACAACAGTTACCGTACCGAGTAGAGTGAAACCAAGTGGTGCAGAGCCGAGCCCGGTAAAATGAGCCAGTGGAAAAGGGGCAAATATTGACTGAGATGCACCTGTAGTCATAACATTAAAAAATAAAAATAAACCTCCAACCTTGTTAAATTAGGGGAAATGTTTATGATAAACCAAAGAGGAAATGCCGCAAGTTCAGCACAAGTCCAAAAGACAACAAGAGGAAAAGAAGAGATTATAGAATAGGAATTGGAAGAAAAGACAATAC
Organism: Girardinichthys multiradiatus; assembly: GCF_021462225.1. Taxonomy (NCBI): domain Eukaryota; kingdom Metazoa; phylum Chordata; class Actinopteri; order Cyprinodontiformes; family Goodeidae; genus Girardinichthys; species Girardinichthys multiradiatus. Next base: position 6,793,231 of record NC_061802.1, read on the forward strand.
AGAACACGAATTGGATCATTATCCCAACAACCAGTTCAAAATAGAACTGTAGATTTCGGGGTTTTTTTTTACCAAAAACCTAATTTTATAAACTTTATTCTTTCCTACTTTTAACAGCTTGTAACATTACAACAAATGGTTACTAACAGTTTAATAATAGGTATCGTACTTCACTTTGTATAGGTAGTCAGAATGTCTAGGAATTTCCACAGCTTCCTATTTCTAAAATCTAAAAATATAAAACACTTCAAAATATGAAAGAGAAGACGTGCCTTTCCTCTTAGGGTTTTGTGCCTTCACCTTCTATAATCAGAAAATGCCTACAAACAAACAGCTACTCATCTAAACTCACCAATATCTACATTCAGAGTAATAATTAAAAAGTTTTTTGACAGAAAAAACAACTTATATTATATAGTGGTGAGCCTCTCAAATCTGATGCTTTTCAAACATTACATTACTTTTTATTAAGTCCCATTAAAATCCCCAACCTGCGACAGATCGTAACCTAAAAACGAGAATACACAGAAAAATGTGAATCATCGCAAATTTGAAAATCAATTAAACATGCAATTTTCCAATTAATCAAGGTCTTGATTTCTTATATATATTTTCATATTTTCAATCTTTCTTTTATTTTCACTCAACGTATTGAATAACGGGCTGCATGGTGGCGCTGTTGGTAGCACTGTTGCCTTGCAACAAGAAGGTCCTGGGTTCAGTTCCCAGCTGGGGGTCTTTCTGCATGGAGTTTGCATGTTCTCCCTGTGCATGCGTGGGTTCTCACCGCTTACTCTGGCTTCCTCCCAAAAACATGCCTATTAGGTTAATTAGTCACTCTAAATTGCCCTTAGGTGTATGAATGAGTGTGTGCGTAGTTGTTTGTGTGTTGCCTTGCGATGAACTGGTGACCTGTCCAGGGTTTACCCCGCCTCCCGCCCATAGACTGCTGGAGATAGACACCAGCTCCCCCGTGAGCCTCTATGGAATAAGCGGTAGAAAATGACTGATTTTAAATTGATCATAAAAGCATTTAGGAAAAAAGAAAAGATAGTGCAGCACCCAAACATGAATGTAAAATAGTACCTTTATTAAGACCATATTTTTCGGGATGAATACAAAGCACTTATCTGTTCAGTTTAGTAATGAGTTCAGTGTGGCACTTTCTTATCTAAAGGACAAAGAGGACGAGATAAAAAAAAAAGATACTATCTAAAACATGATGCAGCAAAAGAAAGCAGATGTTTGCAGATATAATTTGTAATACCCAATATAATGATAAAGTGTAGTAAACAATGTGTCCATGCTGTGTGTCATCAACTTTATCCTTAGGCTTCATATCAGTCTGGGTGCCCTTTTGTTGGCCAAATGTTTCTTTGATTTAAAGTACAATCTGCAGGTATTTAATAAATAGATGAAAATAAACAACTGATCTCCCTCAATGAGTTCTATGAACAATACTCTATTTTGTTTTTCTTTTCTTTGCAGGCAGATGGTTTAAAAGTAACCCTGCTGAGGATGTTTCATTAGGTTCCCTCAGCAGGTTAGCATGCAAATACTAAGTAAGATTGTCAGATGTTGTCACACTGTGAGACAACATGAGAAATCCTCTGAAAAACATACTTTTTAACTTTAGGACTTATTTTTAGTTAGTTTGGCCTGCTTCCTTAAAGGTGAACGTTCTAGAAAAATAAAGTTGGTTTGTTTATAGGGTTATAGAGAATAGATTACACGCTGTCACTGTAAGTCAGCTTTGACACAACTATTTGATTTCAATAACACCAAACTTCTCCAACTTTTCAATTCCTGACTCCCAAAAAAATCAGAACCACAAACCAATCTGTGGAAAACGCCTGTGACTCCATCTATTCTTGGCTGAAATAGACAATTATTTCTGATAAGGCAGTTGAAAAAAATCACAATTACTAAATCGTGTCAGCAAGCCTCATGCTTTTTCAATCATTCATAAGAAACTGATATTTTTGTTACAGTTTTCCTTTAATTTAACATCTATTTTTAAATAATTATAAAATATTTTTTTATCTTGAAATCTGAGATATAACTTTAAAATTTAACAAACTCTTTTACCTTGTTCAGAGGAAATCATTCGGTAATAATGCAGTCACTCTTTGACTATGCTATTGTATTTTAAAAAGACCTTGTGCATCTTACAGACCAAATCAATCTCTGCCTCAAGGTCCTTTGAAAGAAAATTTAATGCAATCATCAGTTAGATCTAAGTAACAAGTGGTCACACAAATATGCATACATTATAAAATAGTCTTATTTTACACATAAATATGAAATACAATGGAAGATGAGACAGAGCCTTGCTTATGTTGGTAAAGCTTTTGACCATGCAACGTTCAGTACCGTAAAAAAAACACCAAAAGTCACCAACACAGCTTAGTCCACCAGACACAAATTAGCTCAAATATATACACAAAATAATAAAAATACCAATAGGTTGATTGTATCATATATTTTACAGCTAAAGTTGTACCATTAGTCCAGCACATTAAGATGTGTACAGGTAGCTCAAAGGGAGATTTACGTGACTCTTGTCAACCCTATAAGGTCATCAGACGTTTTTTAAATACACAATTGAAATATAAGATGTAAAAATAATATACACCAAATACATTTATATAATTATATACATATCCATACAGGTTAAATACTGATCACTCTGAATCCCTGGTTTGCTAAACACCTCCTTTGTTGCTTTAGGCAGCAAGGTAACAGATGCTACCTGGATGAGGCTTCCTAAATTTCACTGTGGAAAAATGATGTTAACATCATCTGTTTAACTACTTAGCTTATGGTCTTTTGTTTTAGAATAGAGGACTAACCCCACATTCGTTTTAGCTTGTTTTAGAAAAGCATGAAGAAAAAGTTGTTTTTTCCAAAGACGGGCTAGCTCAACAAAAAACAAGCTAAGCATAGCTGACTTCTCTCCTTCTGCATCCTATATTTATTTACCAAATATAAACAGATAAGACAGACATTTTAGCCTATTCTAGGGAAGCATAAAGACAATTTATTTATTGTTTATACAAAACTAGGCTAGTTAGTTCTAGCTTTCATGCTAAGCTAAAATAAGCTAAGCAACACTATCTTCTCTCTTGCTGCAACTTACATCTTAGGTTACCAAAGAACATGTTAAAATTCCCATCTATCAAGAAATCAGATGTGAATTTAACAGTTAGCTGCTTGCTTGACCTCAAACATGAGATATGAAATCCATGTTTATTTTTTATTTCTCTTTAAGAGGAGCTTTCAGGTGGCCCATTTTCTCACTTTATTCAGATCACAGTCAGAATCATTTTAACTCTGTAAAGCAAGTTAACAAGCTACACTACTACCTGCCTAATAAGTGCATTATTGTTGTATAATATTTTTATACCTCAACACAAAACCTCTCGGTTGCCTTAAAAAGGAAATCCACCTTAATAAAAGAAAATGTCATGTTTCTCCTAAAACCTTTTTTTTTTTTTATCAACACTGATTAAAACAGGCAGTAAAAGCAGCTCTGGAACAGTTTGGAACATTAAGAACAGCGCCTGAGTCATGATATTAGGACAGATCTGTACTTTGTTCCAATAGGATCAAATATATAATATGTTTTATGTTAACTACGCAGTCAGATCAAATTTAATAGCTGTAACAACAACATCCAGTCAACTTTATTAACTTACAACGAGGTTGCTTTAAATGTAAAACGGACACATAGGTTCAGACACAAGAACTTCATCTGAAAGCATCGAGACTGTAGTCAGTTTTAAAGTGATGCGTAAAATTGCTTCAATAGGTTGTGGAGCCTTATAATGCAATGGGGGTAGGTTTGTACCTGCTGTAAATAAAACAAATATAGCTTTTTAGTGAAACCAATGATTAATAAATTAAAAGATTTTATTTTGTTTAATCAAGCTCTCAGGAGATAATGTATTTTCATTCAGGCTGGATGTTCCTCTTGACACGCCACCTTCACACAATTAAGGCACCTTTTAGACCCCCGAGGGGTCAATGGGCTCTTCTAATAAGAAGAAAAGCAACAATAACAATATGGAACACAGAACAGGAATAATACAAACCAACAAAAACATCATGATGTATGACACATGACAAAACCAAAGAAAAACAAACTTTATGGAATGTCTGTGGGTAAGGTAGAAATTCTACAAGTGCCCTGTTTCATTTCTTCTCCTCTCACCTTGTAACTTATTACAGCAGCACCACAATCCACAGGATCCCTGTGGAAACACTGTGGCTGTTTGCGAAGCACCTTAATCAGCAATGTAGGTCCTTCTCAAACCTCATCTGTGTTTAGTAGTCTACAAATTCATATGTGTGTGCCTGTGTAGTAGTCAGTATCCAACGTTAAGCTTGTTTTTGTTGAGCTCTCGTTCCAGGTTTCCTATTAGAGTGTCAATGCTCTCCTGCAGGTCTCTCAGGTTCACCCTGTTACTCAGAACAGGACTGATGTCCTGGATCTTCATATAGGCCTGGTAAGTGTGCTCTTTAGGCAGCCGAGCTGTCAGGATGTGGTTATAGACTTTCTCCTCCGTCTCCTCCTCTTCAAAAGCCTTCTTGTTGTTTGAACTATCACTCTTGCTTTCTATTTCCTCCTCCCCTTCTTCCCCCTTTTCCTCCTTTTCTGCCTCCTCTCTTTGAGATACTCCTTCCCCGACAGAATCAGATACAGGACTTGTGACCTTCGTCTGCCTATCTTCCTCTGCTGTGTCCTTCTCGTGGACCTCCTCAGCCACCTCTGTATTCTCAGAGGGCACATCGTCATAATCTGCCTCTTCTTTGCTGGGAGGCAGCAGTATTTCAGAGGGGAAATAGTTTTCACCACAACAACTCCAGTCACCAGCATATCTGTTGCTGGGGCTGTCGAGACGTCCTGGTTTAGGCCGCAGGACACCTGCCATCTCTGCTTCGCTGAGATTTAGAAACTGGGGGCGCTCTTTTCTACGTCTCAGAGGAGGGGCTGACAGAAGGTCAAAGGGGGCCGGAGAAATGGAGGCTGCAGGGGGCCGGGAGGAGGACTGGTCATTTGGGTCCACAACTACAGGAAGAGAGAATAAGTTCATTACATTCCCATAGTGTTAAAAAAATACCCACTCAGATAATTAAAGGTGCTTCTCAATTATTTAATTTATTATAAGAATTTCATTTATGACCTGAAGCTTAAACTGTATATTACAACGACTGAAATATTTCAAGCTGAATTTTCATGATTATGGCTCAACTAATGAAAATCCAAAATTCAGTTTCTCAGAAAATTGGAATAATACATAAGACAATTAGAAAACGGATTTTAAAATACAGAAATGCAGTGTTAAGTCCAATGTGATCATAGGGAAGAATGGTGACTTGTCAGTTGTCTGTAAAGAATGGTGAAACAAAGCTCATTGAAGAATCTGGGAAAGATTAACAAAGCGTGGATTATGGCTGGAGTCAATGCTTCTAAGGGTCACCAAACAGGCATATCCAGGACATGAGCCACAACTGTTGTATTCCTAGACCTAAGTCACTCTTGAACCAGAGACAACACCTTACCCAGGGTAAGGAGTAGAAGGACTGGACTGTTGTTCAGTAGTACAAAATCGTCTATTCAGATGAAATAACACTTGACATGACTACATGACATTGAGATGTTTTTCACAGTCTGGAGAAAGAGTGGAGAGGCACAGAATCCAAGCTGTTTTAGGTCTAGCATGAAGCAATCACATCTTTCCTCTACTGACAAGCTTTATGAAGATGTTAATTTCATATGCCAAAAGTACCAATACCAGGTTTAATGGATGTGGTATAACTGTGCGTTTATTGGTCAGCAAACTCACCTCACTTAAACCCCACAGACAATATGCTGACTTCTGTCAAGAAGATGATGATAGACACAAAACAACACAAAAGAGATGAAGGTGGCTTTTAAAGCAACCTGGGCTTCCTAAACACTTCAGCAGACCCACAGTCTGATCTCCTCCATGCCATGCTGCAAGGATGCTGTTCATGAAAAAGAAGCCCCAACCAAGTATTGAGTGCTTAATCAGTACAGTGAATGGACAAGTATTTTAGTAGGCCAACATTTCTGTAATAAAAAACTTTTTATTGCCTTTATGTAATATTCACATTTTCTGAGAAACTAAATTAGCTGTAATCCATTATCATTAATATTAACAGAAATAAGCACTTGAAATAAAAAACAGTGTGTAATTAATATTGAATTGAACTACAGCTTTTCAATCATAATATAATTTATTGAGATTATTGAGTATATGATCAGGCAATATTTTTTATAAAGCACTCTCGGTCATGCAAACCCAAATTAAAACAGTGGTTTAGATTAGGGTCTTGCAAAACATGTTATTTTCCATTGATTGATAATGTACCTGATTTAAGACAATCATTACAGATCATTTGAACAATAAATAGTTTATTATGTGATTTTTGCTTGATCTAAGCACTAAGAAAAACCCCATCTAGAGCCAAATTCCACTAAACAAGAAAAAAGTACATAATTTCTGTAAATTATGCTTGTATTTGTGGTGAAAACATATTTTATTGCTACTATTTATAGATGTCTAAGCAGTAATATTATAAGGTGAAGGAACATGCCAATTTAGACGCATGCTGAGTTGGCATGTTCCTTCACCACACGCTGTGATTTTGATGCCAGCTAACTGTACTGTTTACCCGCTGTTGACTAAAGAGAATTTAAAAATTAACCAAATTAATGCCCCGTTTGGTTGTTATTGAAAAGCTACGTGACTGCACAATGAAAAGGAAGAGTGAGCGATCAGAACAGTCTGATTACCTGTCTGTCTTTATGTCTGTGTACCCGTTTCTTACTGCGTTGGAAAGGAACAAAACACATTGAGGGCTGAGGGTCATGCTAAGAGATCACAGATTTTGTTTCTTCTTTGCAATATGTATTTTGTTACCTCGCAAAAAACTGGTAGGGATGTGTAGACCTTTTATACAGATGTATAAACTGCAGATCTGCACCACTGGACATTCCCAAGCGATGCTCTGTCTACACTGATAAAAATTCCCTTAATCCAAGTTTCTTTAATGCTTGGAGCAGCTGACATGGTGGAAGACTTTGCCCTGTTTTCCTAATAAATCAACTCATAATTATTTGACCGCTGGTGGACAACTGTTAGAGTGTAGTGAGTTTAACTTTCTTGCCAAGAAGGTCAGGCAATGAATAGCTTTGAGAAAGAAAAAAAAGAGACTATGATCCCACAGAAAAAGTAACTCAGTACATCCTTATGCAGTGGCAAATTAGACAGTGAGTAGATATTACAAAATTCTAAATAAGGAAGCGTAGCAGCAGCTAAATTTGGTCACTTCCTAGTGAGAAAGTAGGTTTGATACAGGCCAGCTTTCTGAAACAAAAACTGTTTCCTAGATGGCAACTTTATTTCTGAAAGACTTTCATTCATCATCTTACTAACTCTTTCACAATTAAATTAATTAACAGTTACTCTTCCTTTACTTGCGTTTCTGTTACCATTACAACTTTTCTGATCTTTTCACACACCCTTTACCATTAAATTGGAAGGTATACTTAAAGGGACATATGCAAAATCCACTTTTTTAGCCTTTAGGAGTGCTGAAAAGTTGAATTTAGTCACTCCATGTGTTGTAGAGATATCTTTATTTTATCTTTGAGTCATATATTTTAGTCTGTTTAGATTTCCAACAATTACGGCACAGTATTTGCTTCGGAACAGCTAAATAAGGTCATGGACTTCTTGCTGACTAATTTGCAAATCCGCCATATTTATTTCTCACTGCGATTGTGTAGTCCAAGCTCAAGTATGCCTACCCTGAAGTATGCCTCTCTTGTTCGGTTCGGTTGTTGGGTGTATTAACCCACACAATTCATTACACCATCCCCCAGCATCCGAACCTCTTTGAGGTGCCTGGTAATATTTTATTTTTCATGGAAATGTTCCCACATTAGTGGGGAAATTAGCGGTAAGCTGCAAATAACACTGACAGCAAACTTTATTTGAGACATATGACGTCCTGGCCATTGTTTTGATAGCAGTAGCATCATGCCTTCTGCTTATGTTAGCGCTGTGTGCTGCTTTTAGCTCCCTGAAGATAGAACCGTACTGCTGTTGTTGCTGCTCAAAACATCTGTCCTTGCTCTTGTACAGAGTTAGAAAACTGGTTTACGGCACACTCGACACACAGCTGACGATCAGCTTTATCAGCTCTTTCAAGCTTTCTGTAAATGGTGCCAGTGTTTACCCACCAGCCGTTGGATGCCTTCGCCTTAGCTCCAAAACACGCCTAGCTGCAGAGGCCTCAGCAACATTGTTTCGGAGGGTATTGGTATGTGTGTGAGAGGCGTGAAGTGGTGGCTGAAAATATCCCATAATGATTGTGAAATGTTAGGGTGAAGCTCCGGGGGCTGAAGGGTAAGGTTAAGCCTGGAATGTCTTTAATTACAGTCCAGGAGTCCTCCAGTCCGTGCAGGGGAAGATGGAATGGAGGTAAGGGTGTAAACAAGGTCTTGAACCTGAAATGAAATCCTTTTGTAAAAGTTATTACAGACGGTAGCCAGGGTGCATTAGCTGCAGACAGAAAGGACCAAAAGCCCTTCTCTGCTGCAAATAAATTGCCCCTCTGGGACAATAAAATATTTAGGCAATTTCTTTAGGCTAAAACTTGCACCCAACTCCTTTTATATATATATATGAACCTAAAAAAAAAGAAATACATTTTTTCTGGAATATTTCTAAATTTATTCTGCGCATCCCCTCACATATGTCCTTTATTACTTTTTACACAGGTTCCCTTTCTGGGTTTGTTTTATGCTTGTTTCTATATATTTATTCTGTAGTTTTTTAAGGACCCATATCTTATTTTAGTGCCATAAAAACCTATATATATATATTCAACATATGACACATTGTTTTTCAAAGCAGATAAGGAATCTTAAAAGCAAGTTCTGACAACAAAAAAGCCTTCGTAGTCACACCTTTTAGGTTGGGACGAGTGTTCTGATGCATGCCTGTGTCAGTGCTGATTAGAACCATAGCAGAAATTGTCTATCTGAATTTTTGAAGTTGTGTTTTGAATTACGGTTTTTATCACAAGCAACCACTCACCACTGCGGTGAATTAAAGACTGACTGGGCTCGCAACAGAGCACTTTTAAATCCCTGGATATGGTGCCGAAGTGTTGGATTTCCAAGCAGCTACTCTCAGCTATTCTTCTGATTTTATACTCCTAACAGGATAAATCACCATAGAAATGGTTACCTTATGCACTCAGTTTAAAGCTGGAGACTCTACTATCACTACTGCTGTTATGGGTGGTCCTTGTGCTTCGTATTGATGTGGGAGTTGAGTATTTATAATGTAAAGTAATGTCATTACTCCTTTTACTGCAATCACAGCAGCCTTGACCTCGCTTTTTTTCTTTCATACTTTTTTACACTTTTCTCATATTTTTTCATATGAAAATCAACATATCTATAATAAGCTAAAACAGCTGGTTCAGAGTAGGAGTCCGGTGATGCAGCTATGTTTAGGAGGCTCAAGCAGAAACTGAGTGACAGTCTGTCATAGTGATTACTTCTGAAAATGTAACTTTTGTGAAAATAAAGTTTCTGTGATGTGATCTAGGAGAGGCTTGGGGCAAGACTGTAGTTTTTGTTGAATTCCAGAAAACAACCCATATTACTAAATTGCTTTTAAATTTTGTCATGGTAGGAACATTTTTCTTAAGTTTCAAAAACTATGGAAATGTTGTTTTTTTCAGTTAGGGGTGACATGTTTGTTTACTAAATGTCAGAAAATGCATTAAACCTGCAGCCAACACTATCATTGTGTTACACATAGATTTATACATTTTAGGATAAACCCCAAATTAGTTTCTGTGACCAATGCAAACTTTTCTTTAGCTGCATCTTTTATCGTCATCAGTTTTAAGTGTTTTCTGAAATAATCTTTGAGTTCCTTTATATTTAATTCTAGACAGCTGCAGCTGGCAGATGAGCTGCACAGAGGAAAGTTGGTACTGAGAATCTCCACCAGAGGCCTGATTCATCATAGAGCGTAGGGGATACGCCTCATAAATTGAGTTTACTTTTGGCTTGCTGGGTTGGCTCTGATTGGCTCAGCCCACCATGATAAAGCCCTTGTGGAGAGTTTCATCTCAGAAAAGCCAACAGATGGTGGCCAGTAGCTATCAGCTACATTCATACCAGTCTGTAACCTCAAGGATCAAAGCAGCCCAGTCCCACATCAGTTATTTGTTGAGCCAAACCACAAAGCTAGTAACAACATGTAAAACTAGTCCATAAAAAAGAGCAGCACAACTTGAATATAAGTCAATCAACCAAAATGAAAAAGTAAAAGGGTGTATGTTTCACCTGGCCAGAGCTGCAGCAGGTAGTGCAGGACTTCAATGTGCTTTTTGAAGTGCAGCGCGCTCGCGAGCTCCTCTGAGTCGATGAAGACGCGGTTGGTATGGCAGGAAGCCTCCTGACGCTGGCTAAGCAGCACTGGGCCAAAGCACACTGCCAGGTTCTGACATGTCATCTTGTTCATTTCCTGGTAGGATGCCACAAGCTTCAAGTGGTCGAGAAGCTTCTGCAAAGTCATCTAATGTGGACACACACATAAGCATGGACAAATCAGACATGTTATTATGCTGATTAGTAGCTGCAGTATTACCACAGTCGGCAGCAGAGAAGTATCAGAGCAAAGCCTCTTCTTCATCAAGCTAATCCGTTGATACAGTGGATTTAAAAAGTGTACCCCAACCCCCCAATTCTGCACGATAAAATTAGAAATAATTTCGAAGGTTTTTCCTCCTTTAACATGACAAATATTCTGTACAATTTAATCAAAAACTAAACAAGTTTGTAAGAAGGAAAATATAAAACTAACAAAGATGCGATAAGTGGGCTGTATATTTGTACGCACTCTTATATTAAAACATAGTTGATGTACCTTTTGATTCAGTTTCAGCATTCATTCTTCTTGAGTTTACACCTGCCATATTTATAGTGCATTTGGTTAACCTTAATTAATCATTTGTATTGTTTAGCAAAGCCACAGTTGCACACAGGTAATAAAGGACACCCACAGTGAAACATGGTGGTGGCAGTATGCTGCCCTGGGGTTACATTCCCTCAATGGAACTGGGGCTTTTGTAGAGGTGGATAAAATTATGAATATTTCAAATCCAAATCTGACAGGAAACCTGTGAGGTGACCTGAAGAGACCTGCAGACAAGAGATATCCTCACTATCTGACAGATTTGGAGATCTGTTGCAGCCCAAGCAAATATTACCAAGAAAAGATGTGGGATGCTGACATACTCCATCAAAAGAAAACTGAACACTGAAATTAAATTATAAGAGGAAAACGTATGTCAGTGTAAGGGTGAGTACAGCTATTATTTTTATTTTTTAACCACACTACATTAATTTCATTGTAAGCAGTAATTCAACACTACTTTAATACTTTTACTCTTCACATTTGTGTGTTATTATCACTACATGGAAAACACACATAATGTCACTGTAACAGTAGCAATTTGGCCACTGTTATCATTCCACAAATGTCAGCATCTTAGCCACCGTGAACTCTTTCATAGCCTCATTTCATAGCTTCAGCAGAGTGACAGAAATATTTTTTACTTACCCTCTCCACTTCCGGTAGGATTTCCAGCAGGGTCACGGTATACTCTGAGTCTGCCTGATCATTCTCGCACCCCGCAGCTCCCATCTTGAGAGGCCTGGTGGCCATAGTCTCCAGCACTGCCTCATACAGCTGCTTGGTGATCAGAGGGTATGGAAGTTCACGCAGGTAGTCCTTCAGTACTCCTGCCAAGGGGCACAGAAAGAAGGCACAGCATGAGAAATATGGCTCAAAATTTAGTCTGGATGGGTTATGTTAGTTGCTGGTTCTGAGAACAGTTATTTAAATATTTAGATTTCTGTAAATTAACCACAATTCAAATGATATATAGCAGCGCTAGTGAGTAAAAAATAAAAGGATTTTTTTTTTTTTTTTATTAATTTAAACCACTAAACCTGTTAGGATTAAGATTGTATTTCTGATCCGGCTATCATAATGTATTGGCTTTCCAGCAATCATGCTGGTCTTAAAAATATATCAATATTCTCTATGTATCTGCATCTATTTACACAAAAGAAAATGTTAAATTCAACACATAGATCTGCATTAGAAAGATAACACAGGTCTACTTTGCAAGTTCCCAGAAATCTAACCTAATCAAAACAATTATCATAATTAGTAAGTTTTGCAGTGTAGGTCATCAGAATGATTTAAAAGCTCTTTAAAACTATTTGATTTATCCAGTTCCTATATAATGTAATACACAGGGAGCTAGCAGCCCTTCTTTTAGTCACAGGCTCTGTTTTTATGAAATAAGAAATAAAAAGCTGCCAAATGAGGCTCCATTGTTTCTTCCAGTGATCATATGGTGTCTGGCAAGATGCCTGGTTGAGTAGGATGTGATGCAGTGTTTGGGGAGACTGGGGGAGGGTCTGGTTTAAGTGACGGTGTGTTCACACCTGTGACTTTGGACTCCTACAGCTCAGACAAAAGCCACAGAGCAGCATGAAATCGATGCTGTCTGTCTCCACTAAGCCCCTGGCATGTCTTTTCTTCAAAGGTAAAAGAGGAGAATTAAAAGAAATAAAAAAGGCATTTGGCAGCCTGACAGCTCTTTGTGGTGAATGTCTGCTCTCATTTTCCTCTACATGAAGCTGGATCGGTTTTCAGGGAAGACTGGAGGCTGTGTAATTAGCATTACTGGTTCTGCTCATAAGTAATTCTAATCTTCCAAAAGATACAGCCAACTCTAAGGATGTTAAAATTCTGTGAAACATACTTTTAAATAAATGCAAAAGTATTTGTTCAAAACAACAGATAAGCCCAAAAATATGTATACCCCTAAAAGGTTTAGATTTAAAATGATCGTTTAATTTCACCACTATGTTTCTTCTGACTAAAGGTGATAATAATGTTTTGAAGTCGCACGGCCAAAGTTCTGATAGAGTCCCAATACAGAGTCTGATACAGAATCTGTGGAGGGACAAAAGACTAGGGTCATGGTAAAGAGGCCTTCCAACTTCCAATATGTGGAGCTCATCACCCAAGTTAAATGGATTACCAGTGGAAGCCTGCGAAAAGCTTGTTGGTAATTATAAGAAGGGCTTGATTGCTGCAAAGCCAATACAAATTTTTCAATAGATTATTGAAAAGGATATAAATAACTTTTTACATGCTATTTTTTTTATAAAATGTAAATATTTTTCCCTAATTAATACCTATTTTCCATTGCTTTATTATGTGTTTTGAGAGTTGTTTGGCCCCTTTTTTGTTGAATGTAATTCATTTAAATCTAAATCTACCAGAAGTATGAATCATAATGGATTGAATGAATGTGATTTGGTGTGCAAAAAGGCAACAGTTAGGAATTTAAAGTTATAAATTGGTAGTAAAATACTACTAGGAAAATGTACTATCATAAATAACATAACTGGCTAAACTAAATAACATCACCCACAGAAAATATGTGGTGCATTAAAAATAAAGCTTCAATAAGGATGATGAGTTACAAGCAGTCTTCACATAATAAAGAGTCCCAACTTGTCTGTGTTGGCATAAAAACAGACCACAGTGAGATAACTGTAACTGTGACAACCACGATCTCTTCCTAGAAATTCCCAAAGCAGTGACACAATCCCTTCACATATCCAACTCTGATTACAGAGCTGGATTTAGGAGCTTCTGCTTCATCACCTCTGAATTCCCGGATTCACTCTCGTCCACTAGGAGTGATTATTTCATCCTTGTCTTTTGCCTTCTATTTATAGTGATACGATTTGATCTGAATCCACAGACATCTCCTTAGGCACACCTTAACATGCTAACTTTTTAATCCCTGTAAGCCACTGCTTTTCTTTTTAAAGGAGCCTGAGGCTTAAAGCATTTTCGGGCTATTTCTGACTGCCTTGTTGGTCCATCATCTGTCAGATTCCTTAGAATTAAAAAGCTTAAATAATACAACATTAGTTTTAGGTGATAAGAAATACAAATGTTCAATCTTACTATTTAAGATGCATGCAAGGCATAGGGACCTTTGTAAACTAAATTATGCACTAAAGGAAAGCTGTTAATTCACTTCAGTGTTTTGCTACAAAATCAGAAATTGACAAAGTGGGTTAAGCAACAAATCTTAATAAAAATGTGACAGTACCACCTGTTGAAACCTGTGTGTTTAGGTGTCCAAACCTGCAGAATTTCTATCAATCCACCGGAGCATGGACCCCTTTGCTTTATATTTTTTTCTACTTTGCCTCTCTACTGCAGTCTAAACATGAAAAACTAGAGACTTCCCTTTGACCTTGCAGTGCTACTCAAGATACAGAAATTCAGTTGCACTCAAAAAGTAGTGGCGCTATCGCTAAGCTCAACAGATTTTGGCTTATAACTTTACTGTAAATCACACAGTTCAAACCCTTCTGATTTTGAACCCGTTTAGATCCCTGGGATCTCTGCACCAACTACTACGTATATGTTTGCCACAACATTTTTTGGTACATTGCAAAAATTGGAAATCCCTATTTTTATGATAATCCCACGCTGGTATATAAACAAGAATGGCCTTGAAATTTACATATCTTAGATGAAGCCGAATCAAGAGAAGGTGACCAATTTTTGGGAATCATATACGAAAGCTGTGTGGGAATAAAGCTTCATCGCTACCTAAGAAAAATATCTGGGCATATTTATGACATAGTACAGCCGTTTAAAGAAAATTCATATCCCAACCCAAAAACATGATCCTAAGGTGAATGAACTAACTTTTATTACTAGCAGCTGTTAATTTTCCAAAAATGACTGAACAGATCTGCACACATTGTACATAGATTCAAGGTAATGTCCTCTGGCACCTTCTCAGATATTGTAATGAATGGCAGAAGATGACAGTGTCCCGTTCTGTGGTTTAGGTTGACCAAAGCGCAGATAAGAGCTAGGCAGCAGCATGTTTAAAGGAGTCTTCTTACTTTATTCAAGATAAGTTCAAAAAGTCTTCCAAAAATCGTAGCAAGAACGTAGCAAAAATCACTGCAGGGACAAAAACTGAAGTCAAAACTCCAAAAAACTTACAGCATAGATTCTGCAGGAACGTAGTACAAAAGCACATAGACATGGGTGGAGAATGGAGATATGAACAAGGATTTGAACGGAAGGAACCAGCGAAGTACAATGAGAACCAGAGAGCTAATAAACAGAGGGGAGTGAGGTATGGACCAATGAAACACTGATGCAAGTAATCAGATGAGAATGGAAATCAGGTGTGGACCAGGCCATAGAGAACTGAGGGAATCTGGGTGGTTGCTAAGGTGACCAAACTAGAAAACAAAAGGGAACATGAGGGAAGCTAGGCAATAACATAACCAAAGGGACCTAACTATAAAAACCAAACTATAAATAACAAAACTCAGGGAAACAGATCTAAGCAAAACTGTGGATGAAGATAATAAACCAAAAGAAACATAAGAACCTAGAATAATCATTAGCTAAAGCAAACTGAGAAACTAAAGGGAATAGAAGAAACACCAAAACCTAATAATTAACAAAGAACCCATAAAGAAACCCTGACTGTAAATAAACAAAACCTAAACCACAGAAAGGGAACCGGGACGAGGAGGAACTAGTAAACAAAGAGCGCAGGGGAACAAATACCAAACATAAATAAACACAGATGTACTAAATGGGAAACTAAACTACAAACTAAAAGGAAGACAAGGGAACTAGAAAAACACCAAACACTAGGGGGCAAAAAATAAACAAACAGCCATGACTACAAAACCAAAACTAGTCAAAACATAAACCACAGCAAAGTCCAAAGATGTGGCTTCACGACAGACAGGGTTTCAAATGGAAGCTTAAATCTAATCTTTGGACGTTGGAAGAAATTACTTCAGGATCTCTTTAGTAAAATTCTGCACATCTTAATCTAGCAATATATAAAAACTCTATCATTTTATACTATGTACTTCCATTCTGAATAGCACTACATTACATATTGATCCTTTTGCATTGGTCCGCATGACGATTTTTCCTTACAAAAAATCCTTAATCTGCAGATATTTAAAGAATCTAGCTTGCACAGATTTGGAAATCTAAGAATATTTTCAGAACCTTATGACAATTTTAGTATTTTTATCCAATTTCTGAAAAATTAAGCTCACTGGTCCCATTATTATGGTTTGCCCTTCTCAGTGTAAATATTTCTTTCATAGGTAAACCAAAGGCCACTTCCAAAAATCAATGCAGGTTGAACACTGGGTGCGCTAAAAGCAAGACACCAATAGCTCAGACACATTTCTTTTAAAAGCAATGTTAGATTTGCGACTAGGCAATCAGAAACCCTGAAAAACTCAAGCAGTGTCTACAATTATCGCCATTAAACTTTTTTAAATGTTTATAATGAGTCTGAAAAGCTAAGATTAGAATTGCGATATCTATACTATTTAAGCAGCTGTATGTTTTTACTTTTTGGTCAACAGCCTAGTAAGCTGACCTGGGGGAGAGATCTTTTAAGGGTGCGGGCTTGGATCCCTTTCATAACTGCCTACACTGCTAGAGTTTACTTTAAAACCCCTCTACAATATTTACAAATACCAGACATAAAAACAGCCCAAGCTATAATATATTCCTGAAACAGCTGCTGAAAATCACCTTTTACCCAGACAAGCAGATGTCATATCAGCCCTCCTGTCAGAGGTAAACAAACATATCAGCTACAAGACAGCTGGGGCAGGCTTTAACAGGACTCAATGCAAACCAAGACTAAGATCTTCATTAAAAATCACTGCAGTTACCTCCTGTCCCCTGTGAACCAGCATATTTATTTAAGCTGACTCACTTCCATGAATGCTTTGGATCATTGACTTAGTCATATGTGGTATGAATGAGCAACATTTGATAACATCAATAAAAGCTACATTCATTCCCCTAATTGATTTTCACACCAGATAACTGATGAACAAACGTCGTCTCATTTCCCCACTGACAGCATTTATGGAAAATTTAGGCAGATAATAATCAAACTGATTCATCAAAGGAAAACAGTCTGGAAGCAAAAGAAGCCCATCTGTTTCCATCTAACTCAATAAATATAACTTTGTTTTTCATCTTTTAGGGCAGTAGGCAAATAAGATCTAATGTGAGTTACCACAAGGCTTGTTTTTCTTCCATTTAAATGAAAGCTCCTGCCTGGTAGATCATCTGACCTTCCCTGTACTGCAAAGTAGACTCAACAACAGCAGCTGGACTGTTTTACATTAAGGCTGCTTAACAAAGCTAAACAACCTGGCATAAAATCTTTGAAACCATCTCACACACTTTCCTGTTTCTGCTATGTTAAAAAAAAAAGTCCCTGCAAGAGTGTGTACGTGTGTGTGGGCACAGGTACTCGGGTGAAGTGAGGAGAATACAGCCATTCAGGTAAATCATTATCCTGACGTGAGTCAGTTGTGTGTTTACTTTAATGTGTTAGACACTGCTGGAGCCTGATCGAAGCCCACACACACACACTAACACACACACACACACACATACACACAAAACACCTTGGTGAGGCATACATGATGTCGGTCAGGGTATCACTGGTGAACAGGTGTGCCTCCCCTGCAGGTGCTTCACCTTCGTTCTAGGCCAAGCTGATGACAAATACTCACCCACTGTGTTCTCTTTCACATTTAAGCAGTTGGCGTTTGGCACATATCTGTGCTATAAAAACACTTTATCCACATCTCTTCCAACACATAATGGTAGGAACTAGATGTATCTCTAGTATCTCTCATAAAGACAATTCTCCAAATCTCTTAGATTGAGCTTCAGATGATAGCAGCAAAATTTGTGTTTTTTTTTTTTCTTTCTATTTAAACTTTTCCAAAGCTCTAAATGTGCCACCAAACACTACAAGGCACACAATGCATTGGGGCATGGCACTACCTTTGACCTCTTGTTCAAACAAAGCAGAGGGTCACTTCTCCTGTCAGTGCTGCAGTCAGTTTCCCGTCCAGAAAACAAACGAGGATTTGTTCTTCGTCCTAACCGCCCCTGCTGTTGTGCACACCCCCACAGTACTTGGGGGTGGGTTGAGGTGTGTGTCGCTGCCTGCACCAATCACACAGTGAACGTTTCCGCAGTGGTTAGCTCAACATTTCCACAGAGCATACTGTGCAAACCTTTTCTGCAACGCTGGAAACAGCTGCACTTCTGTGCTATGAGCAGATTCCTCATAAATATATCCTGAAATAATTCTTAATTTCTGACCAGAAATGAATACTTTCAGTTTAACAAATAAATCAACACCCACAGGGTCTGGTGCTCTCTGTAAAAAGTTTGCCTACTTCCCTGGCTTGCTCAGAGTTCAGCTAATCCCCCATGCGTGAGCCAAATACCATCTGTGTTTGTTCGGCAAAACAAAAGGGGCACTTGTTAATAACTTTCCATGTCTTTACTGGAGTACTGCCGAGGGTGGGGGGCAAAGCAGAGAACGAGGATGAGGAAACGGCAAGGCAGTCAAAACTCAGATCCAGAACTGTGCAGGGATGATGACATCATGAAAATCCCTTAGCTGGTTTCTGGGTGAGGGTTAGTTCATGGTTTATGACACCAAAATGTCCTAATGCTGTAAATGTCCATTCCACACAGGGATCCACTGAGAATTTCTTTCACAAACTCAGCAATTTGAGCCTGTAATCACCTACACTCATGAACAGATCAAAAAGGGAAAAAATCCAGCTTATATAATCTTTTGTAATATAGAAAATCAATGTCAAAATGTAACACACTGATCTACTGAAGGATGTATCTCTCAGGTCTTTCTGGATTTTTTCGCGTATTAAATAATGCAGAAATTAAGTGGTGTCTAAATCTTTTCCAGAATAAAATCTTCATCAAAGAAAGAAAAATGGAACGGCTCTTCCACTAATGCACAAAACTTCTATACGAAAGTATATATTGCTGATATTAATAGTAGATTACCACATAAAAAAAACAACACATGAAGAACATAAATAACTTCTTCTCTTTCCCACGTGTTGAAGATAATAATTCTTCATACTGAAATTTTAGTAATGGGATATGAAACAAAAGATTTGATTTGAAACAGTGTAGGTCTATGCTCTGAGCATGTGTTGCAAGCTTTGAGTTGAACTCTGACCCCACGGATAATCCCTTTCACTGCCAGCGCTTTTAAATTAGCCTTGTGACACGCCACTCCTCCTAGCTCGTCCACATACTGTTTACTTACTTATTAGCCTCTAGTCTTAGAGAGACTTTAAATTGGTTTTATGAACTTTGATTAGAATGTAATGCAAATTGTAAAGCTTCATGCCAGCTTTGGATCATAAAATTGGACTACTGTCAAACTAAACCCAATTTTAAACTATATTAAGCTTAAAGAACCAAAAAAGCCTTCAAATAAATATAGTAGAAAACACACAATAAAAAAAGATGATAACCCTTGATCATCACATCATGTATCAAACCACCACATCTCTTCAGGTCTATCAGCCACTGCAACTCGCATGGCAGAGCAAATTTAGGCAGCAAGCAAAAACCAACAATCCTCGATGGCGCAGGCCCTTTTTTCCAGCCCGTTCAACTGTTAACTGTGTTCTTTGCTCTGCCTTGCAACTGCATGTGGATCAAAGCGGCATGATGGGGCGATGCCTAAACGAGGCCTCTTTCTAAAACCAACAGCAGCTTCTACAATACGTACTGGTTTCCATGGCCTTCCTCCTTTTGTGATAGGAAAAGAAAGTCATGACTCAAGTCATTTTCTACAACGTTTTTAGCTCCCTTATCTGCTGAACTCTCAGAAACATTCCTCAATTCTTGGACACTTGAAAGAAATGTTTTTTCTGTCCAATTGGTTCTATTTTCCTTTATTTTAAAGTACCAAAAGAAGAACCAAATAAAGCCCATATTTACAGAAATTGAAATGGTAGTTGGAACTAGCTGCTTTTTGGACAACCACACAACTTCAGTGTGTGTTTGACAACATAAATTCTCTAACAGTGACCTGTGAGGAGACAGTCCATGACAAGTCCCAACCACAAACCTGATGGCGAAAGAAGGGCCTAAATGTACAGCCAGGTTTAATTTGTGTGTGTTTTTGTGGTTCCCTTCAGGCACTGATCTATATGTCGACTGCTGGAATGCTTTTATTACTAACACCACACACAAACACACTGCTAGACGTGTGTGGTGGTCATACCAGTTCAGACAGAATGCTTACTGATTGTGATCAATACTAAAGCCAGACTCCGACAGACTAAGGTCTCATTAGTTTTGTCTGTAGATGCACCACAACCTCTTTTGTCAATCACTACCTGCTGGTGCAGGTTTCAGCGGTTTCAAGTCAGTGGGTCTCTTTGTTCTTGTTACAGTTACACTCTGCTAAAACATCTAAGATATCCAGGGATTAAGGTGCTGATGTTCACTAAAAAAAACTCCCTGTATGTGCTTGAATAATCAATTCCTCTAATTAGCCAGGACCTGCGTGTTGTTGCTGCCTTGTTTTTTTTCGCACCAACTGATCACATTACCTGTGATGACATTGATGTCAGGATACATGTTTTCACACAGCTCCGCGCCTTGGCTGTCTCTCTCAAACGCCTCACGCAGCTCCTTTTTCACCGCTGCAGAGCCACACAGGCGATAGAGACCCACCACCTGGGATCACAAACACACAGAAACATATTTTACTCAAATATGCAAATCATAGCAAGGCAGACACTTTTACAGCCCTGCTGATGAGCTTTCATCAGTATTTCAACAATGAAACTTCTTCCTTTTCATTGCAAAATGACAAGGATTTTGATAAACTAATAAAGTTTACAAAAGAGTTTTAATAAACTGACTGATTTATCACTTTTACCTCTTCCTGTTTTGTCTTTAAAATCAAAAGTGTAGATAATTTAATTTGCTTCCACTGATTTTTTTTAAAGATTAAAAAATTAATCAGACTGGGTGTTTAAGAATATAAGGTGCCATAAGTTTAAAGTCTGAACAGTAAATTAGACCAATGGAACTCAGATGTGTCAGAATTACATTATAATGAGACTTGCCTGTGTTAAGCAGCCATCGCGACCAATGTTAGCATGTTAGAAGGTAATAATTTATGATTTAAGAGTCATCCATTTAAAGGCCCAGATACACAAGGTAATATGGCAATATGAATTGCAATAATCCACTTTGATATAATAACTGTGGGTTTTCATCCAGCTTTGGTCTTGGGCCCGCTCAGACTAGCAATTAGCTTTAGCCTCTGTGAGTAACTAATCTGTATTTGTACAAAATCAAACTGCTATGAGAGTTATTAACTAAAGGTTAGTTATTAGTTTATCATACCCTTTTAACAAACTCAGAAATAGTGAACTTGAAGCTTATAAAAGTTTGCTCACAGTAAATACAAGCTAATCATTTCAGAATTTCAGAATAAATGTAAATGCTAAACAGCAAACGTAACAGAATCACATCAAAAAGTGCCAGCGAGTCAGTAAAGTGACACAGTAATGTGAGGTACACAGTTACAACCCTCTAAAGTGAGCATTAAATTACACTGGGCCCCATGAGCTGTGACAAGCAGTTCAAGTTTCCATATCATCACACGGCAGTTCGTTAAAAACGTAAATGAGAGCCTTTCTGATAGCAAGTTAACAACATAAACATAAAAGGTTCTCAGAGGCCTGATAAAAGTGCCATATCTTTTTTAACTGTTGAAGCTGAACTCCTATAAAGACCCAGGTGACACCTTGCATTAAAAAAGAGGAGTTATGAACCATTTTTGTTTTTTTACCTAAGCCTCCAGACTGTGACCTAAAGGGACTTAAGACATCTGATAGCTGAAACCTGGCACAGGCGCTTTCCTTGTTATGCTGGGATTTAGGTCTGGCTGCAGACATACCATAATTTCTTCTACATGCGTCTGTCTGGTATGTGGCATAGCAGGCCAACTAGTGTGGTTGCCCTAGTAACATGTTAAGTCAGTGGGCTGTGAATGGCGGGTCAAGTCCAGTTGCACACACACACACTCAAACACACACTGCCAGTCTTTCCGGGCTCCAGCGTAGGAGCACTGCCATGTATATTTTTCCCCACAGAGCGACTGCTGCTGAGCTGCCCTCGCAAAACCCAGTAGCAATTTTCTAAACCTCACACGAGAGCGAGAGAGAAGGACAGATTAGGGATTTGGCTTTGTGTGCGAGTAAATAAAAGTCACTGGACACAATGAACAACAAGTCCATTCAGAAATAAAAAAAACATGGTGTCTCTCTTTGAGTGCAGGCAGAGAACAGCTGTTAGCAAAAACGAGGGCTTGTTCTTATGCTCTGCGGCTGCCAGGCAACACAACAGGCAGCACCGGCCAAGACCTATTTGTGGAATAAAGCAGGCACAATGACCTCCGAACAAAATGAGCTGAAAAGGAGAGTGGATGTCAATGATGTGGAGTCTTTTCCTGAATTGGGATCAGCTGTGAGATTTAACTAAACAGGGTTTTACATGTAACTACATGTAACTATGCAAATACTTTTACATAGTTTTTATTTTAGATATTTTATAAGAGATTTTCAGTTAAGTTTATGATCCTAAAACAACCCCTAAAAATTGAACTTCATATGGTCTTTCAACTTGAATAGCATCTATCTAACATTTTTGACACTTCACAAATATCGTTAATATTCAAAATAAAAAGTTAGCACTAAACCTTTGGGGACTCTTGTTAATTATTTGAAGAACTGACTTTTCATTTTCTAGCTGTACACATTGTTTCCTGTTAGTTAAATAACTACTTAACCCATTACGAACTGTCCCTCTTATCCCAAAATCCTGTAGTTTGGATAGTAATAAAGTGTGATCAATGGTGTCAAATGCTTTTCTTAAATTAATAAACATCCCCACTGTATATTGATTCCTTTCTATTGCCGCTGTAATTTCTTCATTTAATTCTAGTAATGCAAGGGATGTTGATTTATTTGGTCTAAAGCCATATTGGCTCTCACTCAATAATTTATTATTTTCAATAAAAATCAAACATCTGGAAAAACCATTTTTAAGCCCTTTAGAATTGTGCAACCAATAAATCTGCAACAACTGCATAATGAAGTCAACATAGACCCAAAACGTGGAGGAATGTTTCCGGTAACATTCATTTTTTTCCCCTAAACTTTGACTAACCAGGAAGTTTCTTGAAAGTAACATACATTTTTCAAAGGAGACCTGCTCAAGCAAGCAAACTGTTACATGTTACTAGTTAGAAGCTTAACATTTACATCAAAATATATAAGCAAGGTCCATCTTAAGACTACCAGTTGCACTTTTGAGTTCCACAAGTCTTTAAAAGAGCTACAAACTCTCCCAGAGAGATAAAACTATTGACATGTAGCATACTCTGAAGTTTATTCCATGACATAAGAATGCAGTTAAGATCAGAAAAAAATGTGGGTGGCCGAAAGAGAACCCAACATGAGGAGTGCAAATCGTAGTCAGTGTTTGTAGTTAAAAATGTGCATAAATAGGACAGTATATAGCTTTATACATAGAAAAATAACAGTCATTCAGTTGTCTTCCTAAGGTTAATGAGGTCCAAGAAACCCAATAATAAATACATTGCATGCATACAGTGTCACATTCTGTACACCCAATTTATTATTAAATGTAAAAAAAAAATAAAAACATTGTGTCACAGTCTAAACCGCAACGTATGGAGAAAGGAGTAAGCATACGCCACGGTAGCCAAAAATACAAAAAATGTATCCTGAACAAGTTAAAATAGGCCCCATTTCTTTAACAGAAGCACAACCTTTCACCTTTTTACTAAATACTTAATATGTACTCTGGGAAAACTCAAATATTTGTAGGGCCTTTCTCTCTCAGTAATGTTTCCTCCAAGGGTGGAAATACCAACATCCTCTGAGATGTGGGAATAATATCTGGATCACAACAGTAATTTTGTCTTATCAAAATTAGGGAACACGTTTAAGCCATGCAGTCATGGCTGCAGCAGAGGAAAGGCAATTTAAAGCTTGACAGCCTGACTCAGAATAGAGCTAACTAAAGTATGGTGTAATTTGCATGAAAGTGTATGTTAACTCCAGACATATTCTCCAATTATAAAAAGGGACAATAAAACAGGACCTAAAATGAACCTTGGGGGACTTAATGTAAAATCTTTCTACGCACAACACATCTCACAAGTCTTTGACAGAGATCAGACTTTCTAATCCATCCTAAATTGATCACTTTTACTGGCCACGGTAAAAGTTGCATTTTATTTATCAAAATGTTCTATATGAAGTCTCAAGTGTTCTGAAGTTGTATGAAAGAATCCCTCGCCACCCTCTGCCCTGCTCTGTCTATCAGATCATGTGGAGGGACATTGAGATGCTATCAAGACAGCCATGAGATGCAATCTTTCCTGCAAGTCCTGGATCTGCCCCAAAGCCTCCTCCCAACGAGACATGGCTACAAAAAACCTATAGGTGACCAGGAGGCATCCAAACCCCCTAAAATGGTGGAGTAAAAAGAGCTGTGACTCCTGAGCTTTTTACAAATACCTAAGGTACTAATCATTTTAGACACCCATAAAAAGGTTTTGTGGCTTTTGATAACCCTTGGGGTGGGACAATGTGTTCAACTTCTCTCTCCGTCAACATTTGTTTAGATTTGGGCACTGAAGGAACTTGGTTAGTGTTAAAATTAGATAATGGTTTGTTTTACATCACAGCCTCTCCTAAATCCTAACCATTCCTGACAAAGTCTGGTTAACAGAAACAAAACACCAGCATTTTTTCTCAGCCAACTGCAGCTGGATATGATGATTGAAAAGGGGATTGGAGCAATAAGTGCTGCAGGAGAACCGATGATTAACCAGTCAGCACCAAGAGCGAGGCTGACGCCAGTGTGAAGCAGTTATCAAGCTGTGTGGATGATTTGTTTGTCCCGGTAATTAAGGCGTATGCCTCAGCTTCTTACTTTAAAGAACCTTTAATGTTGTTCCTCACATGGTTTAATCATTTTTCAGCCACCTGCTTACAAGATCAAAGCAACTGATAGTATAATCTTTACTTATGGTTATCATTTAATATTGAATCTACAAAGGAAGTGAAAGAGCTCACTCAGACTCTTTGGTAATTGCACTCACACGTTTTCTAAATTTGTGCAGCTGTTTTCTAAGCATCCCAACATGTAAGTACAACCTTCTCAATTATATACATTATGCTGTGTATGTACTGGAAAGTGACTGGAAAAGCTTCTTCTAAACATGTCTTTTAGACATACATAACTCCGTTCTATGACACAGGCACCATCTGAAGTCTTTTCAAAGTACCCGCACTCAACCAATATCTTAAAAGCTCAGAAAAGCCTCGAGGACATATTTCAACAAGACTATAAGAAGAGAGAGGCTGTGTAAACGATGCAAGCAAACAAATTTTAGAGGGTAAAATCTGCCAAATTCCTCTGGAATGTGGAGTTGACCCCATGCCTAACCCCTGTCTGCTTGCCACACAGAAAACCCCTGAAGTTGATTTGAGACTGATAGCTCCTCTAATGAAGAAAAAGGCAAGAAAACAGGAAGACAGGGGAGAGATTAGAGGAAACGCTCGGAGCGACAGAAGACAAACATGTCAAACTCAGAAATCCACAGACAGGAGAGATAAAAATCACAGCACTGGGAGATAAAACAGTCATAAAAATAAAGAAAAGAAATCTGAGATGAGAGATTTATAAAGTAGTGGCAATGTTAGAATTGTAAAACGTTAAGTCGGTCCACATAAAAACAGAATTTATCTTTGTGGGACAGGAAACAAGTGCAACATACAAAGCACTTAATGATGTCCTAATAGTTGGATAGAAATTAGTACATTTAGTACAACTGAATAAGAGATACAGGACTTTCAAATAGTCTAGTCACATAAATAAAAATGTGTGCAAAAGCCTTAAAATATTTGTTATAATACACCCAAAGAGACCCAAAGAGGCGACTACTTGTTATGTGCCAATCACGGGTCCTCGCCTGATCTTGTCTGTCACAGTTTTCATTGTTTGAAACTTTTAATTATTGTGACCTGTAGATACTTATAGGTTTAGTTGAGAAGCTACTTTATTGATACTTTACATGAATCCAAAACTGGTTATCTTCTTTTAAACCGTGACAAGCATAAAATCGAAGCTATCCTTAACAAATAACATTTTAAGGAAGCGGTAATCAGTTAACGGACACTTTAAACTGAACTACACAACACTGGAGATCCCTGACTCATTACTGCAACCAGCTGTTCAAAGCAAGTAGAAAATATAACACCAGCTTTTCTGCAGGATGTAGTATACATTCACAAGATGAGAAAATAAACAATATCGTAAGAGGAAAAAGAGATGTGATTTTAACAACATTTCTAAGAAACCTTACATAATCTCTAGTCAGTGCAGAGTAATTCCTGCCTTTCTGTAAGTCCTGCAGTTTTCAACCAAAACCCCATCTGAGGTGGTCCTAAAGCTAAAATCAACTGTTAAATCACCCTTTTTTGAGTTTCCACATTCAAAATATTCCCAATTTTAAACAACGTTTCCATAATGCGTCATTTCAGTGTAGAATTATCCGGGAGAGGTTTAATGAGTTTTATTATTGTTTGTATTTTAGATTTTGAAGTAGAGATGATCAAACAACATTTAGTGTTTAATGAGGACACTTTAGTGAAACTAAATTATGGAGACAACCGGAAACTTAATTGGGCGGTTCATCAAGGTGAAAAATATCACAACATTTTAATATTTTCTCCATTCCTAATCATGATTTATGTTAGCTGCACTTTAAATCTGAATTTAAGAGTAAAACTAACCAAAACGGCTTTGTTAATATTATTCCCATTGTGCAGAAGATAAAAGCAGAAAATAATTTGATTGACAGACTCATTTGGGAGGCCTAATCTTTACCTACTGGATTTGTTCTACACCCCGCCTAAGAGCATCTCACTCTTTAGTCCATACAGATTCCAAAGAAAGAAACTAAATCTGGTTGTACGATACGCAAAAACACTCCCATCCCCTTTTGTCCCTGCCACATCAGTGTCTTAACGCTTCTGCCTTTCTCCTCTTTGAACAGTCATGTTGCCAAAAGCAGAAACTCTGTGACAATAAACGTGCTCCATTTCGATTCATTCAGCATTCAAACAGCATTACTGGCTGCAGGGCGAGCACTCATCACACAATGCTAAAAGCATAATGTGGATGTGTAGTTATTTCTCTAGCTACTCTTGTACTCCCTTGCACATTTCAAATGAAACATCATCTTTCATTCAAGAGGGGCTATTTATTATTTGACTGTGATCATCTTGGGAGTTTCAGGCAAAGTAATATATGCAGGTGGAGGGATTCATATAAGAAAACCTTCAAAGCAAACCAACCCAGAAAGAATCCTGACTAATGCCTGAACCACCTCAGCTGACTCCTTTTGATGTAGACGAACAGCATCAAAAGGAGTCAGAAAGAGGGGATGACAGAGCTCCTCAACCTTTCTCTAAGGCCACCCTTAGGAGGACACTCATTTCGACCACTTTGTATCAGGGATCTTGTTGTTTTAGTCATGATCCAGGGTTACATACACAGACCAGTAAATACAGAGCTTTGTTTTTTGGCTCAGCTCCTTCTTCTAGTCACCTAGACAAACCGGAGAAGTTCCTGCATTACTACAGACCGTTCACCAATTTATCTATCCATCTCTCACTCCATCCAACCATCGCTCATGAACAAGACACCAAGGTACTTAAACTCTTCTGCTTGAGGCAGATGTATCTAAAATCCCAGTCTTTGATGCCTCTAAATCTTTGCTGTGAAAATAATCAGACGCTTAATTACACAAAAGAGCCATTACATAAAAAACTTGAGATCAATTAAAAGCTACAGAATTGGTCACAATTAAAGAAAAAGTAGAAACATCCAATTTCAAAGTCAAGCTCCACACTGACCTGGCAGCCTCTCCTCTCGATCTCATTGATGCACTTCGATATGATCAGTGGCACCATCAGCCCGGTGTTCTCCCTCTCCACAACCCGCCACACCTCCACACCGAACACCTGCAGCTCCCTGTCTCCATCTGGCCCACCGTCCAGCGAGTTCTGCCACTGTTCCATCAGGCTCAGCTTGACGTAGATCAGCCCCCGCGGCTCCAGCTTCACTGCCAGCTGGTGGGTACGCGTCACTCTGAAGAGCGCGGGCAGCACCACTGTTCCGTGGCAGCAGACACGGTTCCGTTTTGGTGTGGGTTCCCAACTAAACACCACCAGCTTGAGGTGCTGGGCGTTCTCTAATTCAATGTTAAAGGTGTGATCCATATCCAGGAAGGATGTTCGACAGGTAAGAAGAGCGGTTCGTGCTTTATTAACTGAGTCAACCTGGATTGCACAGTAAACATCTCGTGAGTCAATGCGTGGAGGTTTGAGGTCCTCAGCACCATAAAAATGGAGATTCATCAGTCCAGAGATGTACTGGCTGCACTTCGGCTGATCTGTGAAGCTGTAATGACGAAAAGCATCAATGTCCAGCTCAGCGCCATTAAGTCTTGAACTTCCTCCCTCAGTCTCCTTGCCTTTCCCGCCCTTTCCCTCACCAGATCCATGTTTCCCAGATTTGGCAACCAGCTCTGGTGAGTCACCGTCACTGAGGTAGCCACCTTTGCTGGCCGACTTTGAGCTGCCATTACTTTTCTTCTTGTTGAAGCTGTGCTGTGTTGACACGCTGCTGTCTAGGTGGTAGCGTGAGATGACGTTACAGCTGGCCTGCCCGCCTCCAGATGGAGCTAATCGAGAAGGGCATGAATTATGGGTGACAGCCTCAGACCCACTACCGTTTGCCCGGGGAGAATAGGCCCTTGGCTCTAGCTGACTGTTTCCATTGCTACTTGTAGTGCTATTTTGGGTCCCTTTGACACTGAGTTTTCGGCTAAGTTCGGGGAGCTTCTTCATCTTCATGGAAATCTTCCTGACTGTGCGTGGGGACTTAATCTTGTCTGGGAAGGACCAATTGATGGAGCTGCTTTTCTTGGTTGGGTTTGGGCTGGAGGGAGGTGAGAAGCTAACAACAGTGGGCAGGTCCAGTCCATCTAAAATGGAAACAATAGAGCAAAATAAATTAAATACAATATTTAAATAAATAAATCCTTATTTAATGGATAAATAACTGTTTAAACCTTTTTTGCCACAAGACAATTCAGGGAAAACATCTACAAAGCAAATCAAAAAATGGCCACCCCATACAAAACCTTCCCAAATGAGTATGACCTCTGCTTTCTGTAGAGGATGTAATTTTCACCTGTGATTGCAAGTAATTAAACAATGTCAAGACACGACAGACAGGAAGTAGGATATAAAATCAAAGGAAAGGTATGCAGGACCCATAAATTACAGTCTCTCAGAAAGATGCTACACCTTTATGGCATATCATCATATAATTAGGCTTACATGCATCCCAGTAATCCAGTGGTAAACACAGTCTCTATGTAACATGTTATATAAACACCTCAACGCTCTAGTACAGTTAAAGTCTCCATATGCAAACCCAGACAGTGTCTAAGGAAATTAACAACTTCAAATGAAAAAGGTTGTAGAAAACAAGACATTTTTGTCAGTTCTTTTGACTTAAGAAACTAAAGATGCACCAAACAATTAGCTGGCGTCCGTAATTGGTGGACTTTAACCTTGACAGACCTCAATCAGTGATCAGCTGGTTGTAAATAAATTTTTCCAGTTAGTGTACAAACCATAAATAAGCGGTAACAGGCTGCACTGAAAATAAGATTCTTTGGTTTATTACAATTATTTGGTATATTAAATTTAAAAAAAATGAATAAAGCAGCCTAATGATTGTCCCAAACAATTACAGAAGTGTAATGCAAACAGAGTCAGAACAAAGTAAGATAGATTTGGGAAAGGAAACTATTAAAACTGCATTACTGTTGTAGTTCTAAATCAGAAAATTATAGAGGGCATGTGCGAAGTGGGATTCTAAATAATTGTTTTAATAATCTAAAGGATATCCAGTACACACAGATACACAACAAATAGTTTTTAAATTCCACCACCAAAGCAGTTTCAAAAATGTTTTTCTTCCAAGATGAGCAGAAATTGTCCATTAAGCAAAATATCCTCCGTAATAAATGTGGGCAGGGATTAGGAATACATTTCTAAAATGGGATTTTTGCCGGGGATGAAAGAACAGAGTGTGATATGAAGGCGAGCCAGGCGCTGCCTACATCACCAGCTCTAGTTTCAGAAGAGACCTGCTGTGCTATTCTGGGGAGCAGGCCTGGAGAGTAAAAAGACAGAGGTGCAACAGGATGTAGAGAGGGTAAGATGGGGAGCAGGAGTGGGGCAGGTTGTAGCCCTGCAGATCAGAGACAAAGGCGCTCCTTGTTAGGGACTCAGAGGTCTGAAGGGTCGACTGCAATGCTGGCAATCTGGCTAGTAAATGTACAAATGAACACGGCTTTTCTCTCAGATTCCTCATCAAACCCCCTTTTAGATGGGTGGAGTGGTGTTCGCCTGTCACAGCGCCCTGCCAGTAATCCAGACAGAGAGGCTCTGAGAATGGAGAGGGCGGAGGGCCCTGGAGGAGCAAATTTACCAAACAACATCTGGGGAGGGGTGCAGTACACAAAGAACTACAGTCAAGTAAAACAAGGGTTGTAGGAGGCAGAAGCAAACTATAAATGCAAACAGCAAACTCACATCAGACCTTTTTGTAGTAAACTTTTAAAGTAAGTTTTAAAAAGAACGTAAGCTTGCAAGAAGATTTGTTGTTTTTCATCACCTTATATTTCGCACATAATCAACCATTGTAGGTATTTTCCACTAATAAACCAAAGGAAAGAAATTTAAGAAACCGTGGATTACTGCTACAGTAGCTCAAAAAATGGTCAGGGTTATCCTAATCTCAATGCAAAAACACTACATCAGAACTAGGCAATTCTAGAATTCACTAACTTGAGGAGAAAAAGGATAAAACTTTGTAGTATAAATCATTAGATATAGTAAAAACAAAAATGTTAACTTTGACCAACTTGTATGCCATATAATAATGTGTAGTGTTGATAATTGTGAACTATTTTTGAATTCTAAAATGGTCTTTTGTGGAATAAGACAATAATTAATAGATCCGGAAATTAGATGGTGACCATATTACCCTGATTTCCAGCTTGATTGGCTGTGAAGCTTTTTCTTTTTTGTTTTTTGTTCGACCATTAAAAACACATTGAGAAGTACCCGGTTGACAACAACACTCTTCAGTGTAGACGTAGCTACTTAGTGATGAAGACCAACGTTGGCTAGTTTCAGTATCACAAGTCAGAGGAATCACAGAGATTTTAAAAGCTAAAAAGAAGAGATATGTTCGCAGTTTTTTCAGGCTGCAAGAAAGAACAAGATAACAGGAAGGCTGACAGCTAAGTCATTATGTTTTATTATATTAATCTCTGTCTGTTATAGGACATCTTGGATTTGGAAATCTTGGTAGCCCTTAAGAAATTTCAAACTAAAGGTAACCTAGAATATACACATGGAGAGAGATATTTTTGTAATGCTAGCCACACTTACAGCTAATTGCTAAAAAGGTTTGCTGAAGACAGTTCTGAACATAAACTCTGATTATTTTTTTTTCTTTGTTTTAAAATAACAGTAAACATGTTTTAGAGTTACAGAAGCATTAATTCGCCTTTCTCATTGGGGTAGATAATTGTAAAAAAAACCAATGACCAAACCTAAAGTTTTAATCCAAGTGAATTTTTGTGTAAATTGGTGCTTTTATTACACTTTTGTGCCAAAACAGAACAGATAACTGGACTTCAGCCAAGGGTAATTTAATTGAAGCATTTTTGTGAAAAAAACGTTTGGCGGCGCCCATTGGAATCTAGACTGGCAAAAAAAAAACACTGGTGTGGGTTATTTTTATTTAAGATTTAAGCAGCACTAGTTACCCTTTATTTTATTTATTTTTTATTCTTCGAAAGTAAGCAGACATGGGTGAAGAAAGGGGGAGACATGCACCACAGGTCTCTGGGGTTGGGAGTCGGGACTTGAACCCGGGACAGTTGTTTTGAGGACTTGAAGTCTTCATACATCTGCTGTGTGCTCTACCGCTACGCCATTGGCTGTTTACGAGATTTTAACCCTTGGGGGTCCATGGACATGTATACACGTCTTTTTTACATGTCTGATTGGGGAGGACATGGCAGCAAGACTCACCCGCCATGAGTCTCAGTTTCCATTCAGGTTTAAGGTCTGATTGTAAACTATACACCAGTCTTAAAATTGTGTCAATAGGCTAAGTAAAACTATAGTTAAATTAATTAAACCATATTTTTTCCAGAACATTGTCTTGTTTATTGCAATGAGAAATAGTAAAAACCGGCTAATCTGTGAACTGGATGTGTTTGCAAACATAAAACAACAACAACAACAACATGAGACCCCCTTTGCTTTTGGTGGAAATCTGACATATTCAACCAATAACAATGGACAGTATTTTGTTGCTAAAAGATGGAGGAAAGTTGTGCAAGTAACGGGACGAACAGAGTAACGCTGAGGAGTAATGCAAGAATGGAGTAGCAGGAAAAATGTAAAGATAGCAATATTGATGGTGGGTTTTGATATGGGATTAGTGACATTTAATTTGTAAGATGTATGTTGTTTTGTGGTTTTTATTTTGTATATAAAGGTTGATGTGAAGACTGAATGTACAGCAGGCAGCGCAGCTCCTTTTTGAGCTGAGAGATGAAGAGGGAGGCTTGCACCTGCAAGGTCCCACTCACCACTAGGTCAGACAGATCCGCTGATTATGTTCCTGTGGCCATTTCCACAGCCACAGATCCTACCCTAAATGCCACTAAAGGCAGACTGAAATGCAAACACTGCCTCCTGGACAAAAAAGGTCTCACATACCATGGACGTGCCAGGCCTGTGATGTGCCCCTCTGTTTAGTGGTGAACAGAAACTGTTTTTTGGAGTGGCACAAATAATGTGTGTCCGGTTGTGACCCGCTGAGGCTTTTGTAAATAACTGTAAATAGTTGTAAAAACACTGATAAACAAATTGCCAGCATTATAATTTATTCGTCACAAATATATATATTTTTAGCATTTTGTTTTGAGCCATTTGAGACGGCCGTTGCTCAGGTGGTATGAGTCAGTCCTGTAATGGGTGGGTTGCCGGTTCAAACTCCCACTATGTCCATTCAGTTGTTGTGTCCCTGGGCAAGACACTACACCCGACTTGCCTGCTGATGGTGGTCAGAGGGCTTGGTGGCGCCGATACTATGGCAGCCTCATTTCTGTCAGTCTGCCCCAGGGCAGCTGTGGCTACAATGTCAGTGTGTGCATGAATGAGTGAATGACTAATTATAGTGTACAACACTTTGGGGTCTCTGGGGACCTGATAAAGCACTATACAAGTTCAGGCCATTTACCATAATGTTTTGTAAGTAGTTTTGTTTAGTTGTACACAAACGAATGAGGAGTTGCCTTCATTTTCCTGGAAATAATATTATATAACTGTGTTTTTTGCGGTATTTGCACATAAGTTTTAGAAATTTACAGGGTGTATTTACTTTCTAGTTTATAAAAACAATTCGTACATGTTTGTGGGTTTCACTGTGAAAAAAGGAACTTTTTTCCACCTCAGATTTTATGTTTTTAAGTGACGTCAGGTCCCATGTGCATTTACGTAATGTCTAAATACAAAAAATAAGTGTAGATTCACACAGCTGAGGTTGTGCTGAATAAAATGATACCACATAAGGCAATAGTAATGGTTTGTGTAGGAAAATATAAAGGTAAAATCAAAATTAGTCAAAAACGACCATATATACCCTGGACCCCAGAGGGTTAATAACAGATACTTGAATGGTCATAACTGTCAGTCAGCTATATACTGCTAGAGCAAGCTGCTATATTTTTGTGTTGTGACTAGTTTCAAATCTTTCCAAAGGTAGTTCCCAGGATAACTCCCAGAGGAAAATTATTTCATTACGGATGACAAAGGAAAAAGATGTGAGTATTTTGACAAATATTACAGCTGCTTCTCCCTTTGTTCTTCTTTTTCGTGGATGTACTGAATTAAAGTAGTCTCTTCTGCAGACGTTCTATGTCTGACAAAGTTAATGCTTTCTTAAACTGTTAGTGATTTTGGCTCTGCACACGCACACACACAAAAGCTGGGTCCTTTGTAGCCTTTGGACTTGTGGAGGCTGCCAGTAGAGTAATGTGACACCTACAAGCTGAGGTTCAGGGGAGATAGTTTGACACTCAACCTTCAAGGGCTATGTTTCAGGGTCAAAAGCTCCACATTCCACTGAGTGTCACCTAAGCTGTGTAACCGTATCCAGCCCCAACATTTTTACATGCACTTGCAGTCCATACATTACTGTGACACAAAGAGAGAGAGTGTAAATAGGCATTTATAAAAAAGGAGCACACACAGGGCCCCTTGACCCTGCCACCCCCTCAGGCATCCGGCCGCTGACAACCTTTAACAAAGACCGGGAATTTATGACCCTGATTTTTCACCACGCTAGCCTTAGACAGGTGCAGGATGGAAGCGGGCACGTGAGTTACAAACTACTCATGTGTTTTTGTGTTATTGTATCACGAAACAAATTGCCCCAGCAGCCTATGCCAAAATAGTCAAATAATCTGAGCTGTTGTTTGATTAAATATTTGTGTGAGAAGAAGAAAATGAGCCTGAACAAATGTTGATAAGCCTTGAGGGGAGACAACAATCTGCTGCTCCTGATTGCACCAGTAAAACCACCCGTATTCACTTGCATGCCTGTTTTCGTACAAACATGTCAGCCAAAAGTGCGTGTTAAATGTAAAAACAAAAGACCAGGGTGTGTGCTGACAAAAATGGTGAGTGTAAATTAATGTTTTAATGGCATGCTCGCCCTCTAGTTTCTTCTCTCGGTGACTGGGATACAGCCTTAAGCAGCCTCCTCTTCACTTGGTTCTGGATATTTTGGTGCTGAACAATGTTTCAGAAGCTGCAGACCCCTGACTGTTGCACTGCAACAGTTATGAAAACACTGCTCATATAACCAAGCACGCAGTGCTTCTTGTTAGAACAACATGGCTCCCTGCCAAATCAATACTTATATGACTGAACTCTTGTACTACTGCAGAAATGTCTCTCCTGCTGTAACCCAATGGACTGAGTGGGTGCTAATAATGGTCAGGATGCAACAACAGAGTGAGAAACCTTGCTAGGTGATAAACATTTGCAATATAACGATGAATTGTAGACAAGCCCACATTTAATTACTTCCTCATCGCATTAAATTAATATTGCTGTCAGATGAATGCCAACATCTTATCTTGAGATAAAAGAGGGATAAGGTCACAATTAATATACAAATGTGGTATAGATGTCTTTCTATATCCTTTGAAGAAAATTTGGAAAAACTTTCTAAAACACATCCTGAAGAGCTTAGCAGTTCAGTGTCAGTTAATGCCTTCTACAAAGATAAAACCAGCCTACTAAGTGATAAAAGCATGACCCAAAGATTTTTAAAAGCAAACTAGAAAGGGAGACAAAAGAAGCATTCAACACTGGCCTAAAAGGACAAGCACTTTTCATCAGCAGCCAAACTGGAATTAATTTCTTGATATAAAATATCAGACTAAAGGTACCAGATTTTATTTATTAGATAAATGTCATAAAGTAAATTGAATAAGCCAAAATTGCCCACGTGCGGTGGTGGCGCAGGGATAAAGCGTGCAACAGATCAACAGAGGCTAATGTCCTTGACGCAGCCATTATGGGTTCGGGTCTCGGCCAGCTGCCCTTTGCTGCATGTCTTCCCCTCTCTCTCCACCCCATTTCACTAGTGCCAAAAAAATAATAATAATAATAATTTTGCACATGTGACAGAGCATGCAGCTTCTGTAAAACGGTTTTAATACTTAAAACCAATAAAGTGCATTCATAGTTTGTATTTCACTAGAGTTAAGTGTGGGTCTTCTTCACTAAATTATATTTTCCACTTATAGTTTCCACACTGAACAGTGTTTTTTTTTTCCATGTGATCAGGCAACATTAAACACTGATTGGAAAAACATGGCATTTTCGAGTCTGGTTCCCATTATGAGCTGATTTCTCAGTGTATCTCCACAGGCAACGTGATACTAAAGTGGTATCAATTAATAACACCTTGCTGATAGAATGCCTCTGAAATAACAGTTTTACCAAGAAAGTGCTAAAATGATCAGGTGTGATAGATTATTGACAAGGTTTTGATATCTTTTGGTTGTGGATGTGTTTTTTTAGGTGAATTAAGTAAAGGATGTTATTAAATCTCTCTCTCTCTTTCTCTCTCTCTGTCTCTCTCTCTCTCTCTCTCTCTCTCTCTGTCTCTCTCTCTCTCTCTCTCTCTCTATATATATATATATATATATATATATATATATGTATATCACTCTAAATCTGGAAAGATTATTTAACCTACCAAAGCAGAAATCATTAATTTGTTCCTCAGCAGCTCTGACAATGAAATGATGAACCAGTCCAAAAGAAAGGACAGTGAGCAACCTATGTGACCTGAACTTCACTTCTAACACTGAGTTGAGGGATCTGTTCTGGTTTTAAAGTGGTGCTTGCACAATGTTGCTGCTCAGGGCTTTTGACTTCCTCCAGACCCAAATGGTGCAATCATCAGCCAAGATTAGCTTACAGGATTGAACTCTGAGGTTGGTACTCTCTGTCTATGACTACAACAACCAAGGCCAAGTCTAGAACGCTGCAGCCAGTGAGACCAAAACAACTCCAGGAATAGTTCTGATTCAGTTTTGAGTGGAGGCCAAGTCAGATTCTCTTAAACGGACTCCAAAGGGAACAAGAGAAAGGAAACACACCAGTGAGTTCACCACCCCCAAAGTCCATCAATCATTATCGTCAGTACAAACAAAGCATTCAGATGGACAAAAAGTCACTCAATGGGCAGCACACAAGGAGTCTGTAGTGTATCCGGTAGGGGAAAAAGAAGCAACCAACCAGACAGAGAGTCATCCACATCTATACAGCTTCATTAATTCAGCAGACGTTGCTATTTATGCTCAAATGAGAGGCCTGTCAATTTTCTGGTCTTCCGGATGAAAGTGGATCCTTTATGAGCTCATTTTCATGTTTAACCAGAAACAGAAGGCTCAAAAGATGAGTTGAAATGACAGGAATTCAATGTTTTTTGCGGAAGTCAAATGCCGTGACTCCTATATGTTGGTACATACTAGTCAGCACATAAAAGAATATTAGCTACAATATCACATTATGAACATTTTAAGATATTATAGCAATAGTTAACCATGTTGGGTTCAATCAAAAGGGTCATATACCAGACCTCAGACTTATGGGGAAGGTTAGTTAAGGGAATTTGTTGAAATGTGTAACGAAGCCAAATGATGAGTCAACTGTGTCAAAGCAACTTATCCCGTCTGTGAGGGGCTGTAGGGATGATACTTTATTTGCCCTTTTTCCTCTGCCAGTAATGGAACACAAGATGGGACTCTGGCTGAAGTTTGGTCGATGCGGCCTCAGATGAAAGCCCAGGTAAATGGACAAGTCTGATTGGCAAAACTAGAGCTTAAAAACAAATCAGATGGCCTACAGCTGACGTAGGTTGTGACGCTTCGCCAGCTCTGATATCATGGACTGTTGAGGAGAAGCAGGACATTTTGGCAGATTTAATTAACCGAAGCCCTCCTTTCCTGAATCTTTGACTATCTCTGAAACTTTAGAATACCCCAGGATGAAATAATTATTCAGCCCCTAAAAATTAAGGTCATGGTGCTACTGAAAATATCGCAATTGGTCAATATTGGAATTGTTAGGTCAGACATCCAAGAAGACAAAAAACTAACCTTTCTACTAACATGTCTACAAGTCTGGTAATTCTTTATTTACATTCACTTCAACAAAAGATTTCCTTAAACTATTCATGCATTTTTTTCTTTAACAAGCTAAACTTTTTTGTGCTTTAAAGTTACTACATTTGAGAAACAGATGACTAAACCATGACGCAATATCTTAGTTTATGAGCTAAAACAAAGGAAGACAAGCTTTTACTTTTATTTGATAAATCAATCAGAAATATGATTTTTCTTTCCAAACGCTGTTTCAAAAATGTGCTGCAGCTCCCCTGATCCTTTCTTAAAGAGAGCAGACACTGACAGCTCATTGCAGCCTGCTGTGCTATTCGCTGCTGCCCTGTGCCCAGCATCCCCCCTGCACTACCCACCAGTTTAAAGAGGAGTGTCCCTCTGCAGTCAATACAAACTCTGTTAACAGCAACCGCAATGCCCACAGTAAACTTTGAAGGCCGAGGCCGTTTACAACTGAAGACAAAGGCACACAGTGAAGCAACGTGAACCTACTGTATCCACACCGCACAAACAAGCTGTGATGATTGTTGATCACACATAGCAGGGCACGCAGCTCCGTTTCTGTTGCAGTAAAGTGTGGGACGGCGTCACCAAATCCGCTGGAATCGACAAGTCAACATGCAGCAGGCAGTTCCGGAGCAGCAGGACTTAAGAGGAGGCGGGGATGACAACACTGCTACTCGCTCCTCTCATTTTCACAGCAACCAGTAAAACCACACCATCACAGACCTGCAACTGAATGCTGCTAGAAAACACAAAATTTACCACAAGCCATAAACGTAGCACATGTTTCTGAATGGTAGCACGCTAAAAGGAACAAATAAGATTATACAGTGCAGAGCAATAGCATTCATACCTCTTGAGCATTTTCACACCTCAATTTTATGTGATATGGCATAATTGTGAAGTGGAAGGAAAATGATCCATGGTTTTCAAATTTTTTTAAAAGGATGTCAGTGGTTGTGAATCCACCTCTCTGCAACTTAATCCTATTATAACAGCTTTTCTTCAAAGGCCTCAGAGGTCTATTAAAGAATATTACTCAATAAACAGCATCATGAAGAAAGAGTAGTAGAATAAAGTTGTGGAAAACTTATAACCAAGGTAATATTTCATGGTCACTGTTCAATCCCTAACCCAAAAACATACTCCACAACTGCAAACCTGCAAAGACATGTAAAGTCCACATAAAATGATAGGCCTGCAACAGATGGCATTAATCAGAGAAACAGCCAAGACATCCACAGTAACTCTGGATGCAAAGATGCACAGCTCAGGTGGGAGAACCTGTCAGAAGAACAGCTATTAGTTGCACTCTCCACAACTCTGGTCTTTATGAAAGATGAGCAAGAAAAAAGCTAGTGTTGAAAGAAAGCCAGTCTTACTTAAAGGTTTCTACAAGACTTGTAGGAGGCATATGGAGGAAGAAGCTATCATCAGATCAGCCTAAAGTTAAACATTTGGCTTAGATTCAGAACACTACATGTAGCAGAAAATTACCACTGCACATAACCCTGAACACACCATTCCTATGGTGAAACAAGGCAGTGGCAGCATACCTTGGATATTTTTTGCACAGATGCTCTTTACACTGTCTGTCTAAACTTAAGCTACTTTGCAAAAAATGAATGTGTGTTAAAATAATAATTCTGTCTGTGTAAAGCTGATAAAGTCCTACCCCAAATGACCTGCCTCTTTGATGATGAAATGAACCAGACATTTTTCAGATTTTTCTTTACAAAACATTTTTATATTCATGAAAGCAAGAAAATGTGTTGGTCCATCACATAGAATCCCAATAAAGGCCTTAAAGTGTGTGTATAATGTGACAAAAAGCAAAGAAGTTCAAGGGGTATGAATACCTTTTCTGAGAAAAGACCTTTCTGCTGTCATGTCTAGTAATCAAGCACCCTGTACAGTAAGCTTTACTTTTTACAGATATGAAAAAGGTTTAAGGTTGTAAACTACTTAAGGTTTTCCAAATAAAACACCAACATGATGCCTGAAAATGTCTTCTAGACCACAAAAGATATTCAGTCTATCAAAAGGTGTAATAACGAAAGCATCTTCTTGCTCTCTTGATATTCTACCTGCCTCTCTGTTCAAAAATGTTTTCCGCCATATCAGTCCCTGTGTGCTTTCGATAATTAACATTTCACTGGCCTCTGGTCAAGTACCCACTTACCTTAAGAACGCTGTCATTCACCCACTTTTAAAGAAACCCAAGCTTGACCCTTCTATTTTCAACAGTTATAGACCAATTTCAAAATTACCCTTTTTATCTAAGATTCTGGAAAAGGTTGTATCTATGCAGCTGATAGCCTTCATGGACAAACACAATATCCTTGACAAATATCAGTCTGGTTTTCGTAAGTTTCATTCCACAGAAACAGCTCTTGTTAGAGTTTCTAGCGATATCTTGTTGCGTAGTGATGCAGGAGAGTGTTCTGCTGTGCTGATGTTGGACCTTACTTCTGCCTTCGATACTGTTGACCATCATATCTTGCTCGATAGGCTGAGACATTGGGTGGGTGTATCTGGTTCTGCTTTAGAGTTGTTCACTTCATATCTATCTGAACGATGCTTCTGTGTGGCTGCCTCTAGGTACAGGTCCTCTCCAACCTCCCTTTCTTGTGGTGTCCCCCAAGGTTCTGTCCTAGGGCCCTTGTTATTGTTATTGTATTTGCTTCCTTTACAGCATATCCTGAGCACTTTTGAGGGCATTTCTTATCACTGTTATGCTGACGATATTCAGCTGTATATTTCCTTTAAGCCTGAACATGTTTTTAAGTTACAGTTGCTGATTGTATGTTTTGAATCTATCAAAAGTTGGATGGCTGATAACTTTCTCTAACTTAATGATGAAAAAACGGAAGTCCTTGTTTGTGCCCCTGATAGATTTATACCCAGGATAATGGAAGCTCTTGGTCCTCTTGGCAAATTTGCTAAATCTTCCATCAGGAACCTTGGTGTAACCTTTGACTCTGCTTTCTCCTTAGATACCCACATCAAATCTCTGGTTCACTCTTGTTTTTATCATTTACGTAACCTTGCTAAATTAATTCCCATTGTGTCATGTTCTGAACTTGAGATTGCTATCCATGCATTCATTTCCTCACGTTTGGATTACTGTAATGCTTTATTTACCTGTCTTAGCAAAAACTCCCTGGAACGTCTCCAGGTTGTTCAGAATGCTGCTGCTAGACTTCTGACAAAATCTTCTAAGTATTCCCACTCCACACCATTACTCATCCAGCTGCACTGGCTCCACATTAAATTCAGAGCTCAGTTTAAGATTCTGGTCCTGACTTATAGAGGTCTTCATGGTCAAGCCCCAACTTATATCAGTGAACTCTTATATCCGTACATTCCCCCCAGGTCTCTGAGGTCATGCGATAAAGTCCTACTGGCTGTAAATCACACAAGGCTGAAAACTAAGGGTGATAGAGCTTTTGCAACAGTAGCTCCCCGACTCTGGAACTCTATCCCCTTGTGTATAAGGACTGCGGATTCGGTGGTGTCTTTTAAAAAACAGCTAAAAATTCATCTTTTTAGGCTTGCATTTGGTTAGTTTATTTTTGATTTTATCTTATCTTCTTCTATTTTACATATATAAATATATTATCCAAATTGTACTTTGTATTAGTGTTGTGAAGCACTGTGATCTGTGTCGTGAGAGGTGCTATATAAATAAAAGTTTACTTACTTACTTACTTACTTACTAATAAAGAACAGTTTTTAATTAGCTCTGTGCTGACTGAGTGTGGCATGCTGTACTCTATGATTAAAGCCTTTCCTGGGCTGGTACACTGAGACTCATTTGGGACTGGATTAATCCTAATCCCACAAGCAAAGTCTCGCAGGACAGACAGTCTTTTTTTTCCACACGTGATGTCAGATGAGGGCCAGGTCAGGAGTTAACTAGAAACTACTCAATCAGGATAAAGGAGTTTATCAGCCAATAATTAACATGCCTATTGTTGAAATTTTTTATAGTGCATCGTTCCCAAACAACAATCAAAGAGAAAAAAATCTTCAGTTTCAAGAAGTTCAAGATCTTAGGTACAGTGGTTTTGGTTCTTTATGTCACTGTGTTCATTTCAAGCCTTCAAACTGTCGCTGTGCGAAATAAGAGCCCAAGCATAAGCCAAACTATTCTCGCTGCCTTTGTGTTCGTACAACTGTAATGGCTGTTGCGTGCCACAGAGAAGTGTCGTAATTATAGGATCAGATGAAGATGTGCCAAATAGTTTAAACTACCAAGTTGCCACATCACAGAGAACAAAAAGTCGGACGTCAAGCAAAAAAAAAAAAAGAAAAGGACACGGCTTACTGAGAGATGGGGAGCCGTGTGCTGGCTGTCATCATTCTGTCATCGCTATCAGGCGCGTAAGTAAGTAAGAGCTAAAGAGAGTGAAGGAGAAGCTCAATGATTAATGTCTGGGTTGTTCTAAAACCCTTAAGGTCAAGAATCTGTCCCTGCTTATGAACAACAAATTTCCAAAGATCACAGATCGTTGTGTGAACTCAGTGTTAAGTAATAGGATATCATTCCTCTTGGGAATGTCAGCGCAGAATTCCTTCGGTCTAATGTTTGTCTGGCATTAATTAATGCGGGACACTGATATGGGAGGATATAATTAGACAGGGCTTGACTCCTGTCTGCTCTGATAGAAAAGAACATATTTCCTAAACTTTATGTTTTAAGCTTCACAGATTTGACAAGGACGTCTTAAATTTAAGATTTTAAGTTAACTTATTTGTGGGTTTTCTTTAAACCATAAAGTTGCATATTAAATATCATATCATTTTAGCTGTTATTTTATAGAGCAAAAGAAAAAGGTTTCTTGATTAGAATGCTTGTCAACGTTGTAATAAGTGCAAATGTGTGTATAGCCACAAAAATGCCGAGTGACTGACAGAGACATAAAGTAATTGGCCCTCAGGCATCATCTCAATAAAATAAATGAAAAAGCATGAGTGACTAAGTCAACATTCAACAAGAAGCAATAAAGTGGGATTTATTTGGTCTTACCTGTTGGTCTGCTCGAGGAGGGCCCCCCCTCCTCTGGAAGCTTGCACGAAAGCATCTGTCTGTGCAGATTTAGCGCCTCCGTGGAATGTGCAGCATTCCCCTGAGTTAGATCTCCAGAACGACTACCAAGACCTTCCACGACTCCCTCCAGCACGCTGGCACCCTCCCCATTCCAGCCACCCTGAGCGACATCCATTCCCCTACCGGGCCTCTTCTGTGCTTCGTCTAGTGGTGGGAAGACCAGCCGAATGCAAGGCCGACGGGAAATTTCCGGTTCATCGTCTTCTGGGATTGGGTTGTACCAAATCTCCCCCTCGTCATCTGCATCGTTCTCTTCAGACGGGTCCACGTTCCGATAAGGAGACACTTTAGACTGACCAACTCGCTAAAAATGAAACAGATAAGAGATGATTTTAAACCCATGGCCAATAATCTGCTTGATTTGTGTGTAATTTAAGGACATTAAAACATTACAATTTCTCTTATAGAGGAACTCACAACACACTATGAAGGTGCAGTTAGCATGACTTGATTGCAGTCTTATGCACTTTGGCCGTGCTACAACCCCTGGTGGAGTAAGCTAACACAAAGTAGCACCTAATCATGAAGTGGAAGGAAAATAATACAGGATTTTCAGGTTTCCCAAACAAAAATCTGAAAGGTTTGATGTAAACTTGCATTCAGCCACCCTGAGTCAACCCTTTTTAGAAATGCATTTTCTGCAAAAACAGCTGCAAGTATTTTGGGTTATGTCTCTACTAACTTTGCTCAGAGAAGTTTAGGCTCAGGCCGAGTGGATGAAGAGTGTCTGTGAAACGTATGCACTTTACGCCTTTATGGCAACATTTGTGGATGCCATGACTATTTGTTGTTCTGTCGACAAGACTCTCCCACCATCTGACCGGAGCAACTTCTTCCACATGTTTTGTGTCTCCCCTGCTTGACTTGTAGAGAACTGGAAATTGAACATTTTCTTGCTTTTTGCTAACAACTGGTTTCTTCTTTCCAGACAAGACTAACAGTTATTATGTTAACAAATTTCCCCCACCTGAACTGTGGATCTCTGTAGCTCCTCCAC
This sequence comes from Girardinichthys multiradiatus, assembly GCF_021462225.1. Lineage (NCBI taxonomy): Eukaryota > Metazoa > Chordata > Actinopteri > Cyprinodontiformes > Goodeidae > Girardinichthys > Girardinichthys multiradiatus. Next base: position 6,837,357 of record NC_061802.1, read on the forward strand.
AGTTACAGTGCATCTCTGGGCTATTTCTCTGATCGATGCTGTTTTTGCCTGGACTGTCAGTTTAGGTGACCGTCATACATTTTTCCTTTCTGGATGACAGACTGAACTGCCATCTCTGATATATATTCAAAGCCTGGTTTGTTGTTTTTAAGCCTAACGCTATTTTAAACTTATCCACTTGGACTTGGGGTGAATGCTGCAAGTCCAAGTGGACTTGTACAATGTGCTGGGTTTCCTTAGATAGAAAACGTTTTAACCAAATTTGAATAATAAACAGATTTTAACTGCATTGTTTGATGACTAGAAACAATTGGAATGTATGTACTTTTGATTGATTTGAATTGACTTTTTTTCTACTGTAAGGTGCCTTGAGATGACGTGTTGTGAACTGGCGCTGTATAAACAAAGTGAAACTGAATAAAACTTTTCTGCTGTGTTCCTTGGTTTTTGTGGTGGTGTTTGGCTTTTTTTTTCAAACCAGCTGCATCTATACTGAGATTTAATAACACACACGTTGAGCTCTGAAGGCAGTTAGCTATACTGGATTTTATTTGGTGTATCAGAGTAAATGGGGCTGAATAAACTCTAAATGCATGCCACACTTTTCTCTTTTTATATTGTTTTTTGGAAAAAAGATTTTCCTTCCAATTCATTATCAGTCAGTGTTTTGTGTTGGTCTATCACATAAAATCCCGATAAATTATATTAAGGTTTGGTTGTAAGATGATAAAATATAAACAAAAGTACACAAGAAGACCAACCCTGCTGTACCTATGCTAAGCTAACTTGGCTCATCTTAATGGGGGTTATTTTAAATCTCTTCCATCTATGGAGAAGTTAACCTGAGGGATCTGCAGAAGTACTGGCCGTGACGGTGCTCCACTTGTGGATCTGACAAATTCTGGCGAGGGACTGGGAGGAGGTGCCAGCTGATGGGAGCCCGGGCTGCTTTCCTCAGCTCCCAGCATGCCCTGCAGCTCATCCTTGGTGCACTGACTCTTTGCCTGGGAGCTCTGCTGCAGCCAGTTGCGCTTTTTGGACACAGTGATAGTGGTGGTGAGCTGAGGGCTCCATGATGAAGGATCGTTGGTCGGTCTGCCTGCCTCTATTCCGTTAGCACATGGGGTTTGGAAATTCTCAATGAAAGCTGAGAGAGTAGAGGACACAAAGGTAGACCGTGAGAAACACTGCATCATGCCAGGAGATAGTAAAATAATTTGGCTGGGATAAAAAAAGCAACTAATCATCATCTCGATTAAAATAATTTCAGTAATTACTGATGTGAACGGAATTAGAGAAGTGGATGTTTAATCTCAAACTATTCAAGTCTTGACAGGCTAAGGCAAACATCTGCATCAAGAAACCACAAGTGTGAATATATTTAGTAATGCCAGCTGGTTTTACACATTTTCACTGCTAAATTTCTTCTCTCTTCTTCCTGGAACTTAAAGACAAAAAAAATCTCAGTTTAATGTTATTGGCTTTTGTGGTTTTAGGATTTTTGGATGGACTATCATCATTTACCAAAGTTCCCTCCAGCACTATTTACATTCGTCCTTCCGGAGACACCCCATTCAGGTTTATATTTTAAAATCCATGCACTGACAATTCCGAGATAAAATTGAGGAATTTCGCACACATACCTTCCATTGCTACAGTTTAGAAAAGAGCGCACAAGAAACAGCTACTTTCAAACAAAGAAAAACGAGGACAAGAGTGATTAAAAGTGTAGACAGCAGCAATATGTAGAAAAACATTCCAATAACACAGATGCATAAGCACTTAATGTCACAAGGTAATGGAGAAAACATTTCCTGCAATGACTTTAGAGGTTTTTTTTATCAGATACTAACAAGACGCAAGGATTTATCCCAGATGCAGGCATAGAGGAAAAAACAACTATATTCAAGAGTGTGACAAGGAAAGCACAGTGCTGAGGGAGGCCTGAGTCCTGCTCTGACATGTAGAGCAGGCTCATATAAAAGACTGTTTTGATCCCCTCCAGCTCTCAGCCCTCTAACATGCTTTAATGCCAACTTACCTTCTCAAGAAAATTCTTTTTTCACACATGCTTCACCTGCAGAGCAAATTATAGACCTGGAGATATTTTTCCTTTGTAAAAATCAACATTTGATAGAAAAGTTCTTGCATAAAATATAATTATGATGGTGCCAACAGAGAAGACAAAGTCTTAGTTCTAAGGTATATCAGAAGTAAACTTGTGAACAGATAACAGAATGATTTGTATTCAAGGCTCTTGTCTCGGGCAAATTGGGATTATATATAAACTCGATCTATTTATCACTCTCGCTCTGATTATGGAGTATTGCAACATCTTTTGCAATTCATAGGATGACAACACATATTTATTTTTGGATGAGACCACACAACCAGTCAATTACAGTCACTAAGTCATTGTGTTCATAATGTTAATCAGTGGATTGGTCAGAATTTTCACCAACTTAATGCAAAAAAAACAAAATACAAGCCAGAGATCAGCGCCATACCAGATTTCATTAACCTAAAAACACAGCACATTCAAGGCACATAGGTGTGATTATGGACTCAGACCTAAACTTTCACATCCAGATAATATCTATTACTAAATCAGCCTACTTGTCATCTTAAAACATGGCCAGAATGAAGGATTTTTCTATTAAAATAGAAAGAGAAGAACTAGTATAGAAGTATAGATTATTGTCAGTCGTTAAATCCCTGCACTGGCTCTGTGGGGTACTGAATTGGCATAGGGTCCCTGAATGCATTTCAGAGTTGTTTGTCAGGTATGGCCATCCAAAGAACTGGGTCACCCGGGTCTCTTCACTCAGTGTTCTCAGGACCGGATATAAACAAGGGAAGGCAGTATTTAGATGATCATTAGATTTGGAAGATTACTTCATCTGTTCATTCTTTTCATGTATGAGCTATTTTTTGTTTCGAATGTGGGGTTTTTTTTGTATTTCTTTCATTTGTATTATGTTTAAATGTTACTAATATGCTTTTATTCTGGTTCTTATATATAATGTGAATTTATTTACCAGTGTTTCTTTATTTTCTTGTAAAATACTTTTTTTATGACCTTCCATACGAATGGTGCAACACAAATAAACTTGCCATGCCTTGCCTAGAGTCTACACGGCCATCATAGCATTCTCCCTGAGATCTACAGCTGTATAAAGCAACTATTGTCTCATAAACAAACACTCTGAAATTTATTGCACCACAACAAAAGGAGTTAATCTTTCTTGAACTACAGCTAGAATACTATGTGGGAATGAACTTCTTTAAGTTGGGGATTAAACTCCTATGCACTCCACCTTAATTTAATTTCTGAATCAGCTTTATTTGCACAGTAAAATCCCAGTCTTGACAGTGTAACAACAACCTACATATCTTGTTCTTCTTTTTCACTTGAATTCAAACACAAGCAGAACCTAGTTTTTGATCCATTTTATAGAGTTTCATTCAGAATCATATTTATATGTGTGTTTGCAAAGTCTCTATTGAGTTTTTTTTTTTTTTTTTTTTAAAGAGAAGCCAAGGTTTTATTTCTGGTGGTTCATAGAGTTCAGTGCAGGACTGTGTGGGCTTGAGCTGCCAGGCTCCAATCATCTGTGATGCTATGATTTTATCTGTTCTGGCCTTGCTGGGTTCAAGGTACCCGTTTTTTCCATCAAGTTAGAAAATGTATATAATGTACTGCAACACAAAATGGCTGATAAGGGAGTTTCCATAAATGATGTTTTGTAAAATATGCCTAAAGAAAAAGATGTTAAAAACGTCAAGCTCTTTGCCCAAAATTTATCATTTGTAACATTAACCTCACTTTCTTACCAGAGAAACTAGAATTTAAGGTAGCTTTGGTTTCATCAGCAAAGACCCATAAACAATAACTTAAGCAAAAAAATCAAACTTAAATATTTAAATTAAGTCATTTTTAATTTATTTCTACAAAACAATAATAAGGCCATAGTACGCTATAATTTAAAAAATAAAATTACAACTGAAACATTTCCAAAGGTACTGACCCTGACGCCAAGCCTACAAACAGAGCTGCTGTCGACAGGCTGTCTTCTTCAAGGGGTCTTTCATAACTGGAAAAGGAAGCATGTTCTGACACGAACAGCATTCCAGACCACGGCTCCAGATTCAAATCTTTGCTGCCGTCTCCTTTCACCATCACACTCCTTCACAGGAGCTTTCCAAAATAAACAACGGGCCGGACAAGTTGGACCCAATTTGGAAGATTTTTGCCTCTTTTAACCTTTTATTTAGTCTGATATAAACAGACAAATGTTTTCTAAGAATTTACCAGTGATTGGAGGTGATTAAAGAATTAATTGAAACATTGAAATAGACTGAGAAGTTCTAAGAAGCAAAGCAGGGAGAAAAGAAATAAAATGAGAACAAATTAGATTACGAAAGACAAGAGGAAAGCTAATTTCGTTTACAGATTAATGGCTTGTCAAGGAAAATATTAACTCAAAATTTGACCCTCTCAGTTGCCCTCTAATGACATTTATTCAGACTACTATTTCAAAATAAAACCTTTACGTAGATTCCTGATGCAAAAATAACAACTGGGCTATAACACATTGCTATTTGTTTAGAAGATGGAGAATTACTGAAATAAAGAAGAAAAAGTGATCTTAAGACAGCTGTCAAAAATGGGGCAAAAACATTTATGACAATTTTAACCACAAAACCAAACTATTAAAAACACCTTTGGGAAAAGTGGTATTGACACTTTCATCTACACTGAAAAATGTTAAGGTCCTTTTCAGCTTCTTTGTAATCGAAATTTGCTTGTGATCACTGCAGAGAGAACACTGACGGACCCCTGACCTGAAGATAACAGATGGCCAAAGCCCATAATTCAGGACTGTCTTTGTGACAAAACCAAAAGAAAATGAAAGAGGTGGCGCACAGATGGGGAGGAGTGTTATGGTTTGCAAAGTTACCAAGAAAGTGGCTAGAAGTGCCGATGCTGATCTGCACCATGTGAGCCGTAGAGTAAACCCAATTATATTCTTCTCTTGCGAATGGCTGGATCTCCACTAAGACAAAGCACTAGATCCACTTTCCCATAGGCTTTTAATTTCTTTCCTGATTTTTTATTTCGTTGTACAGGCTTCTCTTTTGATTGGAGGAAAACACACACCAGCTCATTTTCTTCTCCATACAGACAAAACTTTGTTGTGTATACAGGGTTTGTAAGCTCCCTTTAGAGGAAATCTTTTGTTGGGTGCCATGCAATTCTGTTGACACTCATTCATATGCTAATGAGGATTCTCAGTGTAGATTTTTCTTTTTACACAAGGACAGAGCTGAGATCGCTCAGGGTTACATCACATGTCAACACTTGCATCCCACTGAGGTGCACTTGCAGCACTGCTACCACTTTCTCCTCAATATGTTGGCTTAAGAGTCAAATTTACCCTCTGTGTTACCCTCAGTTCTCTGAGTGTTTTTTTTTTTTGGGGGGGGGGGACTTTATTGTGTTGGTTAAAATTAAAGTTTGAAGACACATAGAAATGGCCTAATTAGCACAAAAACAAAAATGACAATACAAGCAATTTAAAAAGAACCTCTGGGGCCCATTAAATGGTAATACAAAACTAGTATTCTCCACACTCTCATAAATCCATCCTGGTATGATCCCTGATGCCTCAATTTTCTCCTCACTCATCTAATTTGTTTTTAGAGAAAGCAATTTCAATAAACCTGTCAAGGCTCAAACATGCTGCAAGACAAGACAACAGAAGAAACAGAACAAAACTATATAAGGGTGTGTGTGTTTGTATATACATATACATACACAGATACACAAAACAGCAAGAACGATTCCCCACATCCAGATGCCTAAATTCATTGTAAAGCTGAAGTCTAAATTCCCAGGACCAGCACATACTGATGGATTGAAGAAGTTAACCAATGTCTCATAAAAAATAACCCAAAACATATTTAAGACCATGTTTTCACAGGCTTAGGTAAAAGGTTTGGAAATATGTTTTTGCTTGATAGCAGATTCCAGTTTTTGCACTAACACGCTAGCTATTCTCTGTGATATTTACCGTTTCATATATTTTGTTTCGTTTTTGTTTTTTTTATAATCACTCTCCCTTTTAAATCTATTTTCCAAATTTTGCGAAGCCAGGCAAATAGTGTTACCCAACTATCACTCTTTTGATTAAGCTAAGTTAAACTCCTGTAAGGCGCTGCTGTGGGTAGATTTGTGCTTGATAAACCGTTATGTTGGTAGTACTTTTTAAAAGAAAGACTGTATCTTATAAAGCAGGGTCCCCAAACCCCTACTCCAGTCCATTTTCTCATTTACTCTGTACATATAGACATTTTATTCCTGCCGGCTGCTGCATCTGACTTTTTAACGGGCGTGACAGGCAGCTATGTGAGTCGGCGACATTCTGGTCCACGATCCAAGCCATGCACCACATCGTTGTGTGCCAACCTCTAGAAAACGATAAAGAAGAAGCTATGCGGGGTCCCCTTTTCCACTGCCTTGTTTTAGCCGGCGCGGCTCCACTCCATTCTGTTTCGCTTTATTCAGTACGATACCAGTTGTGTTTCCACTGACCCACTAACGGCTGGAGCTATTGTGGCTGACGCTACGCCTCTAGCCTTCAGTGTAGTGCACTGTGCACTGTTAATAGCTGTTAAGTTACTAGTTTGGAGCTCACGCTTGCTGACGGTACAATGACTTGGCGGTGCACAGATGAGTGCTTAAAAGAAGATGGCTTTCTCAAACATTCATGATGGACTATGAAAATTACATATTTAAAGAAGAATGGAAATAAGCATACGCTTTCCTTTTATCTTCCGTCGCGTGTAAGGCCAGTCTGCCGTATAGGTTCTGAAACAGTTGGACTTATAAAGAGTGGAAAATCTAAAGAGACATAAAACTAAACAAGAACCAAATCCATCAGCTTGGGTGGACGGTAGGGCAAGGAGAATAAATGAAATGAGGGGACAGCATGAGCGAGCTACAAGGCTCATAAAACTATCTCTTATGGCACAACGGCGAGCAGACGAGTGTTCACTGTAAGTACCGTGGATTTTAGGAAAACACAAAAAGCCTTTCACTGACTGGGAAATGACCAAAGACTGCATAGAAGCTGTGGCCGAAACATGTTTAGATGGAAAAAAAGGACAACAACTTAAGGAAAAGCTTAAGCAAATTGCCACAAGCACAAGGAGAGCAGAATTATACCAAGTTGTACAGACCCAGCTCGACTGAGCCATTTAAAGTGTGTTTAATATCGATACTTACATTGGATTGCACTTTTCTGTTCAGCAGATGATTTCACGGGCATATGAATCATCTCAACAGTTACTTAACAAAAACTCTAGTGTTAATTAAATGTTGACTAGAAATGAAAGAAAATATTTTTGTCAGTTGTTTTAAAATGTTTGGACCCCAAAGTGTTTGGATGATGGAGATAGTGGACCTCCTGTTATTTTAGTTGGGGACCCTTGTTATTAGATATTCCTCTTATAAACTGGCATACAAACATCATTGTCAACTTTGTTGGATACTTAATGTGATATTTACCAAATGCATGACTCATGGCCTAATGCCAGGTGAAAATATGACAGCTGGATCATCTCCGCCTGCCAGCATGCACTCTTCTCCGACACACCGAAACAAAATAAGAAATCTTTTGACTTCAAATACAAACATCCACAAACAAAGTAAAGATGTGCCTAATTAAGCTCGCTTATTTTCACAAAAGACATTCTTAGTAATGTTGTAAGTTTATACAGAGTGGTTAATGGAAAAGTCAGTGCATAAATAAAGTGTTTAAAGTCAAACTAAGACAATGTGTTTTCTGAAGAATTTACATTGAAATTTAACTTCCAAAGAAATTTCAGGGAATTTTAGGTTTCTAATATAAAATAGGACCAAATAAAAAGTCATCCATAAAATCAAACAACTCAAACAAAAGGTTTAAGTGATCATTGAGGAACTTTGGGCTTCTTCATTCTAAATGGCCTTTTGTAAAGTGCTAAGAACTCCACGTTGGCAAGATAAACCAAGCGCTGACCTTAATAAATACTTAATTAGCCTTCATTTTGTTCAGTCATGGTGAGGAATTAGGTGACACAACTCAAACAAGTTAAACAACGGGAATGGCATCCGAAAAATCCAACTCAGTGTCTCTTTAAAATGCAAGCTACCATTGGGCTGTCAAGAACAAATGACTGGGGAGGAAGGCGACATGACAGCACAACCCCCTCTTCTCTCTAACAAATCACACACCAGGAGCACAGCAGAAAAATACTGCAGTGGCTTCTCTCCCGCTTTAGATTCCTCTGGCCACAGCTGTGGAAAAGCTCAGTGGAGACAGAGAGAAGAGGGAAAGTGGAGGAAAATAAATGAGCAAAAATGAGAGTAAGAACTGAGTGGTGCATAAACACCAAGTTCTGTCCTGAGTTTAGCCATATATTGGTCAAGAAACGAGCTGCTAATCAATATGTTAAACAGAGAAACATTCTAAGTAAAAATAATGGTTTCCTGATACAGATGTTTCCATGTCTTTCATTAAAAACTGCAACATAAAATCATTTCACCTTTTGCTCAGAATCAAACATTAAAATAAAAATAAAAAAGATCTCTATAAAACACAAAGACACAAACATATCCCCACCACCAACACCACCGAGAACAATCTAACAGAAGAGTGAGTTAGTTGTTACTGAATCTAGACTGTGAGTAATTTGACCTACAACCTTATGTGCAATTAATTTAGTGTTAAAATGCTGCTACATTAGTGTGAAGGATAGAGCCCGCCACCGGTTAGAGAACCCCTCAAAGGAAAGCAAGAGGTGTGAGGAGTCTCGACCCTTTGCTTTGCATCCAGAGGAGGAGGACTGGAGGGTGGACCGCCACCAGACGGAGTTTGCTATGAGTGGAGCAGGATGACAACAATCAGACGGGAGAAGGAAGAGTAGAGGATCCCCCTGGAGATGAGGCTACCCTGTGTAGCCTTCCTACCTGGCTGCCGCTGCTGTCTTGCTGACTTGATTGTAGAGGACTTAGCCTTGACCGATTTACTCCCTCGAACCTGGGCCTCTGGTTTGTAGCCCCCGAGGTTAGCCTGAAAGGTGGACCAATCCTGGCTCTGGCCTCCACCAGGGGGTAAAGATGAACCCTCAATGCGCTGCTTCATCTCAGACGACAGCAGGCGACCCTTGTGCATCCACTCTTGCATCTTGTTCACAGTAACACCAAGGCCTTTGCTGACTGAGTAGACCACCTGTGCCCGTACCTCAGCCTGCTCCTGCTTGCTCTCCTGACCCCAATGAGTTGCTGCTTCACTGTTGCTGTCGGTAGAACCTGTGAGGCTGTTGACCGAGCCAATGCTCTCATTTAGCTGCCCGCCATGCTCCTCCTCACCTCCAGCTTTTTGCAGCAGCTCCTCACTGCTGATGGCACTGCAAAGCACCTCAGGTTCAGACAGCTCACCTGCTTCTGAGATTTCAGCCCCATCATGTTTTTTTAACTCCGAAGCTTTTTTATCATAATGGGCTTCTACACTTTCCAGTCTGGTTACCGGAGAACACGATGAAGGTAGGTCTTTATACCTGATAACTCCATCACTGGCAGATCGAAGTAATGTGGGTCTTTTGGTCAATGACAAGCTGGACATGCTCTTACTGATCAGCCTTGCATTTGACTCCTGGTTTCCAGTAAGGCAGAGCAGGAGTGATTCTGTGTCAGACAGCTGCTGAGAACTGTGGTTACCTCCTGAGGACCAGGAGTCACTGTCTGTGTTTTTGACAGAGAGCCTGGAGCACAGGCTATCCCTCGAATGACCACTACAGGAAGAGGTGGCTTGCTGCTCATCTAAACCGCCACTGATATCATTCATAGCATTGATGAGAAGATAATAGGCCTCTTGCAGCTGCGTTGTAAGCCTATCTGTTTCCTGGGCTATATCACCATCATCTACCTGCCCTTTATCCTGCAGGTCTGCAATCTCCAATCTAGCATCAGTTTTTGGTTGAACTGTTTTGTAAAAGGGCAGAATTTCATTATCGTAATAATCGTCATCCTCACTATCTAAAGGGTACCTCAGTGACCCCTCCGTGGTGCAAATAGATTGCATTTTAAAGTCACAAATTTGTAAGTCAGTAGGGAAAACGGTTGGGCTCTGAGGGCATCCAGCTGTCTCTCCGTTGAGCCTTACACAACCAGACTTATAACTTTCAATGCTTCTAATTATAACATTTTCATCTGAGCTTGGATGCAAACAATTTTGCGTGTATCCCTCCAAAGCAGGGCTGTCAAAATTCCAGGTGTTGTTTGCGTGAATTGCTACTACAGTCCCTGCCATGTGCCGGGAGTATCCCCGGCTCCTGATCTCTGCCCCCTCACCATCAGCAACCCAAGCCACAGCAGCTCTAACGACCCCTGCCTGCGCCCGTACCTGCGCTCGGTGTAGCGCATGACCAGAGCCGTCCCCGAACCCGATTGAGTCCCCAACGCTGCGCTGCCTCGGCGCCGAAACGAAGCGTTTAATTTGCACATGTGGCCCTTCGAGTGAGATCCCCGCAGATCTGGGTTCTCGGAGGCTCCTGTCAACGGCCCTGAACGCATTGCCACCAAACTGCGCCTCTCTTTGAAGTGAGACCCCGAGCTGCTGATTAACGTGAACCCTGCCCCCGCTGCTCGGCTCCTGGGGACGTGAGCCGACCACCTCCGCTGCGCGACTCTCTGGGACTGATGTAACCCCCTCTGTTTGCACCAGCGCTGCTTCTACGTAATTCTCGTACGTGCTCATTCTCTCTGTCGTAAAATCCAGCCCTGTGAGCAAAACTACCGGCCGAGCCTCATCGGGGAAAACTTTTTCTTTACCTTCTCGGCCCCCATTCGCCGCAGCAGCAGATCCGTATCCACCGCTGAGCGTCGCTCCTTTTTTGGACTTCTTCCCCCGTAGTTTTGCTAGTAAAGTCCTCCGCAGAGGATCAGCCATTCCTTTCCTCTGCCCCCCTCCAGCTAATTCCCCCCGGTGTCTCTCAGCACGCTGACTCCAGAAGGGAAGAACCAAGCGGGTTCTCCTCGGTCAAAGCTCGCCGAGCGGACGGGCTGCTCTCCATTCTCCGCTGTCACCTCCGTTCTGCTGCCCCACTGAAACCCTCCGGTCTCCACTTTGCTCAACTGCACCACCTCTCTCTCCCTGTCTCCACACACTTCTTTCCTCCTCTCCCCCCCTCCTCTCTAGCGCCTCGCCTCTCTCCGTGTTTGCAGCTCAGATGTTTGACATATTTTCTTGGTTCAAAGTTCAGAGATTTTGAGCACAGGTTTTTCAAAGAAAAGAGCTTTATTTAATCCATTTAACTGCGCATGATTTATAGTTTCCAGGTTCTGGGTCATTCCAGAATTGTAGGACAATTTAGGCACAAAACGTTTTGAAAAAAAGGGACCATTTGTTTTCAATTTTTGTATATATATATATTTTTTTAAGAAAAACAGGTATTAGACCATCATATAGTTTGATTCGTCCAGCTCAACCATCAACAGGACACTTTTTATGACTTAAAGATCCTCAGGTACCTAAAAAACACATATTTCAAAAATATTTCTGAATAAATCTTTTTTTAATAAATAAAGGAAGTAAAATTGTATTTGAACACTAATTCAATTTCAGATAATAGATGAATTACACTACTGGTCAAAGGTTTTAAATACACTTTCTCACTTGATGGGTGTTTTTATTTTCATTGTACATTGTGGATTTTTACAAAAGGCAACAAAACTATGATATACTATGAATATAATATAATCATCTTTATTGGTCATTGCACATGTACATTACAACGAAATTTGCCCTCTGCATTTAACCCATCCCTTACAGGGAGCAGTAGGAAACAATAGAAAACAAAAAGGGTGAAATAACTTTAAACATTTTTATATTTTAGACTCTGATGACTGCTTTGCTCTCTTATCATTCTCTCCATGAGCTTCATGAGGTGGACATCTGGAATGGTTTCCCAGGGAGTCTTGAAATAACTTCCTAGAGGTCCATTGAGAGACGACCAAAGGTTAATATTGTCATCACAGTGAAGGGCAGCTACTTTAAGTACTTTAAGGAATCTAACATATGGAGCATATTTAAAGTTATTTTACAATTTTTTGATTGCTACATAATTGCAAATGTGTTCATTCACAGTTTTGATGCCTTCAGTGAGAATCGACGTACAAATAGTACGTACAAATAGTCATAAACATAAAGAAAACCATTAAATGAGCAAGTGTGTCTAAACCTTTTGACCAACAGTGTTTATTAATTTAATCATCATTTAAAAACGATGTTCCTCAACTTTTAAATTTTTACATCTTTTTTTTTACTAATTTCAAGATGTATTTTTTAATATTGTTTAAATGCATCATTAATATAATTATTTAATCTGTTGGAAGGACAATAGATTAAATCCTTGTCAGTTGAGAATTTAAGATTATTTTAATAAAAATGGTAACACGGTTGAAATAAGAGTAACAGGAACGCATAACCGTGTTACAATCAAATGTAATGTGTCCCTTCAACCATGTTACTTTGTTAACATGGTTGAAGGGACACATTACATTTGATTGTAAATCATGACATAACCTAATAAATACTCAGAATCACAGCATATCACGGTAGATCAATGGGATTAAAGCTAAAACATTTGGTTTTCTTTCAGTCATAATTCAGATTTCCTGTTCCAGAGCAAGCCGCCGAGGTCACAGTAGAGCATTTCCCCATCTGCATCACATCTTTGATGTTAGAGCCGCTGCTTTTTAACCGGTGTGCAAGAATTCTGTAGAAATCAAATAAAATTTAAATAAAATGTCTATTAAACTGCTGAAAATTCTCGATTTAAGTCAAACATGCCATCATTGCCACATCTTACATATTAAACATATAAGTTTTATTCGATTATAGCAAATAGATTGTCCTTTCTGAAAGATATGCAAGCCTGTTACTCTTATTACAGTAACAGGGTTGCAAATACATTTTTAAAGTTTTTGCTCAAGAGTTCATGCTAGCTGTGGTAGCTACTATGCTATCTGTTCAAGGACAAACTAGGCTATATAATTAAAAAAAGAAATAAATTGATTATAACACTTCTTTTTCTAATAATATGAGTAGCAGGGTTGCATTGCTTAGAGTGACACACTCCATTACGGCTGAAAACATTGAAAAATAGAACAGAGGATGCATCTTAAATCTGTCCATGGTCAGAGCAATTAGTTTGATGATGCTATTTCTGCTGAGTCATTTAGCTGACTTTCTTTTCTCTTTCTCTAGAAGGCTAAAAAGGTTTAAGTAACAGGGCTGCATGTTTGAGACACAACTTCAGAGCATTATTACTACTATTTAAAATATGTGATAAAACAAAATGTTTTAACAATTACAAGAAAGATATATCAACAAAAGCATACCATAGAAATCAGTTTAAAACTTATTTTATCTGTTACATTTGATATGTAAGTTGGTCATCATGAGGGAGGGACAAGAAAAAAAAAACACAATTTTAGGGGGGTGCTCAAGAGCTACTTGGTTTTTTAAACAATATTTCAGAATTACTTTTACTACAGCTACAGTTAGATTTTGCCATGGCAATTTTGACATATAAGAGCATGTTTCTGTATTTTGTGCATGGATTATTTGAAATTTCATGGGGGCGACAGAAAATGTCCTCCAATTCTGGAATGGCTGATACTCATTTGTTATTTGACTAACAGCTATTCCATAACATCACCCCAGTGAATTTATTACTGCTTTATAAATGGTCGCACTATTTATTAAAATACTTTTCTTGGAAGGTTTTGTGCTTATGCTTGGCTTTATAAAGTTAAAAGACAGGAGCATTTCTGAGCTGTCTTATTTAGTGGCTGTTCTTTATATAGGGGTATGGCACTCAATCCACGGTAGCAGGGCTTTAGGGGCAGCATACACACTACAAAAATATTTTCCTCTTTCTTTAAAGTCATGTTAGCTGCAGCAGAACAATGTGTGTTGTTTATTTGCATGACTGATCAATGGAGACTGAGCACACCCCCATAATGTGCATAGGGTAAGCACGTAAAAAAAAATGAAGCCACACACTGAAGCTGTCTCTTTTCTCACTGTCTGGCATAAAATCAGGCTAAAGTTTTCCGGTTTAACATCAGTTTTGATTAACAAGACTGTTAGATTCTCTAAATAACAGAATTATAAGAAAGAGAAGATTTTGGGGATTTTCTTATGACTTTTTTAAAATTCAGAAGTCTACATACATTTTCTTAGCATTTAGTGCAATTGCTTTTTATACTGTATACATGGTGTACAGTCTGCTGGAATGTAGGCATATTTTTCTGAACTGGTTTAACAACAAATATTCTAAGGGGTTGAGATCAATGATTTGTAATGGCCACTCTAAACATTGACTGTTGTCTGTACGCCACTTTGTAATTGAACTGGTGGTTAACTTAGGGTTGTGTCCATTTGAAACACACGTTTGCAGCCAAGACTTAACTTCCTGGCTGATGTCTTGAGATGCTGCTTCACTATTTCCACATAATGTGCTTTCCTTGTGATTCCATTTTGTGAAGGGCACCAGTCCCAGTCCCTCCGGCCGCAAAACAAACCTACAACATGTCAGTACAGGACATGTTTCACCAGGGATTATGACCCTCTCTTTTTGCATTTGTTCGGGGCTTGATACGCTCACTTTGCACCAAGACACATCCATCTCTGGCACAAAGAACTAGTCTCCTTCCTGAAAGGTTTGATGGTTGGACATTGTCATTGTGTTTCATATAAGTGCGTACTTGTTGGAACAGATGAATGTGACATATTCAGATATCTAGAAATTGTACCCAAGGATGAACCAGACTTGTGTCCACAATTTCCCTCCAGATATCTGTTTCTAACAATGTCACAAGGAAGCAGTGTGTTTGAGGTGTTGCCTTTATATATATCCATGTGTGCTTCCATTTAACTCTGTTTGGAAATTACTTATCAGAAGTTACATAGCTATAGCTCAAAGAAATTGTAATCTCTGTCAGTTAGGCATTTAGAAAACAGAAGTACCTGTAATATTATGGTCGGATTTCATGTCAGAGAGTGAGGAAAAAATCTTGTCTTTCTATAAATGTAGGCTATGTAAATATCTGGTTTCAACTATATCTGACTTAAAAAACTAAATGTGGCACCAGCAAACTAATTTCCACCCACAGGATATTTTGTGATTGGCCAACTAATTTTCTTATGCAAAAAGGTGTATTATTAAGTGATAAAATGGGAACTGAGACCTAATTTTGCCACTAAAGTAACTTTACTTTAGCTTACAGAATAATACATAAGAAAACAAGTGTGCAATATCAGTTATAATACAGTGATCGCAGAAAAATAAATCAGATTATTAAAATGCTATGCATACATGCTCTCGAAATCAAAATAGTTGACCTTCAATGCTCCTTAAATCTTTCGGTATTACTTAAAAAAACACTAATTAGCTTGACTCAGAAGAAACATAGCAAACCCAAGTGAAAGCTTTGATGAAATGTTGGCCTATAATGTTTTGTCTAGTCTTGACTAGTAGTGTAGAAAAATCTTCCGAATAAGCTTTATTGACCTGGTTTGTGTGCAAAATCAAGGTATTTGACTTCAGTTACACATTGCATAAAGACATTAAATATAAATATACAAATTCTAGAGGAAATAATAAAGGCTGGTTATATTAGTGCCTGTGTTTCACAGCAGATAAGCTAACTACTCAGGCTGTAAGGTGTTCAATGTGCTCATCAGAGAGAGCTTTGGTGAAGAAACTGCCTCTGTGACAGCTGATCTATGCAAAAAGCCATCCGTTGCACTGACCTGAAGGTAAAAATCCAAACGACTTGTGTGCAGGATGTGTGGGATCTGCAGAGATACTGGCCTGTTTCCCAACCCTAGATCTGTACAGGTCCTGGATGGAGAGAAGGCCAGCCTGATGATCTGCTCTGCAGACCTAATTGTTTGTTGCAGTTTGATCCTGTCCTGTTTTCTGGCTGAGCCAAACCACACAGTGATGACTGTGCACAAGACAGACTGAATACTGTCTGTGTAAAAGATGAGTAGCTTCTGTGGAAGGTTGTAGTTGTTGAGATGCCGCAGGAACTACAGTCTCTTGTTCAGTGTCTATGTGTGAGGACCAGCTCAGGTCCAGATAAAGGGTGGTTCCTAGGAACCACAAGAGTGATCCACAGCAGACACAGTGTTGTTAAGGATGGTAAGGTGGGGGTGGGTGGGTGTTACATGTCTCACCCACTGAGTTTTTGTAGACTGGAATCTGAAAATATTAAATACTAGATTTCCATTTTAATTGAACAAGAGAGTCATTCTGTTATTGTAGATATAAAGGAACCATGAAAAGACAAGTCAAAGTATTTAAAACAAAGCGTACTTTAGTTGTCCTAGATGGCTCTTTTACTGTAACGAGTATGTCTTTAAAATGTTTTAAGCCTAACATTCAGTATAATTCTGTGAGCACAAGAACAGGTGGCTGTTATTCCACTAAAACTGAACACATACAGTATCTCTCCTTGAAACTTGAATTAAAATTGGAGTGGGAGCAGATGAGTCAGGACTTCAAATTACCACCTTCACTTGTAGCTGCTAATGCATTTCAGAAAACCACAGTGAGAACAATTTCTATCTCAGGGGGAAATATGTGCTTACACTCTGCAGAGAGAAAAGAAAAATGTCTATCTCAGCAGGACACAATAAGGAGGATAGTGATTAACTATCCACTTCACATACCACTCTTACGCTTTCTTTAAATGATCAGGATTATGTCTGTCATGTGGAATTAGCCTCTTCATACTTCCATCTTCATTATGTCACACACACAAAGGACATGCTGTAACCCCTTCAGTGACAATGTCAGCATAAAGGTGCGGCCTGCCCTCGTGATGGGTCACTGAAGTCTTATCCGAAATGATCCTCTTCATTTTTGACCTTGCATCTCTAACCTAACCCATGTACGATGTATGTCTGTGCTTGTAACACGACCTGAGGTTTTAAGATCATCTAAGAAAATGGGGAACGGCATGTTTCGCTTGAACCCTAAACTGTTTGTTTGCTGTTGCCTCTTCTTGGAATGTGCAAGATGAGCTACTGGGAAGCTGCAGTGGGTGAATGAGTACACACGCACAATTTAATCCCTTCCCTGTAAGACACACATAATGGTATTCTTTAACGCCTACACACACTCTGAATCCATCATGAACCTCTCCACATTTTTCATTTATAATCATAGCGTTTTATTGACAGGGCCCGTCACTCCCACAGCTCCACTCTTATAGTAAAACATGATAAGCATCTGTTATTGGCCTGCAGGAGCCATGTTGGCCCTGAATAATTTTCCTGCCTCCCCAACTGTCTGACTAGACCTTGTCTGGGCAGTTTTTCACAGGTCAAAACCTGCAGGCTGTGTAGGCTGTTTTTCAGTGTGAAAGAGAGGGAAAGGGAAAGGGGAAGGAATGGTGGGGGTTTTGGGGAGACAAGGACCGATTTAGAGAAAACATGCCTAACTTTGGACTGTGCAGGAGTGCTATTAGTTAGGTTGGGCCGGCTAAAGATATCTTGCAATCGTCAAAACCTTTGTAGGGGTATAACTAGCAAAATATTAAGGTTCTCGTACAACATTTGGACATCACTGTGTCGATAAAACCATAAAAAAGAAGAAAAGATAAAACGTTTTTCTTTAAACGTTTTGTGGGAGTAGGTGACAGACAAACCAAAATAATATACTGATTTTTCTCACCTGTTACTTTTTGAATAACTTCTGAAACAAATGCTAAACGTAGTGACAATTTTCCATCTGCTAAGTGCAAATAAAACAAGACAAATAATTGGGGTTACCAAAGGTTAATTGTCATTTATTTGATTTATCTAGGGTTTGCTGCAACCCTTATGCAGTGCAAATTATCCTATAATACAATACAATGTGTTGCAAAGGAAAACAACATATTGTTTATTTTACGAAAAAATTAAGTCAGTCCTTTTTAGAATCCCCTTTGCTGTCTTTTTGGGTGTTTTCAGCAGGTTTGCCCATCTAGAAACTGATGTTGAAGTCATATTTGTAAAAATACTTTACACTGAATCTGACTGGGCAGAGAGCATTTGAGAATATCAAATTTCCAGTTTTTCCACAAATTCTAAATTTCCTTTAGCTTGGGACTTCGACTTGGAGTCATTCTAACACATGAATATGCTATGATCTAAATCTTTTCATTATAGTTCAGCTAATGTTTTTTTTTCTTTTTCTTGGATTGCTCTGTTTTTAGCTTAATCAAACTCTGACCAGTTTCCCTCTCCATGCTGAGAAATAACACCACTATAGCATAATGTTGCTACAACTATGTTTCACTGTGGGGATGTTGTGTTCTGGGTGATGTGCCGTCGGCCACACATAGCATTTAGCATGTAGCCCCAAAAGTAAAATGATGGTCTTGTTTCACCAGAGCAACTTCTTCCACATATTTGCCTTCGTCTTTACATGGCTTGTGGCAAACTGCAAACAGGATTGTTATGACTTTCTTTCAACAGAGGCTTTCATCTTGTCACTTTGTTTTATAAAGACCAGATTTCTGAATCCTTGACTAATATTTGCAGAGTCAACAGAACCTCTCCCACATGCCTTTTCACAGAACAGCTGAGTTTATACTCAGACTATATTATCCAAATGTGGGCTCCACTTTACTAAAGATGTCGTATTTGTTTTCCTTTGACCATCATTGACCAAAACACAGAACACATCAGAGTATTTACAGAACTCGATGAGAGAGCTATAGATGTTAGCATCAATCAAGACTTCTCACAGCACTGCCAACTCAGAAGTCTGCTGTGAGAAATCTACTGTGCAAGAGAAGTAAAGAAAGTTTGTCTCTTTTGTTTTCCCTGTTTTTTCCTCCATCAGTGTCTTGTGCTCTTTGTGCGAGCAGTAGCAGAACATCTGCTTGGCTGGCCCCCTTCCAGATGGCGTGGTCAGGGAATGTACGAGGTAGAGAGTAATGTGTGTGCGTGTGTATGTTTGTGTGTGAAAGAGAAGGCTAGAAAGAAGAAAATAAAAGGGATCAGTGTGCAATGTGTACATGCGTGCACATTTACGTGTTTGTTAAGTGTATGTTGGGACTTGGGGCTTTGCAGCTGTTGGGGCTCTCCTCCTGATGGTAGTCCATTGTTCTCTAAGTCTTCCCCACTTGTTTATGGGCCTTCTGTTTTTGTTTTTTTTATTTCTCAGAGCACACCGCAGCTAAATTTATGCCTGTGGACACAAGCCTTTCTCAGGGTATAAATTAGGCTGGAGGATCCTTGCTAGTGTGGCCTTGCCAAAAGCTTGCTGCTCTGAGTTCCAGGGGGCAAAATTATTTTCATTCACGTCCATTTTGCTACTCACACATAATCTAATAGATCTCCAGTTTTTTCTCTTTCGCAGCATATCCAAGGAATGTCTTGTCAATTTCTTTAGTCATTTTATCATACCTTTTATTCAAGTGTGACATTTTTTATACTGTTACTTGCAAAAACAAGTCAGTTAATTATTGTGAGGATAGAAAATCAATTGTACAGTGAATATGTACTAAGAGTTAATTGATCTGCTTTTGTTATGCGCAACGTAACTGCAGAAATTTTGCCGTACCAGTACGTTTTTTCCTGAAAATTGTTGGTTTTACACTTCCATTTTGGAGATAAATAGAAAAGACTCAACAATTTTAAGGATTTTGAATAGCATGTTATAGCATGTTATTTTACCTTTTGGTAAGTCTTCATGGTAACTACCATGAAGACCTATCTTGCCAACTTATCTTGCCAACTAAAAGCTACCAAGATTTTAAAATTAGAAACCTGAGAATATGTTTTGAAGTGTATCTTTGTAAGCAAACTGTAAAACAATACATTTTACAATCTGAACATACTAGCCAAGCTGTAATAATAGTAGTGAAATGATTTGCAATCATCATATCCTCTTATAATGAAGCTAAAGATAAGCCCCTACCTCACCTGCCATAAACCTGCTAATGAAGCTGGAACACTGAACTTAAATTTCTACTTCAGTTAATACTTTTCATGAGTGTTGGTAAAAGCTGAGTTTTAAAAGAAGTTGTTGAGTTGTTGAGAAAGAACATTTCTGAGGAAAAAGGATACAAGGATGTTTCTTATCTTTAATAGAAGGAGAAAGATTGGGCCATGGAATGCTTGAATAAAGTATGTTTAACTTAGGGGTATCAAGTTGTGGCTCTGGAGCTGCATTTGACTGCTTAGGCTCTAAACATTTGCTTCCTGTAACTTCATTATGAATTATGTTTTTAAAATATAAGGGACAAAAACAATAGTTTTTGCAGTTTTTGCATGTGTTTTTTATGCAAGATCTGCGTTGAAAGGGGAAAAAAAGCCGTCACTACCAGTGGAATCATTCTGTTTAAAAAAAAAAAACTTGGATGTTCTTCTTTGTTCCAATGCCAAAAAACACAACGTATCAGAACTCCTATTTTCTCCTACAGAATATTTACTAAAATATTCTGAAGTGCAAGGTCATGTGTCTGACATCTAATACTAGGCTCAAATTGGATTATTTACCTGACAATCCCAAGATACATCAAGTCTACAACCAAAAAATGAAAAAGCGATAGTTTCAAGATGTTACAACAGCCCCAGAGAGCTCCGCTTGCAGCTGAAATCAGATGTTTACATATAAGGACATATAGCTTTTTTTTTTCTTACTGTCTGACATTAAATCAGATTAAATCTCCTGTTTTATCTCAGTTAGTATTGCCAAAGTGACTTCTATTTGCTAAATGTCCCAATAATAAGAGGGATTTCTTTTGATAATTCCCTTATTCTCTAAAAACAGCACATGCTCACCTTCCTTTAATAAACTCAAACAAGCTTCCAAAGAAATTTAAATAAACCTTGATCCTACAAAAATTAAGTTGATGATGAGGCCATCCAGCAAAAGCTTTAAGTAGTCCTCAAAAGTGGTTCTGGAAACAACTGAATCATGGTGTGGACTGCTTTAGCATTTTAGCTAGTTAGTTTTTAATACTGTGTATCACTGATGTATATGTGGATCTTTTTAAATTGTGAGGTTATGTTATGCTGATTCAAGGCCTGTTTTATCATTACCTGACATGTAAAAACATTGGGACTTTAACACAGTTTACTCACACTTTACAAAGGCTGTCATTTATTTCATGAAGGAGAACCACAGGACAAGGGTTTAGATAACAGAATTCGCACATCTCCGTTCCTGACCTGTGTCCCAAAGGCTAATTCAAACAAACACACACACACACACACACACACAAAGAGAACTCTGCTGGCTGGTTCATATCATTATTAAGAGACAGCTGCTGACATGTTCAGAGTGAAAAGAGGTCAGACTTCTTGTCGCTCGCTACTGTTCTCTATTATCAGAGAATTAAATAGTATGATCCTTTTACTGAGCGAGTGACGTCTGTATTATTACACAAATACCTTCTGCGTGAAGACTACAGTCACGCTCATATTTCACCTTAATGTTTTCTGCTATGTTGGTATGTTGTGGTTATAGGCATTGAAGGTATTCTTATGGAGACTGCTAAAGGTTTTCTATTCTATTCTATTCTATTCTATTCTATTCTATTCTATTCTATTCTATTCCTCCAGGCAAATCCAGAACTTTCTTTTACCTTAAACACTTTCTCCAACAGATGGATATGATATGAACGGTTAATTTTTCTTTATGTCGACAGAACTATGAAACCTTGTCTGTTGTTATCCACACACACTCCTGTTAATTACTGTTTGCAGCTACTGTTTCATCATTACTTTGTTGCTACTTCAAGCCCCAGATGAACTTGGGTGGTATGGAAAAGTAAAACGTTCACATTAGCATCAAAGAGGAAGGGTTTGAAAATATTCAGCTGTAATCAGCAGCTCGTACCACAATGCTACTGCAATTTGCAGTATTATGTCCCTGTCTGACCACAGATTGGAAATTTCCACCCTAACAAAAAATAAATGTTTAAGAGAGAAAAAAACTGCTCTGAATGCAACAATCCTGGAAATTTAGAAATATCCAATACCAATCCAAATCTAGTATTGGACTTTCATGGAAAATGTGTTTTTTTTTTTTTTTCAATGAAGTTACTCGTTTTTGGCACCCCAAAGAATTTCAATAAAACCTATCAGAGTTTGCAGCAACATTATAGCAGCAATCATGGCTTTCTGTTTCCCTGAGATATAAATATGAAGTGAAAGAGAAACCTACTTCTCCAAGCCACTTTTAAAAGAAGGAAAGACATGGTGTGAAACTAGCTATGATGTGGAAAAGCACCTCCTGCACTCACTCGTAAGTATGGTGGAGAAGCCCTGACACTGTGGGCCTGACCTCTACCAGGAAACTTAAAACGGTTCATCACTGGGTCTTTTAACTGCATAATGGCCCAAGACATGGCCAAAAAAACACAGAAATGATTTACCAGACACAAAGTCAACTCCACCGCAATCTCAGTCTGCAGACCTAAATTGTATAGAAAAACTGTGAGTGGAAGAGAGCATATGAACGGACACAGAACTCTGGATGATTTAGAGAGATGCAAAGAGGAAGGCTCAAAGATCTATTACTACTATTGTCATACGTCATACTTTGTAACATATGATCCCCGCCTACCCCTTCTGAATGCACGTAATTAAATCAAGGATTTGATTTTTCAGATTATTCTGAGTGATATCATACTAATCCTGCTTTCTTTCCCTTCTTTCACATCAAGGCTTTTTTCACACTAATGGCACCAATGGTGCCAATAAATGTAGACGGTGCTGTACTTATCCAAGAAAGGATTACATATGACATGGGAATTATTTGTTTCCCACTCTAGATAAGTTTTCCTTTCTCCCAAACATCTGTTTCACATGGTGGAGCAGATTGCTGGTGTGAAAAACAACAGTTCGCCTCAAGACAACAGCTTAGAATGTGTGAAGCAGCTCAGGATACAAGCAAACTAGTAGAGAGGTAACGCAGTGTCTTGTAAAAGTATTTATACTCCTTCAACGTTTTCACATGTCTGTATTTCATGGATTTATCTGGTCCACCTAATCAGATCAAGGAAGGAGAGTATTAAACAGCACACCCACAAGAGGCCAATGGTGACACTGGAGTAGCTGTAGAGATCCACAGCTCGGGTGGTAGACTCTGTAAATGGGACAACTATTAGTCCTAAATATCTGGCAAGAAGAAAGCCTTCGTTGAAAGAAAAACAAGAACTCCAAATTGCACTTTGCCAAAAAATATTTAAAGGACACATCAAGCATGTGCACTGATATTAGCAATACCATTTAGCTTCATTTGGAAAATGCAAATTCCATTTGGTTTATTTTTAAAGTCCCTTAACAAGACCATGTAGGATGACTCGCTATGTTAGTGTTACTTTGTAATAATCAGTAAAACAAAAAAAAGTATACTATTAAATGTAAGAAAATTGAAAAACTAGCTATTGAATAGGTTCATTTACACGAGACGAAAACAGACAGCGTTTGCATACAAGCTGCAACATTGTGCAAAGTGTGTGAGGATGTCATAGGTCAGACAGTAACAGCTGTTGGCAGCCACCTCAATAAACATCCCTGAATACTCAGTGAAGATCTTGAGGTCTTGACCTTCCAGTAAATGTGTCAGAGAGACAAAACATGTCTGGGACTCACATATTTCACAGCCCCGAAGGGAGCAAAAAAAAAAGCTCACAGTTTAAGTAAATTTATTTCAATTTCCTAAACAAAACAACGGTTGACTTTAATCAAGTAAGCCCACATTTTCTAAAATTTGATATGCTTTAATTTTTTTAAGTGGAACAGAAAGAGCAAGACGTTCTCTTCATGCTTTCCTCTTGTGATTTGATCTCTACTAAACAAAGAGGCTACAGTAAAAGAATGCACTGGGTATTATATCAAGGACAGTAACAATTCACCACCAGGAAAAACACAGCACTCAGGGCACGCCCCCTTTCAAAGCATCCATCTGGGAAATTTCCAGCTCAGAGACTGACATGGAGTTGACTAATTCCCACAGTGGCCTCGCCGGTCGCTGCTCACACAGTCAGTCCACGGAGGAGGGTTATTTGTTCGTTAAAATGCCTGATAAAAATCACACCGGCGCTGCAGTCGTGTAGGCCCAGGTAGACAAGGCCAGGCACATACCCCAAGGCTGGAATTTTATCAGAAGCATATTTACCACCTCTTCATGTCAACCTGTGATGACAGATACAGCAGGAATTCCTCTGATCACAAAACTGTTGAAAAAGAGAAACTTTTTCAACACTTGGAAACTCATTATATTTACTCCAGTGGCCATAGAAATCCTAAGAATGAACATGGAAAATTACAGTCTAACGTTTGAACATCAGGGACATTATTCAGCTTTCACTGAGCTTGATTGTATCGTTTATCATTCTAAACAAACATTTTCTAATTAACTTTAAATACATGAATAACAGACCACATTTATTCACTAAAAGACTTTGGTATAAATGATTATAATAATATGATAGTTACACACACTGTGTAAAGACACCTAACTGCTTGGCTTACAGTCTGATATTAAACTGAACATATCCGGGTTGGGATCGCCACAATCATTTCTATTTGCTAAATTTCAAGATAATGAATGAATTTGAGAATTATTTTAACTTTCTTCAAATTCATTCTTAGTACTTGTCGTCTTCCGCTTTATCCGTAATCAGCAGCAGACTGAGTAGAGACACCCAGACGTCCCTCTCCCCAGACACCTCCTCCAGCTCCTCTGGGGGGAGCCCAAGGCGTTCCCAGGCCAGCCGAGAGACATAGTCCCTCCAGCTTGTCCTGGGCCGTCCCCTCGGCCTCCTCCTAGTGGGATGTGCCTGGAACACCTCCCGAGGAAGGCGTCTAGGAGGCATCCCGTAGAGCCACCCCAACTGGTTCCTCTCGATGTGGAGGAGCAGCGGCTCTACTCCTCCTCGGACTTGGAGGAGCTGATCTTCATCCCAGCCGCTTCACACTCGGCTGCGAACCGCCCCAGTGCATGCTGTAGGTCTTGGCTAGAGGGGACCAGCAGGACCACGTCATCTGCAAAAAGAAGAGACGAAATCCACTGGTCCCCAAACCAATGATTCCTGCGGTCGGAAACGGGTGTAGGCCAAATGTTCTTCAGCAGTATTGTGATGGAGGTTTTGTGATAGCCACTCCAAACAGTGACTTTATTTTCCTTAAGCCACTCTGTAACTAATTTAGTGGTTTGCTTTGAGTCATTGTCCAGACATCCTGGCTGACGCTGCAATATAACCGCATAATGTTATTTCCCTATTATGCAATCTATTCTGTGATGTGCATCGGTTCCTCAGCAAGCGCAGCAAACCATCCACACAAAATTATACTGCCACCTCTGTACTTCGCAGTTGGGATGGTGTCCTCAGGCTTTCAAGCTTCCAGCTTAAATTTTAGTTTTCATTTGGCCAAAACTTGAATTTTAATGTCATCAGACAGCAGGATATTCCTCTTTAGGTATTTATCCCTAAATGCATTTGCAAACTATAACCTGACTTTTTCAATGTTTTCTTTTTTTCTGTGTAATGCCTGTTTCCCATCTGAGTGGCTTTTCAGCCTGTGTTGATACAGGACTTTTTTGCAGGGGGAGAAAGAGACCCTCTCACCATGTTCATGTTCAAAAGGTCTTTTGCTTGTTTCTGGGTTTGACACACATTTTGCTCCAACACAAAAACAACTCGTACTCGTAGTCTTCCGCTTTATCCGGGACCGGGTTGCAGGGGCAGCAGACTCAGCAGACTCAGCAGACTCAGCAGAGACGCCCAGACGTCCCTCTCCCCAGACACCTCCTCCAGCTCCTCCGGGTGGAGCCCAAGGCGTTCCCAGGCCAGCCAAGAGATGTAGTCCCTCCAGCGTGTCCTGGGACGTCCCCTCGGCCTCCTCCTAGTGGGAAGTGCCTGGAACACCTCCCGAAGAAGGCGTCCAGGAGGCGTCCGGTATAGATGCTCGAGCCACCTCAACTGGCTCCTCTCGATGTGGAGGAGCAGCGGCTCTACTCCGAGCCCCTCCAGGATGGCCGAGCTCCTCACCCTATCTCTAAGGGAGTGCCCAGTCTTTGCACACGCCTGAGATCCTTCCATTTTACACTATGTAATACATGTGGAATGACTGATTCTGATGCAGGAACAGCTCATGTGAAGCTGTTTCCCAACTGGATTGTTGGCCAAATGGTCTCATGATGCATGCAGATGCTCTCACAGCCAACCTGCTGCCAATGTTGAGCAAGCTCTGCATTGGTGGTAATATGATTCTGCAGCAAGTTTCTGCGGAAAACACTTTTTTTGGCGTTTCACTGACACTTTTCGGCATCCTGAAGACATTGTCACAGCAACCGAACCTCTCACCTTGAAGCTCTTTATGAACCAGGAAACTTTCAGGTGAAATATTCTTTCCAGCCATTTTGATGTAAGGTAATACTTTGCTGCAAGCTTTTCTTTAAAGGCAAGTGAAGTTAATTCACAAAAAAAATGATTTGTATCTAATCTCTTTTTTTATATATATAATTCAGTAAACTGCTTAGATTGATGAGATTTCACCTGTTCTCTTTATGATACAACTGTGCTGAAACATAGTTAGCTGACTACTTTGTGCCTGGGTAGAAAATATATCTTCACTGTATTTTGGGAGCCAATCTCAGCGTAAACACGGAAGGAGATTTTAATGCAGCTCAAGTACGCCACCAGGTGCTCAAACGCAGAAAAGACACATAGGTCTAAAAACTGATTTTAAGAAATTTATTTCCATTTAAACATGTATTTGAAGAAGAGTCACAATTCAGTAATGAAAAGACATTCAAGAAATGATAAAAATGTCTAAATACAAATAAAGCCACTACAGTCAAACATCACAGTTAAGTTACATTAAACACTGAAGGCAAAGAAAACAAACCAGGTTTTGAAGCTTAAATACACTTTTAAATTCAAATATTCTATCTTTTTTGGGATTATTCCTGCTACTTTTAGCAATAATGTATTCATCTACTTTGTTGCCAAGTCCCATTAACTCAGAAAGAAACTGCATGTGTAAAAGTAAGTCTTCAATCACTTCTCTTAATATTTATAAAGCCATATCCTGAGACTTAGTCTGTGATGCAGAAAGCTGGTTTGGTTTTGAAAATCAGGAACAAACTGCAAAGTTTTAGAGTTTTAACATATATTTTGCTGATTTTTCCTGGATATTTTAACTTTTCATACATACTCCTCAGTAATACAAAACCCGATTAAACTTTTGAAAACAAAACCAAGACAGAAATAACACATCACATCAGATAAATACAACTGAACCAGTATTTTTGGAGGACACAGCTTACTTGTCCTAAATGATGACATCTGTGAATGTTCTGTGGTGATGTAAAATAATTAAGCCATAAACTGCTTGTGCTTCAATCTGCCTTTTGCCTGAGAATCCTTTTCTCCTCTTCTACAAAGTTCTTGTCAGAAGTGGCTTGTCCCAAATCCCTCTTCCTCTTTTCCTTCTGCTGAAATGTCTCCACTCGCCGCTTCTTGGCAGACATTGAAGGTTTTTGAGATTCTTCGTCTTTTAGTCAGAGTGGTGGAAGAAAGCATGGAAGATAAATGTTTTAATGCTGGTCAAATTCAGACTTAAAATTTTGCAAACAGAGTTTTATTTCAGAGCAGGCGCAAGGCAAAGGCTAAAGAAAAACGTTAGTGAGTTAGAAACGCAAATGATGGTTATGCTGCAGGCCTCACCTGAGTCAGAGGGCTGTTCCTCTGCAGGTAAGAACCGGGCTTTGCCAGAATAACCTTGAGGTGCATCGTCACCGTTGTCCTCGTATACATTGGACCATTTAATCGCCATGTCCATTCCTGGGGGCGGCCCCTTCTTCTTCTCAGGCTCTGCAGCATAGCTCTCGGGAGGCGGCACTGCATTCGTCTTCCATGGCTTAAATTCTCTAGTAGGCTTGAAGGAACAGAAAAAAGCATACAAGGTGGAAGAGGGTAAATTGATGCATCAACTGCTACCCTAGCAGTGTTATTACTGTACAACAAGAGAAATTTGTTGCATGAATAAAGAGCCAAGGAGAAAGCTCATCAGCTAAACTAATCGGAACAATAGGGTCTAACAGCTTAGAAATATTCTATGACCATAAAAGGCACATTGTTTATATTCAGACTGCAGAATCTGTAGATGCAGACAGTGTGAACCCTGTGGTTTCAATTCAGTTCAATATTAGGAAAATAATCTTTGGTCAGATTAGATCAAGATTTATTTCTTTGTCTTTAGGAAACAGAAGACACTAATGCCTCTTTTCCACGAGCTCTACTTTAACCAGCTCCACTCCAATCAGCCCGTTCTGCCACTGTTTCCATTACCAGCTTTTCCGGCCTGGCACTGGCTTTCTTGGTGGCTGCTCGTCAATAGGTCCCATCAGGTCTGAGCAGGGCCGAAATGTGACGTGAACATACTGCTGTTCTCTGATTGGCCATGAGGATGGTCAGCCGGATGTTGGAAATCACTGCTTGAGGACACGATGTGTGACGGTGAGTGTTTATTTTACTTTGCGTGTCTGTGCTCGAAACCATCTCATGTTTGGTAGGCTCACACCGAACCATAATGGGGCATTCAGATTGACCTCAATTTCAGCCAATTTTTTGCTTCATACGTGTGCTGTTGCTCGCCTGACATTTCACCAGCAATTCGCGTGGCCAACTGCCCACAACGCTCCACTACCTTCTCCAGGGACGGATCCAGTTTGGAGAGTAGCGCCACCTACTCCAGGAGCAGCGCCTGGATGACTGTCGGTTTCAGCGGTACTTCCACCTATCCAGGACCCAGTTGGATGACCTGCTGCTCTGCGTTGGGGGACGAATCAGCTGCCGGCACAATAACTACAGGCGCTGTATCCCCGCTGCAGAACGCCTGTCCATATGTCTTCGGCAAATAAAAAAATCTCAGCTCAATAGAAAGCTGTGTGTGAAGGCCACATGTGTGCTTCACAACTTCATGCGTGCCTTATTGAACAGTCCTTTTCAGGTCTAAATTTCAACAGTTTTTCTCAAAGCCACCCACAAACCTCTCAGAGCAAACCTTCCTTCATCGTATGTGTACATGAATGTTTCTATCTTTTTTATATATGTGATGTTTGCGGATTGTAGGTATTGTTTTCCCTTACTTCTTTGCAGGGACTGCACTGACTGATTTGCAACGCAAATTGACAGAAAGGTTCAGATTTTTCAACTCCAGCGAAATTTGCTTCGCGTCCATCGCGGGTTTCACTTCGGTCTATTTGCCCTTATCGTTCCGTTCGCATCGTGTCCTTCACATCGCTTCGCTCCTGATCGCGCCTCTACATAGGGTAAACATGTAAATCACTCCTTCCTATCGCTTCATTCGCGGTCAGTCGGAACGCACCACAAGACAGTCATGGTTAATGACGGCTCAGCACGTGATGCTGATGGCTGGAGGCGGGGCTTAAAGCCGTAACTCCAGCTGTCAAGTCAATAGAAACCCAACAGCTTTTGTACGGAGTAGAGCAAAACCAAGTGGAGTAAAGCCGTGCTGTGCTGGACCCGTAAATGAAAAAGAGGTGAAAGATCCTGTACATTCCACATCCAGAGTCACAGTGAAGCGTTAGAGTACAAGTGTAAACATATGAGTTGGCATATGGGCAAAAATACTTATTAGATGTTTATTCCAGACTTTCAGTCTCTACACGGTTAACCTTGAGCTCAAAACTCTGAGTTCTTAGACCTCTAATTTATACTAAATGTACTAAGTTTAATGCAATCCTAAACAACCTTTAATGATTGATATACTGTACCTTGCATAAGTAATCATACCCCTTGAACTTGAACATTACAACCACTAGCCTTAATGTATATGGTTTGGACTGTGATGTGATAGAAATAACTCAGTCAGATTTAGTGGAGAGCTTCTGTGAACAAATAAATATGCTCCAATCAAATCTATTCCATTATACCGCTGTATGTTTAGGGTTTTGCTCCGGTCTTCTGCTGCCTCTAACAGGCTTTCTCCCAGGACCGTCTTGTGTTTCCTCTTCCTGTCAGCTCTCACCATCTTCCCTGTCACTGCTGAAAAAAAGCATCCCCACAGCATAATGCTGCCACTGCAGCGATGTCCCAGTTTGGATGGTGTGCAGTTTTAGTTCTCTTCAACACATACTATTTTGTATGTAGTCCAACAGTTCAATTTAAAAAGGCCTTTTCAGTATAAAAAAAAATAGAATACACGTTTATCAACATATAATAAACAAAATTCAATATTCTATGGTATAATTATTTAAAATTAGATTGCTACATTCTTAACTCCCCCCCCTTAAACAGTATTAACTATAGCTTTCTGTCATTACCTCTTCGGGGGGTTTGACAGTCAGGCTGTCCCAGTCTATCTCCTTGTTCAGTGGGTTATAAAGGAAAGCGGGCTTGGACACGGAGCTGAACAGCTCGTCGGGCTTCGGCAAAGCAGCTCCACCGGCCGTCCGCTTGG
Organism: Girardinichthys multiradiatus; assembly: GCF_021462225.1. Lineage (NCBI taxonomy): Eukaryota > Metazoa > Chordata > Actinopteri > Cyprinodontiformes > Goodeidae > Girardinichthys > Girardinichthys multiradiatus. The sequence goes on from NC_061802.1 coordinate 6,867,914, forward strand.
CCGCCTGTTCGGAGGACTGTGCACGGCTCGACTCAGCTCCAGTCCCCGCTTTCTTTTTGCGAGTATCCCCCTCTTCGTCCGAGTCGCTGCTGCTGTCGCTCAAATCGTCGTAACTCGAGAAGAAGCCCAAGGAGCCCGATTTATTGTCATCTGTCATTTTGTAAGTGTTACTAGTTTTAAAAGTAGAATAATCTTTTAAAGTTAGATAGACGGGAAGACGAGGAAAAACTGGCGAAGGTTGGCTTGGCTTAAGATACTGCTCAGTGAACTACTCCATTTTGAAAGGGTCTCCAAAACAGTCGTAAAGTACTTCAATACTGTCGTGCAGCAGTCGCAAAGCCTAAAGGGCGGGATATCAAATCGAAAACGTCACATTTATTTCGAATGCAACACAGATTTGGATCTGTAAACATTCCGTGTGAATTTAAAAACATGTATTTCTGGTATATTAAATGATTGTAATTGGAATCGTCAAAAAGTGCCGCCCAACGTGGGGCTCGAACCCACGACCCTGAGATTAAGAGTCTCATGCTCTACCGACTGAGCTAGCCGGGCTGCATGACGTCGAAATGACGACAAGTTTTCAAACTGTCATGGCGTGTTTGTGTGGAAAGCTTGTTAATTCCGTGTTATCCCTAAAAATCTGTATACCATTTATGATAAAGATGAACATTTTTAGTTTTAGAAGCCCAGACAGTTTTTATTATCTTTATATTAATCTGACTCCTAACCCGCTGAGGTTTTTTTCATTTTGCGCTCGACCATAAAACGGACTTTTAAACATTACTTTAAACAATTTATTTTGCATCCTCTGTATCGTTATTACCTTCAGTCCTTAACTTACATAGCAAATAATCACAAATTTACTGAAATTGTATCCCATGCAATGCCAGTTATAGCGATTAAAGTCTCTTCCACTTTCAACGTCGTCAAAATACGTCGTTGCCAAAAGACGTATTTTGACCAAACGACGTATTTTGACCAGCAGGGGGCGGCACAATCAAACAAATGTTTCAAAAGGTTATCCGAACAAAGTTCTGGCCTTACGACGATTTCGTGTCAATTTAGAATTTCCCTTAGCCTATGTTATATCAAGAAACTGCTTATTTAGGTCCTGGTATTGACACCACAAACCTTTTTTGCAAACAATTCAGAATGCCCACCAAAAACCGTGTCGAATAATCAAGAATCCTTTCAACTTAAAGACATTGTTGTATATGCTCACCATGCTATCCCAAACCTCCCAACTGTGATGTGACCACCTGCTAATTTTGATAATTAGGTGTAATTTAGGGAACCTAAAGTCTGTTTAGGTTTTTGTAGAGTCAGCTAGACTAAGAGGTGCCAGGCTTTGCCCTAATGCACAGGTCAAACACCCACTGCAGTGTTCATAATAGACAATGACATACAAATCTACCATAAATACAGAACGAATGTTCTCTACTTCACCTTCATGCTTTCTGTGTATTACAAAGTCAACCTTTAAGGACTTGATTTTATATACGTTGGTTTTATCTGTTAAATCTGTTTTATATTTATTGTCAAAAAAGGCTGAACCACGGTCAAATTACATTACTAGCTCATTCAGCTTTCATTGGAATCATCTGGCAGTCGGATCGCCTAATCTCCTAGACATCGAGAAAGTAAGAAAGAAAATCTATAAATACAGAGAAAACCAATACTAGTGGCAACAATTGGCATGTTAAGAATCTAAAAATGCCTGTTACAAGTGGTAATGTATGCCTTTTTTGAGCACAGCGCAGTTGGGCATCTGCTGCTTATGGTTTCTAAAGGTGCAGATCCCTGGAGACATCATCACCAACTTCTTCTTGTTCCTCCAAATGAGCAAACATTAATATATGCATTTAGAGCTTTTATGATCCCATTATTGGCTTCTGAACATCTCAAGGATGCAAGTGCTTTGAAAATTTAATAATCAGGACAGCTTCCATCCGATGACTGTTGCAACTGGCTCTTCCTTCTGCACCATTTTTTGCCTCCAGTCTGGATGTGAGAAATTCCACATGGAGCTGACAAGTCACAGTCTCTCTCTCTCTCTAACCATTCGTAATATCAATGATTAAGCACACAATTCTTCATTCAGATTTAGATTTTAAATAATTTTTATTGCCACCAAGAAGTTTGCAGGAACAGTACAACAATCCTAATGTCCAATTTAGAAAACATTTTTTTTTTTTTGCATAAAAAACAAAATAGCATGTAGAACTTTTTTATACCTTTTTGATAATCAGTGGAAATATATTTACTGGCATTATAGCCACCAAACCGTTCTTGATTGATTCTTGATTGATTGCATGATTCCACTGGTAATGTCATAATTTATCTCTGATATATCTTTAATGATGGACTTCCTTTAGCTCCCTCTACACAAGTTCTTCCAGATTCAATTCGGTACTCTGGGTGGGCCACTCTAAAATGTTAATATTAACTGCACTGAGAAGAATCATGTTGGTAAACTAAAAGTTCACTTCTGCAAGAGGTATGAATAGTGTTGGACTTAACTGTGGGATCTATTTCTTTTAATTGAAAGAGTTACTTAGCTCAGGCCAGAACAGATTTACCATTTTGTTCAGGAGTCTACATACACTCCTCTTCAGCATGAACATCATGCATCTATTCATTGTCAAATCCACTATTGTGATGTCACAAAGTAGGCAAAGTGAGGGGCAGACTGGAACTGTGTACTTTAGACATGTTGATAGGTCTTCACATACTTTTAACAAAAGCCATAGACAGGTAGACTGTGCCATAGAGCATGTAAACATTCATCAGGTTAATCTCCCATGCAGTTTGACATGTTACTAAGTAAGAAGCTTTTTTGGACCATCCTTTGTCCTGTGTAGTGCGTTCTATGAAAGAAAATCTTACCGGTAGATAGATCAATGTCCCATTTACTGGTCGGAAGTGTAATTGTTAAATCTACTTCTGAAAGTCTTATGTATGTTTTTGAGAGTAACTTTTGGAGTTGACGTTTAAGGAAGCTATTTATTACTTCAGGAAGTTCTAGGTTAATATCTTTAATCTTAAATTTGGACTGATTACAGATTTTAGTTGGTGATATTCAAAAGATTTTTCTCAACACCAATTTAATCTTCTATAATATTAAAGGGTATCGAATGTTTTCTATCAAATATGTCCTCTAAATGATCTATTCCTTTACGGTTCCATGTTGAAAAGTTAAGACACTTAATTTTGCAGGATGTCCTGGTTGTTCCAAATGGGTGTTCATCTGCATGGGAGAATTGAAGACTTATTTGTTTTGAGATGATCCCACCAGCTTGTCAGATATGCACTAATAGTGGTGCTTTTAAAACAGCTATGTTTTAAATTAAAGGGCTGATAAATGGAATATCTGAGTTATGAATTTCCTTAGATAGCATTTGTTCAATTTGTATCCATATGTTGGACCACTTGTTTGCTGAGTATTGGACTATCTGCACGTTGTTGGACGTCACTGTGCCTCTCCAATGGTATTGGCCATTTGGTATCCAGGACAGCCCGCTACTACATATCCCATCGAGCATTGCGACTGATATGACTGGGCATCCCAAGTCTGACGTCACAGGATGCTATATAGGAAGGCTCCGTTTTGAAAACCCGGCCTTCAGCTGGAAATCTTGACACGGTTACCACGCAACTGAAGCATCCTTTGGAGAAGAAGAGATCCCACGTGGAGTCTTCATTTATTTCTCTCTCTCGTTGGCCAACGAACAATTCATAACTGAGGTTTCTGTACTAGGAAGGCCAGAAATTTCACTTTGCCGATCGAAGACGTGAGTTTAACACGTAACTAAAAACACGGAGTTCAAGGAATCGAACCGCCACCGTGTTTCTTCCCTAGTCGACTGCTGATGGTCAGATCCTATTTTTTCCTTTAAGTCAAGAAGGCCAAAGGACGGGACTGACCGCTCTCTTGGAGTGTAACTGCGGACGCACAACAACGCTTCAAAACCCGCCCTTTTTCCCTCTCACTCGCTACCCCAGAAGGAGCTTCACCAAGTAAAACCCATCTTTTATTTAATCTTCTATTTCTTTATTAGAAGGCCTGGGCAGGGTCAGAGGTTGTAGAGCGATCAGAATTGCTAGTTAGGATCTCATGTGTTCTGAATGGTATGTGCATGTAACCTTGCTTATTGGAACTTTGATGTGTTGTGTTGATGTCTGAAGCTGCTGTGCTAGCTCTGTGCGTGTTTTACCACATGAGAGTCAACGCAGGTGCGTTGTAAGACTGGACTGTTAAAATAACCTCATGGTAAAATTCTCCATTTTTCTTTTTCTCCAATATCACTGCTCGCTAGCTTGCCGCCAAAAGCTTTATAACCCTTTGTCTGCTCAGGAGTTGGGGGAAGTTTTATGACTCAGAATAACTGCGTTACAGTGGAGTTGCGCCCCCCACTCTCCACTCACCACCACACCTCTTCGTCATATTCTCAATTTTGCCATAACCGCTGGTTGATTCAATACACCCCCACTGCTATTTTCTTTATTTTTGCTTAGTTAGATGTGTTACCCTTGTTATGTAGAATTTTGCATGTTGAGTAGGTGAAGATTAATAAATATCCACATAGATAAAGAGAGAGTGTTTTGTGTTCATTGTGTGCGAAAGTGATTTGTCAGTCAAGATAAGGTTAAAAGTTCCACAGGTTTCGACAGAAACGGTCGATTAAACAGTGACATCTCCGGCAATAGTTATTAATTATTACGGAGTATTTAACGGTTGTAATTGTCAAAGGCGTTGAGCCACAATTACAACACCAGAAACATCTCTGGTCTCGATTCATAAATGAGGATTTTGGTTAAGAAATTGATTTTGTCAAATTATGATTTTTAATTATAATTATCGATCAAGATTAATCAATCAAAAATCATAACCCCTAACACATAAACCGGTGGATTTTTCCAAATCAATTTTAAGATATATTATAATCTATGTGCCAGGTAATATTTATAAAAGTTGTGAAGTTCCAATCCTCTTAAACTTTAAGCCTTTTATCAAGTTAAGTGTCTAGTTTCAACCATCTGGTCTAAACTGTCCCTCTTATATTAAATGAAATTGGTTAAGTTATTCAAGAACAACCAGGGCTCAAGCTTGCTATGAGCTAGAAACTTCTTCAGCACCAGTGTCATTGTCCACAGAAAAAAAAAAACAGATTTACATCAAAATAAAACCATGAAATAATTCCCCACTCCAAAATTGGCACCTTAAAGGGGACATATCATGCTCTTAAATCCTTCCTTTTCACACTTAAATAATTCAGTTTTGGTCTATATAAAATAGAATGATGATGCTTTGTTCTGAATTCCTTGTTATTGTAGCTCCACAGACTCTTCTTTTACCCCTGTTCTGTGGTGCGTCTGAGAGCAACTCGTTTTGGTGCCGTCTCTTTAAATGTTATTGAGGCACTTCACACCCTGGCCCCCAACCGGGTCACAGAGTGCTCCACTTTAGCCTGTTTGGTCATTTTTTTGCTTTGATAACAGAGATACAATCGGTGCAGAAACAAGACAAAAACGGCAAAAACCATGAAAAACTGTTTATGTAATAATACTATTCACAACACATAAGGAGACATAAGGAGAAGGCGTGATGCTACTGCTATCAAAACAATGGCCAGGACTCATATCAACACACAATAAATTCATGTCTAAAATAGAGTTTGTTTGTTGTGATTTTAGCATTATTTGCACCTTACCTCTTTGCTATGTCCATCAATTCCACAGACAGAAAGAACTGACCCCTTAATCAGATAAAGTCTTTCGGCAAATCCTTCTTGACTCTTTGATACTGGCGGAGGTTGCCAAAGCATTCGTCCTTGAAGTAGGGGAATAGGAATTTCCAAACTGATATAGGCCAGTGACCATTAAGCTAATTTTTGAAACCTTGTTTTCTCTTAGCAAAGGTAAGTTTTCACTAATTCAGTTAATTCTAATCCTTAGATAACATGTCCTGTGTCACATATAACTTAGTTTGACCGCACGTCTAAAACAGTTTGATATAAAATAAATTTGTCTAATATCACTGTGGCATATATGTCACATCGGGCACTAAATTTCATGTAACATATTCGTCTCAATAAGATCTAGGCTAATCAAATGTTTAATCAATAGCTTATTCAGTTATTTTAAATTAACATATTTTCTGTTGTTCTTTTAAAATCATATTTAAGCAAATTTAAAAATAGAAAATATATAAAATTATTCAAATATGTGATGAAATTTTAACTTAGCTTTAGCCTAGTCACTTTCCAATTACCCTGTATTTTATTAGTATTTAACTTTTTTATAGAATGGATAAAAAGAAAAAATACAATGTTCATTGGAGAGGACAGTGAGTATGAGGGATGTGAAAGTAGCTCATACGAAGATCCTGAAGACCCTAATTACATCCCCAGCAAAGACATGGAGAGTGAAGAATCAAGTGGGTCTAGCGGTTCAGATAGATTTGATTCCAATGATTTCGATGCAGAGCCACAAATAAGTCAAATGAACCCTGAGCAGCAAATGGCAGCCATCAAGGACATCAATTTTCTTGGAGAAAGAAAACTTTTGAGTTCACATTCAAGGGACCATGTGCCAAACCTCCTGATCAGATCCATACTCCACTGGAGTACTTCAGGAAGTACATCACAGAAAAGATGCTGCAGTTGCTAATGGAACAAACTAATTTATGGTGTACAAAGATCTAACAGTCAGAAATGTTAATACCACTGTTAAAGAATTAGAAATACTGATTGGCCTCTACCTGCACATAGGGAAAATGATACAAGGTGTCCAATGGTTGCAGATAACATGTCACGCAACGGATTTCAGACCCTGCTGGCATCTCTACATTTCATTGACAATACAGATCTGTTAAACAGACATGAAAAGGATAAGTGCCGGAAGATCCGTCCATGGCTGGATTTGTTTCGCAAACAATGCCTGGATATCATTCCAGAAGAGCAAAACTCTGCTGATGAGCAAATGGTGTCCTTCAGGGGGACACACAGCCCAATAAGGCAGTATGTGAAGGGCAAGCCTCACCCTTGGGGATTAAAAATGTGGGCTTGCTGCTCATCATCTGGAATTCTCCATGATTCTTTTGTTTATCAAGGTGGCACTGGGAAGAAGACCTTACTTGGGATTGGAGGTTACGTTGTGGTGCAGCTGTGTGAAACTCTCCCATCTAACCAAAACTACAAAGTTTTTGTTGATAACTTCTCCTCAGCTCCTCTTGTGCTCACACTTCTTCAGTGACAGATCTACTTTGTAGGAACACTTTGTGGTGATCGCTTAGCAGGTTGTCAGCTTGAAGATGAGAAAAGTCTTGCCCAGAGAGGTAGAGGATCTTTCGACGCCAGAGTGGATAGAGAGGAGAGCATGGTTATTATGAAGTGGTATGACAACAAATCTGTTACCCTGATCTCATCCTACTGTGCAACTGAGCCTCAAGATAAAGTCAGTCACTGGAGCAAATCAGAAAAGACATTTGTGGAGGTCAAAAAGCTACACGTTGTGAAGGAGTATGACACATTCATGCGTGTGGCTGATCTCCTTGATGCGTGCATTGCAAGGTACAAGTACCACATGAAGGAGGTGGTATCTCTCCCTGTTCTGGCAAATCATCATGCTCAGTGTTGTTAATGCATGGTTGATTTACCGACATGATTGCAAACAACTTGGTGTCCAAAAGCCATTGAAACAAAGGAGATTCCAGTCAGAAGATACCACTAGCCTGATCCTTTTGCAATCACAAAGGGGGCGCCCATCACAGAACATTTCATCACCACCTCCACCACCCAAGTGAGTTCATGTTGGACTTCCAGATGATGTCCGCATTTACAAGGTCACTCACTGTCCTGTAAAATGTGACAAGTGGGATTGTTGCAGATATTGCAAAGTGAATGCAACCACCACCATCTGTGAAAATTGTAAAGTGCGCCTTTGCTTCACAGAAGAACGAAATTGCTTCAAATGCTACCATTTGGCTTAGGCTCAACTTCCAAAACAACCTTGAAAAACAAAAATGGTATTGGCATTAAATAATATTCATTTCTCTTATGTTTTTGCACACCTGTGTAATGTGCTCATGTTTTTAGTTTATTGCATATATCTGATGTTCAGTTTTCTGTAGTGACGTTGTCAAAAGTACTTCCAATGTGAGACAGATTTTGCTTAGTTGTTGAACAAAACCAAGCAATGTTTTGAGCATAGCATCATACATGTTAAAGAATTGCAAATAAAAAGCAAAATCTGTGTTAATAGGCAAGGAGCTGTCTGGAGAATTCATTTCAAAATATGTAATAAATTTACCATGTATGCCCAATGTGACAAATATGTGACATTATAGATCCTTGCCAGTGGTTGGAGCTATTTGAAAAAAAAACTTCATACATGTGTTACGTGTGATTTTTTTTTTTTGGTATAATTTACAACTCCCATAATTTTCAGGACAGTAAAAATGGGTCTGGGTTCTTTTAAGGGTTGACTTTTGCAATGGCCCATATGGAATATCAGATGAGACAAAGACTGGGTTATTTGGCCAGGATGACAAGAATAATGCTTGGAGGAGTCAAGGAGAAGCTTTCAAACCTTAGAACACCATATCAGCTGTCAAGCAGTGGTGGATGCATCATGCTTTGGGCCTGTTTTGCTGCCAGTGGTACTGGTGCATTGCACAAAGCGGATGAATTAATAAGGAGGAAGACTACCTCCAAATCCTTCAGTTTCATATCTAATCACTCCAACATAGTTGAAACATGAACACGGTTAAGTGTTCTAACAAGAAAATGATACCAAACACACATCAAAACTGCGTTTGGATTAGATAAACACACCAGGCTTCTGGAGTAGCCCTGACATTAACTCTACTGGTAATTTGTAATCATTGTTTTAAAGTCGAGTCAGTACAAGGTAACCAGCTGTCTTGCAGGAAGAAGGCTAATAGGTTTGAATCTTGGCCTGGAGTTTTCCTGCATGGACTTTGCATTTTCTCTCTGTACATGCGTAGGTTCCCTCCTGGTACTTCAGGTACCTAGAGGTATTCCAGGTACTTCCTTGTAGAGTCCAGAAAGATTCATGTTAGGTTAATTGGCTATTCTAAATTTCCTTCAGGTCTGTAAGTACATGCATTGTTGCTTGTTCTGTGTTTGTCTTTGTGAAAAACTTACCTCTAACTCATTTGACTGCTTAAAACAGGCACTATCCTCCATGACTCACCACAGATTAAGTGGTCATAGAAAATGGCTGGTTTAATTGAGCACCAGAACTGCTTATTTGTGTTGCACCAATAAAAGATTGCTAAAGCTTCATGGTCTCTTTTATTGGAATGGATTCAAGTTTGAAGAAAATTAGAGAAGTTAGCCATTTAGTGAAAGGGGGACACAGTAGAGAATGAAACATCTAGACATACACCTGTCATTTTAGTGTGGGAGGTTTCATGGCTAAATTGGACCAGCCTGGTAACCAGTCTTCATTGATTGCACATTACACCAGTAAGAGCAGAGTGTGAAGGTTCAATTAGCAGGGTAAGAGCACAGTTTTGCTCAAAATATTGAAATGCACACAACATTATGGGTGACATACCAGAGTTCAAAAGAGGACAAATTGTTGGTGCACGTCTTGCTGGCACATCTGTGACCAAGACAGCAAGTCTTTGTGATGTATCAAGAGCCACGGTATCCAGGGTAATGTCAGTTTACCACCAAGAAGGACGAACCACATCCAACAGGATTAACTGTGGACACAAGAGGAAGCTGTCTGAAAGGGATGTTCGGGTGCTAACCCGGAGTGTATCCAAAAAACATAAAACCACGGCTGCCCAAATCACGGCAGAATTAAATGTGCACCTCAACTCTCCTGTTTCCACCAGAATTGTCCGTCGGGAGCTCCACAGGGTCAATATACACGGCCAGGCTGCTATAGCCAAACCTTTGGTCACTCATGCCAATACCAAACGTCGGTTTCAATGGTGCAAGGAGCACAAATCTTGGACTGTGGACAATGTGAAACATGTATTGTTCTCTGATGAGTCCACCTTTTCTGTTTTCCCCACATCCGGGAGAGTTACGGTGTGGAGAAGCCCCAAAGAAGCGTACCACCCAGACTGTTGCATGCCCAGAGTGAAGCATGGGGGTGGATCAGTGATGGTTTGGGCTGCCATATCATGGCATTCCCTTGGCCCAATACTTGTGCTAGATGGGCGGGTTACTGCCAAGGACTACCGAACCATTCTTGAGGACCATGTGCATCCAATAGTTCAAACATTGTATCCTGAAGGCGGTGCCGTGTATCAGGAAGACAATGCACCAATACACACAGCAAGACTGGTGAAAGATTGGTTTGATGAACATGAAAGTGAAGTTGAACATCTCCCATGGCCTGCACAGTCACCAGGTCTAAATATTATTGAGCCACTTTGAGCGAGTCAGGAAACGTTTTCCTCCACCAGTATCACGTAGTGACCTGGCCACTATCCTGCAAGAAGAATGGCTTAAAATCCCTCTGACCACTGTGCAGGACTTGTATATGTCATTCCCAAGACAAATTGATGCTGTATTGGCCGCAAAAGGAGGCCCTACACCATACTAATAAATTATTGTGGTCTAAAACCAGGTGTTTCAGTTTCATTGTCCAACCCCTGTAGATACAACAGCATGGAACCTTCTCCTGATGCTGGTCACCAGCTTGGTCACACTTTGCTGTGGGATGTCATTCCACTCTTCACCCAAATATTTACTGCCAGGTCTTTCCATTATCTCCAGTCCTAAATTCTGGAGAGGGTCTCTGCCACCCCCTCTCTGTGGGGGCAAGAGTTCACATCTTGGAGGATAGCTAACTTCCAGACTGTTTCAGATCCCCCACCCCCCTGACAACTGTCTTTTTAGTGAGGGAGATGCTGCCCCATACCAAATGCTTCCATTGAAAGCTGTTTGGCATTGTCTGAGAGGATTTGTCAAATTCTTCATGGGCACAAACACAACTCTGCACCTGAACCCAGAAATGTATTAGAAATGTATTTTTCTTATAAATGTGGCTTCATTTATTCTTGACAGTGAAGAATAAATTAATAGTAATACATTTAAAAACCCAAAGCAGCAGAACAGCATCCATGTCAAGGATGAAGACAAATATTTGTTAACATCTGCCCAGAACTGCGTATTAGTGGTGCTTTACTCTAATTTAGCTAAGAGATGAGTCTCTGCTTCTTTGTTGCTGATTTGGGTTAAGTACTCTTCCTGAGAAGAATTACCAGACACGTTCATCGTTTTAGATGTTTTATTGCTTCCCCTGCAAATATTTAAATTTTTGGAGTCTATTCTAGATGTTCATCATTGTGATCCTGTTTATGGGCTGCATAATCGAGCCCACAGTTACCATCTTGAGGATTCCAAATAACACGTGGAAGATAAAAAAAAAAGTGGTTTGGTGATGTGCTCATAAAACCCAGATGTTCCCTGTTATCGGCATATCTTCATTTGCAGCCACCTGTAACTTTAGAATAGGGCATTCAAGAGTAAATTCAAACATTTTCATTCCTTTGCTCCTAATTTGGCTGAAATGGTCCTGAATTTAAAATTACTAATAGATCAAGGAGACTATTAACGTAGTAGCGTTAACATCTGGTTGGTGCTGCTGACCTTTCACATGAAGCAGAATTGATGTAGTAGGATGACATACGCGCAAGAATGGTGACTATCAAGAGGTTAATGGAAAGAACAGAAACATCTGATCATGGTCTATTTTCAAAGCACGCAGTTCTTTCTCTGGGGGGAAAGAGCAAAGAAAAGACTCATCTGTTTAGCTGGATATAGCAATAAGACATTCCTGTTAAAACATGCAATGTCACATCTATAAACGTTGCTTTTACTCTTGCTTCTGCAGACTTTGCATAAACTACCTTTCTTTAGCTTCAACATTTTTCTGTTCGTTCTTCATTTTTTCCCTCTTTTAAGTTTCCTTGGATTGCATTTCATTCCTTAGCCTCCTATGTTTGTACCCTGCAGACACACAAAACTACACATTGACTCCAGCATTGTGTTTTCACTGGTCACCTAATACTGCTCCGGGCAATTTCAAACCGGAGAGGTGGCATTCCTAGGCTCATTATATTAACTCCAGGCTCTGTTGAGGCTCGTGGTTGGAGGCCGGAACAGGATCCAAAGGATGTGGCTAAAGGAAGGAAAATTAAAAAAGGAAAGGAAAAAAATAAGACATAACGAAAGGAGATGAAGGGTCATGAGAAGGTGTGAGACATCTGGGTCAAAAGGACAGTCAGCGGGTGACTGGGGTGGTATTGGGGGTGATCATCCTCATCACGTGCTCCATGGTGTCCTGCAGAGCGCACGTCTGTGGACTAAACACACACAAACCCCACTCAACCCCTTGCCCTTCCGGATGCTTTGATGTTTTCTATAGTTTCCTTACTCTGAAACACCGCAGTCCGTAGGAATATTTTGTTTATACAAATGTGCAATTCTAAGTGAACGAATGAAATACTGTGAGAATTGTGAATGGAGCTTCTCTCCCCCTACCCCCCCAAAGCTTAAAATCTTTGGGTGGATGTCAAAATGATAAATGTGATGGTATGAGGTAAGCGCACAGTCAGCTTTTGATTGTCTCCATGTTCAGCTTCTTGAAGACATGCAATGGAAAACTCCACACAAACACACAACTCCAACTAAACCTCAAAATCACAAATATTTACAAAATCAGCAGCCTTCACAACTTGTAAACATATTTTGCAGCTTTCATCTCTGGCTTTGCACTTTCCTTGTCTATATTAAGGGGCATATATATAAAAACCTTTTATTAATTTTCCATTGTGATCAAGCTCGTACTTCATGATTGTTATAGTGATTTAAATGTCCAGAATCAAGATATATGTAAAAAAGTGTGAAGGAAAAAAAACAATAGTTTTGTTATTTTCAATGTTTTTATATTTTATCTTTTCAATTAGAATTTTTATTAGGTAACTGTATTTATACACACATTGGTTTTTTTCTGTACTGCACTTTTTGCAATGTGTTATTTATGTGTCAGGGACTGCATTTTGAACTTAGCTCTGAGACCTAGAATCTGGTATAAAGCATAAAGCCTTTGAGATTAATAATATAATAATAATAATATATATGTTCAATATATGAAGTAAATAAAAAAGTTGACAAAAACAACCAAATGATCTCAAGGCATCTGAGCGTTCAAACTAAAGTTGCAAAAGAGAGCTGAATGCTAATGCATGACACACAGGTCACCCAAAACAAAAGCAGTGATGGCAAAGTCTCTGGTGCGTTTAGAAAATGAGGATTTTTCTAGAGTGCAGTAGGTTGGGGGACCTTACAAACTGGTACCCTACACAGGGTAAAGTTCTCTGTGGCAAGGCCTGTCTGCCTCTCAATGAGCACAGTAGTAAATGACTGCTTGTGATAAAAACTGTAATTCAAAAAACTAAAATTCTAGAAGCATTCAGGCAGAGGTTGCAGGTTTTGTTCTATTTGTGACTAGTATTGATATTCTGATTTGCATGGCCATGAGCCAGTAGCCCAGTATCTTACTAGTCAACTTTACATTAGGGAGCCATGCAGTAATTGTGCATGTCTCACTTTTTTCCACATAACTAGTCTTTGTTTTACTAATAATTTAGTTGTGCTTTAGTAATGTAACCTACTCTATGGACAACATTAGGTGTATTGTCAACTCACTGAGAAAGCATAAAAAGTACAAATTGTTGCAAAAACACAAATTTTCTAATGTTAGAAACTTTATTCTCACAAACAATGCCCATGGTCGCCTGGCGGTCTGATAGCAATCTGTTGTAGCCATGACATTAGCTGTGTTGTGTCCTCCATCCTCAGGTTTGTGTCTTTTCTTTACATAAATCTAAGATTCCAATTGTTTCATAAGTCTGAAGCAAAAAGTGTTTCCAACACTGAGGCAATTTCTGGTGAATTATGAGAAGTCTGTCTTTTTCTCCTGTTTACTTCCACAGAGCTCGCCAAGATTTCCTGCAAAGATGATATTTGGATATGTACTGCTTATAAGTGACCAAACATCCATTTGACATACCCATTTAAAAGGTTTTATTAGTCAAGAAAAGCATCTGTTCTTTTTCTCTATTACATTAAAGTGACAGGCTTCCAGACAGTGCAGTAACAGAATTGACTCATCATCCATATATGGGAGCACATATCTGGCTTTGTGGGTGGAACTCAAAAGGCTCTTCTTTGTGTCAGAAAAGTGCAATTTAAAATGACTTCATCCACTTTTAAAAATAATGCAAAAACACATTTTTATTTCGTTTATGTTTTATACTTTCCAGAATTCTTGATTTTCCTGCTCTAAGATATGATTTTTGGATTTGACGTTTGCTAAATTTTCTGAAAGTGGTGGTGATAAATGATAAATGACCTTTACTAGGACAGTTATTTAACTACAAAAAAGAACATCAAAAGAGGAGAATTTGTTATCAAGTGTAGATATAAGGTTATCACATGACAATTATCCTGTCAGTCTGGTTTGTGGTGTGTTTCTGTTGCATCACAAGACAGTCTGGTTACTTTGTCCCCGTTATCGTTAAAGCTGGTGACTTTATTGCCAGTTGCAAGGAAAATTCAAAACAGTTTGCTACATGCATGCTCAGTATGAGGGATTGCTGCAAAGTCAACGCCAGTGACTGTCCACTGTCTCTACATGCTCATCCGGGAGGAGGGAATGCTGCAAGTCACTGACTGGATGCAATCCTCTGGGTTTCCTTAGATAGAAAAACGTTTTATCCAATTTGAATAAAAAGCTAACTCCGACTGCACTGTTCAATGTAACGTTAGGATTAATAGGAATGTATGAACCTGACTGTTGTGAAGTGCCTTGAGACAACATGTGTTGTGAATTGGCGCTATATAAATAAAACTGAATTGAATTGAATTGAATTAAAAAGACAGGCAGAGAGCACCAAAAAGCCTTGTCTACATAAGCTTAGTGGAAAGCAGAATGAAAGAAGATGAGCAGTGTTAATTTGCATGTAGGTCATATGGGCAATCGTCCAGGGTGGCATTAGAAAGGGAGTGCACAAGCAACATATGCACCTAAATATTACAACCACAGCGGTGTATCTGTCAGGATCTGGGTTGTGTTTGTGTTTTGTACTTGCTACATGTGTTCTCAGACGGTGCTGGAGTTCTCAGGTGTGCTGGGTGACAGGTGCGACTTATTCTACTGATTACTTTGAGGAGTACTTAAGCAGGAGGATGCCAGCACTTTGACACCAGAGTGTTTTGCCCTCTGTGGTAACAAGCTCAAGCCAAACACTAAATCTATGCTTTGTTCTTCGACCTCGTGTAACTTTGTTTATGCTCCTTCGCAGGCTAAGTAAACCTGAATCCTGGGTTTATGTCACTGAATACTGACTACATGTCCGGAAGTCTTTCTGGATGATCAAGGCTATCTACGTTCTGAGGATTTCATTTCATATCTCCTGTCTTCGTTTGGATTCGCATCTAGCTGGCAGTTTCCTGCTACCTTCGCCTTCTTGACCAAGTCGCAAGCGTGTCCAACCTCCAACGTAAGCATCTGCACACCGAACTCATTCCTGTTTTGCTCCGAGCTCACACTGAACAGCATCTAAAGAACCTTCTACAAACCTAGATCCCAAATGCCTCTTCCCCTGGCGACCTGACCACACCTATTTAGTAAGCTGTTCTCTTGTTTGCATTAATTCCTTGTTCTTAGTTCGACATTATTCAGTTCCCTATTTTTCACCAGTGCTCTTCCCATACAGTTGGAAAATAATCCGTTACGTTCCTGATAATCTTTGTCACAATAAATATCCTTTACATATTCTGTTCTCCGGAGTGTTCTCTGTATGTGGGTCAGATCTATTGCAAACAAAATGACCATATCGGTTGCAAGGTGGACTCCCCATTCAGCTAGTGACCAAAGAATGAAAACATTTACCTTGTCTCAGGTTTAAAAGCTTACTGTAACATGATTAACAAGACAGTTGGAGATTGCATGCCTTCATCACCCAACGTAGGGTTACTGATGTCATAAGGGAAAAAAAACCCGGAATCCGGATCACTAGATATAGTGATCACTAGTATAATTTAATTGATTCTTCCATGGGCTAAGACACCTCTAGTAAAAAAGCCATAATTTGTACTCGTACTCGTCGTCTTCCGCTTTATCCGGGACCGGGTCGCAGGGGCAGCAGACTCAGCAGAGACGCCCAGACGTCCCTCTCCTCAGACACCTCCTTCAGCTCCTCCGGGGGGAGCCCAAGGCGTTCCCAGGCCAGCCGAGAGACAAAGTCCCTCCAGCGTGTCCTGGGTCGTCCCCTGGGTCTCCTACCGGTGGGACGTGCCTGGAACACCTCCCGAGGAAGGCGTCCAGGAGACATCCGGTATAGATGCCCGAGCCACCTCAACTGGCTCCTCTCGATGTGGAGAAGCAGCGGCTCTACTCCGAGCCCCTCCCAGATGGCCGAGCTCCTCACCTTATCTCTAAGGGAGTGCCCGGCCACCCTACGGAGGAAGCTCATTTCAGCCGCTTGTCTCCGGGATCTCGTTCTTTCGGTCATGACCCACAGTTCATGGCCATAGGTGAGGGTAGGAACGTAGACCGACCAGTAAATTGAGAGCTTCGCTTTTCGGCTCAACTCTCTCTTCACCACAACGGACCGGCACAGCGTCCCCATTACTGTGGCAGCCGCACCGATCCGTCTGTCGATCTCCCGCTCCATTCTTCCCTCACTCGTGAACAAGACCCCGAGATACTTAAACTCCTCCACTTGAGGAGCCATAATTTGTCTCTAACTTTTTTCCATAAAGTTGCAGGTTGGAGGGGGCTGGTAAGCATCATCAGCAGTCAAAAGGCGAGGTACATTCTACGGCGACACATAGACAAAAAGGACAATTGGACTGGGAGGAAGCCAGAGCACCTGGGGAAAAAACCTACTCATCCTAAAGCAGAACCCCACACAGTAAGACCCTGGCTAAGATTTGAAACCAGGACCTTGTTGAGAGAAAACAACAATTTTAACTGCACCATTATGCTGTTCACTCATGGTTTCCCGTGATGTTAAAAATATTGTCTGTTTCAAATCAGTTATTTTGTTTTTACAGTGGTCAAAATATACCTTTCTGTATCTGTTCTTGTGCTGGTGTTGTCTTGTGTGATGAAGCATGTAGAAAAGGAAATGGGTGGACATTTCACACCTTGGGGGCATCTTGATGGGGGATTGACAACTGGTTGATAAACAGAGTCCACCTGGGTGAGAGCTGAAGTCATTTGTACAGTCATGGTTTACAGATCAAAGGATTAAATCCCTTCAGCCAATCACATACCCCAACTCCTATGCCTTCTCCTCCTCAAAGTTCTCAAAGTACTTCAACTCTTCAGCACAATGTTTGACAGCTTGTAAAATGCTCTCAATGAAACACTTCTCACCCTTGCTCCAGTGGACGCCTGAACTACCTGTTTCCCCTGATTCCAACAGCGAACCCTGAATCCCTGACTGTGGGATTTTCCAACTCATTAGCTCTGCTCAGTCAAGTGGAGCAGCCTGCAGATTCCTTCCAGCCAGGTTCATCAACACGGCTTGTGGCTCCAGCTGTGAGTTGATAAGAAAAAGAAGGTTCCAGCCATTAGACCCTGCTGTGACTTTGTTTAGTGTGAAATCCAATGAGCAGGAGAAGGACGAGGTTGGAAGATGGGAGTGCTAATCAAAGCTTACATATGGGTTTGGATGCGCTTAGATTGGGCAGCAATGCAGCACCTCACCTTAATTCCCTACATATTATTAACACAGCTTAGCGATGTAGTTACAGGATTGTTAAAGCCTGTCAGTTACATAGCTGCTGGTCTTTGCAACAGGTGTCTGTTTTACCCTAGGCCTGGGGCTCACTCATTGTCCTCTTGCTCTGCACAGTTTTAAAGAAACAATAAATATTAAAGAAAGAGACTACAAAGAGCACTTTAGGATTCTAAATATGTTAAATAAGACAGGAATCCTAAATGTACTTCCCCCAATAATCTGACTTTGCAATACATTTGCTGCAGTCTGAATAAATGATTGGGGCTGAAAAGGAGGGTATTAGGCTTTATTGTTACACAACTTTGTAAATTAGTAGATGCTGGACCCAAACATTTTCACAGGGTTCTCTTGATTTTTTAACATCAAATCTTACAGATGGTAGACCTACCCCGTCCAGACATGCACGGCACCTTTATAAAAGTATCCATTTTAGAAACCCCAAACTTCTATGTATTTTACTGGGATTTTAAGTGATAGGCAAACACAAAGTAGCCAGCTGATAGATTTTGACTGGCCTATTTTAATATATGAATTACGCTTTGTTCTAACCCATATTATTGCAGCACTGGCTGTATGGTTAGGATCACCGTTGAGGTTAAATGTCAATTTAACCCTTACTGACATGTCAGTAAGGGTACAGGACTTTTATGGATATAGTTTTATGAAAAAGGAAGATTAAGTGGCCTTGCCTCTTTGCTGTAAATAAGTGCAGATTAATCAGAGAGGACAAAGTCTGAAATATATTAGCGATTTACGGTGAGAAGAAAAATACTGTAAACATGGCAACACTTGGTGGGCTGCCTAATGATCTTGGTTGTGGACAGTTTTTTTTTTTCTCCCTGTGAGTTTTTTTCCCGTTCTTACTCCTAAAACCTACAGGTTAGGGTAGCTGGCTATTCTAACTGGACCGTAGGAGTGCATGTAAACATTAAAGAAGTTATAAGTATATTTTACAAAGGTTACTACACACCCATGCTCCAGGGATTCTGGTATTGTTGGACGTTAGCTCTGTTAAAATAATGATGGATGATGTGGAACACAAAGTTGAGAAGTAGAAGAAATCTTGTGTTTTACTATAATTGCAAAGGGTGTCTGTTAATGGTTCTCATTGTACATTTTGATTCCATCATGTAATTTAACACATGTATGTCTTGACAGAGTTAAGCTCAGTTTATTTTTAGTCTTAAGATTTTTGATACATGCAGGGAATCTCCAGCATGGTGCAGTAAACTGACAGTAGCTTAATCTTTTATTTGACAGACGAACACGAATTACTGCATTACTGTGAGGTGGAAAGTAAATTATGTAATTTTCAACAATATTTCTAAATATAAATCCCCTCCGGATCAGTACTTTGCAGAATGAGCTCAATGTGAGGGTGCAGTAGCAATTCCTCTGGCTATGTCTCTACCAGCTTTGCACACCTGGACAATAAAAAAATTCTAATAGTTCAATGCGCTATGATGTGAATTGTTGCTAGAGGGGGCCCCTCCTCTTTAGTCTTAAATTGCTTGCAGCCTCTCAAATCTTTTCTTCCAGGATTGCTCTGTAATTAGCTCCACGCATCTTACCCATCTTACTCTGACCCTAGAAATACATTCCCCGAGCATGATGCTGCCACCACTGTGTTTTACTGTGGAGATGGCGTGTTCAGGGTGATGAGTAGTGTTAGTTTTCTGCCATACCCATTTTGCACATAGGCTAAGAGTTCATTTTTGTTCTCATATGACCAGATAAGCTTATGTCACATTTTACTGTGTCTCATGCATTGCTTGTGGCAAACCTACTTCAATAATGACTTTCTTCTAGTAGCTCTTCCATGAAAGTCTGATTTATGTGGTGCACAACTAGGTGTGTCTACAGATTTTGCCATCTGAGTTGTGGATCTCTCCAGCTTCTCACAGTTCCATCGGGTTACCATGCTGCATCTCTGATGCTCTTCTGGGCTGGTCTGTAAATTCTGCTGAACAATGATACTCTTTCCATTTTCAGATGATGGATTGAACAGTGCTCCATTAGATATTAAGTTCTTGTGATATTGTTTTATAACCTAAGCTAACATTTAGTATTTTCCACAGCTTCCTCCCTGATCTGTCTGCTGAGCTCCATGGTCTTCATGATACTGTTTGTTCAGTAATGTCCTCTATCCAAACCTACAAAGCCTTCACAAAACAGATGCATTGATTAAATTATAACATAGTACACTTATTCATAAGGTGACTTGTGGAGGCAACTGACTGCACTCAACTTTATTTTAGACTATAAGAGTCAATGTAGCTGAATATAGATTAACTTCACTTCTTAGATTTTTCTAGCATTTTTATAATGTTAAAAAGAAAGCGTAAGTGAACTTTTACCTCAAAATGAAACAATGAAATGTTACAAAAGATTTCTCTGATGCACCAAATAATAAAATGTGTTGCAGACATAACATGTTTTAAAATATGCAAGAAGAAGAAGTTTAATGAGTTAGTTTTCTTTCTTCTGAGGCAAAAATCTTTGAAAATAGGCTGCAGTTCTGAAAATTCAGACAGACAAAGGTGGGCCATTTTGTTCCATTTAGGATGATTCCCTAGAATTTAGCTTTTATTCCCTCAGTGTTTTCCAGAAGAGAATCCACTCCAAGTTGCAAACCACCACCAGGCAGTATGCAACATGCAGGGCAGAGATAATAGTTGGGTGCCTTCACTGCCACAGGCAGCTCATTAGAGGATAATTATTCACAGATCGCTCTTCTAAACAAAAAAAGTATTTTCCTCTCACTGAATTTGCTGTTTGACTTTCTACTTGAACTTGGAGTTATTGTTGTCTTTCAGTGTGACTGTTTCAGGACAGTTATTCATTATTCATGACATTATAGAGAAAAATAGCCATCTCACATAAATTGCCAATTTTATGTAAACATACAAAGGAGCAAACGAGAGAAAGTTTGTATCAGTGAACCTTTTGAGTGAAAATTCATCATTTTCTTTGCCCAGTGAGTCTCATTACATAATATGTCTACATCTGGCTTTTCAGTATTTGGGTTTCCAGTGTCCAGCAGAGCCAGTCAGCTCAAAACAGTGTGAAAAACATGCCATTGTTGAGCTCAGGTCAGCCTCTGTCTGGTGCACATGGACAACTCTATTAATTGTTTAAATTTACATTAGAGCGTGCACCAAGAAAAAGAAAAATCCATGTTGTTTAATCATTGATGGCCTGAGGTTCATGTAAAAGCAAGATAATGAGATGTGCTACTGTTAATTATTTAATGTCAGTATATGGTAACACCTGTTGTAAAGACATGGGCTGCACAGTGGAGCAGTTGGTAGCACTGTTCCTTGCAGCAAGAAGGTCCTGGGTTCGATTCCCAGCCGGGGGTCTTTCTGCATAAAGTTTACATGTTCTCCCCGTGCATGCGTGGGTTCTCACCGGGTATTCGGCTTCCTCCCACAGTCCAGAGACATGCCTGTTAGGTTAATTTGTCTCTCTAAATTGCCCGTAGGTGTGAGAATGAGTGTGTGCATGGTTGTTTGTGTGTTGCCTTGTGGTGGACTGGCGACCTGTTCAAGGTGTACCCTGCCACCCACCCATAGACCGCTGGAGATAGGCACCAGCTTCCCCGCGACCCACTATGGAATAAGCGGTAGAAAATGACTGACTGACTGTTATAAAGAATATTTTTATTGCACAGATTCAGTAACTAATTTGTCAATAATAATATAAATTGGAATCCTCTTGGCAATTCCTATTCCCATATTTATCTCCACTTTAACTTTGCACTTCTTATCAAATTGAAAATAAGCAAACCTTTAGATTGCTTTAAAGCATTTATTACAGTACATTTACTCATTTAATAGACTAATTAATGAACTGAGGTAAATACATCAGAGGGTGTTTAATTTGTGCATTTATATGTGTTAGAAAAACTTAATAGTTTCAGAAACATTTGGGTTGTTTTAGATTTACACATGCATGTTGGTCAAAAGAGTAATTCTTGGTGGGTGTTCATTCAGCAAATAAGCAATCTGATAGAAAACCACTGAAAAAGCTGAAAGCAATTTTCGAAACAGGAAATATGCAACAACAAACAATTTCATAGCTAATGTGCACAAGCATTAGAATAATCTGGGAATAACATGCAAAATGATAAACATTAACCTTTATTAACAAGGAAAGAGGAGTTATTGGGGTTTATTAATTAATTCGTCAGGATGATGATGCATCTCAAGAAAGAGAAAGGACTTTTAAAACTTATTTTGAGGAAAGACATAGTGAGTTACTGACACGCTCAGTCTGGATCTTAGTCTGATTAAAGGTTTATAGACCTTGACGAGGCTGTAGACTAAGATTTATTTCTTGGGTTTTTTCCTTTTTCTACGAGCATTTCACAGTCTGACCTTACTTGCTGGGATGTCCACCACCAGGAAGATTGGCAACTGTCCTAAATGTTTTCCACTTGTAACTGTTTTTTCACTTTAGAACTATAGACTTTGAAACGGTTGAAAATTGACTTAAGAATGCATCAGAATTGCTTGTGTGGGTCTATAAAACCCATGTAATGTAACCATTACCAAGTCAGAAAGATATTGCTAATTATTTTTGGTGACAGATATTATTCTTAAAAGTTGTATTTTTTTTTTATCAAGAACACTTTAACATAAAATAATGACATAGTGTCATGGATTTGAGGAGGAACAGTGACACAAACCTCATATCAATCAAGCCATAATGTTTTTCATTAAAAGACAAAATATGAGAGTGGTTTTTACACTTCTCAGCCTCTCTGGGAAAGTACTTTGGTCTGTTAGAAAGGTGGCTCGGAACCTCAGGAGGGGCAGTGTGGCTTTTGCCCTTACCATGGAGCAGTGGCCAAAATCCTTACCTCTAGCATTTCTCTGGGGTCATTGGAGTTTGGTTGTCTGGTCTACATGTATTTTGTGGACATGGAGAGATTTTAAATCCATGTCCCTTGAGGCTTTTGTCTCGTGGTAAAGAAGGAGCTGAGCAGCAAAGGGAATTGTTGTGAGACATGGGACATGATCAAAAGAAAGATATTCTAGAAACACGTACAGGTCCTTCTCAAAAAATTAGCATATTGTGATAAAGTTCATTATTTTCTATAATGTAATGATGAAAATTTAATATTCATATATTTTAGATTCATTGCACACTAACTGAAATATTTCAGGTCTTTTATTGTCTTAATACGGATGATTTTGGCATACAGCTCATGAAAACCCAAAATTCCTATCTCACAAAATTAGCATATTTCATCCGACCAATAAAAGAAAAGTGTTTTTAATACAAAAAACGTCAACCTTCAAATAATCATGTACAGTTATGCACTCAATACTTGGTCGAGAATCCTTTGGCAGAAATTACTGCTTCAATGCGGCGTGGCATGGAGGCAATCAGCCTGTGGCACTGCTGAGGTCTTATGGAGGCCTAGGATGCTTCGATAGCGGCCTTTAGCTCATCCAGAGTGTTGGGTCTTGAGTCTCTCAACGTTCTCTTCACAATATCCCACAGATTCTCTATGGGGTTCAGGTCAGGAGAGTTGGCAGGCCAATTGAGCACAGTGATACCATGGTCAGTAAACCATTTACCAGTGGTTTTGGCACTGTGAGCAGGTACCAGGTCGTGCTGAAAAATGAAATCTTCATCTCCATAAAGCTTTTCAGCAGATGGAAGCATGAAGTGCTCCAAAATCTCCTGATAGCTAGCTGCATTGACCCTGCCCTTGATAAAACACAGTGGACCAACACCAGCAGCTGACACGGCACCCCAGACCATCACTGACTGTGGGTACTTGACACTGGACTTCTGGCATTTTGGCATTTCCTTCTCCCCAGTCTTCCTCCAGACTCTGGCACCTTGATTTCCGAATGACATGCAGAATTTGCTTTCATCCGAAAAAAGTACTTTGGACCACTGAGCAACAGTCCAGTGCTGCTTCTCTGTAGCCCAGGTCTGGGGAATGCGGCACCTGTAGCCCATTTCCTGCACACGCCTGTGCACGGTGCCTCTGGATGTTTCTACTCCAGACTCAGTCCACTGCTTCCGCAGGTCCCCCAAGGTCTGGAATCGGTCCTTCTCCACAATCTTCCTCAGGGTCCGGTCACCTCTTCTCGTTGTGCAGCGTTTTCTGCCACACTTTTTCCTTCCCACAGACTTCCCACTGAGGTGCCTTGATACAGCACTCTGGGAACAGCCTATTCGTACAGAAATTTATTTCTGTGTCTTACCCTCTTGCTTGAGGGTGTCAATAGTGGCCTTCTGGACAGCAGTCAGGTCGGCAGTCTTACCCATGATTGGGGTTTTGAGTGATGAACCAGGCTGGGAGTTTTAAAGGCCTCAGGAATCTTTTGCAGGTGTTTAGAGTTAACTCGTTGATTCAGATGATTAGGTTCATAGCTCGTTTAGAGACCCTTTTAATGATATGCTAATTTTGTGAGATAGGAATTTTGGGTTTTCATGAGCTGTACGCCAAAATCATCCGTATTAAGACAATAAAAGACCTGAAATATTTCAGTTAGTGTGCAATGAATCTAAAATATATGAATGTTAAATTTTCATCATGACATTATGGAAAATAATGAACTTTATCACAATATGCTAATTTTTTGAGAAGGACCTGTAGATAAAACAAGCTTCCTCTTTAGGGTGGGTGGACTCAGCCTTAGCGACAGGGTGAGGATCTCCGTCATCTGGGTGGGAACTTGGAGTAGAGCCAGTGTTGCTCCATTTTGAAAGAAAAAGACAATTAAGGTGGGTTGAGCATTAAAGAAGAATGCTTCCAGAGTGTCCACCTTCGTCCGCTGCCCAATCCTCTTTGCACCGGTCCCTCATGGTGCCCCTTGCAGGTGGTGGGCCCAATGGGGGATGGCCTCGCGCCTCTCATTCAGGCTTTGGGAAGAGGGAAGTCTGGGTGTCTCTACTGAGTCTGCTGCCCCTGCGACCCGGTCCCGGATGAAGTGGAAGATGACGAGTACGAGCTTCCAGAATGTCTATTTCTGGAGGATTGGTTTTTGTGTACGTCCTACTGGAAGACAATCATATCGCTGATCTAGAACCTGCTGGAGGAACTAAAAATCCCACCGAGCCTGGAAATGCCCTGTGATCCCCTACAAAGAGCTAGTGGGGTTTGTTCCATAGAGGGATGTCTGGGTTTCCCTCCTGGATCTCTTACCCTGACAATCCAATATCGGATAAGCAGGAAACAGTGGACAGACGGAGGGACGGACGGACGGACGGATGGGATACTATAAAATGAATGTCCTTTTATAGTACAATAACTCCTTTGGATTTTTTTTTATCTAAGAGTGGACCTTCATCGATGCCTTCTTCCCAGGCAGCCTACACATATGAAGTCATGATTACTAAGTCTTTCGCTGCAAGGCAATCACACCAAAGCTAGCTGTAACCATGATAGCAAACACATGAGGTAGTGGAGATTGTCCATGTGTGACTGGTCCCTGGCTTTTGAACCTGAGCTATGGCTGACAAGTGGTTCAGATTTGGTCTGTCAGCTTGCAGTGCAGGAAGTCTGAGATATTTTTTGCCTGATGACAACAGACTTTGACATGGGGCAGCTGATGGATGGAGAAATATCTAATTGTAGAAACCACTGAGCCAAACCCGGTAATGTTCTTCTGCAACACTCCTAAAAACTTCACTCCCTCCACACTCAATGTTGCACCTCATCTGAGACTGGGAACAATTTTGTCAACATTTGTTTCTAATCTTTAATGGAACTCTTTGTTTTGTATGTTCTCCCATGAGATAAAAAGGCAATCTGTTTTTTATTATTATTATTTTTTTTAAGTCTTCTACAAATACATTTGGATCTCCTTACTGTTTTTGATGGCTGTAGTGTTTCTTTATTGGTAAAGACATATTGGGAGTGATTTAAAGATAGGGCCATCAGCTATATTCCCTTTGGGTGTCCTTATATGTGGTTCATATTTATAAACAGATAAATAATCAGTTATCACACCAAAAATGTAGATTTCCCAAATTGTTTTCTTCTTAGTTTACTTGAAAAGAACTCACTTTTGTCAAAATGTCTGACCTTTTTGACACTAAAAGTCTTTTAACCAGACTTTTTAAAATAAAGAACGTTATAAAACCCAGAATATTTTGCAAACCCCACCAGAGTATCTTGTGGCTGAATACTGATGGTCCATTTAGAAATAGCAAATGGACTTTTCCAGTCATACAGACCACTCAAAGCGCTTTACACTAGAGCCACATTCACCCAATCGCACTAACGCTCACACATTCATACACCGATACACAGATTGGTAGGCAACTTGACATTAAGTGCCTTGCCCAGGGGCACATCGACATATGGCAGGAGGAAGCAGAAATCAAACCCTACTCTGCCTACTGAGCCACAGTCGCCCTACACATACAAACATATCCAACTCACAGGTTTCATGTAGCATCATCAAGATACAATAATAGCATGTCCTATTCTGCTAAAGGGAATAATTACATGATTGATAGACCTCAGACTGAGAGAGAGGGTTGGATGGGGGTTGACCTCTGATGTAAAGCAGCTCTGGGGTCAGAGTAGACATGTGAAATATTTCTGTCTCTCTTAAAGTGTAGGAATGGCTGCAGTAAGATGGTGTGAAGATTTTTTTTTCTGAGCTGGAAACTTCTGCCCTTGAACAGGGAGCATGTATTGCTGAAACCAGTTGCCAGTAACACCAAGGTTACTGCCCTGCAGCACTTCATCTGCAGTCTGCTGTTGTCACTTTCATATTTGTGCCATCTCCTCTGACAAATTCCGCATGCATTAAACTTAACTAAGCAACCACGGCAATCAGGTACATGAGACAAATTACATCAAAATTCCAGTGTATGTCTTATTTTTTCACTAACACCCCATCCACACTGGACTGAGACCTTACCAGGACCTTAAAAACCAGCTAGAGCAAGTAATGGTCTTTCAAGGTCCTGAAACATGTTCCAAGTTGCTTCAACAAAGCAATTCTTGGCACTTTTCCAAGCAAAGTACCATATTTGGGCCTTCCACTGCTCTGGATGCAGCCAAAATAACCTCATCAAGGAGCAGAAACAAAACTTCCTCCTCCCCAGTAAATACAATGTCATCATCACATAGAGATCAATACTAATATATGGGTCTGTTGGCTGGTGAAAAGCATCTACACCTCCAAGTTGGAGTTCAAATGGTAAATGTATCAGTCAGGCTTCTGAAAACAATTCCTGGCACTGGGTTCTGTAATGAGGACAGAGGATAAGGATGAAGGAGAGGAGAAAAAAGTATGGGCAGTTGCTAATGCAGTTTATAGTAGTCTGCGTACAACTTTTAAAAAGCTAATTTTGCACAATGTATTGCACTGGATGGCACAACCTGTAGTGTGCAGCACTCCATTTTGATAAGCCCTTCACCTACATCCTCTCATGCTGGTGATGTTTTCTCCTTCCCAATAAGACTGAAACCCATGGTGGTGGTGCAGAAACCTCCCATATCTATAGGAAAATTCAGTGGATTATGAACATATATCTTAATGCCGATGTGACACCCATGCTGGTAGAGGGAAGGCCAGGACAGAAGAAGTGGTAGCCATGTAGTGCTTCGTGTACTTTTACACTGGAATTAGTCATGGAAATTCTGGCAACTGTGGGCTGGTCTTAGTTCAGTGTGAAAGAGGCTTAAGGCAGTACAAATTCTTGTTTCATAAATCTGAACAGTGAAGAATTAAAGCAGATGATGGGATTGATTTTTAAACACCTAGCTCATGGATTGGAAACCAAACTATTGGCCTGGCTATATGGAAAGGTGATAAAACTCTGATATCAAACACGTAGACGTCTCAATTTCCTGTTAGTGATATTCAGAAAATTATATATTTTCTTATATATGTAGGAGCTTTTTGTGTTTTTGTAGAAAGCTTTGCTTGTAATCCTGTGCAGATAGAATGTATGCTCTTAAGTGTAAAATGCAAAAATTATGCAAAGCACGATAACATCTGCTACAAACAGGATATGGACACATGGCATGAGGAGCAGACCATAAATTGACACATCTTCGATCCTCTGAGTCTTTATCATCACTTTATCATTGCATAAAGATTAGCATCATCAGCCCTGGCATTACTTCACACACAAGAAAAGACATGGGATTCAGCCAAAATTGCAAGAAGTCTAATAGTATCACTGATATACGAGTCAACAAGCCTTTCAAGCTGCTCCCTCAACCCTCCCCTCCGTAAAAAATTAAATGGGATTTTGTTTGAAGCACATTGTAGTAAGCAAGCATAAAGCCACTCTCTGTTCCATGGCCAGCTTCTCTGAGACTTCACGCCAGACAGAGGATGAGCCCCAGAGATGAAAGTGAGGTCAAGGTGACTTTTTTTTTCCCCCTCCTCATCCTTTCAAAATCAGACTTCTTCTCTGGCTACTCCTTTCAAACAGAGAACAGTCAAAGCTTTAGAAAATGTTTGATTTATCACTGGTCATTTTGAATAACCGCACTGAACAATTATTGGTTAAGTTCAAAAGCACCCAATGTTTCTTAATAACAAGTGGGAAACATGTATCCTCTCCAAAAAGTTTCACTTTACAAAATCCAGACCATAAGAAAGAGACAAAATCAGTAATACTGACAAGCAAAATGAATCTCTTTCTGTTAAGGGACCACACAACAACTCAAGAACACTTGTGTAAATAAACCCCAATCATTTTGATCTTGTGAAAAAACAAAAAGTAGGAAAGCAATGGAGAACTCTATATATGATGATAAGTCTGTAATAATGATCATGACAACAATAGAAGGTTAAATGTCCCAAAGAAACAGTTCTCGCAGAAGTAAACATTCTTAATTTTGTGCCATTTCAAAACCAACTTCAACATATTTTGGGGGAATTTTGTTTGATAAGCCACTTTGTAGAATCCCTTTTCACAGTAATTACTGTTGCAACTCATTTGTGGTATGTCTACTCCCCTTTTGAACAAATCAATATTGTTTTTCTTTGCAAAATAATGTGTGTGAACAAACCCATGCCCCCTGGAAGAAACATTAATCGAATCATCAAGATCTGTTCACATTATTTACTGTACACTAAACTTTATTTCAGTCCTCTGTGTCTCCTATGAAGTCTCTGCATGTAGGTCAAGAAACTGTCATCGAACATGACAAGATCTGTGGCTACATTTTGGATCTTTGTTTTTCGGGAAGCGGAACATCTACCCTAGTCTGAAGTGCTTTGAAATCCTCTAACTGGTTTTCATCAAAGATTACCCTGTATTTAGATCCATCAATCTTGCAAACCTTGCTGTCCCTGCTAAAGAAAAGCATAACCACAGCATAATGCTGCAAACAACAGATTTCACTATTGTGATGATGTAAACTGTTCCACCACACATTACATTTTGCGCTGATGCCATAAAGTCAGGTTTTGGTCTCAACGTACCAGAGCATTTGTTGCAAACTGCTAACTGAACTTGGCCTTCTTTCAAAAATATTTTTTTTTCTTCCACAAAGTCCAGATTTGTGTAGAGCATAATTAAAACTAGCCGTGTCAAATGGCTCTTGCACCAGATGTGTGGACTTTTTCTGCTCTTTCAGAGTTAATATGTGTCTCTTGGCCTCTTCTCTGATTAAACCTCTCCTCGCCTGCCTGATTAGTACAGGTAGAGGGCCATGTGTTGGTAGGTTTACATCTGTGTTATAGTTTTTGTATTTTCAAACGTGGCTTAGTTGGTTTTCATTTAGGTGTATCAGAGTAAAATTGGCTGGATATTAATAAAGACCAAAATTCTTTAGGTTTTAATCTTTAAAAAACTCTTTAAAAATCACACACTACAAATTATGTGCTTTCTTATGCTTGTTATTCACATAAAATCCCACTTTTATACATGTAAGTTTGTGGTTGATATGTGACAAAATTAAGGGGATGAATACTTTTGCAATGCACCATACATGAAGGATAGTTCTGAGAGCTTGTTGTCTGGTGTAACTTAGCAAAACCAAAAAGCAAGAGGACAATCGCAGAAAATTGGAGAAACTGAAAGGAGACCATCAGACATTTAGATGTGGACAGAAACCACTTTTAGGTCACACATACTTGACAGCTGCTTGGAACCACTTGAGTGCCTACATTTGAAAGCTGAGAGAGGAAAACGTCTCTGATCTAAAGAGCCAATAAACTTAGAGAACTGGTGGAGATCGTATGACAGATTTTATCAGCAGTCACAGCAGAGAGACTAATCAAGATAAAATAGGAATTAACCTGTAGTACAAAGAGTTACTTGAAGAAAAACTACTATGGGTCAGTGATTCACATATCAATACTATGATGACCCAAAGCAAACTGACAATACTGAAGCAGCCTTAGGATTAGGTGGCTCAAAGCACAAACTTAAATCCCAAGAACATTTTCACCATCTGTAGAGACCAGCAGGTGTTTCAGGAAGCTTGGGAAGATTTGCCAGAAATAATTGAATAAACAGCCAAGATTTAGCTGTTCGAAACCTGTAGAGACCTAACCAAGATAGCTGCAAGCTGATGTATAATGCAAAACAAAATTTATGAGACCACTCAGCAGAGCAACGTTCTGTCCAGGTTCCTCCCAATATAATGTTTGTTTAGCTTGGAGAATGCACACTTTTCGTTTTACACCAAAGATGGAAAAACCAAGCAAATTCCATTTTAGCTGAGGGCTGTTTTAGCAACAGGTGGCTTTAAAGTGGAAAAGATTAATTACATCCACTGTAAAGCAAAAACAGGGTATTACTTTAACCTCTACCAATTTTAATTCCCTGCATGTCAGGCTTTTTTTGTTGGCAGAATAATAAAATTAATGTGCAGACACAGGTCTGGTTTCTTACAGCTGCTAATTGATGATGTTGAAAAGATTGACTTATTAAGCATCCAACATGAGCCAGGGTAATTTATGATGCTGCGGCGTATGATTTTGGTTGCACTCAGATTCCGCTGGTTTTTAAAAGTTGACAAACGAGCTTGTTCTTGCGGGCTGGGGTTGGCTTCCACTCAGCATGTGCAAAACTAATTACACACACACAAACGTCTCTCCAGCCTCAGCCCCACAGTACGTTTAGAGAGAACTCTCTTTCTGGGGAATTCCTACACTAAAGAAACACTTCAAAATATGTTTACACTTAAACAAGTTAAGACTTTGTATGTACAAAGTAAGTGGAAATTGTGGTATGTTTCCTGAACCATCAGCTAACTTGGAAGTCATGACTGTAAAATTCTTCCGTTGTGCTTGCAAGACTTTACAATTAAATAAGAAGACACCTTTACAGTGGACTGCATGTGAATTCCTCATCTGTGCCTCTCTCCACCCCTTGTGACCCCAATAGCAACCTTTCCTTTCTCTGCATGCTTCCAAACTTTGTCCTTACCTGAACACCCCCTTCACCCTGCACTCCCCCGGCCCCTCTCTCCCCACTTACCATGATCCCTTTATAGCACTGCTGCCCACCACACTGCATCTGACTCACACACGTGCCCTTAGACAGAACATTGTTTCAGCTATCGAGTGCTACATGTTTCACCATCTGTTAAGCACTCCTCCAGCTGTTGCCCACTCTCTCCTTGCTCTGCAAAATAAAAGCCTTACAAGGTGGTGACACGCACACAGGACAGAAATTACACATGGCCATATCTGCTAATTAGAGACAGAGGCAGGTTCAGGATCTTGTCTGTCTACAGGTAGTCTGCATTTAAATAAACACACACTGCATTCAATCAGATACTTGCTGATAAGATTTTGGACTCATAAGGCACATTCGAAGTGACTTTGCAAAAACAATTCATGCAGCTGATGTCATGTTGCAATCACAAACTGTAATGCATTTTAATA
Organism: Girardinichthys multiradiatus; assembly: GCF_021462225.1. Classification (NCBI taxonomy): domain Eukaryota; kingdom Metazoa; phylum Chordata; class Actinopteri; order Cyprinodontiformes; family Goodeidae; genus Girardinichthys; species Girardinichthys multiradiatus. Next base: position 6,899,561 of record NC_061802.1, read on the forward strand.
GTTTATATGGTAGACCAATGCAAAGTCACACATAAATGCAAAGTGGAAGGCATTTGTTTTATGAAAAAAATCTAAAAAATGTGGCATGCATTTGTATTAACCCCCTTTTAATGTAATACCCCTAAAGAAAATTTCTGTGGAATTCACCTAATTAATAAACATCTGTGTGTAATCTAAACTCAATATTAATAAAGCTGTTTGGTAAAGGTTTCAGACGTTTCTTAGAGAACATTAGAAAGCAAAGAACATAACAGACAGTTCAGGGATGAAGTTGAGAAGTTTAAAGCAGGGTTAGGTTATGAAACAATATCCAAGCATGGCAAAACTGGAAACCTACCAAGACACCCTGGGCAAAGGGAGCTTTAAATATGTGGAAGCAGGCAGTGCTCTGGCCTGATGAGACCAAAACTGACCCTTTTGGCCTAAATACAAAACACACTGTGTTTTGTATGTGCATCACCCTGAGCACACCTTTCCCTCAGTAAAACATGTTAGTGGCAGCACCACGCCGCTTCGAGGTGCAACAAAACTGGGGTGAGATTTGTGCTGCTGCAAGAAAACATCCCTCATAAACATACAGTCAGAGCTGCATTAGAATGATTTAGACTAAAGCATATTCAAGCAGTGGAATGGCCCAGTCAAAGTCCAGACCTAAACCCAAAAGGGAATCTGTGGCAAACATTAAAATGTCTGTTAATAGATACTATGTATAGAATCTGCCTGAGCTTTAGCCATTTTACAAAGAGAAATGGAAAAGGTTTCTGTATTGAGGGGTTTCAGGATAAAGGGGTCTGAATGCATTGCACACATAGAAAAGTGCAACCCTTTATGTTGGTCTATCACATAAAAGCAGAGTTAAATGCATTGTTATTTTGTAACAATGTGAGAAAATGTGAATACTAGAAGGCATTTTAAACCACTTTGTGGAAGGGTAAGTGCATAAAAACACAACCAACAAAGGCTAACATTTTCTCTGGCACTTCACAACTGACAGATTCTCCTGTATTTCTGATTCTTGTTCTGTCTTTATTCAAGTCCAGATGCTCCTGAAATTTACAAGCTGTGGCTGTATTTTGAAATGTTACTATGAAATGCACTCCATCCAGCACGATTGGATCATGGCCCTCCAATAGGAAACTCTGCAGCTGAAACTGTTGAAAGGACAGGAATTTGCATGTAGGAATATATACCGTACTCACATCTGCTGGGACAGAGACTGCAACCAAGCCATATCCAAATGCACAAATCATTTCTTTTTTCTTTTTATAAATCTGACACTAGCACACTGCCAGCAAATGTAACATTTAAATAAAAAAATGGGGTAATGATTAGAAAAAAAGAGCTGTTTTAACATTGCATAATGTCAAAGTTGTCAATTATTTCATTATTTCTTTTTGGCATTGGGTTGTTTGGTGTTGTATTTGATCATGTGGAATAACTTTGCAACCAGGTGCTGATGTAACCATAAGTAAATCAGAGTCATGTCTGGACATTGTGCACTTCTAGAGTTCTGTTATAGTGAGGGAATGGGTCTACAATGTGATTCAGGTTTATTTACAGAATATTTACTTGCCACCTAAAAGGAAACACCTCTGAAACTCCAGTAGGGAAACACCACACATTTCAGGAGGAGGGTCAGCATAAACTCATCTGCCTTTGAAGATTCATCACGAGAGAAAAATGAGACGATAGCTGATTCTGATTATCGGCCACTCTTTGGGCCCAAGTCCTGTTGCTCAGTGCACGTCGGACTGATTAGAGCACATCTGGACGCAAGGCAAAAGAAGCAAATCATTTTGAAAAGTTTGCCTTCAATCTGTAAGGATTTTTTCTGAAAACATTTTTCTCCTCGGTGAGGCCATGGAGAAGGACTACCGGTTGGCCCCGAAGCGATTCTGGCAAACCGTCCGGCGCCTCAGGAGGGGGAAGCTGTGCTTCGCCAACACTGTTTACAGTGGGGGTGGGGAGCTGCTGACCTCGACTGGGGACATTATCGGCCGGTGGAAGGAGTACTTCGAGGATCTTCTCAATTCTGCCACCACGCATTCCCTGGTGGAAACAGAGGCTGGGGACTCGGGGTTGGACTCTTTCATCACCCAGGCTGAAGTCACCGAGGTGGTTAAAAAGCTCCGCGGTGGCAAGGCTTCGGGGTTGGATGAGATCCGCCCTGAGTACCTCAAGTCTTTGGATGTTGTGGGGTTGTCATGGTTGACACGCCTCTTCAACATTGCGTGGCAGACGGGGACTGTGCCTTTGGATTGGCAGACTGGGGTGGTGGTCCCCCTTCATAAGAAGGGTGACCAGAGGGTATGTTCCAACTACAGGGAGATCACACTCCTCAGCCTCCCTGGTAAGGCCTACGCCAGGGTATTGGAGAGGAGAGTCCGGCCGATAGTCGAACCCCAGCTTCAGGAGGAGCAGTGTGGTTTCGTCCCAGCCGTGGGACACTGGACCAGCTCTATACCCTCTACAGGGTACTCGAGGGTTCATGGGAGTTTGCCCAACTGGTCCACGTGTTTTGTGGACCTGGAGAAAGCATTCGACTGTGTCCCTCGTGATGCCCTGTGGGGGGTGCTCCAGGAGTATGGAATTGGTGGCTCTTTACTAGGGGCCTTCCGGTCTCTGTACAAGCGGAGCAGGAGTTTGGTTCGCATTGCTGGCACTAAGTCGGACCTGTTCCCAGTGCATGTTGGACTCCGGCAGGGCTGCCCTTTGTCACCGGTCCTGTTCATAACTTTTATGGACAGGATTTCTAGGCGCAGCCAAGGGCCGGAGGGGGTCTGGTTTGGGGACCAGAGGATTTCGTCTCTTCTTTTTGCAGATGACGTGGTCCTGCTTGCCCCATCTAGCCAAGACCTACAGCATGCACTGGGGCGGTTTGCAGCAGAGTGTGAAGCGGCTGGGATGAAGATCAGATCCTCCAAGTCAGAGGCCATGGTTCTCGACCAGAAAAGGGTGGTTTGTCCTCTTCAGGTTGGAGGTGAGTTCCTGCCTCAAGTGGAGGAGTTTAAGTATCTCGGGGTCTTGTTCACGAGTGAAGGAAGAATGGAGCGGGAGATCGACAGACGGATCGGTGCGGCTGCCACAGTAATGGGGGCGCTGTGCCGGTCCGTTGTGGTGAAGAGAGAGCAGAGCCGAAAAGCGAAGCTCTCGATTTACCGGTCGGTCTACGTTCCTACCCTCACCTATGGCCATGAACTTTGGGTCATGACCGAAAGAGCGAGATCCCGGATACAAGCGGCTGAAATGTGCTTCCTCCGTAGGGTGGCCGGGCACTCCCTTAGAGATAGGGTGAGAAGCTCGGCCATCCGGGAGGGGCTTGGAGTAGAGCCGCTGCTTCTCCACATCGAGAGGAGCCAGTTGAGGTGGCTCGGGCATCTATACCGGATGCCTCTTGGACACCTTCCTCGGGAGGTGTTCCAGGCGCGTCCCACCAGGAGGAGGCCCAGGGGACGGCCCAGGACACGCTGGAGGGACTATGTCTCTCGGCTGGCCTGGCAACGCCTTGGGCTCCCCCCGGAGGAGCTGGAAGAGGTGTCTGGGGAGAGGGATGTCTGGGCGTCTACGCTGAGTCTGCTGCCCCCGCGACCCGGTCCCGGATGAAGTGGAAGACAACGAGTACGAGTATGAGAAAATCTTTATAATATAATAAAAAAGTTTTACAAGACTTCCTGGCTGCAAGAGAGCCCGTAAATTTGTCAGTTTTATTGATGTAACCCACATTGTTGCTTTATGCTCTTTTTTGCATCACAAAATCTTTGTTTCCCGGCAGTACATCTGCTTAGAGCATTGCTATCCCCAGATACAGGCTGATGGCAAAGCCAGAGAAAAGATCGCAACCTGTGCACATCTTTTTTCCTAGGAGACGACCTTTGAACAAGATGAAAATGCAAGACTGACCCACTGCTACAGACATTTAAAGATCTCTGCTTTGTTTGCTGGCATCATAAAGGTTTTAAGTAACCTCATTGTTCATACAGACTGTACGTTAATTTGTAGTTTCTGTGTCACTCTGACTTCTTATACGTTTGGTCATTAAGCCTGTGTTGTGATTATGAATCTGAGAGTATTATTTAATATTTAATATTAATATTTTAATATTTTATCAAATAATATTTTGGTCTGTTAAGGGTTGTCCTGTGAATACCAGCCCAGTAAGGTGATGGTATTAGGACAAAATAGAAAGGTGTGAGACGAGCTCTGACATTATTGAACAGCAAAAACTCTGCACATACAGGTCCTTCTCAAAATATTAGCATATTGTGATAAAGTTCATTATTTTCCATAATGTCATGATGAAAATTTAACATTCATATATTATAGATTCATTGCACACTAACTGAAATATTTCAGGTCTTTTATTGTCTTAATACGGATGATTGTGGCATACAGTTCATGAAAACCCAAAATTCCTATCTCACAAAATTAGCATATTTCATCCGACCAATAAAAGAAAAGTGTTTTTAATACAAAAGACGTCAACCTTCAAATAATCATGTACAGTTATGCACTCAATACTTGGTTGGGAATCCTTTGGCAGAAATGACTGCTTCAATGCGGCGTGGCATGGAGGCAATCAGCCTGTGGCACTGCTGAGGTCTTATGGAGGCCCAGGATGCTTCGATAGCGGCCTTTAGCTCATCCAGAGTGTTGGGTCTTGAGTCTCTCAACGTTCTCTTCACAATATCCCACAGATTCTTTATGAGGTTCAGGTCAGGAGAGTTGGCAGGCTAATTGAGCACAGTGATACCATGGTCAGTAAACCATTTACCAGTGATTTTGGCACTGTGAGCAGGTGCCAGGTCGTGCTGAAAAATGAAATCTTCATCTCCATAAATCTTTTCAGCAGATGGAAGCATGAAGTGCTCCAAAATCTCCTGATAGCTAGCTGCATTGACCCTGCCCTTGATAAAACACAGTGGACCAACACCAGCAGCTGACACGGCACCCCAGACCATCACTGACTGTGGGTACTTGACACTGGACATCTGGCATTTTGGCATTTCCTTCTCCCCAGTCTTCCTCCAGACTCTGGCACCTTGATTTCCGAATGACATGCAGAATTTGCTTTCATCCGAAAAAAGTACTTTGGACCACTGAGCAACAGTCCAGTGCTGCTTCTTTGTAGCCCAGGTGAGGCGCTTCTGCCGCTGTTTCTGGTTCAAAAGTGGCTTGACCTGGGGAATGCGGCACCTGTAGCCCATTTCCTGCACACGCCTGTGCACGGTGGTTCTGGATGTTTCTACTCCAGACTCAGTCCACTGCTTCCGCAGGTCCCCCAAGGTCTGGAATCGGCCCTTCTCCACAATCTTCCTCAGGGTCCGGTCACCTCTTCTCGTTGTGCAGCGTTTTCTGCCACACTTTTTCCTTCCCACAGACTTCCCACTGAGGTGCCTTGATACAGCACTCTGGGAACAGCCTATTCGCTCAGAAATTTCTGTCTGTGTCTTACCCTCTTGCTTGAGGGTGTCAATAGTGGCCTTCTGGACAGCAGTCAGGTCGGCAGTCTTACCCATGATTGGGGTTTTGAGTGATGAGCCAGGCTGGGAGTTTTAAAGGCCTCAGGAATCTTTTGCAGGTGTTTAGAGTTAACTCGTTGATTCAGATGATTAGGTTCATAGCTCGTTTAGAGACCCTTTTAATGATATGCTAATTTTGTGAGATAGAAATTTTGGGTTTTCATGAGCTGTATGCCAAAATTATCCATATTAAGACAATAAAAGACCTGAAATATTTCAGTTAGTGTGCAATGAATGTAAAATATATGAATGTTAAATTTTCATCATGACATTATGGAAAATAATGAACTTTATCACAATATGCTAATATTTTGAGAAGGACCTGTATATGGAATGAATTCACACAATTTCTTAAAATACAAGAATTTATTAACAAAAATAAGTCAACTCAAAGTCAAACATATTCCAATCAACAAACTCTTTGCTATGCTAAAACAATCCAACTAAACTACCAAGCAGAATTAAAGAATAGGGAAGACTAATGGGCTATGTACAATACAAACACGTTGATTAAAGATGGTTGAAAATCATGACCGAAAAGAGTGATGCAACATTACCATGCAATGTTTATGTTTGAGAACCAAGGATTATCATGAAGAATCTGGAAATGAAGTTAAGTTAGTCTTGGAACTAACTTAGACAACCATTCACAATGCAAGATCAGATAAAATATTATTTTAATAAAATAATGTTTTAAGAATGATCTGCTGAATAAAACCAACCTTCTGGATGACTAATTCTCAACAGTGTCTCATTAGCTGCCTTTATTTATTGAAATAATATTTAAAGAAATATTATTAAAGGAAATGGTAAAATATTTAAGGGAATATTTTGGAAAAGAGCCAAATCTTTCTGGAGAAATGGGGCTTAATGGTGTTTACTTAGTTATCAAGTTTAGTAAAATGATCTTAGGGACACATTATTTAATGGATTGAAAACAAAACTATTCTGGGTAAATATTATTTGGCAGCAAGCACGTGTCCTTAGCTGTTAGCAGTTGAAGCTAACAAAGGAGGCTGATAGCTTAGCACCAGAATCAAACACACACCTTTAAAAATACCATCAATAAAAGGGTTAAAATGCATGAGCGCGGACGGCGCGTTATGATCAATCTTCTGTTTAAAATCACCCTTTAAATAAAGTTTGTCTTAACTTTAAAAACACACAAAGAACACAAAACTGAACACATATGCTGCAGATAGCCTGCTAGCACCAAGATAGCTGAGTTCAACCCAAAACAAAACCAAACTTCATAAAATAAAAAACATTTAGATCATTTCAATCTAAATCCTTCTCTATTATTCTGCCCAAACCTAACCTCTTATGAACGTGTTGAGGAGTTGTCCGGGCGACGATGAAGTTTGAAGAAACGTCCACAATCAACAAACCGTTAGGTTTCAGCTAACCTCCGTAGCTGTGGGGGGGTTGAAGGTGCGGCCGCTCTGTGAACAAAGGGTTAGCTTCCAGCTAACCTCCGGAGCAGTGGCTGGGCAGCTCGTTCTGTCCGCTGACCACACTGCACGTTACCACGGGATGCAGCTCCTGTTGTTGTCCTTTCAGATCGGGGAAAAACCGCTCCACTCTTTGTAGAGACAGCGTCTCTGCAGGGAACTCTGGAGCACAGTTTGCTTCTGCAGGCCTCAGAGAGAAGGTAATGCAATGTTTATACCTTAATCTCCTTTTATGAATGAATACCGGATTCTTTCAACAGTAATTCATCAGTACTTAACTTGTGCATATGATCGCGTGATCTTATGACACCCTTGGATCCAGTTTGAAGAGTTAATGTCTTTTTGCCAGCAAAGAGACATTAGCGCGCTGTCTCACCAGCCAGCCTCGCACAGAGTCTGGATGGTAGAGAAAGGATGTACCAAGAGCAGTGCTTTTATTTGGCCAGTGACGTCACAGGAAGTCCGCTGCTACCCCCCTTTCCCCTTCTGGGAAGCTGTTGGAAAATTAAAATTCCCCGAACTAAAGTGGCTTGACAAATTATTCATGTTGTTGCAATTCAACCACAAACCTTAATGCATTTTATTGGAATTTTATGTGACAGATTGAAGCAACTTTAAAGGAAGATCATACGTGGTCAAACAGTAACATAAAGACCAAAGAATACACCCAACAGCTCAGGGATAAAGTTGTGGCGAACTTTAAAGCAAGGTCAGGTTAAAAAAAACATCTCAAGCTTCGAGCATCAAAATAATCCTGTTCAATCAATAATTTAGTACAACTGCAAACTTACCTAGACTTAGCTGTCCACCTAAACTGACAGGCTGTGCAGGAGAGCATTAATGGTAACTCTGGAGGAGCAGCATAGATCCACAGCTCAGTTGGGAGAATCTGTTGGCAGAACAACTATTTGTCATGCACTATAAATCTGGCCTTTATAGAAAAATGCAAGAAGATACCAATTGCTGAAGAAAACCCATATATATACCCATACACATATATACACATATACCCATTTATGGCTTACATAAATCCATGTGTGACAGAAAACTTAAACTGCATATAAACCTAACATTACCATCTCCATTGTGAAACATGGTGGTAGCGGTGTCATAGTGTGGATGTTTATCTTCAGTAAAAACAGGGCATAGCTGGGCAGGGTTGATGGGAAGATACATGGAGCTTGGCAATCCTGCGAGAAAACCAGTTAGAGGCTACAAAAGATTTTTACATTGAAGCTGAGATCGACTTTCCAGCAGAGCAAAACATAAAAGTGTAAGAGTGACTCAGTCAAGGTCCACAATTATTTCTTACCAAGAATCTGTGGAAATACTTGCAAATTGCTGTTCACAGACACCCCCCATCCAGTCTGAATAAGCTATTTTGCAAAGAAGAATGAAAAAAGATATGTGCAAAACTTGTAGGGACACACCCCTAGAACACTTGAAGCTCTAATTGTAGCAAAGGATGGCAAACAAATGTTTGACTCAGTGTGGCTGAAAACAACTGCAGGACACTTATTACATGTATTTGTAAAAAAATCACAAAAAAAAAAAAAACATGTATCATCTTCCACTTTACAGTTATGCTCTACTTTGTGATGTCAAGCACATTTGTTATGTTACACTGGGGTTTTGTAGGACCAACGTGCGATCAGGAGCGCGGGAGCCGCATGGTCAGTTAAAGTCTATCAGTAATAATTGAACTAGTAAACTTACAGGTAGCAACAGGACATGGAACACCAGCAGGTTTGCAGACAACAGTAAGATCCTCTGGTGAGCAATGGAAACCATATAAAAACACTGTATAAAAACAGTCAGGGTGGAGAAATGACCAATGAACAAGAAGAGCTAATCAGGTGAAATGTGGAGCAGCTGGTGGAAAGGAGAATGTGTAGCAACTGAAGGAGGGAGGCTAATAAACAGAGATGAGTGGGAACAGAGAAAAGTTCAGGAAAGTAACAAATATTTAAACCCAAGAATGAACCAAACACCTAATCTACCATAAATGAACAGAAAAAAAAACCTCAAAACTCAAACTGGATGACAATATTCCTACCAAAATATATTAAAAGAAGGGTAAGGATGCTGTTAGCACAACTAGATTTGATCAAATATCGTAGTTTATTATGTTTGAGTGAGTCAATTACTTGTCTTTGTAATGCCTGAAAGTTTATGCTACTCTTTACACTTTGCACAGCCTCTCTAACATGATGAGCATCCCCCAGTGTAAACATGAAAGCGCACTAACCCGTATAATGTAACAGTAGTTTAATGAAGACATCAGACACCAAAGAGGACAAGCCAAAAATCTATGCGTGATGTCACGGATAGGTCTGCTGAAATCCAACACCACCAGCTGCTTAATAGTATGATGGGTGAATGCGGGTCCACTCGCATCGCTGCAAGTCGAGGCACATAGCTTAAACCACCGCCTGGAGGAGAAGACGCACACAAACCGAAGACATTATCTGTATCCGTCAGGGCAGCCGCGTTGATTCAGCCACAGATTACCCTGACGCAGCCAAAGCCGCTTCTCTTTTTTTCCTGTTTGCTTGTGCAACTGTTGCGCGTCTTCACTTTGGATAGAAACAGTCATATTATCCTCCTGTGCGCCGCAGAGCGCACCAGATTTTTAAACTTTTTGAAAAGTGGGAGACATCCCACCTCCCGAGTGCAGTGCGATGAAGAGTTTCTGAAGTGGCAGCTTCTTTCCACTGAGTCCACTTTAACGCTTCCTGGCCGTTTCCAAAGGGGCAGCCCATGTGCAGGCATCTCATTGAGTGTGATTCTATTTTCGCCCAGATCTCTGCTTCCTGGACAAATGCATACAAATGCATTTAGGAGCCCAACGGACAAGGAGTGGACACGTTTCCGCGGCTGCAACGTAAGTTTCAAAAGACAGCGCATTTAACACCGTTCCAAGTCCCAGCAGCTCCAAGTTTCTGATCATTTTATAAGCGCCATTCTTTAAAGAAAACACGCACTTTATTTTATTTTAGTTTTTTATTCGCATTGCCATCCCCATCTGGAACTGATAACGTTGCCTTCCCTGTAATACTTGCATTTGGACGTTAAAAGATTTGAAAACGTTTTGTCAGATGTTTTATTCTTGACAGCAGATGTCTGTAATCTGCATAATCTGTTAGAAGCTGCAGAGCTGAGAAGAGTTGGAAGAAAAACATTGAGGTGTGGAGCAGTAAGATGAATGAGAATGTCTGGGAGCAATGGTGTATATTTAGAATGGGGATACATCATTTGTGTGAGTACTTGGGATTGATCAAGTTTAATTTTGGCAGCCTGAAGCCTAAAATTCCTCATGTAAGTGTGTGCTATTGACGTTTAACATGTTGTTCTGTTACATCCAGCTGCCACTCTAGAAAATCAGAACTGTGCAGGACTTAAATTGGTATTATCAGAAGTGACACAATACCTTCTTTGAAATGTCTTCCAGATATCATCTAAACAAGGAAGGTGAGATCACAAAGGCTATTGTTCCTCTCTGGGAGGTTAAAGTTTTTTTGTTCTTGTTTGATAATTGAGAGTGAAAATGAGCAACCTGAACATAGAATAAATGTAGGCTTTCTTGAAATCACAGTGTTAGTGTGAATGCATCAGTCGGTACCGGCTTGTGTGTATCCAGAAAATCCCCTTCTGTTGGTGGAATTGACAAAATACAACCTTGCAAAGGTTCCATCGGTTAGGCAAACACTTTCTAATGAGATGTTTGTCTCACATGGCAAAATATATGTCCATCCATCCATTGTCTGTACCAGCTTTTTCAGGCATGGAAGTGGGGTGGGGGGCTGTTACATGTGAGACCAAAACAATTAGCACATAAGAATAAAGTGGAAGGATAATTATACAAGGACTTCACATTGTTTCCTTGAAACACCTAAAAAGGTGCACAGTTTATTTGTACTCAGCCCACTTCAGACAATACTTTGTTGTACCACCTTCACCACAATTACAGCTGTAAGTCTCCAAGAATCTTGACACTGAAATTTTAAACTCTTCTTCTTTGCAAAAATATCTCAAGCTCAAATTTAATGGATAGTGTGAGTGAATAGGAATTTTCAAATATTGCCACAGATTCTTAAGTGGATTTAGGTCTAGCCTTTTCTAACACATATATACTTTAACCCATACCCTTCCATTGTAGCTCAGGCTTTATGTCAAAGAACTGTGCTGCTAAAAAACTAACCTCTGGCCCAATTTCAAGTTTTTCTCAGCCTCTAACTAGTTTTTTTCCATGATTGTCCTGCATTTAGCTCCATAAATCTCCTTATCACCTTTGATTAACTACCCTAGTCCTGGTAAAGAAAACTATTCCCACATGATGCTGCCACACTCATATTTCACTGTTGGGATGCTTTGTTCTGGGTGATGTGCAGTGTTCTTCAACACAACTAGTGTGCCACATTTAGACCAAATAGTTAAATTAAGGTCTTATCTGACCAGATAACCTTCTTCCACATGTTTGCTATGTTCCCTGCATGGCTTGTGGCAAACTGTAAATAAGACCTTCCTTCAACACTGACTTTACCATTATTATGCTATCACAAAGCCCAGATTTGTGAAGTGCACAACGAATAGTGCATCAAGAGATTATTCCACCAAAGGTATAGATCACTTAGTATTGGCCTTGGCTTCTCAGATAAATGCTCTTGTCTGGTTTGTCAGTTCAGGTGAATGAGCATGTCTTGCTAGATTTGCAGTTGTGCCATACTCTCCATTTCTGAATGACATACTGAGATGATTTATTGTCTCTAGAGGCATCAGAATATAAGGGGCTCAATGCAAATGCACACACCACTTCTCAGATTTTTATTTTTTATTTTATCTTTTTTATTTAACTTTATTTTTTGTATTTAATTTAAAAAATTTTTCTTCTCAGATTTGTATTTGCAAAACAAAATGATGACTAATCGGCATTAGAGACAGCTCCCCCGCGACCCAGTATGGAAGAAGCCAGTATAGAAAATGGATGGAATGAATATGATAACTAGGTTTTCTTTTCCATGCACTTCACAACTATGCACTACTCTGTGTTGGTGTATTACATACAATTCCAATAAAATGCACAGAAAATTGTGGTTGTAATGTGACAAAATGTGGAAAGGTTCAAAAGTTTTCAAAACTTTTGAACCAAGGTACTGCAGCTGCTAAAACAAAGCTACTGAGAACGATGACCATCAATGCACCCAAGCCTATGAAGTGTCTCCACAGCTGTATAATGACTAAAATTGTGTGTAATATGTTCATTGTAATACTGAAAGGTCTGTCCAGACTTTTCTGGTTAGAAAATTGTGTTTGAGGGAACAAATATAATCTTTAGAAATAAGAAATCAGTGTTGGTTTGATAATAAGGTGAAATATCAGCTAATACTCAAGAGGTAGTATTTCTTCCCAGGAAGTACTTGGTGCTCATTTGGTAAATAGGAACCTTTCTAACAAGCATAATAACTTGTTTTTTGAGTACATCAGTTGGAAACCCTGCAAAGAAACCTATTTTTTATGTTAGGAAAGCACCTTAACAATGGAGGTGGAAAACATATTATTTGTCATTTTTGGTTATTATTTTTGGAAAGTAACTTGTGTGGCATTTTCAAAGCTTTTCCACCCTTTGTTGCAGTATATTCACCCTCTACAGATTAGTGTACGTGTGCATTTCAGCCCATTTAGTCTATTTAACCCTCCAGACATCTGCAGCTTCCTCTAAAACTGGGAAGAAGGCAAACTAATAAAGATCAGTGAAGGTTTACTCACAACTCTTTGTCTGTTCACAGTCTTGTGTAGTAAGTCAATCTTTGCTTTGGTCTGTGCTTACCTTTTGACTCCATTTTAGTTAAGTGAATAATGCAGCTTCTTGACAATCACATTGATATTTCCATTTATTCGTCATCCTTTTGGAATAGAAATTCTTTATGTTTCATGCCCTGGAAATGTATCAGATATTATTTTTTGGCTGGCTGCCATTTTCAAGAGTGATGACAAGCTCATTTAGTTCTTTAATAATAAATTATTTAGATCAAGAGGCAGGCACTGAAGCTGAAATGCAGCCAGCAGGAAACACATGCTGGCTGCAGATCTTCATGTCTTGGAAAGTTTGCAAAACATGCAACACCAAAATACCTTATTAGCATGGGATGTAATATTTCTGGATTAAAAAACAGTTTATATTCAAAAACTCAACATTAACTGATTTTAAGCAAGTTTAATGTTCATTTTAAAAGTAAATGTACAGCAATGTGATTTTTATGCTAAATTTAATGTTCTGAATATGAAGATGTTTCGATGAAATATTCATGTGCCAAATTAGTATTGATGCTTAGAATTCATGGCTCAATCTCTGTCAGAGCACCATGTATAGTTGAAACCAGATATTTACATTTGTCACTGTCTGAAATTCAGCAATACTGAACTTTTCCTATTTAACAATACCAAAATTATTTGTAATTGCTAAATGCCAGAACAATGAAAGAGAATTTGTGAGAGATGTTTTTTTTAAACTTAATAAAGTTTACATTTATTTCCCTAGTGTTTGGAAGCAATTTTCTTTAATATTTCCAGGTAATGTTCTTTCCTCATGGTACTATCTATTTTGTTAAGTGCACTGGTCCCTCCTGCTTCAGAACACCCACCTAGCATGCTGTTGCAAGAATTGTACTTCACAGTTGGGATGGCGTTCTCAGGCTTGCAATGCTTTCTGCTTATTTTCACTAAATGTAACAATGGTCATTATGGCCAAACACTTGGCTTCTTTCTCTGATTGGTTTTTCAGCCCTCCAAAGGACCAGTTTCACTGTAGATAATAACTCTGTCTTACCAGCTTCAGCCATCCTTCCAAGGTCTTTTGACAAGTTCAGGAAAGACAGAACCTGTCTCCTTCCTGAACAGTAGGATGGCTGGACATTCCCATGGTATTTATACTTGCCTTTGATTGTCGTCATCAATCATCTGGAAATTGTACCCAAGATAGAACCAGACTTGTGGATGCTGGTCAGCAACTCTCTTCCTGGTATCTTGGCCAAATTATTTTGGTTTTCCCGTGATGACACACAAGGAAGCAGTGTATTTTAGGCGCGCCTTAAGATACATCCACAGTTTCATCAATGTCAGTTTTGTGAATTAATCTATCAGAGGCTTACAAAACCATGACAGTATCATTTGAGTTTATGAAAACTGTTTAATTCTAACCGACCTAAAACAGCAGAGTCAAAATCAAAAGGTTATGTGTCTGGTTTCAGCTGTATGTCTTTTCTTCTCTTTTTAATTTCAATGACATTTCAGAGAATGACAAAAGTTTTAGTGGTAACAATTGGTATAAATTAACATTTACAGATTTACTTGATATGAGATCTGCCAAATCAGATGTTCAACAGATAGGCTCACAAACTGACCTGAAATCTATGATTAATGCAATAAAGTTGCTTTCTGTATGGAGGTTGTAAACAAACCTTAAATAGAGCACTTTGGTTCTTAGCCTGTTTTCTTTTGAAAGAATCATTGTTAGTGATCTAAGCTAATTCTGAAATGGGAATAGTTGAGATCTGTCACTGCTGGATTGATTCTCTGCAGAAGAGGAGGTTACACTTGTGATTATTTATAGTCTTGACATGACACCCACTCCCCACATATTGGTATTTCCCTCAGTCAACAGAGCTGTTTTGGAAGCTTTGTCCTGCATGCAGCAGTCAGCTCCGTTAACTACAAGGACTGGGTAACATGCTGCATTGTTGGCCAGAAATTGCTTTTTATGCAAAGGCAGAACAGGAACAATGATTCTGCACGTTTGTTTTAGTTCTTTCACATTTTTGTTGTTTGTAAAGTGCTATATTAGACAAAAAATAATTGCTTCTTCATGTCTTATTGAAGGTTATGGAGGATTTCCTACACCTAGTATGCATGTGTCACTGCACTTGTGCTAAAACAATGACCCTAGGTGTTTGGCGTAGTTTTCTACAACCCACAAAATGGAGTTTTTGTAAGAGATAGTAGAAAATAATCTGAATAAGTATCAGATGGCCCCACATATTTCAAAAGTAATGTTTATCTTACATTTAGCATTTATTTTCTTTTGTCAGCATTTAACCACAATTATTTACTTTAGTCTCTTTTAATGTTGCTCTCATTATTTCAACAGATGTATTATTGTAATCATTTATCCCTGGTTTGGTTTTCTTTATTACATTTTCTGGCTCTCCATTCCCGACTGGAATGTCACACCACCTCCCTGAATAGTGAACAGGTGACAGTGCTCACCATGTTTCAACTTAAGCCAGTCTCTATGTTGTTCCATTAGATTCCATGATGTCTTTTTCTCTTTTTTTCCATCTTCTTGTCTAACTTTGATTGTATTCGTCTTCTCCCTCAAGTCCACAGACCCTCAAAGATCTTAAAAAAACAAAACAATGATGCCTGTCTGGAGGTCTGCTCACATTGGAAGCAGTTTTTTGATCATCAGTTTGAAAGGGAGTTGCCCAGAGAAGATCATGCTAATTGCTGCCACCATGCATACCAATCTCATGTGATTTACAGAGAAACAAAAAAACGTGTCTTACTTTTAGTCTTGCACAGGCGCATTTTAAAAGAGCAAGACGACTGTCTCTTCATGTCTTACAAAAATCCTCAACTCTGTCAGAGTTGGAAAATTATGACCGGTTATTATAACTACTCTAACTTGTAAAAGCAGCTGTTACTAAAGACATGGTTGATTTGGTTGCAAATTTTGGTTTTTACTCTTATTTTGTAGTAAGTAAGGATGTAGGTCTAGAGTTATCTCCCTGTTGTGTTGACAGTCAGCTAATAGATGCGTACCAGCAGGCTTGCTAACAACCTAATTTACAAATGCATTGAAGAACTCTGCCACTTGTAAACTGTCAGCAGGGCAGCATTTTGGGTCATCTATAGAAAAGAGAAACTGTGACAGATTGATGGACAAGTTACGAACGTTTTTTAAGTACTGCGAGAATTGTGCAACTGGACAAACTTCATGTGCCTCATGTGAGTGCATACAGGGTTATTCCACATTCTGTGTGAAAACACAAACAAAATAAATAATGTTTTTTTGTTTTTTTTTTGCACTAGGGCCACCGTAGAATGAAACAAAAATACAGTTGAGTAAAATGCGCAGCCCCCTCTAATGAACATGTCAGCATTTCAAACGTTTTTCTTAAGTTCTTTTAAACAGGGCAAATACTTGTTAACACTTTATTTTAAATATTTTTCAATTTTTTTGGATGCCTATATTATTTTACTTTGCACAACAAGATTATTCCCCTCAAAAACATTTATTCATCTGTGTTCTTTTTTTCTGGATAACAGCCTGCAGTAGTTTGCTTTAGCTTTCTACAAATAACACATCTCCTTAGGAATTCAAGATCATTCTTCTTTGGCAGCTCTCAGAAGCTCCTGTAGATGTTCATCTTTAAAAATTTTCACACATTCTTCACACATTCTTTCTTCTTCGTTTCTTCTTCAGACACACCTACAGTGGCATAACGTCACAAAATGCAACCCTGCATTCCCCCTGCATGCCTCTCAGCTGCTTATTTGAACATAAAAATGTCAAATGAAAGTGCCTACAGAGAAGAGGGTAGCTTTTTAAGGACCTGCCGTTTGCTTTTTGTTGCATTTCTTCAACATTTTTTTCTTTTCCAAATCAACCATGGATCCAGTTATTTGCTAGCGGTTTAATAATGTGTAGATCATAATAACAAAGCAAGACACTGCAGTGACATCACATTGTGCTACTTTGTGCTAATTTAGAAGGTCAGAAACTCAATAGAATAATAACAAAGTCTTGATACTGTACATTTCATGCAGGCTTTATAGTAACATTTCTAACCGAACATATACCAAATTTTTTATGTACATGTATTATATTGGAAATTAAAAAGGTGTGTTATTGTAATACTGACAAATTTAGAGATATTAAAGGTCAAAAACCTATAAAATGGACTCGTACTCGTCGTCTTCCGCTTTATCCGGGACCGGGTCGTTGGGGCAGCAGACTCAGCAGAGACACCCAGACGTCCCTCTCCCCAGACACCTCTTCCAGCTCCTCCGGGGGGAGCCCAAGGCGTTCCCAGGCCAGCCGAGAGACATAGTCCCTCCAGCGTGTCCTGGGCCGTCCCCTGGGCTTCCTCCCGGTGGGACGTGCCTGGAACACCTCCCGAGGAAGGCGTCCAGGAGGCATCCGGTATAGATGCCCGAGCCACCTCAACTGGCTCCTCTCGATGTGGAGAAGCAGCGGCTCTACTCCGAGCCCCTCCCGGATGGCCGAGCTCCTCAACCTATGTCTAAGGGAGTGCCCGGCCACCTTACGGAGGAAGCTCATTTCAGCCGCTTGTATCTGGGATCTCGTTCTTTCGGTCATGACCCAAAGTTCATGGCCATAGGTGAGGGTAGGAACGTAGACTGACCGGTAAATCGAGAGCTTTGCTTTTCGGCTCAGCTCTGTTTTCACCACAACGGACCGGCACAGCGTCCCCATTACTGCGGCAGCCGCACCGATCCGTCTGTCGATCTCCCGCTCCATTCTTCCCTCACTCGTGAACAAGACCTCGAAATAGTTAAACTCCTCCACTTGAGGCAGGAACTCCCCTCCAACCTGAAGAGGACAAGCCACCCTTTTCTGGTCGAGAACCATGGCCTCTGACTTGGAGGAGCTGATCTTCATCCCAGCCGCTTCACACTCGGCTGCGAAGTGCACTGATGGACACCCTTATGTTTGAACATGGTGTTCATTATGGACAATCTGTGACTAGCACAGAAGTCCAATAACAAAACACCGCTCGGATTCAGATCAGGGAGGCCATTCCTCCCGATCACACCTCTCCAGGTGTCATTGTCGTTTCCCATGTGGTCGTTGAAGTCCCTATAAAATGGAGTATTTATTTAAATGATTCCTTAAATTTTAATCAACTTATTATTTGCATTATTATATTGTTTTGCTGTTACAGGACAATTCCAAATTCAGAAACAGCACAATAAACCACGTGAAACACGTCACTTTCTGTTTTTCTAGCTTGAACTGTGCATCAGATTTAAGGAGGATGTCGTACAAGCTTCATCGATGTGCATTCACTGTCATCCATATTAATTTAATTTTGTTTGAAGATTTCTCAGTTTTACTTGACATTCATATCTATATCTGATTAACTGTGTAAATAACTGTGTAGGATTTGGCAGTTTCTGTAAAGTGCACATTTATATTTTCTGTTTGATCTTCACGAAATAAATGTTCCAGTACAGAAGGAAATTCAGCTTTATTTTCATCAAACTATTTATCACAGTTCATGATTGATTTTCTTTAAACCACTGTTTCTTTTTTTTAGATGCTAATGAAGATTTTCCTTTTTTATATAAACCCATTTTCATTTAGCGATTTTATAGGGTTTACAAGTAGTCAAAAGCAGAGACCCCAGTTTCTGTTCTATTTTCTGTTTTGATTTTTTTCTCTATTTTGCCATTGTTCAATTTTGTTTGTTGCCTTCTGCTCTGTATTGTTGAACCAGCTGAAGTTTCAAAATATGTTTTCTTTCTTTTGTTTAAAGTCTTCTCCTATAATTTGCCAATGTGTGATACCTCTTTAAAATGTGCATGCTCTCTTTGAAATGCAAACTAACTTGTATATTTAGACTTGTAAGTAAATAAACTTTTGTTTAGCACATTTCACAGATAAAATCACAAAGTGCTTTACAGAGTGCAAAAAACTCTTGTATGGTTTTCACATTAAGAGATGTTCAGAATCAGAATCAGAATCAGAATCAGAAAAGCTTTATTGCCAAGTACGTTTTTGGACATACAAGGAATTTGTTTTGGCGTAGTCGGTGCAATGTTAATATAGAAATGCCAGGTTCATGTTTATTCCATAATTTATTTGCTGCCTGTTCATAAACAAGTTCTGTTAGAAGAACAACAAAGGCTTTCTACATCAGATGTGTCTGCTTTATCTATTTGTAATAAAAGTCCATTGCAACACTGTGAAGTAAATACAAAGTGAGCTGATCTCCATAGAACACGGTTGATTAACTCAAAATTAAACGTTATTTCATTGGTCTGTGAAATTGACTGGAGTATCTCTGTTGGAAATAAACATAATATAAATGACAGAATTTTAATTTAATTGAGCTGAATGGTTATGAAAAAGTATAAAAAGGGTGGGTGGGATGAAGGACTGTTATTAGGTCGGATTAGAATGTTAAAAGGCACTAATCAATTTAGCACGTAATTTCAATCTGTGGTTCTTAAACAGTTTTGAAATGCAGATACAGATCTTAATGGATTCTGGCTATTTGTTAAGAACTATAATGCCAAGATATAAAAAAAGTTTTAAAACATGTTTTTGCATTTCTATCATGCAAGCACATTAATTACATTGTAAAGTACCCTGAGATGGCATTTGCTATATATAAATAAACTTAATTTACCTGAATTAATTATGTAAGGATCAGAGGTGATGTCTCATCGCGTGTGTATAAAAACTAGCTTTAACATTTTGTGTTAGTAATCAGCATGGCTAGCATTATTAAAGTGTGTTTATCCTTGTGATTATAGACTCTTCTCTTCTGTGAGATTTTAAAAATGCTGCCAAAATGTCCAAATCCAGCATGTTCCATGACAAACATTTCAAGGCTCAAAAGAATGGAAAAGAGCAACTTTGTTGTAAACTATTCAGCCTTCCTAGTGGTTGCTAAAATTATCACTTTGTCGCACGCTGAATGGACGACAGACATGTCTCATCCTGCCACAGAAACCATAGCTTTTCATTAAATACTTTCCTTTATCTCTGTGCTACCTTTATGTTAAAAACTGTATTCATTCTGGCAATAGCTAACTTGGAGCTTTCTTCACTTGGTAGCAGCACCAACACCAAGGAGTGCAATAATATTGTGCTATCAGTGATGAGGGTGAAATGAAGTTGAGTGAAGTTTCTAACCATTCGTTGAATGGTCAGGGCTAATAAATTGACCGGATTCACTTCCCTGACAATTTCTCTGAGCATTTCCATATAAGTAAGATAAAAAGAACAGAAGGGATTAGGAAAATAAAAAGGATTTAAAAGCTTTGTAAAATGAAAAATAAAAGGAGATGGCCTAAGGTGAAACATTACACACCTCAGTGTTTGCTTGTATTCAAATCTTTATATTTCCATGATTACGTTTTCCACCCTGTTTTCCTCCTAGTTAAAATGCTCCTTTCTTCTTTATGATCACTTTGTTCTTTCCACAGAGTTGCACATTCGACAATAGGCACTTTGTACTTTCTTAGACATGTTTTATTTTTTCCTTTGGACAGCTTTGTCCTTTTCATTGGAAGGTATAAGCAGACACAGATGTGTAATGTATTTCAGGAGTTAAAAAAGTCTAACACTTGTACAACAGTTCTTAGAAAAAATCCTTCAATGTTTTGATTTTGACTCAGTAATTTGTTCATTTTTACAAATTTATGTTTAACATGTAGTTGTTACTGCCATTCTATCTATCATATTAACATGTTTGTCCTTCTAGGTGGAACTTTCTCCTGCTCCTGTCACTATGCTCAGCAGTACCTTCTGCAGAAAACAGCTACTCTACTCAAGGTAAACGGCAATGCCTCAGACCCAGATGTGATTATAGGCAACAATTGTCTTTATTGTCATTTTACTGGGGGATACAACAAAATTGTTATCATGCAGTTACATGTGCGGTATTTGGAGAGTCAAGTTAAATCCACAGGACATCTTTCTTGGATTTGCATTGTTTATGAAAACATAACTAGTTTTTTGTGCCTTTTGATTAATTATTATCATACACACAGATATAAACACTTTATCCTTGTTAATTTGCTTCAGTAATCACAAAATTATCTCAGAGATTTGCAGATGTTCATCACATTCTAATTTAAAGACTTCTACTCTAAGGAGTGGGCATTTAGTTTTTCAAAAAAAAAAATGTCATCACATTTGATTTATTCTGCTTTTTTCATTATTTATTTTGGTAACTGGATTCAATATTTGTATGTGTAAGTGATAAGTTAGATGTAAGTGAAGTCCCAGCTTGTCAAAGCCTTACATTTATGTTTAGTGTCTACAGCTCCTCTGACTGGCTGACTAGAGTGTCCAGGGGTGCAGAATTTTCCATCTTGCATTGTCATTTCCCCACATATCTACCGTAAACGGCATGAGCCCACTCCAAGACAAATCAATCCATCATAATGCAAGGTGGAGGAATGCACACAGAGTGAAGGGGCAGCTTATCTTCAAGTATGGGACAGGTTAATTGGGATCTAGTCTAAAGTTGCCAACTGGCAAAAGATTCCCAGGACTTATCAGTACCTGAGAAACACTTCTCTATCTGTGCTGAAGGATATTTTCCCTGTGAAGCACTTGAAAAACATTGTTCTATGAGTCTCTTTTCTGTCAGGGGTGCTTTTATTTTCTGTCCTCATAAAACAAGAAGGGCAGATACAGTACCTTCAAATGTATTGGCAACCCTTGAACTTTTCCACATTTTTTAATATTAGAGGAACACACTTTCAAGTATTTTGGGGGGAGAAAAACACAAAGTACTATATAATTGTGAAATATCAGGCGTTCTGATATTTTTTCACAGATAAACAACAGTTGGTAGCACTGTTGCCTTGCAGCAAGAAGGTCTTTCTGCATAGGGGTCTTTCTGCATGGAGTTTGCATGTTCTCTCCGGGTACTCCAGCTTCCTCCCAAAGTCCAAAAACATGACTGTTAGGTTAACTGGTCTCTCTAAATTGTCCTTAGGTGTGAATGAGTGTGTGCATGGTTGTTTATCCTGTGTGTCTCTGTGTTGCCCTGGACCCATGCCAAGGGTGTACGCTACCTCTTGCCCGTAGACTGCTCGAGATAAGCACCAGCTCCCCCATGACCCACTATGGAATAAGCGGTATAGAAGATTAATGAATGAATAAACAATCTTAAATGTGTAAAATGCATTTGTATTCAGTTTCCTTTACTCTGGTACCTCAAAATAAAATGCAAGGTAACCAACTGCCTTCAGAAGTCACTTATTAGTAAATCTAGTCTATGTCTGCATTTTCATCACATTATAAATCCTATTGTTCTGTAAAGTTCTCAAAGGTTTGTTAGAAAACACAACTGAAAAACAGCATCATTAGGACCAAGGAACACACCAGATAGGTCAGGGATAAAATCATCACCAACAACATTGCTAAAATGAAATATTTTTCCAAACATCCTAGCTTTGATGGTTTTACTTTGCATACAAAATATTTATGAAAAAACTGTTAAAAACAATTAAAAACTGCAAGGGTTAATCATTTTACATATCAGTACCAGCAACTGTTGTTCGATGATATGCTTTGTGAAGCTTAGAGCTTGTAGCAAACTTGTGACAGAGGTCTATGAAAACCTTAGACCAGCTGCCAAGACACTGATAAATGACTTTGTGTAGTCAGCAATTGGAGTCTCAAGGGAGAAAATCACTAGAGCTCTGCACAGGAATGGATTATGGGGTAGAGACCCAAGAAGAACTCCCCTTCTGCAGATGAGACACCTTCAAGCCAGAAGTAAATTAACTAAAGACACTTATCATACTTTATCACTGTCATGTTGTCTTCCAATATGACCATTACCTAATGTCAATGCTGGTGAGGAACTTCCTTCAGAAGACCAAAGTGAAATTTGCTGACTGACTTTCATAAAGTCCTGACTTGAATCCCACTGAAAATCTGTGAGAACAAAAAATGAGAGTCCATGCCAGAAAGCTATCAAATCTGAAGGAGCTTGAAAGTTCTGCCAAATAAGTATGGCCTGGGATTCTTCAAGAGATGTGTCAGAGACTTGTTGAAAACTACAACAAACTACTGCAGACTGTTATCCAGCAAAAAATGATACACAAATAACTAAAAGCGTCATGGGGCTTAGAAATGTCCTCCTCATTCCCTCAAACCGTATTTTGTTTTTGTTTGTGTGTCACGTGTCTCATCAGCACACAGGGACTCAAAAGTTAGATCAGTTACAACAGATGCCTGATATATCTAGCACTCATATTAGTACTTTACTATTAATAATATTGCAATTTATTACGTTTCTTTCATAAACAAAGCAAACCAGTGATTATGTAATGTTTTTTGGGCTTTGGCAAGCTGTGCAACACCTTTAACAAATTCTAAATAAATTCTCCCTACATGTGAAGTGCAGAAAGATGAGAAGGCTTTTTTTGTATAAATATCTGAATACAGATTGTTTTAATAAACTTTAAAGGCTGGCTTTCTGAATCCTTGTGCTGCCTCGTGCATTTCTAGTTATTTCTATTCTTCTGGACTGCAGCTGTGCTCATCCTACTATGGAAAAACAGAAATGGGATCATGACCATTTATCTCTGATATTTTCTAAAGTATTTTCTAAATGACATTTAAACATAAGAATGGTATGAGGTAAAGTTTTAGCAGTAGAAGCCTTGTCATGAATGCTAGAAAGTTTTTTTTGTTTTTTTTTTGACCCACACGCAGAATCAGACAGGACTAAGGAGGCAGTTTAAATATTTATTTACGACAATATTGATGTATGACTTCAGGCAATTGGGTTCATCTGCGTCTGGGAAAGGGAAAGTGAGTTAGCGATGGTGGCAAAGATCTCTGCCAGTATGGTGCTCAAACAGGTGGCTTACCAGGTTCAGGGTAAGGCAAAAGCTGAAAGGGAGGTTAACGCTAGCAATTGATCTGTGGGTTTGAAGGCATGGGAGCCAAGTGATCTTAAGAGTTCCGTGGGTAGCTTGCACAGAGTCTGAGAGTGGACAGGCAGGTAGGGCTGTGGGAGACGGAGCTGTTTTGTTTGGTCCAAAAGTCTTTGCAATTTCCTTGTTCTTCTGCCACAGGGATTCTTGTAGGCAAGGCATTAACTGGACCTTTCCTGAGAGGCACAGAAAGCAGCAGATGATGAGCTTACAGGAGAAACAGGCAAAAACATGAAACGAGACAAAACTATCAAGGAGCAAGTTTCACTAGGAATCAGTGGCTTGAGTCTACCAGCAAGGTTGCTCATCAGGTGAAGACTAGTTGGCAAACAGTGCCTTAAATCTCCAGAAGCCCAGATTAGATGATTTACAACAGGTGTGCTGTCAGAAGCCTGCAGTTACTCTCATCAGCAAAGATCCTGAATTCGGGGGACTCCACACAAAAACAGTTACACACAAAAACCCACCAAGGTCATCACAAGTCTGCCCTTATAAAGCTTGTATGCCTTAATAATAGAAATCAGTGCATGCCTAGTTGTGGCTCCACCACAACTTTATTTCCACAGATTGCCGTCACCAAAAATGCACCTTAAGTAAAAAAACAAAAACAGCAAAAAATAAAACATACCACAGCTGCAACAGCAATTGTTGGCTGATATTTGTTCTGCAAAGCATATAAAGGAATACACTATGAAAACGTTGGGATTTCAATTGTGGGAATTCCAGAAATGTCTGGCACTCAAATTACCGACCCTAAAGGACTTCAATTATTCATCTAAATAATACATTTTGCTTTAAGATATTATTCTGCCAAGAAAGTATTGATTTTACAAAATGTAATAACAATTTTTAATAAAAAGAAATTATAGCGTGTAAAACTCACCAATTTCCTCTCTTTCCAACAGGAGTGGATATTCTCTATCAACTGGGGCTTACAAATCAAAGCAGAACAGACAAGTCCTTCGAGAGGACAGCCTCACCTCATACCACTTACACCAATGTCCCCCGGCCTTCGAATATCCCAGTTCCTGGATATGGGGTTGTTTTCAACACAGACTCCATCTATGAGATCCCGGCAAGCAGTCTGTTCCATTCAGAGTTTGGAGTTGAGTTTTCTTTTGTGATTAGCCTGAGCTCCTGGCGAGCCAACAGTGCTTTTGTTTTTAGTGTTAAAGATGGCAGGGAGAGACTGCATTTTGGCATTCAGCTGCTGCCACAAAAGGTAGTAGTCTACACTACAGATAAATCCTCCAGCTACTTCACCCACAACTGGCAGGATGGAAAGCAGCATGCCTTTGCTGTTGGTGTTCAAGAACGTTCAGTGTCCTTCTACGAGGATTGTGGAGCAGTGCAGCAGCGAGAGCAGACCTTGGGGAGATCTCAGAGACTGGGAGAATCTGGGAATCGCTTTACTTTGGGTAGGATGAACTCAAAGGCAGCTCCTTTTCTTGGTCGACTCTGCCAGTTAGACATCTATCCCTCAGCTCAAGCTGCTTCACACTACTGTGACTACCTTAAAAAACAGTGCTGGCTGGCCGACACTTATCGATTGCATTCGTCGCGTTCTGGTTTGGATTTTGAAGCCAATGAGCATCCTTCTAACCCTTTCATAAAGACCCCTGTGGAAGTAGCAGCTACCGATCAAGTTTCTGATAAACTTACAACAGCTTACAAACTGTTGCTAAGTAGTCAAGTTGACACACAGTCTTCAACTCTGAGCCCAACAACACAACTACACCCAAGGGAACAAAGCCACATTTTCACACTGAAACCTTTAACCTTCTCCAAACCAGATTTGCTTGAGCCCAACAGCCCAACACAAGCAACTCTAAGCAGGCAAGCATTGGACTTTGCCCACAGTAGAATGATCACCACTACAAAAAGCAAGTTGGCCAAAAAGAGTCAACTCAAAGCAGAAACAGATCTCTCAGATAACAGTACAGAGGAAGAGAGCGACTCTAAAACTCTAAATATTCTAGAAGTTCCTCCAGCTCTTATTTTTCCTGTCAGGCAAGGTCCAATGAAAGAAGGACTCAGGAAATACTTTAGGGACTCAAGCCTCAGGCCTCAACACACTCATAAAATTCTGGAGTCTCATCTAAAAGCCAATGATACCACTTTGTACAGAGAAAACCAGGTCGACACTGCAGAACATCATGCTTTGGATGGCAGCTATGAAGACATAGACTATGGAGGATATGATTATCCATATGAGGAGCCAGAAATCTTTTATGAGTATGAAGATGGCTTCCACGGTCCCAAAGGAGAGCCGGGTCCTCCAGTAAGTGTTTAAATGTGTGATTTATAAACTTAGAGATTCTGTAGAGCTTGGTTTTTTCACATGATCAAGCATTAGATACAGGGAAATCTTAATTGGTTTAAAGCCATCAAATACTTTATGTAATATGGCTTTTAAAATAAAACTGTTAAAAAGCTAGGTAAATCAAAGCAGTAGCCTTTTCTGATAAGTAGTACTTAGGATTTGCAAGTATGTCAGAGAAACATACTGTCATGTGAGATACACCACCTTATTGAATGTCAAACCTAACCATACTCATATTTGTGATTCATCAATATAAAATGGCATGTTAAGTAGTTGTAGGATGAACTCAAAGGCAGCTCTTTTTCTTGATTGAGTCTGCCAGTTAGCCACCTATGCCACAGCTCAAGCTGGAGTGGTGTCCAATCTGTTTTTGACACACCTTAGTCTAGGCCCATGCAAGGAGTCTCAAACTCCACTCTTCGAGGGCCAGTGCCACTGTGACTAACTTCTAGATATGTCCCTGGTCCAAAATGCCTGAATGAAACAGCTGAATTACATGCTAGTTATGCACCCAAATTCTACAAAGTCCTGCTAATGACCTAGTTATTTGAGTCAGGTGTGTGTAAGCAGGTGCATATCTAACAGCTGGAGTACATCGACCCTGGAGGACTGGAGTATGAGACCACTGGCTAGGCTCAACTACCTACTGAACATGCATTTTTGTCAATCCCTCTGTCTTTAGGCAGTTTATTTGCTTGACAGTGGAAACTGAATATAGCTTTTCATCTTCAACCAGAATTTTGGCATTAAAGCCATGCCTGGCATAACTGTGTTTCCACTTGTAGAAATCTGATCATTAATCAATTAATTCAAGAATCCTTCATGAGGACTAGTAGATTGAGGCACGTGAGGTTGCCCGGTACGGCGGAGCCGGGGTCCCGCCCTGGAGCCAGGCCTGGGGTCGGGACTCGCCGGAGAGCGACTGGTGGCCGGGTTGCTCCTCACGGGACCCGGCCAGGCCAAGCCCGAATGAGAGACGTGAGGCCATCCCCCAGTGGGCCCACCATCTGCAGTTGGAACCGTGAGGGACCCGTGCAAAGAAGATTGGGCGGCGGATGAAGGTGGAGACCTCAGCGGCCCGATCCCCAGATGCTTAGGCTGGCTCTAGGGACGTGGAATGTCACCTCGCTGGGGGGGAAAGAGCCTGAGCTTGTGCGGGAGGTCGAGAGATATCGACTAGAAATAGTCGGGCTCACCTCCATGCACAGCGTGGGCTCTGGAACCCATCCCCTCGAGAGGGGCTGGACTCTCTTCTACTCTGGAGTGGCCCACGGGGAGAGGCGACGGACTGGGGTGGGTTTGCTTGTTGCCCCAAAGCTCAGCCGTCTCATCTTGGGGTTTACCATAGTGGATGAGAGGGTCGGATCCCTGCGCCTTCGGGTTGGGGACAGGTCTCTGACTGTCGTTGCGGCCTACGGGCCGAGCCGTAGTGCGGAGTACCCGGCCTTCTTGCCGTCCCTGTCGGGGGTGCTGGATAGTGCCCCTCCCGGGGACTCCATTATTCTGCTCGGGGACTTCAACGCCCATGTGGGAAACGACAGTGACACCTGGAGAGGCATGATTGGGAGGAATGGCCTCCCCTATCTGAATCTGAGTGGTGCTTTGTTATTGGACTTCTGTGCCAGTCATGGATTGTCCATAATGGACACCATGTTCAAACGTAAGGGTGTCCGTCAGTGCACTTGGCACCAGGACACCCTAGGCAGGAGGCCAATGAACAACTTTGTTGTCGTATCATCAGACCTTCGGCTGCATGTTTTGGACACTCGGGTGAAGAGAGGGGCTGAGCTGTCCACTGATCACCACCTGGTGGTGAGTTGGATCCGCTGGAGGAGGAGAAAGCCGGACAGACTTGGCAGGCCCAAGCGCATAGTGAGGGTCTTCTGGGAACGTCTAGCGGAGCCCTCGGCCAGGGATGCATTCAACTCCCACCTCTGCAAGAGCTTTGACCAGATTCCGGGGGATGTTGGAGACAAAGAGTCCGAGTGGACCATGTTCTCCTCATCTAGTGTTGATGCTGCTGCCCGTAGCTGCGTCTGTAAGGTCTGCGGTTCCGGTTGCGGCGGCAATCCCAGAACTCGGTGGTGGACACCGGCAGTAAGGGAAGGTGGCTGACGGGGACCGTGAGGCCAAGCATGCCGCGGCCCGGGCTGTGGCAGAGGCAAAAACTCGGGCCTGGGATGAGTTCGGTGATGCCATGGAGAAGCACTACCGGTTGGCCTCGAAGCGATTCTGGCTCACCGTCCATCGCCTCATGATGGGGAAGCAGGGGGTTCACACTGAAATCAATGCATCACTGCTGTGGATTTGTGGACTTCATATCCGTCATGCGATTCCTCCATTTTACCACATCCCAAAAGTGCTTTATTGAAATCTACTGACTGACTTGTTGAACAACTAGTTGGAGATAAACTGAGGACTATGCGATCCTTTACTATCCAACTGGAAATAGCCATGATTGATGAACACATTACAGTAGTATTGTTTAGTAAAGCGAGGATATCTCTCCTCTTTTTAACCCGTTGTTGTCTTTCCCATCATCTTCTATCCCCACAACTACACTTTAGCATCCCAGTCACGAAGATCCAGATCAGGTATCTACAGTGAAAGTCAATGCAAGTTGACAAATATATTAGTTAGAAGAAGGGCTGCTCAATTTCTGGAAAATACATTTCTTAAAAAATGTAAGATGGCACTTCAATAGGTGCCATTGCCTGAAGGGTTTCTGTCTCCAAGCACAGTCTCAAGAACATGGAGGAGATTCCAGGAGACAGGCAATTATTATAGGAGAGCTGGAAAAAGCAGTTGGAGGACCTTAACCCATCAACAGGACTGGTTTTTGCTCCTTTGTGCAAGGAGGAACAGGATGAGTACTACCAGAGCCGTACAAAGTTACCTTCAGTGGGCCACTGACGTGAATGTCCAAACCATTAGAGACAGACTTCATGAGGGGGATTTGAGGGCGTGACTTCCTCTTGTAGGCCTCGTGCTCACTGCCCGGCACCCTGGCGCCCAACTTCCATTTGATAGAGAACACTGGAATTAGCAGTTTCAGCACTGGCACCCTGTTCTTTTCATAGATGAGAGCAGGTTAACTCTGAGCTCATGTGACAGACGTGAAAGGGTCTGGAGAAGCTGCAGTGAACGTTATGCTGCCTGCAACGTTGTTCAGCATGATCGGTTTGGTGGAGGGTCAGTGTTGGTCTGGAAAGGCTAATCCATGAAGGGAAACACAGACCTGTACAGGATAAACAAGGGCACTCTGACTGCCATTAGGCATGCGGATGAAATCCTTAGACCCATTTTTAGACCCTTGGGCGGTGCAGTGTTTTGTTTCTAACACATTAGCAATTCCATCTTAGTATGGTTATCTAGTTTGATTCAGATCAGATGTGTTTTCAGTGGGTCTTTAATATTTTAAGCAGTGTTTTTTGTTGTGCTACTGTTACTAAACCTTGTTCTGGAAATACTGTATGTAATTTATCCACATTTTCTGGCCACTTTGCTTTTTTACCATTACTCAATGTCCCCATCACTCTATGAACCTTAGCATCTCATGGACTAAAGATCAGGTATGGGCATTAGAGGAAAAGTCCATCTGACTGACCAACCATACCATTGTTATGGAGAGCTTGAATGCAGCTCTTTTGTTTAGCAGAGCTTAAATACATGTTGCCTTAAACGTTAGAGGCAACAAAATACTGCGTCCAAGCAATTCTATCATTGCAAACATTAAAATGTTGATGATTATCATGTTTCCATATTTTGTGCTGCTTTGTTACCCACAGGGTGTCTTTAGATATAGCTTCTGGCCTTATAACTCAAACTTACTGTGAGGAAACCCCTGCCCTTGCTGTTTATAATTCTATGAGCATTGTTCCTCTGTCATGCCTAGCCTGTGTCTGGGTTTTGTTTTTGCTTATTTCTCCTGGTCTGGGCATTAGATTACCCTCGGTTCTCCTGTCTCCCTGGTGCCTGGCCCACACCCGTTCCTTGTTTCCCATGATTAATCAGTCTCTCTGTTCATTGGTTCTCCCTGTACACTTGTTTGTATTTAAGCTCTTCAGTTTCCATTGATTCCCGCTGGTTCCTTGTTGTGTTTTGTCATAGGCAAGGCAAGGCAAGTTTATTTATACAGGTCCTTCTCAAAATATTAGCATATTGTGATAAAGTTAATTATTTTCCATAATGTCATGATGAAAATTTAACATTAATATATTTTAGATTCATTGCACACTAACTGAAATATTTCAGGTCTTTTATTGTCTTAATACAGATGATTGTGGCATACAGCTCATGAAAACCCAAAATTCCTATCTCACAAAATTAGCATATTTCATTCGACCAATAAAAGAAAAGTGTTTTTAATACAAAAAACGTCAACCTTCAAATAATCATGTACAGTTATGCACTCAATACTTGGTCGGGAATCCTTTTGCAGAAATGACTGCTTCAATGCGGCGTGGCATGGAGGCAATCAGCCTGTGGCACTGCTGAGGTCTTATGGAGGCCCAGGATGCTTCGATAGCAGCCTTTAGCTCATCCAGAGTGTTGGGTCTTGAGTCTCTCAACGTTCTCTTCACAATATCCCACAGATTCTCTATGGGGTTCAGGTCAGGAGAGTTGGCAGGCCAATTGAGCACAGTGATACCATGGTCAGTAAACCATTTACCAGTGGTTTTGGCACTGTGAGCAGGTGCCAGGTCGAGCTGAAAAATGAAATCTTCATCTCCATAAAGCTTTTCAGCAGATGGAAGCATGAAGTGCTCCAAAATCTCCTGATAGCTAGCTGCATTGACCCTTGCCCTTGATAAAACACAGTGGACCAACACCAGCAGCTGACACGGCACCCCAGACCATCACTGACTGTGGGTACTTGACACTGGACTTCTGGCATTTTGGCATTTCCTTCTCCCCAGTCTTCCTCCAGACTCTGGCACCTTGATTTCCGAATGACATGCAGAATTTGCTTTCATCCGAAAAAAGTACTTTGGACCACTGAGCAACAGTCCATTGCTGCTTCTCTGTAGCCCAGATCAGGCGCTTCTGCCGCTGTTTCTGGTTCAAAAGTGGCTTGACCTGGGGAATGCGGCACCTGTAGCCCATTTCCTGCACACGCCTGTGCACGGTGGCTTTGGATGTTTCTACTCCAGACTCAGTCCACTGCTTCCGCAGGTCCCCCAAGGTCTGGAATCGGCCCTTCTCCACAATCTTCCTCAGGGTCCGGTCACCTCTTCTCGTCGTGCAGCGTTTTCTGCCACACTTTTTCCTTCCCACAGACTTCCCACTGAGGTGCCTTGATACAGCACTCTGGGAACAGCCTATTCGTTCAGAAATTTCTTTCTGTGTCTTACCCTCTTGCTTGAGGGTGTCAATAGTGGCCTTCTGGACAGCAGTCAGGTTGGCAGTCTTACCCATGATTGGGGTTTTGAGTGATGAACCAGGCTGGGAGTTTTAAAGGCCTCAGGAATCTTTTGCAGGTGTTTAGAGTTAACTCGTTGATTCAGATGATTAGGTTCATAGCTCGTTTAGGGACCCTTTTAATAATATGCTAATTTTGTGAGATAGGAATTTGGGGTTTTCATGAGCTGTATGCCAAAATCATCCTTATTAAGACAATAAAAGACCTGAAATATTTCAGTTAGTGTGCAATGAATCTAAAATATATGAATGTTAAATTTTCATCATGACATTATGGAAAATAATGAACTTTATCACAATATGCTAATATTTTGAGAAGGACCTGTATAGCACATTTCAGTAGCAAGACAATTCAAAGTGCTTCACATGAAAGAAAAAAAAATTAAAAATAAAAACATATCAGGCAAAGTACATTACAGTGACATAAAGGTCCAAAAATTATTACTTCAATTTTGTTTTGATTCAGCTGAAGAAACCTTTGGCACATCCATGCATTGATTTCTTCTAAGCATGTATCCAGCGCTTGAATGGGTTCAGTCACCTGGTGACATCGTAACATATAGCTGTGTGTCGTCTGCATAGTTATGATAACTTACGTTGTTGTTTATTAAAATCTGAGTTAGGGGCAGCATGTAGATATTGAATAAGAGGGGCCCCAAGATGGACCCTTGGGGAATGCCACATGTGATTTTTGTGGTCTCTGATTTAAAGTTACCTACTCACACAAAAAAGTCCCTGTCCTTTAAGTAGGATTTAAACCAATTGAGTGCTGTACCAGAAAGGCCGATCCAGTTTTCCAGGCACTCTAATAAAACAGTGTTGAATGCTGTTTTTAGGGCCTGAGGGAAAACACTTGACAAAAGGGATGTGTTTATTGTTTGAGTTAAATCAGATGTTATGACAGGCAAATCTTTCTTAAGGAAAGCTGTGGGTAAAACATCAAGACAGCAGAAAGAAGAGCTTCGTTGGTGTACAATTTCTTCTACGTTTTATAGTTTATTTGGTGAAATTGAGAAATTTTGTCAAAATCAGTTCTTGTTGGAGACAACTTTGGTACTGGAGTTGATGTGGATGTGCTGACTGCCCCTCTGATCTTTTGGATTTTTTCAGTGAAGAAGTTAGGAAATTCATTGCAGGCCCTGTTAGAGTGAAGTTCAAATGCTACAGTTACAGGAGGGTTTGTTAACCTGTCGACCGTGGCAAATAATGTACGAACATTGTTAATGTTTTTGCTGATGATCTCAGAAAAGAAAGATTCCCTTGCATTTTTTACTTGTAGGTTATATCTGTATAGCCTCTCTTTATGGATGTTATAGATAACCTGGAGTCCAGTCTTTTTTTCACTTCTGACTGGTGGAGCACTTCCCCACGGAGACATTTTCTTCCTAGAAATGACTTTCAC
Organism: Girardinichthys multiradiatus; assembly: GCF_021462225.1. Taxonomy (NCBI): domain Eukaryota; kingdom Metazoa; phylum Chordata; class Actinopteri; order Cyprinodontiformes; family Goodeidae; genus Girardinichthys; species Girardinichthys multiradiatus. Next base: position 6,932,390 of record NC_061802.1, read on the forward strand.
TTTAATTGGACCAATTGAATCAATGATGTCTGAGATTTTAGAATGAAAGTTATCTACCAGCTCATCTACAGTGTTACAGGGCAAAGTGGAGGTAGAAGAGTAAATCTGGTTAAAGGTTTCAGCAGCACTGTCCTTAAAGATGCGTTTTCTTATAATATCTCTTTGGCATACTGAGTCATTGGAGATTATGCTTGTCTCCCACAATAATTAAACAGTCATAATCAACACATATCACAGATAAAAGCTCATTAAAATTACTGACAAAGTTTGTTTTGGTCTTAGGAGGCTTGTAAATAGTAGTCTCCCATGACTTGCTGTCGTGTCTGGTCTGGTGTCCTGGTCGTATAACCTGCTGTCTGGATTCTGTATGGGCAAGAATTAAAACTAATTAAAAAGAATTAAAACTATCTTGCCTTCATTCATCGTGTCTTGGAGTTCTCCTGTGCACTTTTGTCCTACCTCAAACGCACATCTTGACATCCTCACTTTTCCATCTGATTTGCTTGAATTTGATGGTATTGAACTTGTATTCTAAGAATCATTTTTAGCTTTCCATCAGGCAACTTCAGTTAAGAAGCGCACAGACAGTTGTGGGAGGAACACACCATATGCAGGTCTGTTGCAATGTATCTTCCCATAGTGAGTTGGATCAGGCCTTACTTAATTACACTTTAAGCAACTGGTTATTTTTCTTGGTTGATTTTCTATTTTAAAGAATTACGTCATATTGACCCTAGAGCTTGTGTGTTTGTTTTTAAAATTATCTTGTATGTCTTAGCTACTCTGACAGTTTAGCTGCAGGTCTGTTTTGAATGTTGGGTCAGCTGAAAGTCAAGGGTTGCCTCTGGGTGGTCAGCCTGAAAGCATGCTGATGTTGGAGCAGTTCACACTTTTGAGGAAAGGTATTCCTGCAAGAACAGTCATTAGTATGCCGGCTACCTCTGGTCTGCTTCAATCTTGTTCATTAAAAGCAACTTTGGCAAAGACGACAGCTGAGATGTTAAAAATATTCATATTTAATAAATAGTTTGTTCTGCTACAAGGAGCAAAAGCAAATAGGCTGCTCAGAACCTTAACCTTAAATTTTATTAAACCACTACCTGCTGCCTATAAATATTTTATGTTTTTTTAATTTTCCTTTTGAAGCACATAACTTGCTATTCTCCTGTGCCCTGTATATCTTGCTCAAAAGGTTTATGTTGTCCGGACAAACTCTTGCCTCCTGTAAATTAATGTCTTTTATCTGTGAAATTTTTTTTTTTTCTCCACATAATAGAGCACTTTTCTCTGTTAAAAGGCTCATATATATATATATAAAGAAAACATAATATAGATCATAACCATTTTGTCTAAGAGATATTTATTTTTTTAAGTTTTTTGTGGCACCAGTGGCCTTTATTTGTGTTATTTTTCCAAAGTAGGTAGACGGGAAGTGGGATGGAAGACATGCAGCAGAGGTTTCTGGGGTCGGGGCTCTGGGTGGCTGTGTTGGGGACTGAGGCTCTACCACTACACCACGACCCCCCAGTAGAGACGTTTATGAGCTTTTTAAAAGGCTTTTTTCTAAGTCTCCAGTCTTTGGTTTGTTGTTACGACTGCTTAAGCAGGAAATTGTAGTTTCTTTGGAATATATAAATAGTCTTGCTTGTTTGTCTTAATCCGCACTATAAGTGTTTATCATGCATTTATTTGAACATACCCATTAGCAGTCTGTCAGTCAGCCATCTCTCACTGTATGGTGAAAAACAATTGTTACTGTTGGCATTTTTTTTAAATAATGGCAATAATGACAACTACTATTGCATTTTAATGTCAATGGTCCAGCCTTATGTGGTGAATATTTACCGTCCATGGGTCTTACAAAGGACTCCAACTGGTTTTCTTGTTCATCTATATGCACACTCTTACTGAAATCTCTTGCTCTCTGTATACACCAGTAAGGAAGAACACGTCACACTCACTAGTTTTTATCTCAGTCTTTGGGGTATTTATTCTGATCAAAGTAAAATTGATAATGAAAGGTTATAATACATTTTAACAGTCTTTTTGGCTGTAAATCGTTCACTGCATGCAAGCTGCAGCCTCACAAACATCAATAGGCTTCTTCACTATACCAGTCCTACGAGTGTGCTGCTAATACTCCAAATTGATTTTAACCAATCATATCTAGTATTGTCCTCAATAGTAGAAAATTAGTTTAAACAGTAAAACTAACAATTCTAACCATATGATTCGTTTATTTAGTTTTGTAAACATCATTAAAGAAAGTTTATTGCTAGTGTTGCAGGATGACCAAATATTGTTAATCACCACACCTACATAAATTGTTAGCCCCCATCACTGAAAGGTTCAGGGACACCAAAGCTTAGAGAGAATGGGGATATTGTGTTACGGGAAAAGAATAAGAAAAATGTGTTATTTTTTTTAATCAAAATTGTCATCTCAATTTTTAGCAATGTTATTGTAATTCCTGATATTGTGCAAGCCTAGTGTACATAGTCAACTGAAAAGCTTAATGGAATTCACTTTTTTCGGCTTTTAGTCTGCAGCAGTGGTTTCTGGGATATTAATGACCATGGTTGGACCGGCCATCGGGAGCACCGGGACATTTTCCGGTTGCCTGACCACTGGCCTGGCCCCCTCTGCGATTGCCGAGGGGCGGGACCAATGGTTTGGTTTGGGTCACACTTAAAAAACAATACATGCTGTTTGTGCGGCTCACTCAGGCACTGTATCTGCCTGGCTAAAACTCCCACAGACTGAAGTAGCAAAAGGTAAAGACAGACACACACCCTCCTTTTTTTCTGAGGCTGTCTGACACAGCAGTGCAGAGACACATACTCAGTTGCGCGCCGGATAAGTGGACTGTGTAAAATGGAGCGAGAGCGACAGTTAAAGGAGGGTGGTTCCACTTTGAGGAACCAAGGGGGTCAAAACTGATTTAATAAAACATTTTAAATGTTGTAATTCCTCCAGGTACAGACAGACAGTGGTTTTCTTAACTGATGAATTTATTGAAGCCATCTTGGTATAGATTCAAAACACACTGTGAAAACCAAAACACAGACAAGACAATAATTAGCTTGATTAAAAATAAAGACAATTAGCAAATAAACTACTTTACAGCATAAAAACAGACAAAATACCTCATTGGCTGAGTACCGAGTAAGGAAGTAGGAAAAACCTCTTTTCTTCTTGGTTTTGCTTCTTTTCTTAAACCTTTCTGTCCATGCTCTTTTCTTTCTGCGTTCTTTCCCCTTTTCTTCCTGAGATCGCTGTTTTCTTCTTGACATATCTCTATACAACACACGTATACTCTGACACCACAGCGACCTCTAGTGACGCTTCACAAAATTAACTTAAAATACACAGAAACACAGTTACACTCCCACCAAATCTCACACTCTTAACAGTGAGATTTCCATAACACAAATTCAAACTGACACAGAGTCTGAACAGCAAAAATAAATAAAATAAACATTACTCTGCTTCTAGCAAAACAATAACCTCATGTATAGGTCGTTCTAATGAAACTGTTTTCGTCACTAGTTTATCATTTTTGTTAGATGTCCTCTTGCTAACTAAGAGTCTAACCTTTCTCACTTTATTATCTGCTCCAGGATAGACAGCTGTGACTTTAGCTAGCTTCCATTCGTTACGTGGTGCAAGCTCTTCTTGTAGAAGCACTATATCATTTATCTGCAGATGTCTTCTGTGTGCATTCCACTTCTGTCTTGGTTGCAAGTTGAGTAAATATTCTTTCCTCCAACGGATCCAAAACTCGTTGGCCAAATATTGTACTCTTCTCCATCTTTTTTGAAGATACAAATCTTCTTTCATGAACTCTCCCGGTGGAGGTTGAACAATGGTTGACTTCATAGTTAGGATGTGGTTAGGTGTCAGCGGTTCGGGGCCTGTAGGATCAAATATTCCACAGAGAGTGGCCTGCTGTTGATAATCGCCATAACTTCGTACAACAAAGTTCTCAAAGATGTAGTGTCGAGTCTTTTCATTGAATGGTCGAGAACAACTGAAAGAATACTACGGATTGTCCTTATCTGCCTTTCCCACACTCCACCCATGTGGCTAGCTGATGGGGGGTTCATGAGAAATTCACATCCAAGTACTTTCACTTTTTCCTGATCCATATCCTTTAAGAGATTAGCAAAGTCTCTCTGGGCACCAACAAAATTGGTTCCTCTGTCACATCTTAGTTGCCGAACATTACCTCTGATTGCAATAAACGCTCGCAAAGCATTGAGGAATGCGTTTGTGCTTAGGTCTTCTACTACTTCAATATGTATGGCTCGTGAACATAGACATGTAAGTATGAGCCCATACCTCTTGAGCTCTTTCCGTCCATCTTTGATGAAAATCGGACCAAAACAATCCATGCCTACATAGGTGAAGGGTGGTGTAGGTTCTGTCCGGTCTACTGGTAAATCTCCCATACTTTGAGACTCTGTTTTCCATCTGTACTTGCGACACTTGACACACTTGAAGATGTATGATGAAACTGCACGGCTGCTTCCAAGTATCCACCAACCGTTAGCTCGCAGTTCATTCATAGTTATTCCACGACCTTGGTGCTGAACCTTAGAGTGAAAATGTCTTATCAATAAAGTTGAAATATAACTGTCCTTTGGGAGTACTGCTGGATGCTTCACGTGTGGATGTAATACTGCTTGACTCAAGCGTCCGCCGACTCTGAGTACGCCTTCGTCATCTAAAAATGGACTTAGCTTGTACAGTTCATGATTTTTGGTCTTGGAAACTGTTTTCTTTGATTTCAGACCGTTTATTGCTTCAGCAAAAGCTTTCTGTTGAACAAGTTTAATGACAAACAGTTCTGTTTTTCTTCTCTCTTCTAAACTTGTTCCCTTTTCACTCTTCTGTATTTCACCCTTAAATTCCTTGACCTTTTTCCTCAAAACTGCAAGTGCTCTGATCAATCTGGACCATTCCGAGAACTTCTCAAATCTATCAAGAATAGTTAACTCTTCTTTAGCCTCTGTAGTACACACAAAGACTTTGCGAAGTTCCAGGTCATTTCCCTTGGTCTCTCCCACCTTGACATTTCTATCAGGTAGGTTCCTTTCACAGAGAAAGGCTGGTCCTGTGAACCAATCAGAGGACTTTAGTTGTTCTGCTGTTAAACCTCTAGAGGCATAGTCTGCAGGGTTATGCTCTGATGTAACATATGCCCATTGCTCTGGTTGTGTGCTTGATTTTATTCTTTGAATGCGATTAGCTACAAACACTTGAAATCTTCTGGCGTCATTATTAATGTAGCTAAGAATGACGGTTGAGTCTGTCCAGAAGAACTCTTGCATGTCTGGGATTTCAAGCTCTGTTTTGAGTAAATCACTAACTAACAGCAACAACTGCTGCTGAAAGCTCCAGTCGAGGGATAGTTGTGACACTAGAAGGTGTGACTCTTGACTTGGCCATTACTAAACAACAATGGACTTGATCTGTTTGGCTAATGACTTGCAGGTACGTACATGCACCATATCCATTGACGCTGGCGTCTGCAAAGTGATGTAACTCATAGCTTTTGACTTGTCCAAAATCACATGGAACAAAACATATTTGGACCTGTATGTCAGCTAAACCAGAAAGATCTTTGATCCAAGACTCCCACTGGAATCTTAAATGTTCAGGAAGCTCTTGATCCCAACCGACCTTATTCCGACACATTTGCTGGAGAATCTGCTTGCCTACGAGGACAAACGGTGCAATAAAACCAAGGGGATCATAAATAGAGGCTACAATGGAAAGTACTCCTCTCCTTGTCAATGGGTTTGACTTGAACTCTGAATTTGAAAGTGTCTGATGCGATGCACCAATCCACTCCCAAGGCTCTTTCGATGCGTGGCAAACTAAGAGACATATCCAGGTCCTTAACTGTGGCACGCTCTTCAACTGGAATACTCTCACTATCGGACACAAACTTGTGAAGTCTTAACTTCCCTGTAGAGCACAGCTCTCTTGAGTCTTTGATAAGTTGAATGGCTTCACTCTCAGTAGAAACGCTTGCTAAGCCATCATCAACATAAAAGTCTCTCTGTATGAAGCGTATTGCGTTCTCTCGAAAGCTATCTACACCTTGGGCCGCAAGGTGTTTCAAACCGAAGTTGGAGAAGACGCTGCTCCAAAAAGATGAACTTTCATTCGGTAGACTAATGGTGTCACTTCCAAGTCTCCCTTGTCCCACCAAAGAAACCTTAAATAATCCTGATCTTCCTTTGTGACATGGAATTGGTGAAACATTCGTTCTATATCACACATGAATGCGACAGAACTTTTACGAAAATGACAAAGAACACCCACCAAAGTATTCGTCAGGTCAGGACCGGTTAACAGATGGTCGTTGAGAGAGGTGTCTTGGTATTTGGCAGAGGCATCAAATACAACTCTGATCTTCCCTGGTTTATGTGGGTGATAAACCCCATGGTGTGGAATATACCAGGCAGGGCTGTTGTCTATTTCTTCATCGGGGACCTTTTCTGCGTCACCTCTTGAGATTATGTCGTTCATAAAATTAGTGTAGTCAATGTAGTATGTTTTGTCTTTCTTAAGTCTCTTTTCCAGACACTTCAGACGATGAAATGCACATATTTTGTTGTCAGGTAACTTGGGTCTGCCATCTCGAAATGGTAATGGCATCTCATAGTGACTTCTTTCATTTCTCTTGATGTTCCCTTTAAGTTTGGTTAGAAACTTCAAATCTTCTTGCGAGATAGGGTTATCATCGACTGCCTTTTCAGAGAAATCTGCCTCTAGCGCCTTGACAATGTCTGAAGGAGTAACATCTCTTACCTTTGTTCTGTTCACATAATGAACACTTTTCTGAAGCGTAACAGAAAGCTTGAGTTCTGGAATGACACTCTTGACGATAATGCGGTGACTGATTCCAATTGCATCTCCGTAGTTCAAACAGGGGTTACTTTGTCCGATGATACTCCAACCAAGATCTGTGGCTGAGCATACGGTTCATCTTCTTTGCATGAGACAATCTCCCTTGGAAGTAGAGCTTGTGAGCAGTTGCATCCAATCAACAATCCTACTTCACAATCTTGCAAAGGTGCGATTTCTGATTGTAAGTGTTCCAAATGTGACCAAGCTTTGGCTGTTTCGTTAGTTGGAATGTGAGCTTTGTTAGCTGGAATAAACTCTCGTGTATAAGTTGGAGGTAAAATTATCTTCTTACCCAAGTTAAATCCACGAACTTGGAGATCTTGAAGTCTGCAAGACTGAACAACTGTGGTCTTAGAAGACATAGTAGACAACTCTAATTTGACAGGTTCTTGGTTCATTCCAAGTGAATCTGCAACTTCACTTAGTACAAAGGTAGTGTCACTTTGTGAGTCCAGTAAGGCATATACAAGGACTTCTTTAGGCTTTGCTGAAGATGACAGCCACACAGGAATGATTGCAGCTGTTTGTGTGTTGTTTTCTGTGCTTACAACTCTGTTTGTCGTAGCCGAGGCTATAGCTTGCTCTTGAACTTCACTGTTCTGACTTGGTTCAGTATTTATGTGCGACTTATCTGTTTGTTTATTTCCTTCCTTAGTTTTGACTCTATCTTCATGAAGACAAGTAGGATGCCTTTTGCTGCACTCCTCACAAATGTTGCGGTTGGTGCAGTTCTTCGAATAGTGACCTAATTTAAGACAACCAAAACACAACTTTTCTGACTGAATGAACTTAACTCTGTCTGCCACAGCTTTCTCCAGAAAACTTCTGCATTTCTGTAGACGGTGCTTGGGCTTTTTACAGAATATGCACATTAGTGATATCCTTTCTTGGGAAATTGTTATCAGTGTTTTAGCTCCAATTTGTCTCTGTCTTGTGGGCTTCGGCTTTTCTGCTTTATCAGACTCACCTTGCTTCAGTGACTGCAGTGATGTAACCGGGTTACATGCAATCTTAGCTTCTCTTGTTAGAAATGCAACAAATTGGCTAAAAGTGGAAAACTGACTTGTTTGTTCTTCTATTTCCATGACCTTATGGTTCCAGCTAGCAGCGAGCCAATCTGGAAGCTTGGAAAGAATCTTTCTGTTCTCATTGCAGTCATTAAGAATCTCCAAGGACTTCAGATGAACCATTGCCGCTTCACAACTACGCAAAAAATCCGCAAAGTCTCGGAGTTCAAAACTGTCCTTTGAGGTCACCTTTGGCCATGCTTGTAACTTATCTCTGTAAGCCTTTGCAATTGTGACTGGGTTTCCATATCTTTCGTCAAGAATATTCCATGCTGCGGCACATGTGGATTCTGTTCCAAGCAGGAAGTATCCTTCAAGTGCGTTCTTAACTTGTCCACTCACATATCTCCTAAGGTAGAATATCTTCTCCTTATCCGGGATGTTCTTTTGATCAATCAGGGTTTCAAATGAATGTTTCCAGTCGCTGTATCTTATGGGATCCCCACTAAACACTGCAGGCTCAGGAACGGGAATGCGGCTTGCGCTTAGTGCACTTGCTAGCACTTTAACAAGAGCTGACGTACCATCACTTAACGGTGTGGCCATAGCTTGTAGTGCAACTTGTTCAAGCGGAGATGGGAAACCTAGATGTGTATCACCTATAACTTCTGTTTATTTTTGTTACATCTACCCTGTGTTCTTCTTTAACAGTTCTCTGGTCAAACACCTGCATTCTCGCTTGTGCTGCTTTAAGATCTTTAACCGTTTCTAAGTGCTGAATCTTTCTTTTCTTTTCTTCTAAAGCTCTCTGCAGCTCTGCATACTCTTCTTCTTGCTGAGCCTTTAACTTAACTTCATCTGCTTCTCTTTGCATCCTCAGCATAACTTCTTCTGCTTCTCTCTCTAAGCGCATTTGTTTGACCAGTGCTTCTCGTTCTACGGCCTTTTTCCTAACCTCTGCTTCAAGTTTAGCAATTTTTTGCTGTTCCCTTTCTTGTTCTTGTAACACTGTAAGAACAGCTTGACTTGCAGCTGCTGCTTCTTGAAGTTTAACAGAGGATCTGCTTAAATGCTCAAACTGTTTCCTACTTGTGTTAAAGAAGCTCAACTTGCTGTTTGTTGTCTGAAAGAAGGAGCCTGCATCTGGCCAATCTTGATCCTCTTCTTTTTTCCTGTCTAATCGATCAGTCGCTTTCTCGACAATGAGGTTTGAAATCTCCACGCACAGGTCTACTCTGCGGTGTGTTGCTTGATCTGGTGGGGTAAGCTTACGTAATACTTCATATACCTTTGTAACATCTGCATGAAGACTTGTAACATCACCAATAATGTCCTTAAGTAAGTCTTCACTTAATGTGTCTGATTGAGACAGGGGTTGCTTGGATGATTTGGCACGTGTTCTCCACTTTTCATAGTTATAGTTAAATCTTTGCTGGAGTCCTTGAACCCTCTCATCCTGCATTTCTCTTCCTTTCTCTGTGAGCGTTTTCACTCTCTGACTTCTTCTTAGTTGTCTTTGCTCTTGCTGTTCATTAGGAACAGTAGCTTGTTCTTCTTCAGAGTGCAACTGAGGGTCTGCACTAACTTCAGGCTCAACAGAGAAGTCACCTGGCTCAGTCATAGTAATGGCTTTTAACTTAACTTGTCAATAAAGTGAATTACGTCTAATGTAAACTGAAAGTTATCTTCAAACTACAAATAAGGTAAATATCTTATAAAGGGTTGTAATAGAAGTAGAATATAAACTACAATACCATATTAGCTTAATAAAGAATAAACTTTAAGAGTAGCTTAGTAGAGTAACTTAAAGAACTATTATGTCAACTTAAATATTCCCAAAATATTTCCAAATGTTACTTAATCAGATTTCAAAACGTTCTAACAGTATAGAGCATTAATTCGACTCTTAGCAAAGTCTAAATATGAAATAAAATAATATTAGTACATAAACTTACAGTATGTGCCTTTAAACGTAAAACTTGGGATTAGCTTGAAAGCAGAAAACAGGTACCTTCTTTACTTACTGTTCAATTAGTCAACCTTTAAACTTGTACCCTTTACTTAGACAAACTCTTAATTTCTGAGTGTCCGAGTTACTTATGGCCTTATCTTAAATGTTGCTCCTCAACCGCATGCCTTCGGTCCCATGCGCTCCTGGCTCAAGTGTCCCTTCACGGCTCCACACTGACCACTGCTGATCACGCTCTGATGAGGCAGCTGCTCCTTTGATCATGCCGACCCACTCGTGTTCTCCACCCGTGCAGATCAGTCCGAGTTTTCACTGTAATTCCTCCAGGTACAGACAGACGCAAGTGGTTTTCTTAACTGATGAATTTATTGAAGCCATCTTGGTATAGATTCAAAACACACCGTGAAAACTAAAACACAGACAAGACAATAATTAGCTTGATTAAAAATAAAGACAATTAGCAAATAAACTACTTTACAGCATAAAAACAGACAAAATACCTCGTTGGCTGAGTACCGAGTAAGGAATTAGGAAAAACCTCTTTTCTTCTTGGTTTTGCTTCCTTTCTTAAACCTTTCTGTCCATGCTCTTTTCTTTCTGCGTTATTTCCCCTTTTCTCCCTGAGATCGCTGTTTTCTTCTTGACATATCTCTATACAACACACGTATACTCTGACACCACAGCGCCCTCTAGTGACGCTTCACAAAATTAACATAAAATACACAGAAACTTGTAGAAATAGAGATGTGGCAGTTACAAAGGTACTACAAATTTTAAAATATGCTAACGAAAAGGATCTGGAAAAATATTTGTTGAATGCTAAAATTTCCAGGAATTCATCTTCATAAACTCCACTAATAAATTATATAAATATTGAAATATTTTGTTTTATTTAACATTTATTTAACCAGGTAACATCGAGTTAAAATTAAGAAAATATTTGTTATATGAATAGCCAATGCATAAAAATAGTAAATTAGTGAATTTGAATAAATGGGAAATTATGGGTGGATTTTGGATTTTCTTAACAAAGAAAGCAGTGTCAGTACAATGTGCAGCACTAGTGCTGCAAGAGCTCCTGCTGTCATGGAGATGGTGGACAGCAGCAGTAAGAAGTCAGAGCAGGAACCTACAGGTACAATTTAACAGCGACCCATCAATCCAATTAATGTTGTCACCAAAACTCTTGTAACGGTGGCACTGAGAAGCTAGTAACTAATTAGTCATGATCAACCAAAAAATCTCCAAAAAAATCAAAGCTGGAAGATTTAACAAATTCAAAATTAAACAAAATTAAATGGTAATCATTTGACTGAGTGCATCTATTTCTCTGGACTTTACTGTTGTGGTGTTGGTGTGGTAAAGTGCTCACTGTTTCCATTTCTCTGTATGTGGGAGTTTAGAGGAACAAACAGCTGTTTCTTCACTAAAGGCCCCTCAGTGATCACTCACCAAGCTGACAGATAATGTGAATGCACAAGTTTAACTTGCTGGGTTCCCTTGCTACAGCAGAACCTTGAACATAGAAAATTCAAATATCAATTTAAAATAAAAAATACAGTATACAGAACATCATAGGGATATTGTTTATTTAAAAAAAATTAAAATAAATTTGGGTGCAATAAAATTTAATCTTTTTATAAATGTTGTTAAAAGTAATTTTCTCTCTCTTGCTTTGATGGAGGGGCTGGCCGACTGGACTGCTTGGTGGCCATGCGGGGGTGGAGGGGCTGCGGCCTGTGGGGTGGAGGGGTTGTGTCCACTTCTAGGGCGTGGGGTCACTGGCGTTTGGATCGGCTGGGCAGCGATGGTGGAGCTGAGCTGGATAGTGTTTCTCCCTGGGCAGTCGTTGCAGTGGCAGTGATGTAGTGTTTTTTGTTGCTGAGGGGGTGCCTGCCACTGGCCGGGGACCTCTTGGTGGATGAGTTTGTCCCGTCATGGTGCGGGGTCAGGGGTCTGGTTGTGGGTGCGGTGCTGGGTTGGGTCTGCCCTGTTGCGCCAGTGGGCGGGGGTGTCGCTGCGCAGGGCCCTTGCCTTGCCGTTGCGGCGTGCTGTGTGGTGGGGGAGCGGAGTGCGGCGGGGGTACTTAGAGCGGGGCTGCGTGTGGAGCTTGCGCTGTGTGGATGTGGCTTCATCGGCTTCTCGGCCATGGAGTTCACCTGTGGGGGTGTGCCCCTGTGGGGGTGGGGATTCGTGCCGTTTGGGTTCGGGGGGATGTGTTCGATATCGGTGTCCTTGTTGGGGGTGGCCCTGTGAGGAGGTTCTTGTTGGGGTTCACTGGGGGTGGGAGACTCATGGGGTTGGGATCGGAGCTCGTTGGGGGGTCGGGACTGCCCCGTCCTGGGGCGGCTCCGGTTGGTGGGTTGCTTTGGGCCATGTGGACCCCTCTTTTGTACATAGCCCCCTCTCCGGAGGTGGATGGGGGTTGTTGGGGACTGGGTTCGGGGCGGGGGGGCGGGAGCCGGGCCGGGGTCACCCGGGTCTGGGCAGTACTGGCGCTGTCTGCCTGCCTCTGCCCCAGGAGGGAAGGGGACCACCTCCTGGGTCCGGGGGCTGTTTGCCCCTAGGGGGTACCGGCGCCTGGACCTGGGAGTATAGAGTATGCATGGGGAGTGTGAGTGAGTGTATGACGTCCATTGTTGTTTATCCTTACGTTGGGTTGGGTATGAGTGATTTTATATGTATGCATGAGTGTGGGAGTGGGTGATTGTGACTGTGTGTGCCTGTTTTTTTGTTTTTGTTTTGTTTTTTTGCGACATGTTGGGTCTTGGACTGCTCCCTCTCCTGGAACAGGTTCCTCCCCGCCACACCACCTGCCGGTGGTTGGAGTCTCTGCCCGCTGGTGTACTTATGGTTCTCGGTGTCCGGGGCCGGGTGCTTTGGTGTGTGCTGGCTCACTCCCGGTGGCTGCTTGCCGGGGCCTGGCCCCCTGGGCTCTCTCGGGCCTCTGCTTGGGGGGTGGTGTGTCCTGGGGTCTTGGGTCTCTGGGTCCATGGCTGGATCTGCTCAGGCGTGGACGGCTGCCGGCGGGGCCTGTGGGCTCGTCGCTGCGGCTCTCTGGGGCTTCTGCACTGTCGCTGCTGGGTGGTTCCCCTGGGACTCTCCACTGCTCTTCTCTGGGGGTGTTGCGGTAGTCCCGGCGGTGGTTCTCCTGGGGTTCCTGTGCTTTGGGGGGCCTTTAGATGTCTGTGGCTCGGATCTCCTCAGTGTCCGTCCAGGGACCATGGGGCAGGCCTGTGGGTCCTCACACTCGCTATTGCATATTTTTGTGGAGAAACCTTGTATACAAAACGTGTCCACACCAATACTCACAGATGTTAAGCTTCAGGTGTTGACAGATACACAGATGTTCTATATTGGGCTGCACCTCTCACTAAGTAAATTTTACATTCATAATTACCTTGTACTATTTTGTTAAAAAAACAACAAAAAAAACAGCTGCAGGTGTATAAGCACGCAGGGTGTAATCTTGTATTCTCTTCATCCTTCTTTCTCTCCTCCACTCTTTCCTCCCCTTTTTTCCCCCTTTTCCCCATCTCTCTCTTTTTTGAGCTTCTTTTTTTCTTTTCATTTCAGTCTCCGTGTCCGTAACAATTGAAATATTCCCAAGGAAGTTTATAATAAAGTTTATTTTATAAATATCAAGCAGAGCTTTACAGCATTAGCTGTGATGCTCTGCTTGTGAAAGTAAATCGGTTGGGCAATTTCTTGGAACTCAAACAACAATTCTGAGCAATACTCTGCCGGACAGGACACGGTTAAGAAAAATAAATAAAAAAATTCTCTCTCTTTCTCTCTGCCATATTTTGTGGATGCACTGGATTAGAAAAATAAATCATTGCAACACTTTTTGTAAAATATGGTGATATCGCAGAGAATTTTAGTATCCTTGTCACAACATCTACTTCAGTTCAAGGGTGGGGAAAATTTATTTGGATTGCCAGGAATATTATTGACATGCAAAGTATAAATGTCACTTGACATACACAGTGACTGGTAAAAGTAACCTTTTTTGCTTTTATCTTGCTGCAACCAAAGACATGGATTTTATTGGACGGACCAACACAAATTAGTACATAACTGTGAGGAAGACTGAAAAGGAGGCATTGTTTTCAAAGTTTTTTACAAATAAAAATCTGAAATGCTTGGCATGCATATGTATTCAGCCCCCCAGAGTTACTTTTTTTGTAGAATCACCTTCAGCTGATGTTACAGTTGCATGTCATCGCTACCAGCTTTGCACATCTAAAGACTTCATTTTTTCCCAATACTTGTTGTCAAAAAAGCTAAAGCTTTGTCAGATTGGACAGAAAGCAACTGTGAGCATCAGCTTTTAAGTCTTGCCACAGATTCTCAGTTAGATTTTGTTCTGTACTTTGACTGGGCCATTTTAAGATATTACAATGCTTTTATCTAAACCCCTCCATTACACCAGTTCTGGTTTGTTGTCCTGCTGGAAGGTGAAACATGGGGATGGTGTGGTCAGTCATCTGTTCTAGTTAGTGTTAGTTTTCAATCACACACCATGTAGGAAAAAAAAGAAGTTCCTTTTGGGTCTTATCTGACCAGAGCACCTTCTTCCACATCAAATACGATCTCCTATTTTCTTTCTCTTAATAGCCTTTTTCTTGCGACTCTTCTACAAAAGCCAGATTTATAGTGTCCACAATTATTACTTCAAATGTTTCAAAGGTTTGTTAAATTAAAACCATCAAAGACTTTCTTCCCTCTTTACAACTGTGTCCAGTTTTGTGTGATTTGTCACAGAAAATCTAAATAAAATACACTGATGTTAGTGGTGGTAAGGTGGAAAAAAGTGAAAAGGTTCAAAGAGTAGTAATACATTCGCAATGCGCTGTCGACAGAAGCAGCAACCTTAAATATGTTTTTCTTTTTGCTTGTTTTTATTGATTTTGTTTATTAAAGTTTAAATTTAAATTAGATTTGTCAAATGCAATTAGTAATGGAGAAGGCCATGTTTGCTAAACTGACTGGTTTTGTTGGAGAAGAAGAAATCATGCTTTTCTTTGAACTATAGAATTTTTACATAATTGTGGAACATGCTCATCATAGGAGTCCTGGGCTGAAGGACTACATGTTATTGCTTGCCATTAACACACTCAGTCTCATCTTTCTTTTTTTTCCATTCACTCCCTTTCTCTATTGATGTTTCTTTCCAACATTCTCAGTCTTTCCATATCCCTGTGTCTCCCTGGTTTAGGGTCCTCCTGGTCCCCCTGGTTTACCTGGTCCTCCTGGAAAGAGAGGTTTAAGGGTAAGTCATTCATGCTTATATGATGGCAAACTGCCAGTGATGTATAAAGTAGATATAATTCATCACAGAGGACAAAACCTACTGACATACAGATAAGTAGAATTTATTTCCCACCATTATGCAGTTTTTAAAGGTGAATTCTGTATTTTAGTCTGTGCTTGTATACAGATTTTATGAACAGAAAAGTAATGAATTGAAAAACGTGTTTGACTAAATATGTTGCAATTTACATGTTTTACTGTAAATAGCATTGTTGCATTCTGTGTTTGCTTATAAAATGCTGCTAACCTTTCTTGAGTTCAGGGTTGTACACTGATTTAGTGTCGATTTTCTGAATTGCAGCAGTCTGCAGAACTGATTTGGAGCTGACGAATCAGATCAGTCAGAGTAGATGTGTTGTTTTTGTTTTTATTTTTTAAAGAGAGGCTGTTTCTCCCGGCTGCTTATTTCACAGGAAAAAATGTTAACACTTGGATGCAAATAACAACCTATTTGGCCCAAACCCTACCATCTGAGTGAAGTAACATTATATTTCCCGGGATTAAACTTTATTATTTGTAAAAATGGTCGAGTTGCCGACAAATGTTTCTGTTGTTAATGTTACTGAACTTAGGAAGCTTTGTAAGGACACATTAGGATGAGGTAATTCACATAATTCAGGGAACATTGAACTTGTTGGCTTGTTCCGAGCATCAACATCAAAACGACCATACTGTACCAGCTGCAACCAGCAGCTGCATGTAAGCTAGATACATGCTCACTCTGATGTGTAGACTACTCTTTAAGCAACTGCCAAGACTGTCATGATGCAATACTGCAATAATGCTGTGAGCCTCTGGGGCTGCTTGAAACCAAACACAGAACATTTTGTTGAATGGATAGATTAAATAAGATCTATTAATAAAATCATTTTTGGTTGTTGATTTTCCTCAAATAGCAGCTTTGTCATGGTTAATTCATCTCAAGGAATGTACTGTAAATCTCTATGTTACATAAGTGAAGGACAACATTTTTCTACTGCAAATGTTACAAGACCAGCACTGAAACACTGGGGAGTTGTGGGGGTGGCATGATTCTGTCATATTGTTGTAAAAAACTGTCATTACTGTAATATTTGTTATATGATTCCATAGGATTGCAAAATTAAATGTATAAATATGCATGAAAAGCATACTTGAAAGCAGACAGGCTGGTAGACAGAGAGCCAGACAGTCGGTATACAGCAAAACATGTCTCCTTCTAAAAGCACAAAAAACTAAATAAATAAATAAATAACTTGTCTCCTACAAAGCCTACTCTAAACCCCAAAGGCTACATCATAAAGTGGAACCAGAGTGTGGCTTGAGATCATTTTGTAGAGGAAAGCTAAAAAGTGTGCTGTGCCTGTGTCTCTGGTATCTGATTGTAAAAATGATCCTGATAACTTTGACCTTATGAATCACAGCACACCACTTGATGTGGAGCAGATTATACTTTATGTCAATGAGTAAAAATGGGACAGTATATGTTACTGTCCAAATTTTACTGGGTTGCTCTACAGAATCATTTTATTACTTGTTCCTGTGTTTTTGGGTTGCATCTGAGACATGCTCTTTTAGTTAGACACGCATGCATCCAGACTCTGAGGTCAACTTCTATTTCTCTTTAAGGACTATGATGTTGTAAGATATAAGAATAGCAATAAATAATCTTTTGACCCTTCCTTTCATATTATTTATATTGAGAGCACAATCAACCTTACACTGCTGTGTGAGAGACCCATCATAGTAAAACAGGGTTTAACTGTTTTTTTAAAACATGGACAAAATAATCACAATGAGGTTGAAAGCACAAAATGATGAAACAGGGCAACTTTGCCATACTGTGTATAGCCTTTCTGTTATCTGTTTTATATCTTGCTCTACCAAAGCCTGAATGAACCAAAAGCATGTCTCAAGAATTAATAGAAAGTGCAGTTTGCTATAAACTGACCCTTTAGATATTTATATACTGTATTTTCAAAGACAAACATTCAGATCTGCTGTCTTCACTTTTAAATAACCCACTGATATTTAAAAGGCTAAAATTGAGTCTTATTCACTCAGTAACAAAATCCACACCAGCTTGGTTGTGCTTTTGTGTGTTGCATTCACTATTGTAAAAAAGAGCTACTTAATTATGGAGTTAAATTTGTCTCAATATTATTCAATCAAACAAAAAACTAATCTCAGTCAAAAAATATTAAGTTGTGATCAAAACTTTCAGAGTTTTTTCTCACAAAGAGAAAAAAGTTATTTGCAAAACATAAACTTTTATTTGCGCATGTCAAAAATCTTTGGTTACGAGTCTCGCTTTTTTGGTTTTGATGCTCTCTGTTTTTGGTTGAACTCAACGAATTTTGAGTTCTGGAAACATGAACATCCTGGGCGGGGCCTAAAGAAGAACGCTGTAAGACGTTTCCCTATTGGTTAGCGCTGACTAAAGCAGCAGACTCTGATCCCCCGCATCTCTGAACTTCTGCTCGAACTGCAGGGCTTGCAGCGTCGCTTCAGTGAGGAGACATCAACTGCACAGAAGAAAACTGCGGTCAAGTGAGCTGAAAGTCAGAAATACGCGGTCACGCCAGCCGACACCAGCTCTCTCTTAAAGATTAGCATCGCGCATACAAGGTGCATTATATATACTACACTTGGGGTAGTTGTGTATTTCTCCAGAAACCTAAAGTGAAATTATGAAATACTAATTCTGCTTATAATATAGATGACCCTCTAATATAATTGAAGAGATTGTGTTGTCACCTCTCATGGTTTTGGAGAAATAAATTCCTGAAAGTGGGACAAATGCATATAATGGTAGGGCATTTTGAGGTATTTTGACAAGATATTTCTCCAAAACTGTACAGTAAAATATAAAATATTTATTCTTTTACATAAAACATGAATGTGAAAGTTGTAAAAATGTAATTAATATAAATGTTCTGTAGGTTACTTTTCTGTTTTCCTCTTATTTTCTCAACCGTTGCCAGGATCGGATCCTTTCTGCTCCATTACCGTAATGAACCTTGTATGCGTGACGCTAATCTTTAAGAGAGAGCTAGTGTCGGCTGACGTCACCGCGTATTTCTGACTGTCGACTCACTTGACCGCAGTTTTCTTCTGTACAGTTGATGTCTCCTCACTGAAGCGACGCTGCAAGCCCGAGCAGAAGTTCAGAGATGCGGGGGATCAGAGTCTGCTGCTTTAGTCAGCGCTAACCAATAGGGAAACGTCTTACAGCGTTCTTCTTTAGGCCCCGCCCAGGATGTTCATGTTTCCAGAACTCAAAATTTGTTGAGTTCAACCAAAAACAGAGAGCGTCAAAACCAAAAAAGCGAGACTCGTAACCAAAGATTGTTGACGCGCAAATAAAAGTTTATGTTTTGCAAATAACTTTTTTCTCTTTGTGAGAAAAAACTCTGAAAGTTTTAATCACAACTTAATATTTTTTGATTGAGATTAGTTTTTTTTGATTGAATATTATTTTTTTGATTGAGATTAGTTTTTTGTTTGATTTAATAATATTGAGACAAATTTAACTCCATACTTAATTGTGTTCTGTACTGATCCAATAAAAACTTTCTTATTAGAACAATGCTAACACGTTACCTCACTTATGTTGATAGCCTCTTTTCAAAAATTAAAAGAATTGAAACATTATTCTGTCTTGTTTGCATCATGGTATAGGGTCCAACTGGTCCACGTGGAAAACCTGGACAACCTGGACCACCTGGTCCCAAGGTGAGAAGAGTTCTCCAGCAAGAGAAGGAGAGGGGTTACTCACTGTCTGTCGTCATGTGCATACAAAGATAATATGGAAGTGTTTCCATTCTAAGTGAATAGATGCTTCACCTAACGTGCAAACATGAATAAGCCTCAAATCACACCAACTACAATGATGTATTTATACAACAAAAGGTGAAAATATCTCATAGGTGTAGATGCATTAAGAATGAAGGCTGAGTAAACTCAGTCAGTCATTTTCTACCGCTTATTCCATAGTGGGTTGCGGGGGAACTGGTGCCTATCTCCAGCAGTCTATGGGCAAGAGGCAGGGTACACGCTGGACAGATCGCCAGTCCATCGCAGGACAACACACAAACAACCACATTCATTCATACACCTAAGGTCAATTTAGAGTGACCAATTAACCTAACAGGCATGTCTTTGGACTGTGGGAGGAAGCTGGAGTCCCCAGTGAGAACCCACACATGCACGGGGAGAACATGCAAACTCCATGCAGAAAGACCCCAGGCCGGGAATCAAACCCAGGACCTTCTTGCTGCAAGGCAACAGTGCTACCAACTGCACCACCGTGCAGCCCTGAGTAAACTTTGTTTTTTTTTTACTGTAAATCATGTCAACAGCTAGGAGAAAGATGAAGGAAAATAGTCTTGGGAAATTGAGTAGCTGACACCCCAAGAAACCTTTGTAGTGTCCAAAGAGCACATCGTTTCAGAACAAGACTTACGAAGCTTCAGAGAAACCTTTTGTATTAAAAAAAAATGGCATAATGAGATGTTTAGATACACTGTATAAACCTTTCTCTCACTGTCAGATGTTAAATCAGACTCAAGTTTTCTGTTTTAGATCAGTTTGGATAACCAATGTTATTTCTATCTTCTAAATGCCAGAATAATTTGAGAGAGGTTTTCTTTCAGATGTTTTACTACCTTCTATAAAATCAGACGTTTACAGGTATATCATTAGTATTTGGTAGCATTTCCTTTATGAATTATCTCAAACATTTTGGAGATCCCTTTACGAGCTTTTGACAAAAGATTCCTCCTCACAAGCTGGTGTAAATGGGTCAGGTTTGTTGGTTGTGTTGCTCACCACTCCAACACCTTGACGTTTTTGATTAAGCTATTTTGCAACTAATTTGGCAGTATGCTTGTAGTTATTTGGAAGACCCATTTGCATCCAGGTTTTTCACTTCCTGGCTGATATCTTAAAATACTGCTTCGATATTTCCACATAATATATTTTTGCCATCTATTGCGTGAAGTGCACCTGTTCCTCCTATAAAACACCCACTCAACGTTGGTTATTTATTGTATCCCCAGATTCTATGAGTATAGGCGCAGCCCTTTAAGGCTATCGCTAGTTGGTCCATCCCTTCACATGTGCGATTACTAAAATCTTTTGTCCACGCCAACCTGCTGAATGTGCCTCAACCCGGTCTGTTTAAATTGTGCTCTTTGGTAATCTGCTCCCAAACAGTGTTTTTTCATCAGCCATTCAGGAACCAGTGAAGTGATAGCCCTTTTAAGGCTATCGCTAGTTGGTTAAAGGTGAAGCAGGATGTGGACTATGCCTCACTGGGTCCGTCTGAACCACAAGCACAAACATATGCTAGGTTAGAAATTTGCTTCAAAAGCCCAGCCTTCTGCGTGCATGCTCCGAAGTGACCTTCGCCACTGAGCGACAGAGAGTAGAATAATCTCTATTTAGGGTGGAGGCTGAGATGACAGACCTGCTGCTGTGAATAGTGGCAACGGGGTTACAATCTGTAACAGTCTAGCAATGAGCAGTGACAATAACAGAGCTCACAAACAGAGGCTGGCAGATAATTATGATCTCACCTTGTGCCTGCAGGTGAAACAGTGTCCAATATAAAGACACAGTGAAATAATAATCATTCTTTCAGAACTCTGAGAACAGAATGAAACATGGAGAAAATGGAAACTTCCCTCAGGTAAACTCTAATTAATGAGCACGGAGATGACAAAGAACCTGCCGTGCAAATGTCCTCCACAGTCATTCCTCCATGCAGAGCTGTGGTGGAAATCCCCCTGGTGGGGTGAGCTCTAAGCATCTCAGGAGGATCCAGTCTAAAAGAGGTAAAAGCATGTGAAATGGCCTCACATAACCAGTGTGAAAGGCACAGAGCAGACAGCAGCTGTCCTGCACAGTTCTCTTTGTAATGCGTGAACAGATGCTGTCTGCGGCGCTGTCATTCAGAGTTGCCACTCTGGACCTGAATCAGCTTGTGATGATTCTGGGTGTAAAAGCAGGATTATGATGCAGCGCAGCTGAGCTGCTGTCGCCCTGTACTCTGAGAAAGGAAGGAGCAGCAGAAAGGGCAGATAAATCATTCACTCTATGCAGATGTCAGCGGTAACAGCAAAGCTGTTTTAAATGATAGAAATTTAAGTAAAGCCTGATCAAAGGGCTCCAATGGTGCTTTCACCAGTGCATGCTGGACCTGCGCTAAATCCCACTGAGGAACCAGTGGGCGTGACACCAGTCTGTCAACGTATGACTTTGAATCCCCGTTTACCTGAGACAGTAAACATTTCATCTTTTCTAATGTCAAACAGCAAGAAAATACAGGGTTATGTGTTTTTTATGTGTATGTAACATTTCATAGCAGTGGTTCTCCGGTCTTGTCCTCAGGACACTATTCTACAGGTTTTATGGTTCCCTGTTGCAACACACCTGAGTTAAATGAATGGGTGATTATTAGGCTTCTGCAGCACTTGATGGCATGTTGAGGTGGTAATGCAATCATTTGAATTAGGTGCACTTGAGGAGAGAAACATCTAAATATGAAGGACAATGGGTCCTCAGCACCAGGGTTGAGATCCTCTGGGTAATATTATTAGACCACATTGTAGTGATGTCAATGGGTCACTGAACTGTCCTATAAATCCTTTAGTCTTACAGAAATGTAGATAAAGTTTTTATTGCGGTGCAAGTGGCTTCAATTATGGTGACTGAAGAGATCGACATGCCACTCCCCGAGGAGAAGAGAGCGTGTGGAAGTGGAATTAACCCAAACACAGCCAGATGTTGCCAGCAGTCGGGATAATGAGGCAATATGTTGTCAAAGTGTTACAGGAAAGGACACAAACTTTGTTGATGGAATAGATTCTAAACCCCCTAGAAAAGATCATGGTTATTGTTTTGCGCCTCAGTGTATAAAGTCAATTTTAGCTCTTAAGCCACATAGCTAGTAAAAGAAATACAATGAAAAGATGAGGGAAACATTTCCGGTGAGCTTTCTTTCAGCGTGGGACCAGATGTGATGGTATACCTAAGCAAGGATGTGGGTAACAGTATTCCTAAATGGCTGCCACAGAGTGGCTGCACCATGCGTATACCAAGTGGTATACGAAGCAAGTCATGTTGCAGGCAGAGAAATAAAGGAGACTGGGTGTTCCAGATCCTTAAAGTTAAATGAATATATCCCTTTTAGTTTTTGAAACAATATATACGTATTTAAAAGTGGGAACTATTAGACGTTTTCGACCCAGTTAAATGAAACAAAAGACCTAGTTGGGTTTGTTCTGACTCTTTCTGACCTTTCTGAATCACAATGCATATCTTGCTCGACTTCACTCAGTTATTGTGCAATACTCTTCCACCCGCTGACTTGCTATTCCTGCCAGCTGTACACCCACATTTATTTGGACAAACAAAATGTTTGTCTAATACCTTAGTGGCCAGTTGATGAGTCAGTCAGATTCCCTGGAACCTGAACAGGAAAGTGAACAAGAGACTCTTTGACTCTTTTAGAGAAACTATCACTCACTCAAATGTGTTGTGAACATGAGCAGATCAGTTAGATGACAGCATGAGATGTTTAAACAGCCCACTTTAAACTTAAAAGAGCCTGTCAGTGGGCTTCATGCACAGCGGACTGCTGTTTTCACACAGGACACAATTTCGTTTTTTTGTATGCTTCACAGGCAGTAAGTCAAAACTGTGGTAATATGATGCTAAAAATCAAGGTTAATCTTTTTTGGGCCCTAGTAATCAATGTGTTTTATAGGGGAGGGGGCCTAAAATAACATGTGGAGTAAAAATGTACAGCTTTGGAGAGAAGAATTAAACATAGTCTGAACAACTGTTTTATTTTAATCTGAAGATTTCTTTATTTCAATTAAAAAGCCTGTATACTGCTGTAAGCCTTTCTAGCTTATGGAACATCATGACTCAAGGTGTGGCAAGTTGGTGGTCTTACTGTTTAGATTTAAAATTTTGTTGAATGACAGAAAAATTGATTTTATGACACAAATTCACCTCAATCGGAGTATTTAAAACGATCTGTGACATCTGACTGCAGAAGTGATTTATTAATGGTGTTTGAAAATTAAAATGTGAAGGTCAAAAATGCTCCTCTGGTCTTTGACTTTTTCCTGCAGTTGCTCAAAACATGCTGATTTTGTGACCTTGTTTCTATTGCAGGGTTCAAAAGGAGACCCGGGGCTGTCTCCTGGCCAAGCTTTACCAGGGGAAAAGGTAAAGAAATCTATTATAAGCCTCTTAAAGTGCTGTTTTTAATAACCCTTCTCAAAGAGTGCTGTAATAAATTCTAAATTTCCTGAACTAAAACTAAATTATTAGTTTTAGGGTGTGCAGCAACATTATTTTATTTTCCACCCTAGAAGATTTCAGTTGTTTTTCAGATGAGTTGTAGGTCATGGGTTACATTAAAAGTGGAAAATGTTCTCCAAGGATTTCAAATCTCATTTTATTACATCACAAAAGCAAGGATTTTAGCATTGGTGTGTATTGATATCCACTTTAACAAATCCATTTTTTTATGCAAAACAAGCTCGCCATTACCATACCTCTTGGAGGAATAAAAGCTTTTTAACAAGCCCAAACAGTGAGCGTTTTTGTTTTTTAGAAAAACAGCACATTGTTTTATTTTAAGTTTTCTTGGTATTTTTGTCCGTGAGTTTCCTAATTGCTATAGGAAACTCTTCTTCCCTCATTTATGCATCTCTGAATCATTCTGTTAACGCTAATCTTTCTGGCATCACCACCGCTTATTCTGTCTCTCCATCCTCTTCTCATATTTGTCCAAACATCATTGCTTGAACTGTCCATTCCCAATCAAATTTAACAATTTTTGTAGTCGGAGAAAAAAAAACATTAGAAATCATTTTGCCTTCCAGTATTTTCTGGATAACACCACATTAATGTTGAATTAACTGCTAAAAATGAATTTATAGTGCAGTATTTATGACACTTCATTGTGATGTCAAATTGTTTTTTCAGGGATTTCCCAACCTAAAAACCATCCATGGGACGTAAAATAAGCAGCATGTAGTCTGTATGTCACAGTATGCTCAGTGTGAAGCATGCTGCATATTGCCTAGTTCTGTAAGGCATGGTAAAGAACAGTTTTAATAAAAAAGATACTGTTTGAAAAATGAAACCCTCCCATTGACCCATGTACTGCATCGCTGGAACACAAGTAGAGACGAATGAATTACTCAAGATGCTGCTGCTTAAATGTCCTGGTACTGTTCTTTCATTGTAGATTGGACCTTTCACTTCTTTGACTATTAGGAACCAGTTAACATTCCTCCTTCTTATCATGGATGTCTGTATTTACAATATCTTTCGAACGTGGTTGTAGTCTTTTGTCTTTTTGGGTTTTTTTTCTTTTTCGTAACAGCCAAAATAATTCTCAATTACTTTGATCATAAACAGCAACGTTTAAATGGTAAACTATTACAAAACAATGAATAATATATTTTAACTTTTAAGTAATCTGTAATCAGTTAATTAAAAACAATTATTTGCTTCACTATATTAGGTGGCAATATTTGAAACATCTTTCTTTTGCTCTGTTGCCTAAAAGTTTGAATGGTAATTTTTACATGGTCTTAATGTATTTGTTGACTTTGTGCTACTTGTGTTTGTGTCATTAGGGTGACCGAGGTCCACCTGGTCCACCTGGGCCAAAGGGATTTCCGGGACCACTGGTAGGATTAAACTTGTCAGGTTTTCTGGTATAACACATCAGTTACTATCAAGGACAGAGACAAATTCCCACATTTCCCACACTTTCAGTCATCAGATGAGGAGGAAGAGCTAATTTGCCTTACAGCTTTGGAAAAAGAAAAAAAAAAGAATGGTAGTATAAAAGGCCATTAAGGCACACCTGTAACGAAGTGGGGGAACACACCTGTCAGTGTGGTGCAGAGAGTGGCAGTGACACTGTGCTTCCTTGCAACTGTTTGCTGAGAGTAGTGTGTCACATATAAAAATGTTTGATGTGGAGACTTTTTCATGCAGAGCAGTTTAATGTGTTTATTGTGTAGGTCGAAAAAATTGAGCTTTGCGCAGACATTCACCTCGAGTCTACATGTATGTCCGCAGAGTCAAGTGGAAATTTTAAATATTAGCAAACCTACAGCACCATTAGGGAACACACCAGACAGGTTAGGGATAAGGTTGTGGAAAAGCTCAAAGCAGGGGTAGGTTATAATGCAACATCACAAGCTTTGAACATCTCCTGGTACCCCGTTAATCCAAAAATGGAAAGAGTATGGCACAAGTACAAAGCTGAGGCATAGGCTATTAGTGATATTTTCCACCTTTATGAAAGAGACTCTGTAAGAAAAGCTATTCCTACAAGAAATACATCCGAGGCACTGTTTGCAAAAAAGCCACGCAAGAAAGACGTGTAAGATGGTGCTCTGGTCAAAAGAATTTGAAATGAAACTTTTTGACCTATGTGTAAAACACATTTGTTACAGAAAACTAATGCTGCAAATCATCATTAACACACCATCTCCATCGAGGCACGTTAGGGTGGTAGCATCATGCTTTGGGAATGCTTTTCTTCAGCGGGGCCCAGGGAAGCAGGTCAGAATTGATGGAAAGAAGGAAGGAGCTAAATACAAATTAATACAAGAAGAAAACCTATTAGAACCACAAAAGACTTTAGGGAAGGGTGGAGTTTCATTGTCCAAAAACATAAACACCCTAAACATACAGCCAGAGTTTTGATTAAATGGTTCAGATCAAAGCTTATATACTATGGCCCAGTCAAAGTCCAGATGTTTATCTTATTGAGAAGTGGTAGCATTGCAACATGTGATGATTTCAAGAAGCGGAAGTACTTTTGCAAGGCACTGTATTTAGCAGAATTTTACTATAGTCTTTCTCTTGTGCAGCTGCCTGTCCTCATTGCATGACTAATATCTATTTATATAAAAAAAATAATAAATAATTAAAAATAGAATAATTCTGCATTTATACCTTTCTTGCTTTTTATACTCCTTATCCAGTTTTTGATAACACATAGCAATGTATCCTGGTTACACCGTAATGTTGTTTGTGTTGCTATGCTAGTTTTTCATCATAGTTAGAGCTTTGGAGCAGGCATTTGTATGTAGAACTGCCTGGCTTCACTTTGCACCTTGCCAAAGCTTAAAAGTTCTGGGTAACAGACAGTATTTTATCAGATGTGGTCACAAGTACTTAGGTATTTTACTCATGTCAACATGCATTAAACACAACTGACTCAAATTCTTATCTGTGAGTGTGGTCAGCATCTGGCTTAGATGTATTTAGTGTTGGAGATTCTGGCTTGGACAACCTAAATTCAGATAGGTTCTGATAATGACAAGACCTGCGTTATTATAGTGGGTTCTTGTGCTGCTCGCCGATCTTCCCATGCAGCTATTCAAGTGGTCTCCTTCTGAAAGTTATGTAGTCTCTCAACATACCTTAACCTTGCCCTTCAGGAGACCACACTGGTGTTTAACATTCATTGAACTTAATATACCCACCACACAAAGTGTGTCGTATAAGGTGTTTTCAGAGGAAATGACTGGCTCAGTGCTCTTTACCCCCATGTAGGCCTTTTTATTGAGTGTGAAGGTTCATGTGTCACAAAGTCGGAAGCAAGTCAGGACTCAGTGGTACTGTTCAGGAAGCTCTCATTTCTCCAGAAATAAAGTGACCTCTCAGTGATCTTGTGTTGGTTGACAGTTATGTCAGAAGGACAAAATAAAGGTTCCTAACAGAATAAAATTCAGATTTACAGATTAATAATTCCTGTTTTGTTTGTAATATATAAAAAGAGCTTATTTATCTAAATACGCTTAAAGATTTATATCACTTTATGAAGACTATAGTGCATTACTAGTATGAATTTTTGTGTGTCTGTAACATTTAGAATATAATAAAGAACCCAGATGCAGACACTAAGCAAGGAAATCCAGAAAGGAAAAAAGACATATAACCAAAACAATTATGTTATTGTAAGAGGTCAAGCAAAAGAAATCCCAAAAAATATAAATATTAAATCATTTGACCGTGACATAGAAACAAATCTGAACCCAATTTACCCCTATCTGAACACAAGCTGAGTGTAATAACCAAAAGCTTGAAACTGTACTTACTGTGAGAGTAAATGACAGACACAGGGCTGATGGTTAAATGCGCAAACTACAATGTACAAGTTTTTAACTTTAATTTTCCTTTAAACCCCAAACGAAATGCACTGATTAGCTTTTAAAAAGAAATGCATTTAAAAGAAAGATTCACATCGGAATGAGTGTTTTGCACTATTTTACATCTAGAGGAAAAAACATTGTAACAAGGGATGTCTACATCAGGATTAGTTGTGCCAGACAGCAATCCAAACGAATCAAGATTAGGGATTACCATCATATACACGATTTTATATGATTTTCTCTGTTGCTTTTGTTTTCTTTTAGTATGCTAAAAATATGTTTTCTTTCTTATTTTGAAGGGTCCTAAGGGTTATCAAGGTACACCTGGCCCGCCAGGGGAACAAGTAAGTATTGTTTTTTATGCGGTCAGAATTCTAACAATGCACATTAGAAAATGCAGTTAAGATTAATAAAATTAGTTTAGATAATTAAAGCATTATTTTATTTGGTTATATTGAATTTAAGATGATTTTCATCATTCTTAGGTAAGATATATTGTTTGCAATTCTAGTGCCAAAAATAACGTGACCTACACAAAACATTTTGTAGAAAACATACCCTGATTAGATTTAAATGGTTAGAGTTTGCCAGGTGACAAAATGATCATCCTTTATAAAATACAAATATATATAACAATCAGTAGCAATTGGTTATACTAATCAGCTACCTGAAGGAACGTGTTCTCTCCAATAGGAAAAAAAAAAAAACTAAAGCTTGAACTAGGCCCCAAATAAGTTTTGTAACATGTTTCAGATCATGAAACTAAGTTTCTGTTTACCTGTTTAACATTTTCTGGTGAAAATGGACAAGTTTAGTTACATTTCCACTGTTCGTTTACATGACAGCGGTTTTCTCTGAAAATAGCACAATTGGAAAAAAATGTAAGTGTAATGGTTTGAAAACATCCTGTTCTCTGTTGTCGTATAGACGAGAAAATTTGAATTTTTCTTACGGGATAGCTCCGGCTCACGCACAGTATGACTGAAATCCGTAGAAATGAATGCACACAACATAGCAGCGGCTGAGTAGTTTAAAACCTGCAGAAGACATCTGCAATTACAATGATGGATTGCAGAGTATCTATTTGTGCTCCTCACTCTTTTGAATCTAACGATAGTTCTCCAACAAAGTGCTCATTTTCTCCCCCATTTTGTAACCAGGAAGTGTTTGCGCATGTTGTTGATTACGGCCTACTAGTGGCGTGGTTGGGGAATTACACCATCTTCACATCTGTACTGTTCTCGTGTGAACGGGAATTGTAATTAAAACGTTAACAGAAACGTGTTAACAGAAAGGGATAGATCCAATTTTCATGTAACAGGGCCTAATTTTAATATCAGACAAACGTAACCTGAGTAAAAACAAAATACTAGAAATAAAACTTTAAATTATTAAGAGGAAAAAAAACTTTGTTCAAAGCAGCTTGGCCCTATGTATAAAATTCATAACCCCCTTAATCTAATAACTGGTTGTGCTCTCCTTGACAGCAACAACTGCCATCCAGCTTTTGAAATGAGGAATTTTGGCCCACTCTTCTTTGCAGAATTGTTTTAATTCAGTCATATTGGAGGGTTTCTAAACAGGAAGGGCCTTTTTAAGGTCACAGCATTTCTACCAGATTTAAGTCCAGACTTTAACAAGGCCACTTCAAAACCTGTTTTGTTGCTGTTGAGTTATTCAGAGGTGGAGTTGCTAGTGTGATATTCAGTTTTTCTTAAGGTCACAAACTGATGTGTTAGGTTTATGCCAGATGCAGTGGACGTACACCCCCCAGAAAGATCTACTTCCACTCCTAGGGAGGTTCACCACTGTTTCCTGTTTTTTCCATTTGTGAATATTGACTCTTAGTGTGGTCCTGAAACATTGAAATGGCTTTGGAACCCTTTCCAGATGTATAAATGTCAATGTTTAGTTTGTTCTCTGATTTAAAATTTTTTAGATCAGAGCAGGAGTACAGAGTCGGGGGTCCTTTATTAGGGGCCATCCAGTCTCTGTACAAGCGGAGCAGGAGTTTGGTCCGCATTGCCGGCACTAAATTGGACCTGTTCCCGGTGCATGTTGGACTCCGGGAGGGCTGCCTTTTGCCACTGGTCCATTTCTAGGCATAGCCAAGGGCCGGAGGGGGTCTGGTTTGGGGACCAGTGGATTTCGTCTCTTCTTTTTGCAGATGACATGATCCTGCTGGCACCCTCTAGCTAAGACCTACAGCATGCACTGGGACGGTTTGCAGCAGCAGGGATGAAGCTCCTCCAAGTCAGCGGCCATGGTTCTCGACCGGAAAAGGGCGGCTTGTCTTCTTCAGGTTGGAGGGAAGTTCCTGCCTCATGTGGAGGAGTTCAAGTATCTTGGGATCTTGTTCATGAGTGAGGGAAGAATGGAGCAGGAGATCAACAGATGGATTGGTGCAGCGTCCCCATTACTGGGGCCGCTGTGCCAGTCCACTGTGGTGAAGAGAGAGCTGAGCCGAAAACTGAAGCTCTCGATTTACTGGTCGGTCTACATTCCTATCCTCACCTATTGCCATAAACTTTGGGTCATGACTGAAAGAACGAGATCCCGGATACAAGTGGCTGAAATGAGCTTCCTCCGTAGGGTGGCCGGGCACTCCCTTAGAGATAGGGTGAGGAGCTCGGCCATCCGGGAGGAGCTCGGAGTAGAGCCGCTGCTCCTCCACATCGAGAGGAGCCAGTTGATGTGACTCGGGCATCTATACCGGATGCCTCCTGGACGCCTTCCTCGGGAGGTGTTCCAGGCACGTCCCATCGGGGGGAGGCCCAGGGGATGACCCAGGATACTCTGGAGTGACTATGTCTCTCGGCTGGCCTGGGAATGCCTTGGGTTCCCCCTGGAGGAGCTGGAGGAGGTGTCTGCGGAAAGGGACGTCTGGGTGTCTCTACTGATTCTGCTGCCCCCTGCAACCCGGTACGGGATGAAGCAGAAGACAACGAGTACAAGTAGATCAGGGCAGGACAGGTTCTCTTTAAGCTGTTTCTTGACTGTACAACAATGTGGCCTGGGTTTTGCTTGTGGAATAGAACTATCAGCTATGTAAAAAATGTGGTCAATCACAATTAATACTTGATATAACAAGGCAGTTACATGTTCAAACAGGGCCATGTTGGTTTAGATTTTTCCTTAATTAAATTATTGATTGAAAACGTCTTTTTGTAGTTACTCAGGTTATCTTTTTGTGACTTTAGGAGTTATTTGATGATCTTGTTTAATTGACCAAAATAAATATTCAAGGGTGTAAATACATTTTCACAGCACTGCAGATGCTTTGAAACTTACTAAAAGTTTTGTTACTAACTGGTTGTAATGCAGTGACTCCAAAGTTGTGGTTTAGCTTTTTTCCCTTTTTGGCCTGAGAGTGCAGAACTTGAATAAAGAGCCTTGAAATTTTACATTTTTAACATATTGAACTTTTTTAGGTATACTAAATACTTCTACTTTATTTGAAATTTATTTGAGCAAAAATGTGTGCATCCACTTGCATGTGTGCACACCCTTAAAACTCAAACAGGTTGTGTGAATTTAAAGGCGTGAGCACTTCACCTGTCCCATCCAGTCAATGTTTCCTTTTATCCTAAATTTATCCCCATTTTTCCTAGCTGGAAACACCTTTCAGCTTGTCAGTGTGCTAACAAACGAGGTTACAAAAAGATGGAAGAAAAAAAGCAGTATGAGGGGGTGGAGCAGATTGGAGCTTTGCAGGAAGCTACAGTTAGTAGACAGGGTTGTCTGGACTGAACAGTGCCTGTTTTATTCTTGCAGACAGTACTCGTAGAAGCCTGTGTTTCTCCTCTTTCAGTTCATCTGTTCCACCTAATCTCCACACTCACTGTTCATTCACTTTTTCTCTCTTGTTGTTACTCTTTTTCTTGCTACAGGGCATACCAGGACCTCCAGGGGAGTCTGGAGCTGCAGGTTACCCTGGCAGGCAGGTGCAGTAAAAAACACTAAAAAAGTTCCATTATGAATCCCTTTTCAAGCCCTTCTTGTTCAGACAGCAAAACCTCCCTGATACTATGTGCTCTGCATTTCTGTACACACATTATATCCTTATTTGAGAATGCTGCTATAATCATAATGGATTTTTTTACCCATTTGCTAATATCAGTTTTTTTAGTATATAAGAGTATTTAAAGTGTGGTTAGAATTTTGTTTCTTCCATAATGAAGTGGATGCCTGTTTTTTTAAATATGTCTTCTTAATCAAACCCTTGTTTTTCCTTCAGGGCTTAGCTGGGCCACAAGGTAGCCCTGGACCTAAAGGTGTCCGCGTAAGTAGCTCTCCGCTCTCATTCGGCCCTCTTTTCTTCTACAGCTTTGGATTAAACATCAAATTTCCTGAAAAGATCAAGTCAGTGTCAGGTGCTTAGCTCTGCTCCATAGAGAAAGATTAGGATAAGAGTTGCATTTTCTTCATACGCCTTAGGGGAGTCCTAATGTGAGGGCTAGTGTGACAATGGGTTGTCACCTTGAAGCCTGTCTTGTTCTTCTACGAAAGCCGGAGGAAGCATTTCTTTCAATTTTGCTAAATCCACTTAAAGTTTGTATTATCCTTTTTTTCAGAAGGTGTTTCTGAACAGTGCATTGCAAGAGGAGTCATAACAACTTTTATGACCGACCAACATAAAGTACCACATAACTGTAAAGTTGAGGGAAAATGAGGCATGCACGTACACCTAAAAATCTAAAACATTGCAGTGCATTTATATTAAGTCCCCTTTACTCTGATACCTCTAAATAAAATTCAGTGCAACAGATTACCTTTAAGAGTATTCACAATAGTAAATATAGTCAATATAATATAAAATGTATATAGTATATAGTCAATATAGTACATATATAGCATCATTTTATAACAGTGTGATTCCCTGTGTACTTCCCAGTCAGAAAAATGACAAGAACGCCCCCAAAGTTGGAATTCTGATTGGGAAAGTTGGAGCTTACAGAGCAACTCCGAGTTCAGTTTCCAATACAGCTGTTCACATATAAAATACAGTAAAGTTGCCAATATTTATTAGTACTTCCAATGGTTTGTATTTCACAAGTGTCTCAGATACTGCTGTGAAATAATTTGTGAACATATTCCTTTTGTGTTTAAATGCATAAAAAAGGAAAGCAAAATATGGTTGGTTTGCAACATCCGTTATTTAGCGCCAAAACAAATAGCCAATCCCATTGTTTTCTGACTTGCAGCTAAATATCTCTCAACTCGGGTGTAACTTCTTTTCCAGCTCCAAGCTACCACCTAAGAGATAAATTGAACCTGAGGTTAACATAGCTGTTCTGTGAAAGCCTCAGACGTTTGTTAGAGAACACTTGTTAACAAAGAGCACCATGAATGCCAAGGACACACACCAGACTGATCAGAGATAAGGTTGTGGAGAACCTTAAAGCAGTGCTAGGTTATAAAAACATAGTAGAAAATGGAAAGCCATTGTTAAAAGGAAGCTTTATAAACAACATGCGGAAGAAGGTGCTCTGGTCAGATGAAACCAAAATCAAACATTTTAGGTTTTTTACACAATGCTGCTGGTATGTGGTGGTGGGAAACGACCAATGCAGTAATCTGAACACATCATCCCAACAGTAAAATACAGCGGCAGTATGTGGGGATACTTTGCTTCACCAGGGACAGAAAAAATGGTCAGATTTGATGGGAAGCTGGATGGAGCTAAATACAGGATGCACTATCAATGAAGGAAATGTGTTAGAGGCTACAAAAGACTTGAGATTGGGACAGAGATAATCTGTAGCAACACTTGATTTTTTTTTTTTGTGTCATAGCTGCTCTCCATCCTATCTGGCTGAGCTTGAGCTATTTTGCAAAGAAGGGCCCAGTTTCATGCATGTGCAAAGCTGGCAGAGACATACTCATGGACTGTTATCTAAATATTCATGAATGCAAACCTCTTGGCTAGCATTAGCCAACTGCTGTAAAACAAATTTTATTGCTTTTAAAGAATCATACTATTTAAATCGAAATAATATGTTTTTGTATCGTAGAACAGATTTATTTTATTTTTGTAATAAAAATATTTACTTTTAATTTTCTCAAATAAATATTGTTTAACAGTTTATATAATTTGTATATATTGAGCCAATATTAAAATATGAAATTATTATTCTTTTTAGGGTTTCATTGGGCCTCCTGGTGTTGCTGGGCCACCAGGGCTGGAGGGGGAGAAAGTAAGTGTCTTTCTCTGTTTTTTTTGTTGTTTTGTTTTAGTGGTCAAGGCAAGTTTATATAGCACATTTTAGTAGCAAGACAATTCAAAGTGCAGTACATGAAAAAAAAAAAGAAAAAGAGACATAATAGGAAAAGTACATTGCAGTGGCATAAATGTCATTACATAATTAACGAACACAAATAATAAAGATAATAAAATTAATAATTAAAATAATAGGATGATAATAAAAAAGATTAAAATTAAAAATTAATAATGAAATGATTGATAAGAAAATGAAAGGAAAGTTGGACTGAAAACTTAACTAATAATGCTTAGCGCAGTCAAAGGCCACTCTAAATAAATAGGTTTTTAATCTTGATTAAAGCAACTTAAGGTTTCAGCACTTTTACAGTTTTCTGGGAGTTTATTCCAGATTAGTGGAGCATAATAACTAAAAGCTGCTTCTCCATGTTTGGTTCTGGTTCTGGGTATGCAGAGTAGATTTGAGCCAGAACACCTGAGAGGTCTAGGTGGTTGATACACTGACAACAAGTCTGTGATATATTTATATATTTTATATTTTGGTGCTAAAACTTTTAAAGTCTCTTCTTTGAGATACAGGGAGCCAGTGTAAGGACTTTAGAACTGAGGTGGTGTGCTCCACTTTCTTAATTTTAGTGGGGACGCCTCACTCATATTTTCATACATGTATTAAAAGACACGTAACAATTTATTTTTTCACAATCTGTGATTAAATCATACTGAACGTTTCCTCATTCAACATTCAAATGTATTAAGATTACTAGGCCTTTAAAAAGGTATAAAAGCACAGATAAAGATGTAATTGGTTTGTCATTGGTCACAAAATTGTAGCTAAATAAAGGCACACCTGAGGATGTATCTTAAACACCTTATATAGGCTGCTTCCTTATGTGACATCATGGGAAAACCTAATGAAATCAGCTAAGATATCAGAAGGAGAATTGTGGAAGTCTGGTTCAACCTTGAGCAAAATGTTTTTGAAAATGCATCGTCTGTTCAGATAATTATATGCAAGTATAAACACAATGGGAATGTCCTGTTCAGGAAGGAGACACGTTCTTCATCCTACAGATGAGCCACATAAAAAGAGATGAAAACATAAAAATCCAGATCGCAGTTTTGCAAATGCTTCAGGGTCTTTAATCTGTGGCGACATATACTGTGGTCTTCTGAAAGTGAAATGGAAGTTTTTGGCCATGATGATATACACATGAAAATTATGCAAAAGCAAGTTTGAGTAGATGAATCTGAGCAATTTTAAGAGATCACTGGCTTTGCAAATATAAAGCTCAGTGGTTAAGGGGCATCGGTTGTAACAGCTATGTCTCCTTTAGTCTTTAGCTTGGTATGATGCACAGCCTGCAGGTCTTAATCACAGGACCTCAGGATTATGCTAGTCCATTGATGTAACTGCTGCTAGTCATGTAAAATTTCGAAAGTCAAAAGTAGGATCTTAATGTGGGCTTGGACATATTTGTGTTCAGAGGTATTATTCAGAAGACTTACACAAGCATGATTCAGTGTTACACCACTTCTGTCAGGGTGAATGGGTCAAAACATTGTGAGAAGCTTTTGAAAGGATGGCCAAAACCTGTGAATTAGAAGAAAATTAAAAGAAATCCCTTACGTATTATTTTGGCATCTAGATAATAGAAATGATTTTGGTCATACAACATGACCTAAAACAGGAGAGGTTTATTCTGATTAAATATCACACAGTGAGGGAAGAAAATAACGTGTATTTTTATTTAAGTGTAAATATCTGCTTACTTTTTAGAATCTTTTTTTTTTGGCAAAACTTTGCATAATATATAATCTTATGTATATTATACTGATGAGAAGTAATTTCTCTTATATTCAGTTTAGAGTAGTGAAATTGTTCTAATGCTGAATGTTGATAATAATTATTATAATAATGGAATAATGGAATTTTGTTTACAATCTAAAGGTATTTTAAACTTAAACAAATAAACAGTTTTCACAAACATTATATTGTAGGGTTTTATTCAAGATGCTGCATTTGATTTCCTAATTCTAAGCTGGAAAAAACAAATCAAAAGCTTGCCAAAGTCAAAATTCCCCCTAGGAAATCAAAGTCCCCCAAGACCTTTTGAGTTCAATCTAAAATATGGCTGCTAAACATAATTAATGTAGTCAACACGGCAGTAATAAACATGTTATTTGCACTAGTGACAGGTTATTTCACATTAAACCAGACATAAACTCCTTCCATGTACCAATGTTCCTTTAGTTCAGTTCTGCATGTGTCCCTGCTGGAACATACCTAATTAAAATGACACAAATTTTGATGAAGTTGATGAAAGGAAATTTCAGCTTTCAATCTAAATCTACTCAGGATATTTCTGCAGAAGTAAAACAGAGACTCGTTGCTCTCAAGTTTTATTTGCTTTAATAAATAACTGAGAACTGTAAATGATTTCTTCTGCATTGAACAATAAGTAATTTGATTTTATAAATGCAGAGCACAACATGATCACTATATCAACTTATATAAAAGAAATGAGTCCACATTGTTTTAATCTTTGGTCCTTATATAGTGCATGGTGCAGTCAACAATTTGAGTTGTATAGAAAAGGTGAAGGTAAATGTTACTCTCTTGCCTGAACAATAGAAGCCATAAGCATCAGATAAGGTTAATTTTAACATGCAACCAGCATTCTGTGGCTTTATATGCATCTTTATTTTGATTGGTGGACTGATTCT
Organism: Girardinichthys multiradiatus; assembly: GCF_021462225.1. Classification (NCBI taxonomy): domain Eukaryota; kingdom Metazoa; phylum Chordata; class Actinopteri; order Cyprinodontiformes; family Goodeidae; genus Girardinichthys; species Girardinichthys multiradiatus. The sequence goes on from NC_061802.1 coordinate 6,968,729, forward strand.
AGCTCCACCCATCAATAACCAGCACCATAGTTGCACTATGCACAGTTTTTATTTACCAAAATACTCCAAAGAAGGTATCTATATGTTTAACTGGTTTTGTAGTGCATACCTTATCTTCTGTGATTAGATAATTCTCCTATTACAGTAGAATCATGAAGAACAAAATTCTCTTTTACTTATTTTGTTTTTGTTTGGCAACTGAATGAATCAGACATTTTTTTAAATTATTTGTTGTTTGGGATATTATTTATGTGTTGTTTCAGTTCAAATTAATGTTATGTTAAGGATCTTTCAACACATAACATTTGGCTCAGACAGTCATTGACTCAAAAATCAGTTTCTTTCTACATTACATCAGCCTGAGAATGTTTGTATTGCATAACGAGCCATCATGTAGTCATCACAGGTCTGACTAGAAAAATAAAATAAAAATAAATTATAAATGAAAAAGATAACGTAACACTGTTATGAACTTCCATCCATCCATCCATCCATCCATCCTGAAAAGGTTGGAAGTTTATCACAAGGTGACACGTAGGACACATGGTGGTGACGGTGGCAGCAGTGCTTCGTCCTGTAACTGGTGGGTTGCCGGTTCGAACCCACGCTCTGTCTGTCTCATTCATTGCCTGCTGATGGTGGCTAAATTGTATGGCTATCCAGGGCAGCTGTGGCTACAATGTAGCTTACCACTGTCAGTGTGTGAATGTGTGTATGAATGGGTGGATGACTGATCGTACTGTAAAATGCTTTGGATTCCAGTCCTCAAGAGCGACTGTCCTGCAACTTTTAGATACGACCCTTCTTCAACACAACTGAATCAAATGATGGAATTACCTCTTCAGCATTCTATCAAGTTTGGTAAAGGCCTGGTAATGAGCCATTCATTTGATTCAGGTGTGTTGGGGCAGGGATGCATCTAGCTATCCAGGAGTTGGATTTTTCTGTCTATTATTTTGCAGTATATTCAGAGTTTCCCAATATCTCTTGTTTGGTTTGACAGGTCTGATTAATTTTTCATTGTTATGCTTTCTAGGGCATTCCTGGTCCTGTTGGAAAACCTGGCCACAAAGGAAGACACGTAATACATATTCAGTTTTGTTTTTGGTCATGTTTTTGTAGTTATATGTTAATTGCTGTTTGAGAGTCAATTGAATTCTCCTTACAGTAGTCTGAGAAATCAGACAGATTGTTGAAGTTAAAATGAATACATCCTTGTAACTTTGGAGTAATTTACTTCCAAAAATTTAACAGGTTAATATAGGTGCATTTTGATAAGCACATGTTTTCTAGGACTTAATTGGAGAATTCAGTTTAAATTCAATTCAATTTATTTATTTAGCGCCAATTCACAGCACATGTCGTCTCAAGACACTTCACAATGTCAGGTACATACAGGGGTTGGACAATGAAACTGAAACACCAGTCATTTTAGTGTGGGAGGTTTCATGGCTAAATTGGACCAGCCTGGTAGCCAGTCTTCATTGATTGCACATTGCACCAGTAAGAGCAGAGTGTGAAGGTTCAATTAGCAGGGTAAGAGCACAGTGTTGCTCAAAATAGTTAAATGAGAGTTAAATGTGCACCTCAACTCTCCTGTTTCCACCAGAACTGTCTGTCGGGAGCTCCACAGGGTCAATATACATGGCCGGGCTGCTATAGCCAAACCTTTGGTCACTCATGCCAATGCCAAACGTCGGTTTCAATGGTGCAAGGAGCGCAAATCTTGGGCTGTGGACAATGTGAAACATGTATTGTTCTGTGATGAGTCCACCTTTACTGTTTTCCCCACATCTGGGAGAGTTACGGTGTGGAGAAGCCCCAAAGAAGTGTACCACCCAGACTGTTGCATGCCCAGAGTGAAGCATGGGGGTGGATCAGTGATGGTTTGGGCTGCCATATCATGGCATTCCCTTGGCCCAATATTTGTGCTAGATGGGCGCGTCACTGCCAAGGACTACCAAACCATTCTTGAGGACCATGTGCATCCAATGGTTCAAACATTGTATCCTGAAGGCAGTGCCATGTAACAGGATGACAATGCACCAATACACACAGCAAGACTGGTGAAAGACTGGTTTGATGAACATGAAAGTGAAGTTGAACATCTCCCATGGCCTGCACAGTCACCAGATCTAAATATTGTTGAGCCACTTTGGGGTGTTTTGGAGGAGCGAGTCAGGAAACGTTTTCCTCCACCAGTATCACGTAGTGACCTGGCCACTATCCTGCAAGAAGAATGGCTTAAAATCCCTCTGACCACTGTGCAGGACATGTATATGTCATTCCCAAGACGAACTGATGCTGTATTGACTGCAAAAGGAGGCCCTACACCATACTAATAAATTATTGTGGTCTAAAACCAGGTGTTTCAGTTTCATTGTCCAATCCCCGTGCATTCCAATTAATCCTAATCATTGAACAGTGCAGTCAAAGTTAGTTAATTATTCAAATTGGATCAAAAGTTTTTCTATCTAAGGAAATCCAGCAGATTGCATCCAGTCTGACTTGCAGCATTCACTCCTCCTGGATGAGCCTGTAGAGACAGTGAACAGTCACTGGCGTTGACTTTGAGCAATCCCTCATACTGAGCATGCATGTAGCAACAGTGGAGAGGAAAAACTCCCTTTTAACAGGAAGAAACCTCCAGCAGAACCAGGCTCAGTGTGAGCGGCCATCTGCTACGACCGACTGGGGGTTTGAGAGAACAGAGCAGAGACACAAAGAGAACAAAGAAGCACTGATCCAGGAGTCCTTTCTATGGGAAGGAAAAGTAAATGTTAATGGATGTAACTCCTTTTGTCGTTTCATCTAGAAAGAAAGAACAGATAAACTTTGAGCCAGTTTTCAAGGTTAGAGTCTGAAAGAGAGCACATAGAGTTAGTTACAGTAAAAGCTCAGTCAATTTCCATGTCTAGGAGAGAGAAAGGGTTAAACACTAAAAGACAGGGCCATGTGGATCATCGGTAGAGGGTGAGCATTAAGTTGTTGCCAGCAGAAGCTTGGACGATGCCCCTCTCCAGAAAGGTGTCACAGGTAGACACAGAGCCAGGCCAGGTGTAGCTTATAGGAAGAGAAAAGAGAGAACAAGGTTAAAAGCTGAAATAACAGCAAATAATGCAAAATTGGAGAGTAGTGTGAGAATGTAGCGAAGAGGGTGATAGAGGTCATTATGTCCTCCAGCAGCCTAAACCTATACCAGCATAACTACAGAGATAGCTCAGGATAACCTAAGCCACTCTAACTATAAGCTTTATCAAAAAGGAAAGTTTTAAGCCTAGCCTTAAAAGTAGACAGTTTGTCCATCTAGAGCCCACTGATGGCCATTGTTATACTAAAAACCACAACGATTGAGATACCTCTCTCTGTCAGATTGACCATAATCATTGGAAAAGAGAAGGGGTTATACAGGTAGCAGAAATGGAGGGTGTGTTTGCACCTCAACCATAACTGAGCCGGTTTAGGCTAAACCTGACTCCCCCTTACTCCATCCAACAGGGATGGAAGAAGATGGAGGTTAAAAATAAAGAAGATAGCTCAGGATAACCTAAGCTACTCTAACTATAAGGTTTATAAAAAAGGAAAGTTTGAAGCCTAGCCTTAAAAGTAGACAGGGTGTCTGCCTCACGGACTAAAACTGGGAGCTGGTTCCACAGGAGAGGAGCCTGATAACTAAAAGATCTGTCTCCCATTCTACTTCTAGAGACTCTAGGAACCACCAGTAAACCTGCAGTCTGAGAACGAAGTGCTCTGTTAGGAACGTATGGAACAATCAGATCTCTGATGTATGATGGAGCTAGATCATTAAGGGCTTTATATGTGAGGAGGAGAATTTTAAATTCTATTCTGGATTTAACAGGGAGCCAATGAAGGGAAGCTAAAGTAGGGGAAATATGATCTCTCTTTTTAATGTTCATCAGAACTCTTGCTGCAGCATTTTGAATCAGCTGAAGGCTTTTAACTGTATTTTGTGGACATCCTGATAGTAAAGAATTACAATAGTCCAGCCTTGAAATAACAAATGCATGGACTAGTTTTTCAGCGTCACTCCTGGATAGGATATTTCTAATTTTGGCAATGTTCTGGAGGTGAAAGAAGGAAATCCTAGAAACCTGTTTAATATAGGATTTAAATTACATGTCCTGGTCAAAAATAACACCAAGGTTTTTTACTTTATTACTGGAGGTCAATTTAATGCCATCCAGGTTGTGATTGACTAAGCAGTTTCTTTTTTAAAGACTCCGGTCCAAAGATGACAACTTCTGTCTTGTCTGAATTTAGAAGCTCAACATTTAAAATCATCCAAGTTTTTATGTCTTCAAGACCTGCTTGTAGTGTATCAAACTGGTTGGGCTCATCAAGATTCATGGATAAGTAAAGCTGAGTTTCATCAGCGTAACAGTGAAAATGTATTCTATGCTGCCTGAAAATTTGACCTATTGGAAGCATATATATATATTAAAGAGAATTGGCCCAAGTACTGAACCCTGTGGTACTCCACAATTAACCCTGGAGTTTAAAGATGATTTGTCATTTACATGAACAAATTGGAATCTGTCAGACAAATAAGATTTAAACCAGCCTAGCGCTGTTCCCCTGATCCCTACAGCATATTCCAGCCTTTCTAAGAGAATATCGTGATTGACTCTATCAAATGCAGCACTGAGATCTAACAGAACCAGAACAGACACAAGTCCATTGTCTGAGGCCATAAGAATATCATTAGTGACTTTCAGCAGAGCTGTTTCAGTGCTATGATGAGCTCTGAAGCCTGACTGAAACTCTTCAAACAGGTCATTGTTGTGTAAATGCTCACAGATTTGATTAGCAACTATTTTCTCAAGAATTTTAGATAAGAATGGAAGATTGGATATAGGTCTTTAATTTTTCAAGTCATCTCGATCAAGCGAAGGTTTCTTAAGAAAAGGTTTAATTACAGCTACCTTAAAAGCTTGTAGTACATATTCATTTACTAAGGATAGATTAATCATATTTAAAATGGGGCTGGTAATCAGAGGGAACACTTCCTTAAATAATTTGGTTGGGATTGGGTCTAACATACAAGTTGAAGGTTTAGATGAAGCTAATATTTCTGATAACTCAGGAAGCTCCACAAGATCAAAGCAGTCCAAACACAAATCAGGTTCTACAGTTATTTCCAATGTAGTCTCACTTGCTGAGGATGAAGTACTCATCTTCGGGAGTATGTCAAAGATTTTCTTTTTAATAGAATCAATTTTATTTTGGAAGAATCCCATAAAGTCATGACTGCTGAGAGCTAAAGGAATGGATGGCTCAACAGAGCTATGACTCTGTGTAAGTTTAGCAACTGTACTAAAGAGAAACCTAGGATTATTCTTGTTTTCTTCTATTAATGATGAGAAATAAGCTGTTCTGGCTTGGTGAAGTGTCTTTTTATACAACAGTAGGCTATTTTTCCAGATTAAGTAGGAATCCTCTAGGTGTGTAGAGCACAATTTTCTCTCCAATTTTCTAACATTGTGCTTTAAAGTACGCAGCTCTGAATTAAACCATGGAGCTAGCCTCCTATAAATAATTACCTTCTTTTTCAAGGGAGCTGCATTGTCTAATGCACCCGGAATGATGAAGTAACACTATGAACAAGAGAATCAATTTGTGAAGGGGGAAGAAACAAAATTATTGCCCTCCTCTGTTTTTCTGTGATAATGAGGAAATCAAAAGAGGAACAGATTCTTTAAAGGTTGTTACAGCATTGTCTGATAATGATCTACTATGATGAAATTTTCTTTCAGGTATGGAGTACTCGGTTAAATTAAACTCAAAGGTTATTAAAAAATGGTCAGACAGGACAGGGTTATGAGAAAATATTGTTATGTCTTTACACTCAATGCCATATGTCAGCACAAGGTCCTGAGAATGAAGACAAAGGTGGATAGGTTTGTTTTGAGCAAAGCCAATTAAGTCTAAGATAGCATTAAACGCTATATTTAGCGTTCACTTTCAGCGTCAACATGAATGTTAAAATCCCCCTCTATAATAACCTTATCTGTATTTAACACTAAATCAGATAAAAGGTCTGAAAACTGATCTAAAAATTGAGAGTAAGGGCCTGGTGGACGGTACAAAACAACAAACAGAAGTGGTTTTAGTACTTTGCAATGTGGATGAGGAAAACTAAGGATTAAATATTCAAAAGAGTTGTAGCTATTGATTGGTCTGGGACTAATCAATAAATCCGACTGAATGATGGTTGCTACTCCTCCTCCTCGCCCAATATTTCGAGGAATGTGAAAATTTAAATAATTAGTAGGAGTTGACTCATTTATAATAACATAATCCTCTTGCTGCAGCCAGGTTTCTGTGAGGCAAAATAAATCAATCTGATTGTCAGAAATCAGGTCACTAACTAGCAAAGTCTTGGAAGAGAGAGATCTTATGTTCAGTAAGCCACATTTAATTGTTTTATTTTTATTTTTAGTCTGAGTTGTGTTTATTTTTATTAGATTTTCCTGATTTCCTCATTTTAGATTATTTTTTAATCTATTCAATTTTGGCCGTGGGCGAGACACTGTCTTAATAGGGTAATGGGTGGGTAGCAGTACAGAAGCTGCAGAGAGGAGTGTTAAACTACGACCCTGCTTCCTGGTCTGAACCCTGGGTTGTCAGAGTTTTGGAGAACTAATAAATTCGGCCAGATTCCTAGAAAGAAGAGCTGCTCCATCCAAAGTGGGATGGATGCCGTCTCTCCGGATCAGACCAGGTTTTCCCCAAAATGTTCGCCAATTATCAATGTAGCCCACATTGTTTTCTGGACACCACCTAGCCAGCCAGCGGTTGAATGACAGCATGCGGCTAAACATGTCGTCACTGGTCAGATTGGGGAGGGGACCAGAGAAAATTACGGAGTCCAACATTGTTTTGGCAAACTTACACACCGAAGCAACACTAACTTTGGTAAATACTGATGCATTATAATAGATTTAAATACATTTTCTGGGTTGGGCTATCACTGTGTTTTATGTATTTTGTAAAAGAACAACTAAGCTAAAGGGGTCTGCTTTAGTTTAAATTTTCATCTTAAACATCATCTTCATCTAGTGACATGTTCTCTTGTCTTTGAGCCTCTACGTCTCATATATTTATACCCAGTTCAAACAGAAAGTCATTAATTACTGATTAAATGTTCCTAGACATTTTGGCCACGTTAAACACTAATTTCAAAAAGTGGAATTTGTTTTCTTCCCACTGAACAAAGGAATTTAAATTAATGGTTGGATATATTTTCTTTTATGTTTTAGTGTGTGATGATGCTGTTTTAAAAGCTGAAATTATTAAACCTGCCTTTATTAGGGGTGCCAATAACTGGTGGATGGCGGTGTTTATCTTGGTTGTACACATCTGGCATTGTGTCATTAGTTAAGCATCAGTTTTACATAAAGTCCATCCCAAATCATTTAAGGAGGTAACATGTCAGATTTCATTTGTATAGTTAACACTAGACAAAACAATTGGCTAAAATTACTAAACAGTTGTTCAATTTACCAATGCTCCTTGTCCTGATTTGGTACACCTTGCAAATTGAAGATACATTTACAGATATGTGTCCTGGTTCTTCCACAGGGTGTGGTGGGAGATGTAGGGGAGAAGGGACCACCTGGTCCAGATGGCAACCAGGTGAGAACCTCTGAAGCACCTGTGGATAGGAATTCAAAAATCCTATATTTTAAAACTTAGGTGAACAGGATGATAAAAAAGTAAAAACTTCCTTTAAAACGCAATGTACTCATTGGATTCCCTGCTTAATTAAACTTTCCAATTTCAGTGCTGAATGGTATTTCTCCTGTAGGATTTGGTTGTGCACTGGAATGGGTCCATATTTGCTGTAGAATCTGTTTCAGAGTTTCATTGCTATTCTGCATTAATCATCTTGTACTGTGTGTTTCCCAAAGCATAATTATAAATTAAGCAATGTTAAGTTTATGTGTGCACCCTTATCATTATCTGATTACAGATGAATGCACAAAACATAACATGATCTTATCAAAACTCAGCCATTTTTATTAGTCATTGGTCTTAATTGCTTCAGAAATCAAAGCTAAAACATAGTGATGCATTGTGATCCATGGAGTTCAATCTTTTGAATGTAGCAGTGCATGTTTTTTCAATGTTTCTAAAAATATGTTGTGCTGGGAATTTAGGATATTGCTATGGTGTTTTAACAGGGGCCTATTGGTGGGTCTGGTATTACTGGCTTTCCTGGTTTGAGGGTGAGTTTGATCTTTGTCTTGTTTCCTTTATAATGGTAAATGTGTATGTTAGAAGATACAATTGAAACCAGACATGTACATGCAATGTATAAAAAGACAAACATTTTTCTTCTCGGGGTCGAACATTAAATTAAACTAAGCGTTCCTGTTTTGGGTCAGTTAGGATCAACACAAATATTTCTGCTTGCTACATGGCAGAATCATAAAAAGAAAAAGACTGGTTTTAGTGACGTTTTTTATTGCTCTCACTAAATTTAGAACCCTGATGGTTATGTCATGGCCTTTTAAGTTTCTGAAAGTCTAATTCACAACATTTGAGTTATTTGGAGACACACTTGTGAATTTTAAGGCAACACCTTAAACACACTGCTGTCTTGTGTGACATCACGCAAAAGAAAAGGCAAGTTATTAAAAAGAGAATTGTAGACCTCCATAAACATGGCTACAAATGGGGATTCCAAAAGCAAACCACCAAATTAGTTACAAAGTAGCTCAAGTACAACAAAGTCAATGTTTTGGGGTTACCATAAAAAAGCTCTGATCTCCAACACCAGGTCCATCGGGGCAAATATTCCAGCAAACTATTGTTAGGAGCTAGTGGAAGGATACCCATAATGTTGGACCCAAATAAGACAATAATAAAAACATTCAAAAAACTGTTTTTAATAAACATTTTCTCTTATTAAAAACAGTTACAAACAATGAGATAAAAATGGTCCTTTGTCTCTAAAACAGTGTATGTAAATATATGGGTTCCACTGTCATATATTGAATAAATTAGAATATGCATTCCGATGAGACTCGTTTTGAGATTAAAAATAACTTTTAAGCAGGTATTAAATATACTTCTTATTAAGCCCATATATATTAAACTATATTAAACACGTTTATTATTGGTTTGATGTAATGTTCTGGTCATAGATGTCGAGATTTCATTAGTTGTAAGCAGAAACTCATAACTTAAATAAATGCTTGAAAATATTAGTTTGCGTGCGATTAATCTATATAATGTGTTTCACCGGGTGAATTAAGTTTATTAAAAAATATTTACTTTCAAAATATCATAATTTATTGCATATTACTGTATTTGGTTGTTAGCAGAACCTGTTAGCTGGTGGCACAAACACTGCAAAGCAGTTTGGAATAATGAATGATCATTTGATTGTGCTATAATGTATGTTGTTTCTCAAATCTCAAATACGGATGGATGAATATCTTTAAACTTTTCAACAGCAAATTTCACATATGACAGTATGAGTATCATTGCGCACAAGCTAAAGTGGGAGCTCTAAAAATTTGATTTTGTAAATTAAATGAACACCTAAGACATGAAGTGTTTTTTAAGGGGGAATAAAATCATTTACAACCCTATTTATTGCAGGCAGACAGAAATGTTACTGCCTGCAACATATGGTACTCTTCACCATTACTGGCACCAAATATGTGTGAAAAGCCTAAAAACAACTGTATCATTTACTGTATTTTTATCCAACGCCTTAAACCCAACCTTGAAATTAATATGTCGTTATTCAGAGGGTAAAAATCGCCACATCGTCAGAAAGCAGCTTTTAACAAAACTGGTGATTTTACAATTTTTACTCGTCAGTATAAAACAAAATACTGTTTAGTTCACAGAGGACTCCAGATGCTCATGTCCTTGTCAAAGCATTGGATTCTGTTGGGTTCTCTGAGAGGTCAAAGTGAAACAGAAACCAGACAAAAAAGAGCAAGGCAGTTTTCATTATCTTCTATTCTTTGATTACTGACACAGTCAGTCAGAAAATGTTATTTTTCCCTAAACATGACAATTGCTTACTCTTTAAAGTGAATCCTTGTTAGCTCTTTAGTCACATTTGACAGTTATATTCAGTGTTTCCATTGGAAGTTGTAGTCCATATGTTAGGTCAGATCCAGCACACCACAGATGTACTTGTTGTCTATGGTCTATAAAGATCAAGGTATAATACAGATGTGCATACTTGCAGACTTGTATTTGCTGTATTACCACATATACACAAAGTACTATAAAATATGTGATTCAGAATTTCCAAGTGGTTTAAAAATAATGTAATTTGATATATTTGATTCTAACTAACATGTCTATGTTATAGACATTTAAACAGTGTCTGGATAGATCCTTGAACCTACAGTTCTAGTAAACAGTTTACGTACATTCATTATTCATCACATACATTTTTTGCTTTTTTTTTCTGGATGCAATGGTTGTACAACGGACAACTTCAATGTTAAAAACTGAAAATGAATTTACTGTGGATATTCACTAATCCAGACAGGCTGTAAAACAGGATACAGGAAACCAAACAATTTAAATGAAGTCTACTGATTCTGCTAAGAAGAGTGGTCAAACATCCTGCCAGAATTGTACCAGAAGCAGGATGAAGCCTGCAAAAGGTATTGTGTTTCAGATGGTGCATGCCAGTGTTGTCAGTTCACTCCTTAAATGAGGTGAGATCACCCTGCGTACTGATAAACAAAAGCTCTTTGTTGTGGTACTGACTGCAAGTTTCAAACTCAAATTTTCCCCTTAAGTTGTGAAGTCCTCCTTCTTTAAGAAAAGGCTTTGTATGTTTTCTGGTAAGAATTAATTATGGTCTTCAAACAATAGATAATAGATGGTTGTAGTTCCATCCATTTTCTATACCCGCTTCTTCCATACTGGGTCACAGGGAGCTGGTGCCTGTCTCCAGTGGTCTACGGGTGAGGGATGGTCCATCGCAGGGCAACACAGAGACACACAGGACAAACAACCGTGCACACATCTAGTCATACCTAAGGGCAATTGAGAGAGACCAATTAACATAATAGTCATGCTTTTGGACTGTGGGAGGAAGCCGGAGTACCCGGAGAAAACCCATGTATGCACGTGGAGAACATGCAAACTCCATGCAGAAAGACCCCCAGCTGGGAGTGGAACCGAGGGCCTTCTTGCTGCAAGGCAATAGTGTTACCAACTGCATCACCGTGTGGTTCCACCATGTCAGCAAATTTAACAATTTAGATTTTATGAATAGCACATATGTGAGAACCAAACAATCTACATTATTGACGGCTCTTTTCTTACAATGTTATTAAGGACTATAGGGAAGTCCTGTAATTATTGCTCCATATCTCTGCACAATAACTCAAGTAAGGTAAACCTAAAGAATGTGAAGAGCTTTTTCTTCATACAGTTTAGTCAAAGTTCTGTTTTTGATACTTATCAATGGGTATTTATCAATAAAACCTCAGACAGGTAAGGTTTTTATCCAAAGGCCATGGTGTGGATCGTGCCATTACCTAGCATCCCTTTTATTCTCAACTGTTGTTTTTACTCACATAAACTCTATTAAATAATTCCTGAATTTCCAAAATACCTGTTCTCATTCACATTTTAATCATTTCATAAACAAAAAAAATGAAATTTTGACTGAGAAGACTTCTTTTTAGACCACATTTGGAACTGCGCTCCCTTTTAACCTTCTTATCCTGCAGACAGGATTGGGCATGGTGCTGTCTTTTTTGTTGCCCCTTAAACTTTTATTGCACAGGTGAGAGTACACAGTAATACTAAATAACAATAACAAATACAATAAATTTTTTTTGTACAACCATGGAATCAAAATAAATTCAGGTCATCTTTATGTAATTCTGGTCAAAAGGGAGTCAACCAACCACAATTTTCCTATTTAATAAAGGCACATTAGCTGACAGAATCTTCAATCATGTAAAAAACATACATCCCTATTGTTCCCTTTCAGTCGATTCACTCAGTACAACACATGAGTATGGGATATCACGCCCTGCGTGTCCTGGCTGAAGCCACCTCTAATCACGCCTCCTAGGCAAATGACGTGATGACGACAGGTGACAGGCCCCGCCTGCACTATATACCTGTCCGTCATCATCGTCATTACTCAGTTCTTACGCTCTTCACCTCGCTAAGAACACCCCTTTGAGTCAGGCTAGCTGCTGCTGGTTAGCTCTGTGTCTCTTTTCAAAGGGCTACTTGGAATTAGTTCAACTGCTTTTGTTGGAGTTAGTCGCTGCTGCCTGCTGGTAAGCGTGTCTGCCCGCGAAGCGCTGATTTCAAGCAGTTCGGTCTGGCTTTGTGGTTCGGGATGAGCACAAAGCCAACACAAGCGAAGCAGAAGTCTTCTATTCGTCCCTGTCCTCAGGGGTGCGGCTTCTCGCTTCATGAGAAGGACCAGCATGAGGCTTGTCCCGTCTGTCTCGGGATCGTTCACGCTCGCAGAGCGTTGGCGGAGCCCGAAGCATGTGCGTTCTGTCGCCAGCTTCGTCGCTCGACCCTGGAGAGGCAGGTTAAATTCCTCGAAAAGGTGCTGGGAGAGGCTGCTGTCTCACGGCGAGACCCACTGCTCTCCGAGGCGGGAAACCCAGTTTCGTCCGATTCTGATGAGGACGGCTTTTCGGTCGAAGTCCCCGCTTCCAGCTGGGCGGACCATATGGAGTATATTGATGGGTTAGCCGATAATGAAGGGGCTCGGTCTCAGCTTCAGCTAGAACCCCTTCAGGGAGAAGAGGACGTACTGGACATCGGTTTGGATGTTCATGGTCTGTCCGATGATGAGGATGAGTCTCTGCCGAGTCAGGCTGCCGCTGCTGCGCCAGCAGACCCGGGCGACACGTCTTTCTTCTCTCTTTGCTGCCGTGCAGCTGATACACTGGACGTGGAATGGCCATCCCCACCTCCTGCGGAGAAGCCATCGCGATTCGCGGGGTTTTATCTCCCCTCGGAGCCGGCCGCAGTCAAGCATCATCTACCCATGTTCCCAGACTTTATCTCTGAGTTGACGTCTTCATGGAACAAACCATTGTCCACCCGCGTCACGGTACCGGGTTATGGACAGTATCTGGACCTGGAAGGCGCCGAAAAAGCCGGACTGGTGAATCTTCCGCCTATGGAACTGTCTTTGGCAGCATATCTGGCCGCATCCCAAAATCACGGTGTGGGTGGTCCAACATCGCTTCCGTCTAAGCACTGTAGGTTCTCTGCTGCTCAATTGGAGAAAATCTACAAGGCTCAAGCGACCACCGCTCGTGCCCTGAGCTCCATTACCATGCTGCAAACATACCAAGCTATGCGCTTGGCGGAGCTTGGAGCCGCAACACCGCCGGAGAGTCCTGTGATGCCACTCTTGAATGAGGTGAGAATCACCGCTGACTACATCCTCCGTGTATCCCGCTGTGCAGCGCTATCACTGGGCAGAGGGATGGCATCGACGGTGGTTGCCCAAAGGCACCTGTGGCTGACGCTCTCTGACATCCCGGATAGGGATAGAGCCGTCTACCTGGATGAACTGCTGGTAGCCGACGGGCTGTTTGGACAATCTCTCGACGCCATACAGGCGAAATTCGGGCAGAGGAAAAACCGAAGCACTGCGCAGTATCATCCCCAGGCGAGATGTGAGACCCAAATCCAGCTCGGGCACTCGCAAACCAGCTGTACCGCCACCCCCAGCGAAGAGGATGACGCGACCCGTGAGCTTGAACCCTCAGACGGCACAGCCACAAAACCACGGTCAAGCTCCCCGAAAGACGGCCTGGAGCAGGGGTCCTCCTCCGGGGCTCCAGAGGGACTCGACGTCCCGAAAGAAGAAACCACAGTCCTCCTAGCTGTGGGACTGGGGACTCAGGAGTTTCGGGAGCAGGGAGACATGTTTGCCAGTTGTCGGCGGGTGCCGTCCAAAAGAGGTTTTGCTGGTGTTGTTCGGGATCCCAGTCCCAAGAGGCGCTGCGTTTCCCCCACACAGTCTCCCAAGCACAATTTCCCAACAAATATATTTGCACTAAAAGCCCCCAGTTTGGGTGCGTTGAATGTGTTTCTGAGCACTGCAGTTGTTCCAAATGTTTGTATGGATGCTCCAAATGTTTCAATAAAGACAGTTTTTTCTATGAAAAAAAGTCAAAATCAAAGAGCTGCAGGCAACGGCCTAATGAGGCTGCACCTCTCTCGCACGTCGGGAGAGGGCAGCACCGTTCCACCAACAGTGCCGCAGACCAGTCGCCTGGCTTCACGTCTGACATATGTGGCGCGCATGCGCACTCCATCCTTGGGTGGAGAGGACCGTTGCTATGGGTTACCGTTTACAGTTTCGCCGGAGACCACCCCACTTTGTTGGCGTGGTAAACACAGCAATAATGGCCCAAGCAGCAGAGGTTCTGAGAGAGGAGATAAATACACTGTTGGCAAAAGGCGCTATTCGTGCGGTTCCCGAGTCGGACATGAACAGAGGTTGGTACAGCCGTTATTTTGTTGTTCCGAAAAAAGGGGGCGGGCTTCGTCCAATCCTGGACTTGAGAGTTCTGAACAAATACCTCCGAACATACAAGTTCAAAATGTTAACACTCAAGCAGCTTCTTAGTGCTATCAGCCCGGGCGATTGGTTCGCCACGATCGACCTGACAGACGCTTACTTTCACGTAGCGATACACCCGGACCACAGACAGTTTCTGAGATTCAACACCACTGTGATTTCATACATAAACAGACAGGGAGGGACTCGTTCACTTCCTCTCCTGAAACTATCTCACACCCTCTTACAGTGGTGCAGCATGCATTTTCTGTCTATCAGAGCTACTCACGTCCCGGGACGTCTGAATCTGGGTGCAAATTTGCTCTCCAGAGGCGGACCTCGGGTGAGAGAGTGGAGGCTTCACCCTTCCGTGGTGGCACAAATATGGTGTCTGTTTGGGACAGCAGCAGTAGATCTTTTTGCCACCAGAGCCAACACCCACTGTCCTCTGTTCTTTTCCATAACAGATCAGGATGCTCCGCTGGGAGTGGATGCCCTGGCCCATCCATGGCCCTATGTACTCCTGTATGCATTCCCCCCAGTGGAAATGATACTACCTGTACTAGAGAGGGTGCGCAAACAGGGTCTGTCCCTAATTTTGGTAGCACCCCGTTGGCCTGCAAAGTCATGGTATTCCGAGATAATCAGCCTGCTGGCAGCAGAGCCGTGGCAACTCCCCGTTTGCCGGGATCTCCTCACTCAGGCAGGGGGGGAGATATTTCATCCACACCCAGAGATGTGGAAGCTGCATGCCTACCTGCTGAAAGGTCCAGCTTATTAGCCAAAGGCCTCCCCCCTGATGTGGTGGCAACAATCCAGAATACAAGAGCATCCTCCACTAGAGGCTTATACGCTTATAAATGGAGAGCTTTTGAGCAGTGGTGTGAGGACAAGCACATTGTTCCATTTCAGTGCTCTATGGTGGAAGTTTTAACGTTTTTACAGGATCTGCTGGATAAAGGTCTTTCCTTTTCCACAATTAAGGTCTACTTGGCTGCCATTTCTGCCTGCCATATTGGTTTTAATGGAGTCACACCAGGTGCTCATCCTCTGGCTGTACGCTTCTTAAAGGGGGTTCGTAGACTCAGACTTGTGATTAAACCCAGTTTTCCTTCCTGGGATCTCACATTGGTACTAGAAGCTCTTTGTGACCCTTCATTTGAACCTTTGGAGTCAGTAGATGTGAAGTTCCTTTCATATAAGCTTGCTCTGCTTCTTGCTCTGACAACTGCAAAGCGAGTTGGAGACCTCCATGCTTTGTCTGTAAATCCTACCTGCATACACTTTTCATCTGATGGTTCCAAGGTCACCTTGCGACCCAATGCAGCTTATCTTCCTAAGGTTATACCTTCGGACTACAGCTCCATGACTATGGAGCTTTCAAGTTTTTGTCCACCTCCTTTTGCATCTGAGGAACAAAGGAGGTTACACTTCCTGTGCCCTTTACGTGCACTGCGTAGTTACATTGACCGTACTCAGTCTGTGAGGTTGTGTGATCAACTGTTTGTGTGTATTGCTAACCCAGCAAGGGGGAAAGCTCTGTCCAGACAAAGACTCTCCCACTGGATTGTGGAGGCTATTTCTCTGGCTTACAGCAACAGGGGTCTCCCAATGCCACGTGGTGTGAGGGCTCACTCCACCAGGGGCATAGCGACCTCCTGGGCACTATTTAGAGGGGTGCCCATGAGTGACATTTGTGCTGCAGCCAGCTGGTCTTCGCCGCACACATTTGTAAAGTTTTATCGTTTGGATGTGACAACCCCTTCTGTGGCTCACTCTGTTCTTTCTGCTGGGTCTGAAGTGCTGCACTAGTATGCAGTGTATGATCCAGGTTTGATGGCTGCTCTGCGGGGCGTTTATATATGTCCCATACTCATGTGTTGTACTGAGTGAATCGACTGAAAGGGAACGTAAAGTTATGCATATAACTACTGTTCCCTGAAGGAGAGTAACTAAGTACAACACATTGCTGCCCCGCTGCTCAGCTGGGCTCGGTGAATAGCGGCTATCGAACCGAGTAATGACGATGATGACGGACAGGTATATAGTGCAGGCGGGGCCTGTCACCTGTCGTCATCACGTCATTTGCCTAGGAGGCGTGATTAGAGGTGGCTTCAGCCAGGACACGCAGGGCGTGATATCCCATACTCATGTGTTGTACTTCGTTACTCTCCTTCAGGGAACAGTAGTTATATGCATAACTTTACGTTCTTGCAGTTACTGACACGCAGGCTGATCGGAAAAAAATAGTCCAGAGTTCTCAAAAATGTGAGCTCCACTCATGAGATGCACAACATTGGTGCTTCCTAGGTGGACATTTAACAAAATGTTGTGTGTGTGTGTGTGTGCGGGAGGTGCTGGTGGTAAAATTTTAATCATGTCAAGATGAGTGTTCGTAGAGTTTGAAGCTGTTTAATTTATTTATTTTAAGTTGTTCTAATAACATCTGTCTCTAACACGTTTTATGTGTAAAATACTTATGGCAGACAGAAAGAATTCAAAACAAACCAGAAAAAGCGAATTTACAGCAACAGATTGCAAGCACACTAATTGTTGCAGTTGATCATTTTGGTTTTAATGCTGCACAAGTTGCCAGCCTTTTGTGAGCTGCATAGTTATCTCCCCCACTAACATGAGTGGGAGAGCATATTTCAATAAGGATTTTACTTTTCAGTAAAGTCCTGACACATTCGCTTAGGTTGCAAAGTCAAGACCAATCCATCAAGGAGATAGGAGATAGAGGCCAAACCATTTAACACTAAGAAAATAAAGAATTCACTGGTCAGGCCAGCAACAAAAACATATACATGTGTTTCAGAAAAAATCATTGAAGCAAAACCAGTTCATAACAAGTAAAAAACACTAAGTTGATCTGTCAACTATTTTTTCTCACTTCCCATAATTGACACACAAGTTGTAAATTATTCTGAAAGGAAAGAAAATCAAATGGTTCTTATCAAAGAAAAACAAAGGGTAAACTGCAGTCATAACTGGTGAGGGATCCAAAATGAAGAAACTAATCACTAGGAAATTTTCTTAGATGTCAGATCTAAGAAACCAGTACCTTTATTTTTCAATGTTTTATTTGAAGTTACGTTATTTTTTGATTTTCATTTGAGACCCTGAAACATGACACTATGTAATACTTTGGTTGCATCTGTTGCATGAATGGCTAATATCTTTGAAATGGTTGCAACTAGACTATTTGTGCATTTGACAATGTGATTTGTACAATCCTATTAACCTACTTGTGAGTCATGATAAGAAGCTAGATTTACACACATGGACATCGCCCTCCATGCCTATTAGCAATGATTAAAAAAAGTTGGCAGTAAGGATCTACTACTACTACTGCGATTTTACACCTATCGAACCCCCACTATTAAAACTTTGTACATCCCCCTTTTCTTCTGGCCATTAGGATGGCTACCAAAAGAGCCATTGATCTAATGGTTGTTATGAACACTTGGTGACCCCAGGATGCCACTGTGAGATCTCTGCTGGCTGGTTCTGGCACTTCATTGTTCTCAGCTGCAACTCATCCAGCTAATGAGCTCATGGCTTTTTAAGACAGCTGCTGACACAGTCTGTTGCTGGAACATAGTCTCTGTTATGTGGACTTCTGTCAGCCTGCCTGATCGCTTGTTGTCCTGCCTTCCTGTCGATCTGCCCATCTGTCTGCCTGCCTGTCGCCATATGGAACTCTTCTTCAGGAAATCTGCACAGTAAATATTTCCACCGCCAGAACACTCTCTCTCTGCTCGGATCCTTGGGGCTTCCTCATCCTCTGGCTTCTAACAACTCTAATCAAGGTCTACCTAAGTTGGAACAATAAAACCTCATTTCAATCTAATTCTGTGCATCGAATCTGTGTCATCTTCTGATTTGGTTATATTTCGACAACCTGAGTAAATTAATGATACTATGTTCCAGCAACAGACTGTGTCAGCAGCTGTCTTAAAAAGCCATGAGCTCATTAGCTGGATGAGTTGCAGCTGAGAACAATGAAGTGCCAGAACCAGCCAGCAGAGATCTCACAGCCACTCTTTGTTGTAGGTCTCTACCAGCGAGCATTGGATTTTTTAAATATCTCTTACCATCTTGCTGGCAAGAAAAACACGTGTCCTCTTTCAGCCATGTTTGTCACAGTTCCAGTGGTTTTACACACCTAAATGTTGAAATTATCAGAATTTTAAACTTTAAAAAGGCTGCTCTGACTGTTGATATGGCCAGTTTTAGGTGAGCAGTGAGATGTTTGTAGCATTTACCTGGCTAATAAAGTAATGTTGTGTTTTCTTGTCTTTTTCATTTTAAAGAGGAAGTAGGCATAATAACCTTTTTTTCCCCAGTGTATTTATACCAAAGAGAAGCAGAAAGTCATTTAACAGCCAATAACACGTTCATAGAAGCTCTGCTCAACCAAAACAAAGTAAATTGTAAGCTAAAGAAATGTTTCAGATTACATTTATTTTAAAGCATTTGTTAAGGGTATTGTGGTACTGTGAGATCAGACTACAACAATCATACCTTTTGACATTTTTAGGCTATTTAGAAATCTTTATCAGAGATGCTAAAACGTGATGAGGGTGGCACCTTTGTTGTTACCAACAACTGTTGCAGATTTGTTGAATATGGCCTAGACACAATTTCTTCCTTGAGGCACATTGTGGTGGTCCAACAACAATTTCTTGTGGTTTTCAATCCAATCCTTCCAGTTACTGTAGATGTCTGGGCTGTGAGCAAGGAAGCACACAGACTCATCCAAAAGAGATGGGTACATCATTAACTTATCTTATTTCTGGGTTCAAAAATATGTTTTGTAAAATCCATAAGTGTTTGTCAAAACACTTTTCACATGGACTCAAAAGTACTGCATTGTGTGAGGTAAGAGCCCCGGGCCTGTATCAAAAGTTTGTAAATAAGTTTTTTAAATCCAAATTATTTTCTCTATCCAACAGGGGGATCTGGGGCCAGAAGGACCACGAGGACTGCCTGGTATGGTGGGACCTCAGGTAGGCCTGGTCTGGTAAATTTTTAATCAAATTCTTTGCACTGTCTTTGAAAAAGTCCTTTTTGGCAAACATAATATGACACGAGAGTTAAATTAAATAAATAAATAAAAAACAGACCACAGTGTCAACTTTACTGTTTATCGTGTTGATTTTCCGAAAGTTTTTCCTTTGTTCTTGTTGTTGTTTCAGGGCCCAGCAGGAATCGTCGGCCTGCCCGGATTGAAAGGTGATAAGGTGATTTAAATATTTATATTATTGCTATGAATATGTATTTAATGTGTCACTAGTCCAGTTCACGTAACTACATCGGATGTATCTTAATCTGTACAACAAACTATAGAAAAAGGCCAGAATAGTGAAAATGCAATGAGGGACTGGACCAGCAAACTAAAACCGAGGTCAAAGTAAATAACTTCTACAGGTCACAACCTTCAAAGTGACATCAGACTGAAAGCACTTGTGCCTCAAGGTTTTATGCAAAATGGTTTGTGTTGTAACAGCTTTTTGCAGAACATGTTGATTGTATGTGTTCAGATGAATTTGTGGGATGTCTAAGGATTCAAATCATCAAAGATTAGTAGAATATAAAGTGCAATACACATACCTTCCATGATAGTTTTCATGTTTTAATCTGTTGTTGTATTATGGTTACTATAGCAGGGGAGTGTTGTGTCATATCTTGTGTGATACTGTAAAATCTAGGGTGAAGTGGGTCAAAGGGGTGAGCCAGGAGAGATGGGCTACCAAGGCGACAAGGTAAGAAGTGACATGTTCTAATAATGTTTTGTATTTTATCACAAATACCAACATGTTACTTTGAGTCTTACACAGATGTGGAATCTGATAAACATGTCTGCAATAAAATTCTGTTGATTCGTTTGTCTGTTTCCCTTCTCCTCAATATGCATGAAAAATCTAAAACTGAAAGTCTTTGCAAAATTTAGAAATGAAACCAAACAAGCTGTGTGATTGTCATGTGTGTTTAGATAAATTAAATTATTCATTCATTAATCACATGAGATCATTAGATAATGCACATCCTGACTTGCACTCTCACACAAAGAAAAAACAATTTAAGAGGATTTTGTTTGTTTGTTTGTTTGTTTTAGGGTGCTGGTGGAGCTCCTGGTCCTACTGGCCCCAGAGGAAAACCAGGACCACCGGTTTGTTTGGCTTTTTCAATATTCATATTTCTATGGGAAAGAAGGTTCATGGGTTGTGAAATATGTTTAGTCTGACAATTTTATACATAGTTAGGACTATTTATATGGGTAAGGGCTGCAATGAAACCTATAATTTAGTGAAATTTTGAACAGACGGTCAGTTAGGAGATGTCTTGATCAGGATGTTTTGTCCCTAATACTGATCCAACTAATTTAAGAATAGATATAGATATTATTATTAAGGTTAATACATGTTAATATTAAAGTAAATACATTTAAAATACAATAGATAGAATATTGTGACAACCAGAGTTTCTGCAGGGCAGCTCTATGCTATGTTGCTTCAGCATAGATTAAGCCGGTTCAAAAAGCAACGACGACTTTTCGACATGTCACCTAACATGCATGTAGCTTTATCATTTGTTTCTAAAGATCCTTCAGACTCAACAAATACAGCTATAGTCTTTAACAAACTCAAGTCTTGCTCCTGCTGACAATGTTTACATATGGTGCTGAAGTTTGCTAAGTGCTACGCTAACATTAGCCGCTAACATTAGCATGTCATTCTGTGGTTTTAAAATGATTAATAATTCAGCTTACAATACATTCCTAGTTCATTGTATTCAAGCCAAAAGCTCTCCTGCTTTAGGAAGACATTGTTCTGGTTTTTAAGGTTCAAGCTTTGTGACGAGTTTTACACATGCAATTTCTGCAGCTCTCTTTCCAACATCTAGAGATGTCTGTGAATGTAGCAGCCAGTGCAGGTGTGATCACATAATGCAGACAGGTGGCAGCAGCAGACATTTCGTTCTGACTGGGTACATTATAATTAAGAGTGAAAAACACTCAGAACCCGAGCGGAAATCCCAGACTCAATCAGCAAAATAATGTGCGAAAGCTATAACATGGTTTTGCAAGCAATGCACAAGAAAATATTGTGTAACTCTTGAAAATTGTTCTCGCCAAAAGCGCCCTTGTGTCTCAGCGGGAGAGCAACTGACATAATTACAGACAGTCGACCAACAAAAGTCATTGAAAGTTTTGTATGTGACTCCCAAATCCGTGATAAGGACCTCGAGCCATTACCTGAGATTGGATAAGGACATCCATGGTTTATTTCTTCACATTGTCAACATACCTGTTTTTTTATCATACTTAATCAGCAAGATCACCACTTAAAAAAGTGAGATAATTTTAAGGATACAAAATACTCGTACTCGTCGTCTTCCGGTTATCCGGGACCGGGTCGCGGGGGCGGCAAACTCAGCAGAGACACCCAGACGTCCCTCTCCCCAGACACCTCCTCCAGCTCCTCCGGGGGGAGCCCAAGGTGTTCCCAGGCCAGCCGAGAGACATAGTCCCTCCAGCGTGTCCTGGGCCGTCCCCTGGGCCTCCTCCCGGTGGGACGTGCCTGGAACACCTCCCGAGGAAGGCGTCCAGGAGGCATCCGGTATAGATGCCCGAGCCACCTCAACTGGCTCCTCTCGATGTGGAGGAGCAGCGGCTCTACTCCGAGCCCCTCCCGGATTGCCGAGCTCCTCGCCCTATCTCTAAGGGAGTGCCCGGCTACCCTACAGAGGAAGCTCATTTCAGCCGCTTGTATCCGGGATCTCGTTTTTTTGGTGATGCCCTGTGGAGGGTGCTCCAGGAGTATGGAATCGGGGGCCCTTTATTAGAGGCCATCCGGTCCCTGTACGAGCGGAGCAGGAGTTTAGTTCGCATTGCCGGCACTAAGTCGAACCTGTTCCCGGCGCATGTTGGACTCCGGCAGGGCTGCCCTTTGTCACCGGTCCTGTTCATAACTTTTATGCACAGGATTTCTAGACACACCCAAGGGCCGGAGGGGGTCTGGTTTGGGGACCAGTGGATTTCGTCTTTTCTCTTTGCAGATGACGTGGTCCTGCTGGCCCCCTCTAGCCAAGACCTACAGCATGCACTGGGGCGGTTCGCAGCCGAGTGTGAAGCGGCTGGGATGAAGATCAGCTTCTCCAAGTCAGAGGCCATGGTACTCGATTGGAAAAGGGTGGCTTGTCCTCTTCAGGTTGGAGGGGAGTTCCTGCCTCAAGTGGAGGAGTTCAAGTATTTCAGGGTCTTGTTCACAAGTGAGGGAAGAATGGACCGGGAGATCGACAGACGGATCGGTGCGGCTGCCGCAGTAATTGGGGTACTGTGCCGGTCCGTTGTGGTGAAGAGAGAGCTGAGCCGAAAAGCGAAGCTCTCGATTTACCGGTTGGTCTACGTTCCTACCTTCACCTATGGCCATGAACTTTGGGTCAGGATACAAAATAGTATAAAATAATTATAAAACACTGAAAATACATACAGGTCCTTCTCAATATATTAGCATATTGTGATAAAGTTCATTATTTTCCATAATGTCATGATGAAAATTTAACATTCATATATTTTAGATTCATTGCACACTAACTGAAATATTTCAGGTCTTTTATTGTCTTAATACGGATGATTTTGGCATACAGCTCATGAAAACCCAAAATTCCTATCTCACAAAATTAGCATATCATTAAAAGGGTCTCTAAACGAGCTATGAACCTAATCATCTGAATCAACGAGTTAACTCTAAACACCTGCAAAAGATTCCTGAGGCCTTTAAAACTCCCAGCCTGGTTCATCACTCAAAACCCCAATCATGGGTAAGACTGCCGACCTGACTGCTGTCCAGAAGGCCACTATTGACACCCTCAAGCAAGAGGGTAAGACACAGAAAGAAATTTCTGAACGAATAGGCTGTTCCCAGAGTGCTGTATCAAGGCACCTCAGTGGGAAGTCTGTGGGAAGGAAAAAGTGGCAGAAAACGCTGCACAACGAGAAGAGGTGACCGGACCCTGAGGAAGATTGTGGAGAAGTGCCGATTCCAGACCTTGGGGGACCTGCGGAAGCAGTGGACTGAGTCTGGAGTAGAAACATCCAGAGCCACCGTGCACAGGCGTGTGCAGGAAATGGGCTACAGGTGCCGCATTCCCCAGGTCAAGCCACTTTTGAACCATAAACAGTGGCAGAAGCGCCTGACCTGGGCTACAAAGAAGCAGCACTGGACTGTTGCTCAGTGGTCCAAAGTACTTTTTTCGGATGAAAGCAAATTCTGCATGTCATTCGGAAATCAAGGTGCCAGAGTCTGGAGGAAGACTGGGGAGAAGGAAATGCCAAAATGCCAGAAGTCCAGTGTCAAGTACCCACAGTCAGTGATGGTCTGGGGTGCCTTGTCAGCTGCTGGTGTTGGTCCACTGTGTTTTATCAAGGGCAGGGTCAATGCAGCTAGCTATCACGAGATTTTGGAGCACTTCATGCTTCCATCTGCTGAAAAGCTTTATGGAGATGAAGATTTCATTTTTCAGCACGACCTGGCACCTGCTCACAGTGCCAAAACCACAGGTAAATGGTTTACTGACCATGGTATCACTGTGCTCAATTGGCCTGCCAACTCTCCTGACCTGAACCCCATAGAGAATCTGTGGGATATTGTGAAGAGAACATTGAGAGACTCAAGACCCAACACTCTGGATGAGCTAAAGGCCGCTATCGAAGCATCCTGGGCCTCCATAAGACCTCAGCAGTGCCACAGGCTGATTGCCTCCATGCCACGCCGCATTGAAGCAGTCATTTCTGCCAAAGGATTCCCGACCAAGTATTGAGTGCATAACTGTACATGATTATTTGAAGGTTGACCTTTTTTGTATTAAAAACACTTTTCTTTTATTGGTTGGAAGAAATATGCTAATTTTGTGAGATAGGAATTTTGGGTTTTCATGAGCTGTTTGCCAAAATCATCCGTATTAAGACAATAAAAGACCTGAAATATTTCAGTTAGTGTGCAATGAATCTAAAATATATGAATGTTAAATTTTCATCATGACATTATGGAAAATAATGAACTTTATCACAATATGCTAATATTTTGAGAAGGACCTGTATTTTGTTTATCCTGACAACTTCAACTTCTATTACAACTTCAAAAAAGTGGCCTCAATGTTACGCCATGTTTTTCGCATAATTTGTACTGGAGCATTTAATTTAAGTAATGTAGAACAATGGGAACATCCATTCTATTTCTGCTGTATTTTACTGTATGTGTTTTTACTACCTAACATCTGTATCAAACACCCAATGGAAAAACCCACTAGAGGGATTCTCAGGTAATCTTTGTTAAGGTTACATTCTGTCTATTTATTCACTAATCTCAGAGAAACATTAATTTAGCTGTGTTCCTTATTTTAATTAAAAAACACGTTCAGCTTTATAGTGTGGTTGATTGGCTTAATCCTTTGGTTCTTACCTACTGGTGTAATTAGAAGTTAAAATCAAATGTCTTTCATTATTTTTCTCTAAAGGGTAGAGTTGGAGAAATTGGGACACAAGGACCACCGGGTCCAGCAGGACCAGAGGTAGGAACTAGATGAGATTTCTTGTTAATGACACATTACATTAGCAGCTGGAGATGTTTTTTGTTTAAATTTGACTGTCCCCACTGTTTATAAACAAAGAAATTAAAATGTTTTCTATTCTCCCTGTTGAGAACGAACTGTTCTGTAAAAGTGAATATATTCTAAAGTACAAATCAGCAGTGGGGTCATATAGGGCTTTAAACCTAAGCAAAAATTAGTCTCTGAAATATGGCCTTTAACACATGTTTTTATGTCTGCTTTGATTCTTGAATCAAATAGCGACTTGCATACTGTTTACAGACTTTTGCTTGTATAATTCACTAGCAATAAATATTGTGATAGTACTACAGGAAGCAAGACAGTTGCAAGCCTTGGAAGTTAGTTATGGAAAGCTTTTGATGGGTAAGATCCTACAGATGTGGAGACAGCAGCTGCGCGGGAGGGCACAATTTAATTATTCAGTCATGGGGCCTAAAATTCCTGGCTGTGCACCTGCAAATCAGCATAATTCAAATAAAAGTTCTTGTATTCTGCCAATAAAGCATGTGTACATGTACATTTGTGTTTTTTATATACTATTAGTGTACAGTACTGTAACAAATATGTACACTCACCAGCCACTGTATTAGGTGCACTTTCTAGTACTGGGTTGGACCCCCTTGTGCCTTCAGAACTGCCTTAAGCCTTTGTGGCATAGATTCAACAAGGTACTGGAAACATTCCTCAGAGACATTGGTTCATATTGACATGAGAACATCACACAGATGCTGCAGATTTTGGATTGAGATCTGGTGACTGTGGAGGGCATTTAAGTATAGTGAACTCATTGTCATGTTCAAGAAACCAGTCTGAGATGATTCGTGCTTTATGACATGGCGCGTTATCCTGCTGGAAGTAACCATCAGAAGATGGGTACACTGTGGTCATAAAGGGACGGACATGGTCAGCAACAATCCTCAGGTAGGCTGTGGCATTGACACAATGCTCAATTGGTACTAAGGGGCCTAAAGTGTGCCAAGGAAATATCCCCCACACCATTACACCACCAGTATGAACCGTTGATACAAGGCAGGATGGATCCATGCTTTCATGTTGTTGACGTCAAATTCTCACCCTATCTGAATGTTGCAGCAGAAATCGAGACTCATCAGACCAGGCAACGTTTTTCCAATCTTCTATTGTCCAATTTTGGTGAGCCTGTGCGAATTGTAGCCTCAGTTTCCTGTTCTTAGTTGACAGGAGTGGCACCCGGTGTGGTTTTCTGCTGCTGTAGCCCATCCGCCTCAAGGTTCGACATGTTGTGCGTTCAGAGATGCTCTTCTGCATGTCTTGGCGGTAACAAGTGGTTATTTAAGTTACTGTTGCCTTTCTATCAGCTCGAACCAGTCTGGCCATTCTTCTCTGACCTCTGGCATCAAGACATTTGCGCCCACAGAACTGCCGCTCAATGGTTATTTTCTCTTTTCGGACCATTTGCTGTAAACGCTATAGATAATAGTGCGTGAATTAAGAATTCAAAACAGAAATAAATCTAATCTATTTAATAAACGAAAACAATAAACAATAAACAATAGACAATCCACTTTGTGAACAAAAAAGAAACAATATGTTTAAACAAAACTAACCTTAGTACTGAGATGAGTGGAAGCTGTGGTGCATATCCTTGACTTTCTTCATGTTGTATTCATAATTTGTTGTTGCAATCACAGTGAGGCATTCAAGATGGGACAGTCTGGGATGGGACTGCACCTTTCGATTGGACAGCCATCTTATTTCACTGTGCATCACTAGATCGCTGTACTCTGTGTCATAATCTTGAATTAACTGTCTAAACTGACGGTGGTTTAGTGCTCTAGAAACTATATAATTTACCACCTGCATAACACTTTACATCACTTTCTAGAAACTGTTGTTTCTCAGCTTTGATACAAGGGACTCTTCATGGATGATGCAGTGGAAACTGATGAAATGGGGAATTTCATCTCTTTTTTTTTTAAGGAGGCCAACAAGACCTTTCTCCTTGCCTCGTATGCTTGGGGCACCATCAGTACACACACTTGCAAGTTTGGACCAAATGAGATGTTTTTTTCTCAAAAAATGCCAAAGGAGCATTCAGAATATTCTCACCTCTTGTTTGGCCATGGAGTCGTAGTAAGCACAGCATTTCTTCTCAAAAAGAGTCTTCTTTGGGGAACCTTACCCAAACACACAGCTGAGCAACATCAGTGACATCTGTGCTTTCATCCACTGCTTTGCTGAAACCTGGAGCTACACGCAGATCAATAACTGTCAATAGCTGTTCTTGGATGTCCGCTCCAATGTCTTCCATCCGCCTCATTATTGTTGAATCAGACAACTGTAATCCCTTTATTTGTTTAAGAATAGCATCCTTGTTGTCAAAGTCTCTGAACAATAGTTCTGCTGAAGGCAAAAAAGCAATCTTTTATTGTTTCTGAGTCTAAGAAATACTTTTTTGCCCATGCCAAAGTCCATGCTTTCTGAAAATATGTTTCTGTTAAACATTCTGTTGTTGAGGTTGTTCTGTGGGTAAGGCTTTGCTGTTCAGTAAGTGAAGCAATGAGCTGTGCAGTTCCTCTCTTACTGAGTTCACAGCCAAGCAGATAACTTTCATTGAATTTTAGATGTGCAGTTTTGAAATGGTGCTCCAAGTTGCTTCATTTGAAGCCTGAGCAGGGTTTTTTTGCATATTAAGCAAAGAGGTTTTGCGCCATGAAGAACAAATAGGAATCGGTCAGGCCATTTCTCTCGTATCTATGTTTAGCATTGCACAATATGTCTAGGAGCGATATTCTCCAGTGGTTGATTCTGTGGGTTCCTCTGAGCAGCCCACAACACAGTGGTAGTTTTTCCTATTAATGTTGGTATGCTGAGAAGACAGTAAGGGGAGAAAATTAAAGTATTTCATAGTTGTCCATGGAAACAGTTGTCAGGCTTAGAATTGATGAGAAACATGCATAACAGTATACAGGTAAGAGCTAGACGTTAACACAATGTTGGACCATTTCTGGGTTAGGAGGTTAGGGTTATACCTCCCAGTGTCATCTGCTACTATATACCCCAGGATGGTATGCAACCACAACTCCCAGCAGGGATTGCAGCTGATAGAAAGGGGCGTTGCAGCGCTGATGTCGCAGTGGGCTATATAAGGACACGAGAGACTCCCCACCTTTGCTTTTTCTCCCGAAGGAATTCGAGACACGGTTACCACGCAACGGAGGCGCATCATTCTGGAGAAGAAACCACACGTGGGTTTTCATTAATTCTCCCCACTGGCCAAACTCATGAGAAAGAGTTTTCTGGTATAAGAAGACCTGTAGACTTTACTTTACCGATTGAAGGCGTGGATTTAACACGTAACCCAAGGAAAACCCACAGAAGTTTTCCAAGGAGACGGAATTTTCCTCTTTGTTTTTGTTCCAGTCGACTGGGGACGCTCCGTCATATTTTTCCCCTTTTGCCAAAGGAGGAAGGCCGACCGTCTTTGAATTTGTTACGGACGTGTAACAAACTCTCCCCTCCCCCCCGCTCCAGAGAAGATGACACCACGTAATCCTGTTTTTTTTTATTTCTATTAGAAATAGCTTGGGCAAGATAGAGGTGATTTAGAATCGCCACTTATAGTCCAATGTGTTCTAAGTTGTATGTGCATGCAATGTCTTATTGAAACTTTGATTGCTGCTTATTTTGAACTCTGAAAGCTGCCGCGCTTTGAAGCTGTGCGTGTCTCACTGTGTTTGAACACCTGAGCGCAGACTCAGGTGAACTTAAAGTTGGACTGCTAGAACCTCATGGTGGAATACTCACTATTCCTTTGTCTTCAGTTTTTGTGTTTTTCCACTGGTTGCCGCCTAAACGTTTTATGACCCTTTGTGTTTCTTTGAGCTCCAACTTTGGGGGTTTTGTGACTGCAGCCTGGTGGAGGCCGCTCTCAAAGCTTTGCTCAGTACTATTTTTTCTCTTGTTTTTACCATAATTGCTGGTTTGACTTTCATACATACATGTTTTATCTTGTTTAGTTAGTTATTTTACCCCTTTTGTGTAGAACTTTTGCATGCTTGATTAGGTGAAGATTATTGAATTAGAATAGTGAGGTGTATCACGGCTGTTGATTTAATAAATATTCACGTCAATAAAGAGAAAGTGTTTATTTTGAGCAAGAGTGATTTGTCTGTCAAAATGAGGTCAAGGTTCCCCCACCTTCGGAGAAGTGGTTGATTAAACAGTGACATCCAGTAATAGTTATCAATTATTACTGAGAATTTAATAATTATAATTATCAAGGGCTTTGAGCCATAATTACAACACCAGAGGACATCTCTGATTTTGATTCGTAAGTAATGATTTTTTGGTTAAGAAATTTTATTTTTTCAAATTATGATTTAAAATTATAATTCTTGATGAACATTAATTAATCAATAATCATAATTCTTACAACAGTGAAAGACGTTGAATAAACAAATATGCATTATGTGTCTGCCCAACATGTACTGCTGTAAAACATATTGAGTCATCACTTTTGTGTGTTGTGGTATTTGAACATAAACAACATGATTTTTATTCCTTTTCAGGATCACTGTAGAATGATAAGAAAGGCAAGACAAGTGTATAAGTACCATTTACACACAAGGCAAATGGCTTTACAGGACAACAAAGGAAAGAGAAAGAAAATAACAAAAACATTTTAAACAGTAAAAACATGTTTTCAGTTCTAAATGATTTAAATATTTACCAGTTTCTGCACATATCACGTTATTAGGCAGTTTGTTCCACAGCTAAAAGATTAAATGCTGCGTTCCCTTGTTTAGTTCTGGACCTAGGAATACCAAGTAAGCCAGTCTCTGATAGCCTGAGGGTTCAATTACGGTAAATTCAATTCAGTTATTAATATAGTGCCAATTCACAATATTCTCAAGGCACTTCAAAAAGTCAATTCAATCAAATCATTAAGACTCCAAGTCATGTACATACAGGGGTTGGACAATGAAACTGAAACACCTGCCATTTTAGTGTGGGAGGTTTCATAGCTAAACTGGACCAGCCTGGTAGCCAGTCTTCATTGATTGCACATTGCACCAGTAAGAGCAGAGTGTGAAGGTTCAATTAGCAGGGTAAGAGTACAGTTTTGCTCAAAATATTGAAATGCACACAACATTATAGGTGACATACCAGAGTTCAAAAGAAGACAAATTGTTGGTGCACGTCTCGCTGGCGCATCTGTGACCAAGACAGCAAGTCTTTGTGATGTATCAAGAGCCACGGTATCCAGGGTAATCAGAATCAGAATCAGCTTTATTGCCAAGTTCGTGCATACAAACAAGGAATTTGACTCCGGTACACTTTGTTCTGTTTTTGCATTACAGAATATACAAATTTACAATTTACAATGTACAATATATACATATCTAATAGAAAAGGTGCATTTGCAACATCTGTATGCTGTTGTTCTGTACTCTATTGAATGTTCATCAGAGAAACAGCCTGGGGAAAGAAACTGTCTTTGTGGCGGCTGGTTTAGCGAATAGTGCTCTGTAGCGGCGGCCTGAAGGTAAAACTCTAAACAGTTTATGTGCAGGGTGTGTGGGGTCTGCAGAGATTTTGGCAGCTCTTTTCTTGACCCTAGACCTGTATAAGTCCTGGATGGAGGGAAGGTCAGCTCTGATTATTCTCTCTGCAGTCCTGATTATTCGTTGCAGTCTGGACCTGTCCTGTTTTGTGGATGAGCCAAACCACTCTGAGATGGATGAAGACAGGACAGACTGAATGATGGCAGTGTAGAAGATGACCAACAGCTCCTGTGGAAGGTTGAACTTCTTGAGTTGCCTCAGGAAGTACAGTCTCTGCTGGGCCTTCTTTCGAACAGTGTCTATGTGTGAAGACCATCTCAGGTCCTCAGAGATGGTGGTTCCTAAGAACCTGAAGTGGTCCACGGCCGATACAGTGTTATTGAGGATGGTGAGGGGGTGTATGGGGGTGGTGTTCTCCGAAAGTCCACCACCATTTCCACAGTCTTGAGTGGGTTCAGTTCAAGGTAGTTCTGACCGCACCAGTGTACCAGCCGATCCACCTGCTGTCTGTATGCAGACTCATCACCGTCCTGGATCAGCCCAATGACAGTGGTGTCATCTGCAAACTTAAGGAGTTTCACGGACGAGTCCGATGAGGTGCAGTCATTTGTGTACAGAGAGAAGAGGAGTGGGGATAGAACACACCCCTGGGGGGCACCAGTACTTATTGATCTGGATCGGGAGAAGATGCTCCCCAGTCTCACCTGCTGCTGTCGGTCCGTCAGGAAGCTGGACGTTGAGCTGTGTGAGCTTCTGGTGGAGGATGTCTGGTATGATAGTGTTGAAGGCCGAGCTGAAGTCTACAAACAGGATCCTGACGTACGTCCCTGGGTGGTCGAGGTGTTGCAGGAGGAAGTGTAGACCTAAGTTAACAGCATCATCTGCCGACCTGTTTGCTCGGTAAGCAAATTGCAGGGGGTCCAGCAGGGGGCCTGTGATGTCTTTCAGGTGCTTCAGCACCAGCTGCTCAAAGGATTTCATGACCACAGACGTCAGGGCTACAGGCCTGTAGTCATTTAATCCTACGATGGTGGGTTTCTTGGGAACCGGGATGATGGTGGATTGTTTGAGGCAGGAGGGGACCTCACATTTCTCCAGTGACTTGTTGAAGATCCTTGTGAAGATCGGAGCAAGTTGATGTGCGCAGGCTTTCAGACATGATGGGGAGATGTTATCAGGTCCTCCAGCTTTCTTTGTTTTCATGCGCTGAAAGAGCCTGTTTACCTCTTCCTTGGAGATCTTTAGTGCAGGCAGAGGATCTGATGGTGGGGGGTTGATTGCTTTATGAGAGGAATTTGTTCCTGAATGGGATGTAGAGGGGATGATTTGAGGTGTGAATGGCTTCTTGTCATGTCTGCAGTAGAAGCCATTCAGACGGTTGGCCAGGAGACGACTCTGTTCAGGATGGGTGGAGGGGCTCTTGTAGGCAGTCAGGTTTCTCAGACCAGTCCATACAGCTGGTGTCACCAGTAGAAAGGCTGTTCTTAAGCTTCTCACTATAGCTTCTCTTAGCTGCTTTAATCTCTTTTGTTAGTCTGTTCCTGGCTTGCCTGTACCGCGCCCAATCTCCACTGCTGTGAGCTTCTTCCTTTTCCCTGTGCAGATTCCTGAGGTGTGGAGTAAACCATGGCTTATTGTTCCCAAAGGTGCAGAAGGTCTTGGTCTGCACACACATGTCCTCACAGAAACGGATGTATGATGTCACCACACTGATAGCTCCGCGCTGCGATCCGCCCTGAGCAGCTGGAAGTCCGGCAACAGCAGGGCGCGGTCCGGGATGTTTTCACTCAGCCATGTCTCAGTAAAGCAGAAAATCGCTGATCCGCGGAGGTCCGTGTTTTTACCGGTGAGAAGAAGCAGCTCGTCCATCTTGTTGTTGAGAGAGTGGACATTTGCCAGGTGGATTGAAGGCAGTGGTGTGCGAAGTCCTCTTTTGCGGAGCTTTACCAGCGCGCCAGCACGCTTCCCCCTCCGCCATTTTCGGCGCAGAATTCCATATAAAGCCGCAGCTCCGCTTGCCAGGAGCTCAGTGAACCTCGGATCAATGAAAGATGGTGAAAAAAACCCAAGAGTGGACTCTCTGATGTTGAGAAGTTCCTCTCTACTGAATGAGACCCCAGGATTGTGGCCCGACACCACAGAACTGTGGCTCCAAAAACATACAAACACACAAAATACAAAAACAAAGAGAGAGCGAAGCTCCGAGGCTGCCATCGTCGGCGCCATCTTGGTCAGCATACCACCAAGAAGGACGAACCACATCCAACAGGATTAACTGTGGACGCAAGAGGAAGCTGTCTGAAAGGGATGTTCGGGTGCTAACCCGGATTGTATCCAAAAAACATAAAACATAAAACCACGGCTGCCCAAATCACGGCAGAATTAAATGTGCACCTCAACTCTCCTGTTTCCACCAGAACTGTCCGTCGGGAGCTCCACAGGGTCAATATACACGGCCGGGCTGCTATAGTCAAACCTTTGGTCACTCATGCCAATGCCAAACGTCGGTTTCAATGGTGCAAGGAGCGCAAATCTTGGGCTGTGGACAATGTGAAACATGTATTGTTCTCTGATGAGTCCACCTTTACTGTTTTCCCCACATCCGGGAGAGTTACGGTGTGGAGAAGCCCCAAAGAAGCGTACCACCCAGACTGTTGCATGCCCAGAGTGAAGCATGGGGGTGGATCAGTGATGGTTTGGGCTGCCATATCATGGCATTCCCTTAGCCCAATACTTGTGCTAGATGGGCACGTCACTGCCAAGGACTACCGAACCATTCTTGAGGACCATGTGCATCCAATGGTTCAAACATTGTATCCTGAAGGCAGTGCCGTATATCAGGATGACAATGCACCAATACACACAGCAAGACTGGTGAAAGATTGGTTTGATGAACATGAAAGTGAAGTTGAACATCTCCCATGGCCTGCACAGTCACCAGATCTAAATATTATTGAGCCACTTTGGGGTGTTTTGGAGGAGCGAGTCAGGAAACATTTTCCTCCACCAGTATCACGTAGTGACCTGGCCACTATCCTGCAAGAAGAATGGCTTAAAATCCCTCTGACCACTGTGCAGGATTTGTATATGTCATTCCCAAGACAAATTGACGCTGTATTGGCCGCAAAAGGAGGCCCTACACCATACTAATAAATTATTGTGGTCTAAAACCAGGTGTTTCTGTTTCATTGTCTAACCCCTGTACATTCCAGTTAATTTTAGTTATCAAACAGTGCAGTCATTATTCAAATGGGTTAAAAAGTTCTCTATCAAAGGAAACCCAGCAGATTGCATCAAGTCAGTTACTTGCTGCATTCACTCCACCTAGATGAGCATGTACTCTTAATTAAAAGTAAATCTGTTGAAAAGGCCTTGGCAATCACCTGACTTCCAATATCCAATATAAACTCCATGGAAAGAACTGAAGATCAGAGTGCATTGAAAAGATCCCCAGAAGGCTCAAGACTTGAAGAAAGTTTGTGTGGATGAATGTGCCAAAAAGTACACCTGAACAATGCATGTGACCAATTCCTTCATACAAAAGAGATCTCTAAGTTGTCATTGCTAATAATGCCTTTTCCACAGAGTAGTGAATACATTTTAGCGTGCACAATACTTGTTTTTGTGTCATTCCAGTTTTTACCTCTAACTTTATTTGCTTTGATGTCTTTGTGTGTGCAAATTACTTTTTGAAATCTCCAGTCAAAAACACAAACCAACTCCCCCGATGTATCAACCATTTAAAGCATTTGGCATGTCAAGTTAGTAAATCTTCTTAGCGTAGACAGTTAATTTGCATAGCATAACATGGGAGTAGGTAACTAGTAGGTTATTGGGTCATTGGCACAGCATTTGCATAG
This sequence comes from Girardinichthys multiradiatus, assembly GCF_021462225.1. Classification (NCBI taxonomy): domain Eukaryota; kingdom Metazoa; phylum Chordata; class Actinopteri; order Cyprinodontiformes; family Goodeidae; genus Girardinichthys; species Girardinichthys multiradiatus. The sequence continues at coordinate 7,003,315 of NC_061802.1, forward strand.
CATTTAAAGTACAGACCAAAGGTTTGGACACACCTTCGCATTCAAAGTGTTTTCTTTATTTTTATGACTATGAATATTGTAGCTTCACACTGAAGGCATCAAAACTATGAATCAACACATGTGGAATTATATACTGAACAAAAAAGTGTGAAACAACTGAAAATATGTCATATTCTAGGTTCTTCAAAGTAGCCATCTTTTGCTTTGATTACTGCTTTTCACACTCTTGGCATTCTGTTGATGAGCTTCAAGAGGTAGTCACCTGAAATGGTTTTCCAACAGTCTTGAAGGATTTCCCAGAGATGCTTAGCACTTGTTGGCCCTTTTGCCTTCACTCTGCGGTCCAGCTCACCCCAAACCATCTCGATTGGGTTCAGGTCCGGTGACTGTGGAGGCCAGGTCATCTGGCGCAGCACCCCATCTCTCTCCTTCTTGGTCAAATAACCCTTACACAGCCTGGAGGTGTGTTTGGAGTCATTGTCCTGTTGAAAAATAAATGATGGTCCAATTAAACGCAAACCGGATGGAATAGCATCCCGCTGCAAGATGCTGTGGTAGCCATGCTGGTTCAGTATGCCTCTAATTTTGAATAAATCCCCAACAGTGTCACCAGCAAAGCACCCCCACACCATCACACCTCCTCCTCCATGCTTCACGGTGGGAACCAGGCATGTAGAGTCCATCCGTTCACCTCTTCTGCGCCGCACAAAGACACGATGGTTGGAACCAAAGATCTCAAACTTGGACTCATCAGACCAAAGCACAGATTTCCACTGGTCTAATGTCCATTCCTTGTGTTCTTTAGCCCAAACAAGTCTCTTCTGCTTGTTGCCTGTCCTCAGCAGTGGTTTCCTAGCAGCTATTTTACCATGAAGGCCTGATTCACACAGTCTCCTCTTAACAGTTGTTCTAGAGATGTGTCTGCTGCTAGAACTCTGTGTGGCATTGACCTGTTCTCTAATCTGAGCTGCTGTTAACCTGCGATTTCTGAGGCTGGTGACTCGGATGAATTTGATCGTCCGCAGCAGAAGTGACTCTTGGTCTTCCTTTCCTGGGGCGGTCCTCTTTTGAGCCAATTTCTTTGTAGCAATTGATGGTTTTTGCGACTGCACTTGGGGACACTTTCAAGGTTTTCCCAATTGTTAGGACTGACTGACCTTCATTTCTTAAAGCAATATTGGCCACTCGTTTTTCTTTACTTAGCTGCTTTTTTCTTGCCATAATACAAATTCTAAGTCTATTCAGTAGGACTATCAGCTGTGTACTGTATCCACCTCCTGCACAACACAACTGATGGTCCCAACCCAATTTATAAGGCTTGAAATCCCACTTATTGAACCTGACTGGGCACACCTGTGAAGTGAAAAGCATTTCAGGTGACTACCTCTTGAAGCTCATCAACAGAATGCCAAGAGTGTGCGGAGCAGTAATCAAAGCAAAAGGTGGCTACTTTGAAGAACCTAGAATATAAGACATGTTTTCAGTTGTTTCACACTTTTTTGTTCAGTATATAATTCCACATGTGTTAATTCATAGTTTTGATGCCTTCAGTGTGAAGCTACAATATTCATAGTCATGAAAATAAAGACAACTCTTTGAATGAGAATGTGTGTCCAAACTTTTGGTCTGTACTGTATGTACATTTTATAACAGTGGAGCATATGTGGGGTACATTTAGAGTCACTACATTGTAGCATGAAGCCTGCAGTAAGGTTTTCAACCTCAGTCAGCTCTGTCTTGCATTACAATATTTGGTTTTATATAACATTGTCCATAATTGTATTTTAAAAAAAACAGCAGTATTACAGCAACAGCATATGTAATCTCTTTTATGATTTTTGTAAGGGGTTTCCTGGAGACATTGGTGTGCCAGGCCCCAATGGCCCCCCTGGACCGAAGGTAGCAACTCTCAAATCTACCACAAATGCAAGTATTTAGTTCATCTAATGTATTTACACATTTGGATGTGTTTCAGGGTTTACAGGGTGCAAGAGGGCCCCTAGGCCCGCCAGGGCCGAAAGGAGTACAGGTGAGATTTTTCAACACGTAGACTAGTTCATATACACTACCAGTCAAACGTTTTAAAACTCCCCAATTTTTCCAGTTATTTATTGCCATTCATGTTGTTCAAGTCCAATCAATAGCTTGAAATGGTACAAAGGTAAGTGCTGAACTTCCAGAGGTAAAAAAAGGTAATGTTACCCAAAACTGAAAAATAACATATTAAGAATTGTACAAAAAATAATTTTTCAGGGAACATGAAATGGGTTAACAATTTAAAACTGTTCTACCAATTGAAGCCTTGAAAGCTGGTTCCATACCCCTGTGAGCGTCAGTTGAACTGTACTGTACTGCAGAAAGTCTTGTGTTGCTACAAAAATGTCGAGAAAAAGACAATTTACAATGGAGAGACACACCATCATGACACTAAAAAAATGTAGGTCTTTCCCACAGAGAAATTGCAAAGAAAATCAAGGTTTCAGTGAGTATAGTTTTCTTCACCATCAAAAGGCACTCCGAAACTGGGGGAAACTTTGACAGGAAGAAGTCTGGGAGACCCAAAGCCACAACTGAATCGGAGGACAAGTTTCTGAGAGTTAGCAGCTTGCGTGATAGGCAGCTCACATGCCAACAGCTTCAAGCACAGCTTAATACTAGTCGTAGTAACCCAATCTCAGTTTAAACTGTGAAGACTTCGAGCTGCAGGTTAGACATGACAGGTTGTAGACAGAAAGCCTTTGCTTAGACCTCAGAATAAGACAAAGAGGCTTGCCTGGGCCATGAAACATTGCAATTGGAATACTGAAGCTTGAATGAAAGTATTATGGACTAATGAATCAAACTTTGAAATCTTTGGTTCATCCCTCAGAATCTTTGTATGTTGTTGAGGCAAAAGGATGGTTCCATAGTGTGTGATATTAACTTTGAAACATGGACGAGGAAATTTGATGGTCTGGTGCTGTTTTGCTGGATCCAGGGTCAGTGACTTGTATAGAGTGAGAGGCACCCTGAACCAAAACTGCTACCTCAGCATTCTGCAGCGTCATGCAATACCCTCTGGTATGCACCTAGTTGGTCAGGGGTTCATTCTACATCAAGATAATGACCCAAAACATAAATCCAAACTATGCCAGAAGTACCTCAGGAAAAAAGAAAAAGATGGTAAGCTTGAATTCATGATTGATTGATTCCACGATTTCCTTTTTAACTCCAATTGCTTTTTTGTACTATGCTTTCATTTGAGAGTGTAATGAGACAATAAACTGTATGATTTTCAATAAAAAACTGAAAAAAATTAGGTGTTCTAAAACTTTTGACAAGTAATGTACATATTATATACGTCTGCTGTTCTTGTTTCACTGCTGCAGAGACAGAAAATATTGTGCACAAAATAAGTCACATATTAAACAGCTGTAGCTTAGATCTGAGTAGAAGACTTTCTTTTACCACAGGGCCTCAGGGCATTTTCCACCAGGTAAAGTTATAACTTGAAATTGGATACTTATAAAAACAAGTTTTACATTTTTTCCAGTCCTGGAAAAGTGAACAGAAGCTTTTGAAAGGTGTACAACACAAATACAGTTTTGTGCGTTGTTGAAAGCATTAAGTTGGCAGACATTCATAGAGTTGGTGAGTTGGCCAACACCTGCCAGACTCAGATATAAGAGTTAAACTAAACTGCAGATCTTTTTATTAAATTTCAGTTTTTTTCTCCAGTTTGGTTTATTTAGAATTCCCTTTGAGATTTACTAGATGTCTTAGAGGATTATACTAATATTTACGTTTGCTCTTAGTTCTGTATACTTTCACTTACAAGAAACAGGGGAAGACAACTTTATTGCCTGGGCTGGCATTAGTACTGCAGATCTAATTATTTTCATCTTTTATCATTGGAGAAAATAAGGTTTACAGGACATTTTTATATTGTATTTTATGCTTCTGTCAGTTCTTTGACAGTAGTTAAACCCATAGTTAAATATATACAGCTGTGTCTGTATTTTATAAATGTTTGTGTTTTAAAAACTACTTTGTTTCTGCAGGGTGATGAAGGCCCACCCGGGCCACTTGGCAGCATCGGCCCAACTGTAAGAACTCTCATCTGAATATACAAAACGAATATAAACACATTACATCTTGGATGAGATAAAGAAATGTGTTTGTTTCTGTTGATCATTGTTTACTATAAAGGGGAGATCTGGGAGGAAAGGCCATGCAGGTGAACCTGGACCTGAGGGCCTACCGGTGAGTCTGTTTCACTTACACTGTGTAATTATCATTTTTTTTAACATGAAAGAATGGTTAGAAAATGTGGTTGTGTTATTGATTTGCCAATCTTTGATCGTTCTGTATGAGAGGTTTGTCAACAGCTGGTTAAACAACCTGGCAACCAAAGATGACTGTTTGACAATAAGCAGTGTCTAAATTGTTATTGAAAAGTTGTGACTGTGACTGGTGCTGCATTACACTCACAAGTCGCTGTTTTAGGTACACCTTGCTGTTACTGGGTTTGAGGGCTTTTTTCTTAAGAACTACCTGATACGTTCATGGCACAGATTCAGAAAAGTGTTTTAAACATTTCTCAGACATTTTGGTCACTGTAAACAGACAGTAGCTAAGGAACAGCCCAAACATTTTCTATGAGACTGAGGTCAGGGTGTTGTGATGACCTCTCCCAAACATCAACTTTGTTGTTCTTAGGCCACTTTGTAACTAATTTGACAGTATACATAGGCATCATTGTCACTGTTTTGAAGACCCTTTTGTGCCCAAGCTTTAACTCCCTCGCTGATGTCCAAGATTTTTGCCTCAATTTTTCCACATAATGGTCCTACCTTATGATGGCAATATGGCCACAACATAATGCTGCCACCACATACAGTGCCTTGCGAAAATATTCGGCCCCCTTGAACTGGTCAACCTCTTGCCACATTTCAGGCTTCAAACATAAAGATATAAAATTCTAATTTTTTGTGAAGAATCAACAAGTGGGACACAATCGTGAAGTGTAATGAAATTTATTGGATGTGTCAAACTTTTTTAACAAATAAAAAACTGAAAAGTGGGGTGTTTTGGTGTTTTGTAGCGCCACTTTTTGCTGCAATTACAGCTGCAAGTCACTTGGGGTTTGTCTCTATCAGTTTTGCACATTGAGAGACTGAAATTCTGGCCCATTCTTCCTTGCAAAACAGCTGGAGCTCAGTGAGGTTGGATGGAGAGCGTTCGTGAACAGCAGTCTTCAGCTCTTTCCACAGATTCTCGATTGTATTCAGGTCTGGACTTTGACTTGGCCATTCCAACACCTGGATACGTTTATCTGTGAACCATTCCATTGTAGATTTGGCTTTATGTTTTGGATCATTGTCTTGTTGGAAGATAAATCTCCGTCCCAGTCTCAGGTCTCTTGCAGACTCCAACAGGTTTTCTTCCACAAAGGTCCTGTATTTGGCCCCATCCATCTTCCCATCAATTTTGACCATCTTCCCTGTCCCTGCTGATGAAAAGCAGGCCCAAACCATGATACTGCCACCACCGTGTTTGACAGTGGGGATGGTGTGTTCAGGGTGATGAGCTGTGTTGCTTTTACGCCAAACATATCGTTTTGCATTGTGGCCAAACAGTTTGATTTTGGTTTCATCTGACCAGAGCACCTTCTTCCACATGTTTGGTGCGTCTCCCAGGTGGCTTGTGGCAAACTTTAAACGAGACTTTTTATGGATATCTTTGAGAAATGGCTTTCTTCTTGCCACGCTTCCATAAAGGCCAGATTTGTGCAGTGTACGACTGATTGTTGTCCTATGGACAGACTCTCCCACCTCAGCTGTAGATCTCTGCAGTTCATCCAGAGTGATCATGGGCCTCTTGGCTGCATCTCTGATCAGTCTTCTCCTTGTTTGAGATGAATGTTTAGAGGGACGGCCGGGTCTTGGTAGATTTGCAGTGGTCTGATACTCCTTCCATTTCAATATGATTGCTTGCACAGTGCTCCTTGGGATGTTTAAAGCTTGGGAAATCTTTTTGTATCCAAATCCGGCTTTAAACTTCTCCACAACAGTATCTCGGACCTGGCTGGTGTGTTCCTTGGTCTTCATGATGCTCTATGCGCTTTGAACAAAACCCTGAGACTATCACAGAGCAGGTGCATTTATACAGAGACTTGATTACACACAGGTGGATTCTATTTATCATCATCAGTCATTTGGGAGAACATTGGATCATTCAGAGATCCTCACTGAACGTCTGGAGTGAGTTTGCTGCACTGAAAGTGAAGGGGCCGAATAATATTGCACACCTCATTTTTCAGTTTTTTATTTGTTAAAAAAGTTTGACACATCCAATAAATTTCATTCCACTTCACGATTGTGTCCCACTTGTTGTTGATTCTTCACAAAAAATCAGAATTTTATATCTTTATGTTTGAAACCTGAAATGTGGCAAAAGGTTGAAAAGTTCAAAAGTTCAAGGGGGCCAAATACTTTCGCAAGGCACTGTAATTACTACTCAAAGTCAGGACCGTGACACTTGCAAGCTTCCTCCTTTATCTTCCAAATATAACAATGGTTATTCTGGCCATTTTACTTACGCCAGACCACAGGATATGTCCAGGTTCTTGTCCCTTAGGGCTTTTGCAAACTGTAATCTGGCTTTTTATGTTGCTTTTGTAATAAGGACGTCTTCCTGTCTGAGTGGCCTTGCAGGCCATGTCGGCACAGGACTCATTTCTCTGTGGTAAACAACACTCCCTGCCAGTTCCCATCAGCTTTTTCTGTTATTGTTTGGTAATAAATTGTACATTTTGAGTCAAAACACGTTCACCTCTGGTACACAAAACTGGTCTGTTTCCTGAATGGTATGATGGCTGGACATTGTCACGGGATTTTACTTATATCCTACCTACTATTGTTTGAACAGATTAATATGGCATCTTCAGTTATCTGGAAATTGTAGTCAAAGGAGGTAGTAGACTTATGAAGCTTCTTGCCTAATTTCTTTTCATTTTGATCTTATAAAGTTAGGAGGTAGTGTGTTTGGGGTGTTGCTTTAAGATATATACACAGGTGTGTCTTCATTGAACTCAAATGTTGTTACTTGTCAGAAGCTTATAAAGCCATCATTGTCAGGGTTATACCAACAGTATTTTAAGACCATAATTTTAGTGTAGGAAAACTTCAGAATTTTTAGAAAGTGATACAAATATTTTCTAATAAGTATTGTGGCATTTAGCAAATAGAATCAATCATGAAAATCCGTTTTCATGGTTCTCAGTATAGGACTTGGGATCAAACGTGACTCTTTCCACTGGAATCCAACATATTTAGCAAAGTGTCACTAAGCTACACCACAGCTGAAAATATTTACTTCATTAATAACATGTACATGTCAGACAAATGTCCTTATTATGTTGCTTCTGGTTGTTTCATTTTAGAATAATTTACCGACAGTTTTGTGTGAGTTTATTGTGTTTAATCAGTAGCAATTTTGTAAAGAGCTTTTGAACCCAATCACATGAGATCACATTAACATATTTGTGCTTGCCTTAACTTCTGACTCTTAGACTGTGCTGTAAAGATGGTCTTAATTACGTGGGAAATTTATTTCCTGCATGCATGCAATGTATCACGGAACACAAAGTTATTCACAACCCTGTGCTATCCATATGTGTGGGCTGATTATGGATATCTCTTTAACAACAGAAGCTAAATAGTGAAATTGTTTGATCTTTACTCCTTGCAGGGAGAGAAAGGGGACACCGGAGATGTTGGCAAAATTGGACCACCGGTAAGACAGTCCCACACCTCCAATTGCTTGAATTAAGGTGAAGTTGCTGGGTTGAAGTGAAACCTTCTCATGTCTTCCTGCTTTCCTGACCTGATTTTCCTGCTGAAAAATCCTAAACCTGTCTTTAAAAAACTCGAAATAAAAATCTTATATCTGTTAAAAATGTGAGAGTTTTAGAACAGGAACTGTGCCCTGTCTCCTTTTGTGAAATTTCCACAAACACAACTAGTTTGAAAACTGCAAGAAGGCCTATCCCTCCAGCCGGCCCCTTAATGTTAATATTTGCTTTCTGGGGACAGTAGAGGCAACCGATTGGGCCACACATCCTGGACTGTGTTGTCGCTGTGCACATATGAGAGGCATTAAGCACCTACTGAGCAGAGTGCTCTTTGAAGCCAAACAGGAACCATGGAGCTATGCAGTGAGAAAGAAACTCTTAAACATATGTTGGATCTAATAAATCCCATTACATCACTTTCCAGATATAGATGTGAATGAAATTGATGCAGGGTTGTTGCACTGAAGCTTTATTTTACCAGTCTTCACTAAGTGGCCCCTTATCCATAAAATGCCTCCCATAAACTGTTTCAAATGAAATTTTACTGAAGGTTTTTAAGAGCTTAGAAATGGTTTGGCCAAATCAGATTTGCTACTCCAAGTCCCAATGGTCATGTCATCTTAAAGAAACACAATATATGAAACATTCACCAGGCACCATTGATCAAAGTCAACTATATGTCTGAACATGTCAGCCTGTTTGGACCTGTGTGTTGTACTACTTATGTGAATGTAAATAGTGGTTTTATTAGAACTTTTTTAAAACAGGTTAGGCTTTCTAAGAAACCAGACTATCTAACCAGTACCCCCCGCCCCACACACACATTGATCTGAGGTCAATGTAGTGCTCTTGTTCCCCCATCTGCAATCTGTATCACTTCACCATCAACCAGTGCTTATTTAAATTCAGCAGGATAATCCTCCTGCGGTGATGATATATGAGCAACATTTAATGACTGTCAGGCTTTTTGGCAAAGTTACAGAATTGCAAAAGGAACAAAGTGTGTAGTGTTTATGTTAGTGGTCTGTTTCTTGTATGTTAGTTTGTTTCATTCTCATACTTTTGCTTTTTTACCTCTTTCAATATAAACACAGTGGGACACAAGAAAAAATGAAGTGTGATTATACAATGTGAATGCGACTAATACCACTGTGTGAACACTGCAAATCAATCTCTGCAGTAAAACTTTGTACAGTCAAGAGAGGCCACTATAGTCTGACTACTGTGTCTCTACTCATATTGGCCTGTAATCAGGTCAGCATAACAACTAAAAGTGACTCATACCCAGTATGAGTCAATTGTATATGTTTTGTATGTGCTATAAAAGTAAAGTAAAAACATGACCGTACTGTTATTAAAATTGAAATACTCGTACTCGACGTCTTCCACTTATCCGGGACCGGGTCGTGGGGGCAGCAGACTCAGCAGACACACCCAGACGTCCTTCTTCCCAGACACCTACTCCAGCTCCTCCGGGTGGAGCCCAAGGTGTTCCCAGGCCAGCCGAGAGACATAGTTCCTCCAGTGTGTCTTGGGGCGTCCCCCGGGCCTCTACCTAGTAGGACGTGCCTGGAAAACCTCCCGAGGAAGGCGTCCAGGAGGCATCCCGTAGAGATGCCCGAGCCACCTCAACTGGCTCCTCTCGATGTGGAGGATTACAATTGAAATAAAGTGCTTGTAAACTTCAAGTATTCTCTTTTTCTTTTGGAAACTGGGTTATTCACGTCATTTTTGAACAGTAAAAATAAAGCATCAGGTCAGTAAACATTACAGTACTACTGCATTACCACTGATGTAAAGTGTATGTAAACTGAAATTATATTTCTTTCTGCTTGGAATTTGTGATTTCAGTTACATAACATTATTGAACAGCACTACACATCAGAACATAGTGCCTTCATTTATGGTTACATACTAAATGTCCACATGTAGATTTCTGTTTAAGAAAATGCTCAGGCTTAAGTTCGCTCCTCTGGACTGTGACTTACCACCAGCTGTTGAGAATATCCTCTAGACTGGCATGCTATAGAAGCATGAGTATAAACATGAGCCTCTGTTCAAATAATTCCAGACGTCACTGCATTACTTAAGACAACAAAAATATTATTTTTGCACACAGTCTGCTTCTTCGTTTAATATACATTTTTACTTCCAAGGTTTTTTCAATTCCCAGTGCCTCAGTGATATTGATGAGAAAGGCGAAGATCAGATAGAAAAGGCAGGTCTTGAAGTGTGGGCCCACTCATTAGAAATTAAATGAGAAGTGACAGTTATGTAGGGGTCAGCGGCACAGAAGGTCCAACTATCACACGCAAGAGCCACTCTCTCTCTCCTGACTGCAGTTACTGTAAAACCATTAGCTTTACCTCGTGTGTACAGCTTCGGGAAGGCGCGTCTGTCACGTTTGCTTGTTGGTATGGCGTATTGTGGTGTGTGGGCACCATTTTCTTGAAACCCTTAAAACCCTTGTTTTCCACGACATCGTACAGTCGTAGGTCCTTACATATGAAGGCGTCAACGGACTCCGTTAACTTCTGTGAACAGAGGTAACGGCGGTTGATGGCAGTTTGTAAAGAAAGGATCTGTCAACTTGCATCTGTTTTGGATCCACAGGTTTAGCCACGGGTTGTTCCAGAACATTGCATGATGTCAACCTTAAGTGGCTGTGCAAGTTTTTTGTGTTATTGCAGTACTTTAGTACTGCCTGATTCAAGTTACACAAGACCTTTGTCCATTTCTTGTGTTTTGGATTTGCACTGGAACCCAAAATATTTCCAAATGCCTGCTTTTAATGTTGAAGGTGCTGGCTTTACATTGCTGCTACTTGCTTCGGTCGCCATGTTGTTTTTGCTCCAATGCAGCTACCGTCCAAACTACTCGAATCACACAAACATTTAGCTCACCCCACCGCAGACCCACTACCCAGGGGATCTAATTGATGTGATATACTTTTTAAAGAAGGGTATTTTTGTCCCTTCTGAAACTGATATTGAGCTATCTCTTTTTACAAAGACGAATACAAAAAATGCCCTTCAGTTTTTCATTCATTTGAATTCATTTAACATTATTTTTTTACTTTTAAATGTTGAAATGTTTTATATGAGCCATGTGATTAAATATATTTTGGATGACTACTTTTTAAAGGGCAGAATTAAATTAATAGCATTTTAAATTTTTATTAAATTTGTGAAAAAATACAAATTTAAATGTCACATGTTTTCACACTTAACATAAACATTGGCAAACAATAATCATGATTTCAATATTGACCATAATAATTGTGATTATTTGCCCTATTTCTAACTTAAAATGCCATGCAGGAGGTGGCAGTGGTCCAAGCCTTAGAGCCCATCACAGACTAATTATGTGGAAGTGGTTAAGCTCTTCAATTGCATACACAGGTGTTTATTTTTTTCTTACCTGGACTCTGAAACCTCTTTTTATTATTTCTGTGGCCTATTTTGTTATATTAGTTCAAAACATGTAACTCAATCATTCATTCAAAACCTTTATTCACACAGGTGGGTCCCATTGAGACTTGATGTCTCATTTTCAAGAGAGACCTATTTAAACCATCGTAAAATATAAAATACAATTTGTTGCAAGCAAACAACCATTATTCATAACTAGTAAATCCTTGTCATTGCTACAGTTACCAGCTGCTTTTCCATTCCACTTGATAAACTGTTATAGCATTATTCCCATTAAGGCTTTAACCTTTTCTAAGTTTGTTGTAAAATCCTTTTAAGCTGTATCAGATGTGTTGTAAAGTGGATTTGGACCTGTTAATGGTATAGCTCAGTTACTGGAAAAACATGTTTATTTTGGATCTTCTCCTTTCTGTGTTCTCTTTCTGTTTTCCTTTATTTTACTTTACACTTTGGATAAGCTCTTTCTACTGAAAAAAGTCTTTTGATCCTACAATACACTGGGTTAAGTTGCAATTATTATTTTACACAAAAGACAGTTCTTTACAAGCTAATATGATAGACAAAGCCCTGACTGTCATTATCTTTCTACCCTGTGTAAAAATGTGTTTAAAAGGCCTTCAAATAAATTCTTCTTCTTTGTTACCTCCAACCAACTGAGACAAAATAAACTTATTTGTCACAGTTTCAGTTGTTTTAAACCTTTAAATTGATGCTCCGACTGTAGATATGGGCAGGTTTAAGTAAGTAGCTCATATCTTGCAGTCATTTTCTTATTTATGAAGATTAACATGTCTCTCTCATTTCCCATTTTGAAGAATGTCTAGTAAAAATGTCCGTATAAAGCACAAGGAAAATGGGAAATCATGGTTTTAGATGCCCTGATTAACTAATGACAAGTAAAGTCTCTCGTCTCGTCGTCTTCCGCTTATCCGGGACCGGGTCGCGGGGGCAGCAGACTCAGCAGACTCAGCAGAGACGCCCAGACGTCCCTCTCTCCAGACACCTCCTCCAGTTCCTCCAGAGGGAGCCCAAGGCGTTCCCAGGCCAGCTGAGAGACATAGTCCCTCCAGCGTGTCCTGGGCCGTCCCCTGGGCCTCCTCCCGATGGGACGTGCCTGGAACACCTCCCGAGGAAGGCGTCCAGGAGGCATCCGGTATAGATGCCCGAGCCACCTCAACTGGCTCCTCTCGATGTGGAGGAGCAGCGGCTCTACTCCGAGCCCCTCCCGGATGGCCGAGCTCCTCACCCTATCTCTAAGGGAGTGCCCGGCCACCCTACGGAGGAAGCTCATTTCCGCCGCTTGTATCCGTGATCTCGTTCTTTCGGTCATGACCCAAAGTTCATGGCCATAGGTGAGGGTAGGAACGTAGACCGACCGGTAAATTGAGAGCTTTGCTTTTCGGCTCAGCTCTCTCTTCACCACAACGGAAGTAAAGTATATATGAAAAAATAAATAAATGCTTCAGTTACATTTATATTTAAAGACTTGTTAGTGGTCCCTAAAGGGTGGCATTAGTGATTTCTTTTTTCTTTCCTTTTTTTTTTTTTTTTTTTTTTAATATATATTGTTTTTAGTAAAGATTTTTACCCACTGAAAAATGCACCTAAATTAAATGTTGGTTTTTTTTAGCAGTTTTTCAGAGTGAACTCGTTTTACTTCAGTAAAAGATTGATTTTTTTTTTCACGTCTTTACCCAGGTTGGCTATAAATATAAAGGACACTCTAGGTATATAAATCTTCCATATTAGGTCTTAATAATGTTTGTATTTCTTATTTGTCTAAAAATATTTCTCAAATCTGCTTAAAATGCTCCAAAAGGTGAATTAATTTAATATTTTTTTTAATAATATGGTGTCCTGGCCATGATTATGATTTTTCTGAATATGTCTACTATTTAAAATTCACTATAGATAAATTAAACTCCCCCAAGACTGACGTAAACATTTCATTGAAATCTGGAACGTCTTGCATTCCCAGCATCATGACAGTTTTGGAAGTAACCCATAGAACTTTCTCTTGATGTGTTTGTGTCTAACAATTTCTTGTTCTCTCCTTTCCTCTCCACCTTCTCTCCAGGGTCCAGTTGGCCTAATTGGGATAGCTGGGGTGATGGGAGTTCCCGGTGAAAAGGTGAGGAGTGTGTTTCTCTGTCATTAGGCTGTCAGGCAGTATCTACTGCTTGCCTGACAGACGAAGACCCCTATAATTAAGCCCATGTTATAGCAGCCTTGAAATGAGGCCCCGGAACATGTGCTTCTGTAAACACTCAACACTCTCACATACACTTCAACAACAATATTGTCAAAGCCATGTCATCCTTACTGCCTCTAAACCACCTGCCTGTCCCCTTAAACAAGCAAGTTAAAGTTGGATATAAAAAGGATTTTAAATAGTTTCCTGGTAAAGAATCACGTACATTTCTGCAATTTAAATGTATCTTTCTTCCAAAACATTTAAATTAATACCAAATTCCCAGCTTACCAAGAATCAGGAACCTGATAAGGTTATTAAATGTCCTGGCTGTTTATAAGTTTTTGCCTTCTATCTCCATTGTTCCCTCCCTCTTGCTTGGCCTTTCTTTCCTATCCAGAAGGCTCGTTTGTCAGAACATGTTTTTGTGATGAGAAGCCATCTGCTTCTGTCAGATTCTTGTTTGTCCTCCAACTCCTCTCCCACAAACCCCCCTTCTGATTTAGTCTGTCAGCACCGCTTATACCCTGACAGCCTACAGATTCTTTTCACATTATGCATATTTTTGAATTCTGTTGCACTCACCTTTTTAGACTATAATGTGCAATGATATGTGTTGCACATTATATATGTTCAGCTCACAATGAGGAAGTATACATAAAAAAAAAACGAGGTTGAAGTGCATTGTGTAATCATGGGATTTACCCGGTTTGTGGAAGAAAATTGTGGATCATTTCAGTCGGTTGCTGCTTTACTGGGCAGATGCAGGTTTTTCTGTGGTTCCAATCAGCTGTCACCATTTGGATTTCAACATGTAGTTGAGGTTGAAGCCTAGGATGTCCCTTATACGTGTTCCATCTTGGACTGAAAAGCATTGTGTTTAGGACTGCCATTGACACACTATTTATCAATATTTTTTATGAATGCCTTAAAAAGCTTCTGTCCTTACAGATATTCATGACTATTCTGAATGTTTAGCAATTTAGTGCCAGTTTTGGCAAACAAAAAATATGATTCTTTTCACCCTCCCTCATATGCAGATTGGTAGATTTACAATGCATGAAAAACATCCTTTCCTAATACAAAATGTGGAATATACCAAGGAATTAGATAAAAATAGAAATACAAGTGCATTAGTAGCATATTAAAAAAATTTGTTTTGAATTGGAAGTCAAAGTTTTTAAAATTCACTCCAAAATACACGATGTTTTTCGCTACTTGCATGAACACAGCCAAAGTTAAACACAAATCAATTTCCAGAAGCGTAACCTCTTTCTCTTTGGTTGTTTTTAACCAGGGTGACCGAGGGCTACCAGGTCCAACAGGTCTTGTTGGAGAGAGGGGGCCAAGGGTAAGAAAAGTTCCTCTGGACATTCCACAAGCTTTAATTAGATTCTGACGGTGGCAGCCACATTATATTGAGAAAAACTAGTTTTCAAAATATGTTACCACACCTCAAATCAACCCTAAAGCATAAATGCCAATAATCTAATAGCCGCTACAACTTAAAAAGCTTTAACAATGACAAAGATGATTTTTGAAGTGGAGATAATTTGTTCATTTTACAACATTTGATAAAAAATATCTAGAAGCCACAATTGACTAGAGTAAGGTTGCCTGTTTGGATCATTAATTCAACAATAAAACCGCTTTAGGCATATATTTTATATTGTATTTGTTGCTATTTATTCAGGCACATCCATGAATACCACATACTGAATATGCTATCTGTAAATTTAAAGATCAGATTATCCTTGTATGTTGATGCACAGCTGTTTAACAGATTGAACAGCAATGGAGCAAACAGTTAACAAAACATGCACGTTTTTTTTACTGTCGGAAAAACCACAGTTCCCTGACAGAAACCGTCAATGCAAACGGAAAACATGCCAATTCCACACAAAAAGGCTCCAGATAAGATTCAAACACAGGTCCTTCTTGCTGCCAGGCAACAGTGTTAACACCTGTTCCACCATGCAGCTACCTGCATGGTGGAACGGGTACTGGTGGAAACATGCAAAAAAGCTGGTCAGCACTTTTAAGTAGGATTTGTACAGGCAGAAACTTGTGCCATCAGAAACTGAATTTGAATTGCAGACAGAATCTGTATTTGCATAATTTGAAATTAAATGTATTGGTTTGAAAATGTATCTCCCTAAATTGAAAATGAATTTTCCTTTGAAAATGTATATTGTTCTAAAAATTCAGTTTGACTACTTTCACCAACAGTTCTAGAATCAATTCAGTTCCAAAATTCAGTTTTTATGTGTCACACATCCAGGTCCTTTAGGAAAGCCACAGGTAAAATTTTCAGTACAAGGAACTACATTTCCAAAGCAATTTCACGCATTAAATTCAGTTTCAGTTTAGTGAAATTCATTTTCAAACCAATGCATTTAAGTTCAATTTATGCAAATACAGATTCCTTATGAGCAATGAAAATACAGTTTCTGATGGCACAAGTTTCTGCTCATAGGTTTGATTGCTGCAATGCCAATTTAGATGTTTCCTCTAATTATTAAGACGAGATAAATATTTTTACCAAGCCAATTTTAAATAAAATGTAAGTTTTATTGGTACTGCTTTTACAGTATATTGTTTTATTATTCTTTGGCAGATGCTGGGCTCATTTCCTATAAGAAAAAACATTTGGTCAAATGAGAATAATTATAAATCTAAATCTGCCACGGGTATGAATAATTTTACGCTTAAAAAAGCATCCTCACAGCATGATCCTGCCAGCAACATGTTTCATCATGGGGATTGCGTGTTCTGGGTCAATTACAGTGTTAGCTTTCTGCTATACCCAGTATTTTGGATGTAGGCCAAAAAAAACAGTTGTTGTCCGATCCAAACATCGCACCTTCTTCCAAACGTTTGCTGTGTACCTTACATGACTTGAGGCAAACAGCAAGGGGACTTCAAGATGTACTTTCAGAACTTGCTTTGTTTTTGCTGTTCTTCCCTAAAGGCCAGATTTTTGGAGCACACAAAATATAGTTGTTGAAAAACGTTAAGGGTATAGATACCCTTACAAGGCAATATAAAACTGGTCTCAAATCCTGATGAGAGGGAGCTGTAGCTCTATTTCTCTGTTAAGTCAGCATCTGCATAATTTTATAGGTAACCTTTTAAGAGTTGTGTGGTGAAACACTGAGTTCTCCACTTTATTTCTGGACATGATTATTGTGCATGTATGAGCGTTTTAAACTGAATAGAAGTGCTCTGGTACCTCTAACAATGGCATTAATATTTGGCTTACGTATGAACCTAAAAAGATGACAGCACTCTCCTCCACTTTCATACATTTTATAATTTTTGGAGATTTTAATGGAGCGGAAAAGCCTTATTTATGAAGTCTAAAGGCTGTTTTAGCATCAGTGTTTGTAAAGTCTGTATCTTCCTGTAAACACATACCCACTAAGCTATGATAGTTGGAATAAAGACTGGAGTGTTGTGCTCTATATTACAGTATTGCACAATATGCATTGAATCAATTATGCCTCATTGCCATCAATAAGGTTCTATGAACCTTTTAGGTGTTTGTAGAAACAGGATAAAAGGTTATTTTCACAGTGTTAGCTTACTCTCTGCAGTAGAAAAGCTGTTGGCATGAACATTATTTTGACGATGTTCACCCATACACAAAAAAGAGAACAGAATATCTATTGCTGCACAGTTTACGCCGTCAGCTGCAGAGCTGTATGAGTCTTTGTGAGTGGCTGGCCCCAATCCCACACTGTCTCGGGAGATTTGGATGAATGCCATGTCTGGGGTTCTGAGCCAAAGTTCTGACCTCACTGGCTGGGGGCAGTGACTAACAAACTGAGTGAAGGGTGCAAGAGAGGGGGATTTAATTGATTGGTGATTGTAACTGTAAAGTTGGAGGATTTAATGTCTGTAGATACTATTTGTATGAGAAATGGAGAGAAAGATGATAAGATCCAGTTTCAATTTTCTTGGAATTCTGTCAATTTGGTGGCATGTAAATGTTATGCTTCATGGATGACTATGTGAAATTACTGTGTTAAATGTATGAGGACCACTCTGCCTAGTTTGTTTTAATATAGAAGGCCTAGAGTACCATAAAAGATAAGGTAATATAAATCACCTTTATACAGGACCCATCTTAACATTTTTGCTGTGACCTACTCATGACCTGCACAAGTCATTGTGATCCATTCTGAACCCCTATTATAGCATATATTAATATGAAGCTCACCTTATCTCTCACCCATTAGTCAGATTTAAACAAACAATGTCTCAGTGTCCTATCTATCTGCCTATATTTTTCTTTTTTTCTGTTTTGTAATAGGGTTACCCAGGATCACCAGGAAGTCCTGGGGACAATGGCATGCAAGGTTCACCTGTAAGTGTAATTTCACATTATCAACATGTATGGTGGAGGGAAGGGTTAGTTATAAAGAAATAAATAAATACATATCCAAAACAAACAAAAAAGCAATCAAATCAGTCAGTCAGTCATTCAGTCATTTTCTACCGCTTCTTCCATAGTTGGTTGCGGGGAAGCTGGTGCCTATTACACCCTGGACAGGTCGCCAGTGTATCGCAGACAATCAAATCAAACATTTTTTATCAAAATATTTTTTGCTGAACTGTTCTTAATTTTTAAAAAGGTGTGTAGTGTTAGGGAAACAACAATATACAGAGCATGTATACTTACTTACTGATGCTGATATAATTACTATTTACTGTCTCCTCTACTGATAGTGGCCTTTGCAGCAGTCTAATGGCAGCTCAGGGACATTGCTGACGCAAACAAATCTCCTGTTCAAACCTGCAACTGTAGGCTGATCTATTATAGCCACCACTCTATATATATATATATACCTACATCTGTCCAGTGGTGGAGGCTGATTTCTTGTCCTGTCTGGCATGGAGCTAAAAAAACTACATTTGTGTTCAAATATTTTAGATTAGAGCTGAATTACATAACCATGTAACAACCTTGGGACTCATGATGACATTGCAGCTTTTTGTGAGAACGTTCTTGTTAATATTAGTATTTGTGCTGTGACTCTTGTTCAGTGCGCAGAGTAGTCGTCATGCAATCCGAAAGTTGAGGGGTCGATTTCCGCTTCCTCCTGCTACATTTCGATGTGTTCCTTATCCTCAAGTAGACGACCGATCTGTGTATCAGTGTGCACGTTTACGAGTGCGATTGGGTGAATGTTGCTCTAATGTAAAGCGCTTTAGTGGTTGGTACGGTTGGAAAAGCGCTACATAAGTTCAGTCCATTTACCATTTAATTGTTTTCTCAGTACTTTGTATTAGAATGTGTGAAATTCCTTTTGTTTTACAGGGTCCACAGGGACAGAGGGGAATTCCAGGAATTGCGGGGCCAAAAGGGAGAAGGGTAGGGCCATCACTTGTACATGTATTTTCTGTATTATCTAAGTGTCCCTCATTTAATCTATTTAGCAGTTTAGGTTATAGCTTTGTTTCCATAATACAACTAAAACACAAAAGCACAAGTTTTGTTTGTTTTCTTCTCTTGGATTTAATGTCTTAACATTCAATTTTTTTGATGAGGGCTTTGAATGTTACACTTAAAGAAAATATGATAACATTTGATGGATGTGTCTTGGCTGAGAGGATATGACCCTTGCAGAAGAGACAGAAATTATTTATTCCTTAGACTTTCACAAAATTTCCAGTCAGTCAACTTGCATTTGTTCCCAGATTAGAACTGCACAATATATCACGAATATATGGTCATCACTGTATCAGTGCCATATTCATATCGCAAAGGACTGTTTGGAGTACAGTAGTTGTTAAATAATATGTTCCAAGTGCTATAAACTTGCATTTTACACGCTAATGTTATATTTAGCCAGCTGGACAGAGTCTCATTGCAGCAGATGCTCACACCGCTCAGGTGGTAGGAGTTTGTCCTGTAACCGGTGGGTTTCAGGACAAACAAGTTACAGAATTGTGCCACTCAAGGTGGCAGCAGGTTGGAGTAGCTCTGTTACTTTTGATTCTGATTTATTCTTTTTTGGGAACTATTCCTCTTGTGGTGGATACAGTTGATTTTTTTTTTTTTTTGGACAACTGTCCTCTCCGGTGTCAGATGCTGTGCAGCTTGGAGGATTTTTCTTAATACTTTCTATTTTTGGACATTTGTTATGATGCATTGCCATGGCAATGATGTTGTTTCTTACAACCGGGAGCAGCTGATTAATATCTCAAAAGCTCAAATAATACTTCAACTACAACCCCAAATCCCTGATGAGTTGAAAAGGAGACGCCGTGGATGCAGAGCAGGAGCTAAGAGAAGAGAGAGAAGGAGAAATTTCCAACCATCTCTTCCGTCGATTATGATGGGCAATGTGAGATCGTTGGGAAACAAGTTGGATGAACTCCAAGCCCTACAAAGGACCCAGCCAGAGTACCGGGCATGCAGTATTATGTGTCTTACTGAGACATGGCTGCAGGATCATATCCCCAACTCCAGCGTCTCTCTGCTGGGCTTTTTAACCATACGAGCAGAGAGAGACTTAAAGAGGAGCGGCAAATGTAAAGGAGGTGGACTGGCAGTACTTGTGAACAACAGATGGTGTAATCCAGGACATGTTACTGTGAAGTGTCATCTCTGCAGTCCAGATATTGAACTGTTGGCAGTACGTTTTCGTCCATATTATTTAGCCAGAGATTTCACCAGTGTTATTTTGGCAACAGTTTACGTTCCACCTTCCGCTGTTGCCGACACTGCATGTGATGCCATCAGCTCAGTTGTTGCTAAGCTACATAACACAAAACCCCAATGCTTTTGTGGCAATTTCTGGTGATTTTTACCATGCTTCACTCTCTGCTATACTTCCAACGTTTCAACAGTTTGTCAGCTGCTCTACCAGAGAAAACAAAACATTGGATTTGTTTTATGCAAATGTCAAGGACTCATACATCTCTACAGCAAGACCTCCTGTAGGCAAATCAGATCACAATCTTGTTTTTCTCTGCTCGAAATATAAGCCCCTTGTTCAGAGGCAACCTGTGATAAAGAGGACTGTGAGAAAATGGTCACAGGAAGCTGAAGAAGCTCTGCAAGGTTGCTTTGAGGCTACAGACTGGGACCCACTGTGCCAGCCACATGGAGAGGACATCAATGCCATGACTGAGTGTGTAACTGACTACATAAACGTCTGTGTGGATAACATCCCCACCAGAACCGTGAGATGCTTCCCCAATAACAAACCTTGGATCACCAGTGACCTGAAGGACCTGCTTAACAAGAAAAAAGAGCCTTCAGAGAGGGAGACAGAGAATTATTGAGGAGTTTACAGAAGCAACTTAAAGTCAAGATAAGAGACAGCAAGGAGGTGTACAAGAAGAAGCTGGAGAGCAAGCTCCAGCAAAACAATATCAGAGATGTGTGGACAGGGATGAAGAAGATCACAGGCTTCAAGCAGAAGGATGATCAGACCGATGGAGGTCTGGACAGAGCCAATGAACTGAACACATTCTTCAATAGGTTCAGTTCAGAAACAAGCTTCGCATCCTCCTCTCCTGCTCATAGCCAAACAGACATTCCACCCTCCTTTGACCCACAGGACCCACGCTGTCCAGTAACGCCTCAAATTTTTTATCTTCCCCCTCAGCCCTAGACCTTTCTGCTTCTACATGTTTGCCTTCAACCATATCAGAAGATGGTGATGCTTCCTTTGCTTCCCCCTTCCACCTGTGTGTCTCAAGAAGTCAAGTGAAGATGCAACTGTAGAGACTGAATAGGAATAAGGCTGCAGGTCCAGATCATGTCAACCCTAGAGTCCTGAAGGCCTGTGCAGAGCAGCTCTGTGGGATTCTGCAGCATCTCTTCAACCTTAGCCTGGCCCAGAAGAAGGTTCCGGTGTTGTGGAAGACCTCCTGTCTTGTTCCGGTACCAAAGAAAACTCACTCACCCATCAGTCCTCAATGACTATAGACCTGTTGCCCTGATATCCCACATCATGAAGGTCCTAGAGAGACTCCTGTTGGCCCACCTGAGTAAGCAAACAGTAAACCATCAGGACCCCCTTCAGTTTGCTTATCGCTGTGGAGTTGGAGTTGAAGATGCCATCATACACCTGCTTCAACAAACCCACTGTCATCTGGACAAAGCCAGCAGCACTGTGAGGATCATGTTTCTCCAGTGTATTTAATACAATCCAACCTGATGTGCGTTGTCAGAAACTCCAGAAGACTCAGGTGGAGGCCTCAACAATCTCCTGGATCAAAGACTACCTGACAAACAGACCACAGTTTGTGAGATTGAAAGGTTGTGAGTCTAACCAGGTAGTCAGCAGCACAGGAGCACCACAGGGGACTGTACTCTCACCATTCCTTTTCACTCTGTACACCTCAGACTTCCAGTACAAGACAGACTCCTGTCATCTGCAGAAATACTCGGATGATTCTGCAGTCGTGGGGTGGATCAGAGATGGACAAGAAGCTGAGTACAGGAAGGTAGTGGACCGCTTTGTGGCATGGTGTGGAAACAATCATCTCATTTTGAACGTGACTAAAACAAAGGAGATGATTGTAGATTTGAAGAGAAACAGGAATAAGTCAAAAACTATTTCCATCATGAGAGAAGAAGTGGAGGTGGTGGAGGAGTATAAATACCTCGGTGTTCACCTGGACAACAGACTAGAGTGGAGATGCAACTGTGAAGCCATCTACAAGAAGGGACAGAGCAGACTGTACTTCTTGAGGAAGTACAGAACATAAGAGAAGAAAGAAAAGATCTAACAGAGTAAAATGTTGAGGGTCCCGGGGTGTTTTGACAGATCATATCTGTCAGTGTAAGCTGGTGCAAGAATATCATGAACCTAATGGAATGTGTGTTTAGGTTTAGATGAGAGGTGGATTTGGGTGAATCTTTCCCTGAGCAGACAATGAACAATGTCAAATTGTACCTCAGTCTATTGCTCGTTTTACATTCCTCTTGTATGTCAACTTGAGTATGATGCTTTGATGTCAAACGTCTTGCTAATTTTCTGAGAAAAGATTAGTCATGTGTCTCGTGTTGGTGATGTGCAGGGGCCCAGGGGTCCAGATGGCGCAACAGGAGAACCAGGACCTGAGGGCACCAAGGTGAACAGCTCCCATATTGCATTCTCACAAACACCAAGTATATGTGTGAACTGAAAAAAAAACATGTACTATGTTTCTATTAAATGGGTTGTATAAATTCCTGATAGCTAAGGTACTTGTGCTGGGATTTGGTTTTTTTTAAGATATTTGTTTGGCACTAGTGGCCTTTAATTTATAATTTTGTTTTTACATTAGGCAGACAGGAAAGAGGAATAGATAGAGGGGGAGACATATGGCCAATATCGTCAGGTCCGGGACTCGAACCCGGGACGGCCGCTTCAAGGACTGTAGCCTCTGTATATGGTCGCGTGCTTAACCTCACTTTGGAATGCTTAGATTCGGATCTCTTTCTTTATTTGTCAGACATGAGGGATTTCTTTTACCCCTGTTTTGAGGAGGAAAAAGAGAAACCTTCAAACTGAGTTATGTTTTTGTTTCCAGGGTGAAAAGGGTGATGTTGGACCAAAAGGAGAACCAGGATTCATAGTATGTATTTCCTCAATAAACATGATTTCTTCTATATTTATAGATATAAATTACTTTGCTAAGAACGCTGAATGCTTATGAAACTGTAAATATTTTAGCTTAAAAGTTATCTGTAAGCAGGTTTCTTGAAAGAAATTATGAAAATTTATGACCATTATATTATTATAGCTACAGTACATAGTCATGGTAAAAAAGTACACCCTATTTTAATTGTATGATTAATTTTTCTTGACATTATAAAAAAAAAAAATCCAGTCTTTACCAGTTTCTAAAGTTATTTGAATCCATCCTCAAATATACCAATACAAGCAGACTCCACACTGTAATTTGTTAATTAACTAACATGAACCCAACATGAAAAAGGCATGTGTAAAAAATCAGGCTACCTCCATGAAGGATCTGTAGCATCCAGGTGCTGCTTATCAAATAAACTTAAAAGAAACTGGTTATATATGAGAATGAGCACCCCAATAACAGGAGTCTTGACAGCTTGCTAGTCTAGATCATGTTGTTACAACAATGCCAAGAAGAAAATACATTAGCAATGAGCTCAGAGAAGCAATTGTTGCTGTCCATCAATCTGAAAAGGGTAATATGGCCAATTCCAAATTATTTGAGGATCATCATAGAGATATTTGGCTATAATGCACACTACCAAAAAATTAACAACAAATTATCACAAAAACATAGTGGTGGAAGGGCGATGATGTGGGCTTGTCTTTTAGTCACAGGACACATTGCAGTCACTGAGTCAACAGTGACATCTGACTATTATGATGATTGACCAAAACGGGTAAGAGATGGTTCTACAAGCTGTAAAATTCTGAGAGGTACTCCGTTTTTCTATTCTGTCTTCATCTTGTTCAGTTATTTTTGTGTTTTTGTACCCTTAAACTTAGACCTAGATCATTTTTAAGTTGGGTAAAGAACAAATTAATTTTAGTATGCTCATAAAGGCCAAGATTTACGTTTAGAGTTATTTATGCATTATGAAGATGCATTATGTTAAACACAATCTGTTAAAATTTTCACATTTGCTCCCTGATATAGTCATTATCACAACCTTTGACTTGTAACAGCATCTATTATTGCCTGTGACCCTATAGCTTGAATTGACCATAATCAGTCTTTTTTAGAAATGTAGCCTCTGTACCCTGTATTACACAAATCTTATTCTTATGTACTTAAGCCAGGCTGAAATAAATACTTTACTGTACAAATATACCAATGGCTGGCTAAATTAAATGCAAATGTGGGCTTAATTTACACAACTTAGTAAAATACTAGTTTTATCCTTATACAGTACTTCTATAAGTACTTATGTAAGTCCTGTATACCAGTTCCACCATCTTGTTAACACCTTAGCAACTGTGTCGCCATCCCAAATTTAAAGTGAATATTTTAGCAATTTTCTGGCCTATTAAAGTGATCCAACCTCACCTGACTTCAACTGTATCAGAATCTGTTCCCATCCTGATTGTTCTCTTCAAAGGGCAAAGCTGGCATTCCCGGAGAAAGAGGCCCTCCTGGAAAGCCCGTAAGTAATGTTCAACATGTTATTTTTCAGAGATTTAATCACCACCTACACCCCACCGTTACTATAGCTACAGCGGATAAACACCCCATTAAAGCCCATCCGCAACCTTTTTTTCCCAACCTGTAAATCCCAGTTTATCATAAATTAAAGAGTTTGCTCCAGTCTTTTCATCCAGGAGGAAGTTTTTAATCTGGTAACTCTTCTGAGGAGTTTTACACATTTTCTCTCTGTCCCCTTAGTTGTAAGCTTTTAATATCCTTACTGTTCTACAATCGGTCTGCTTTATCTGATTAGCACAACACACTACTGTAATAAATCATCTCTAGATACCATTTCAGACTCTACAGATTAAAGAAAAATGTTAAACTTAACCTTCTCTAAAGTCACCAAGATTACTTACTTTGTACAACAGTAGAAGATTTTACCCAAAGCCGATGATGATTTACAGGGCCAGCGAGAAGTCAACATACTCTATTCATAGGGTATGAATGTCTCATTAAATTTAGGCTTTCAAGATGAATTTGAAAAATAAAATTTTTCTGGGTGAAATAAGGGCCCTGCGATGGACTGGCGACCTGTCCAGGCTGTACCCCGCCTCTCGCCCATAGACTGCTGGGGATAGGCACCAGCTTCCCCACGACCCACTATGGAATAAGCTAACCCTAATGCCAA
Source organism: Girardinichthys multiradiatus (assembly GCF_021462225.1). Lineage (NCBI taxonomy): Eukaryota > Metazoa > Chordata > Actinopteri > Cyprinodontiformes > Goodeidae > Girardinichthys > Girardinichthys multiradiatus. Next base: position 7,028,562 of record NC_061802.1, read on the forward strand.
ATCGGGGATATTCCACATGTTGGATTGTCTTGGCCCAATATCCTACCATGTGGGGTGTTCCCCGAGGACAAACGAGCAATGATGAACGTTGAATGGGACGTGTAGCCAATCAGAAACCGAGGAGCAGAAACACAGGGGGAAATTACACTAAATTACTCACATTTGATCTCGAGAGAGTTTGCGAGATTTCCAGTCTGACATCAGAATGTTTGTCAATGTAATCTGTTGGTGTGTGGTTTGTTGTGCCTGCCGTGTGACTGCTGTACACAACAACCTGTAGGACCAAACCTGTTATATCTATGATTTTTTATTGTCATGTGTGGGGTCTCTCAGCATTTTAAAATCAACCGACAATTTTTAAATCTTGCCGTGTGAACCAGGCATTAGCTAGGTGCACCTAGAAAATATCTAAGAGGTGCTGACATAATTCTAGATGATTAAAACTTTGGTAGATTTGGATGTCTTTGGATGGGTTTATGGAATAAATAAAGCAGGCTTAACATTAATGTTTTGGTACGACACAAACATATCAGAAATTTCAGAACACTACTTAAGGACAAGAGATCAAGTAAATAATATAAACTAAAACATTTCTGAGAAGAAAGGTCATATGTCCAGGCCGGTTTATGAAAGATGTTTGTCGATACAAATAAAAGCATGTTGTTTCTAAGACTTTTTAGTTTTGACCTTGTTTGTTATAGAGAACACTCAACAAATTAAAATTTGTGCTCCTATTACTGTTTCTAAAATTCATGTTGCATGTTGTATTATCAGATCACCTGCTAAAAAGAACAGTCAGTCAGTCATTTTCTACCGCTTCTTCCATAGTGGGTCGTGGGGAAGCTGGTGCCTATCTCCAGCAATCTATGGGCGAGAGGCAGGGTACACCCTGAAAAGGTCGCCAGTCCATCACAGGGCAACACACAAACAACCATGCACACACTCATTCACGCTCCTAAGGGCAATTTAGAGTTACCAATTAACCTAACAGGCATGTTTTTGAACTGTGGGAGGAAGCCAGAGTATCCAGTGAGAACCCACGCATGCACAGGGAGAACATGCAAACTCAATGCAGAAAGACCCCTGGTCGGGTTGAACCCAGAACCTTCTTGCTGCAAGGCAATAGTGCTACCAACTATGATTGTATTATGATTGTATTTAAACATTTACTGGGATTGTATACTAGTGAACTAGACTGTGATTTTGTCTTTGCAGCAATGAATATTACTATTTTATGATTAACACAAAGAAGTCATCTGCTTTACTTCCAAGCACTGGCTATGCTTCAACATGTTTTATCATTTAGCAACTTTTTTTTTGTGTCTATTTTGGACCTCTTAGTCATTGTCTCGTTTTGCCAAGAAAAGTAGACCACCCTAAAATGTGGCCTTTTTAGATCAAAAATGCTGGTTGAATCCAGCCTAACCTGTTTAATCATCAGTAGATATCTTCATGTGGACGGTTTTTCAGCTTTCACTTTTCAACCACATTTAAACAACCCTTAGACATATCCTGATGTCCTCTTTTCTAGATGTTTTCAACAAAGTTTTTATTGGGGAGATGTTACAGTGACACAGATTTGAAATTTTTCTAAGCTACAAATGTCTTTATGCTGTAAAACTACATTTTTCCACCTTAGCAGTTTATGGATTATATTTCTTATATGCTTGAGGGGTATAAAATCAAATTTTCCACAGATGGTAGAAAAATGCAAACAAAGATGAAACTGTCCACGTGATCATAATTTTAATACATTAGCAGTACAATGTATATTTTTTTTATTTACTTGCTTGATTTACTATCATCGGCATAGTTACAGTGTTGTACTATATCTCTGTTGCTATCTTTTCAATATAACAAATACATTTCTCTACTTTCAATATCTGGATTGCTGGTAAATGCTTTTGCTAGTTCCAAAGCTGTTTACTCTGTCTTTTTCGGTCTTAAAACCACACACATACATGGCATGCATGTGTCTCTCCACTTTTTTAAACATGTGTGTGATTCATGTTTTAGATTAGGTTGCGAAACTAGTATCAAAACATTTGTTCTTAGAGTTGCTGCAGATCTACTGCTGCCCTTTGTTAAATAAGAAACATCTACAGCTTATATACAATCTTAAACACACCACTCTGAGAAACTTGTATTATGTGTTGCGAGACTAACCTTACTGTGGCGTTATGGCGCCATCGTGTGTCGGTTAACATCTCCTTCAAAACTTAAGGTGTGAGAAATTCTGATTTCCTGAGGTGTCTTGAAATGTTTTTGCTAAAGGCAACTTTAAAGTTATGGCACTTTTTAGTGGTTTGGGCTTTTTTTTTTTTTTTTTTAGAAAAGACTGCCTTTATCTAGTTCCATTAAGATTCTGGATTCCGTAAAAGTTGTCCAAATGTATTTCTAACACTTACTCTTTCCTGCTTATTTGTGTATAATGTATTTAACCTCTTTTTACTTCTGGCTTTTGTTAGTAAAATTTCTGTCCTGTCAATCCAAAGTTCATTTGGATCTCGAAAGTATTTCGACAATTTTGCATTTTTATACTGAGCTTCTTCCAACAAGCAAAATGGTACATTTTCACGTGGAAAATTAAATATGTGATTTGCAAAACAAGTTGACATTCACGTTTTAGGATTTTATCATAATTGAGTCAATTTATAAAATAAAGCCATTTTCCTTACAAAACATTTTCCTCAAGCTCAGAGGTATTTAGTCATTTAGCCCAGTGACTAGTTTTGTGCCCAGGTGTGTTTTTCTTTGTGTGATCTTATTTGTATGCTGTCTAGGGAGAGGATGAGGAAAGTGAAGGAAGCCATCATTACTCTGTAATGACAGACCTTTCGTTCCAGCCAGATCAACACCTTGCTACATTTAAAAAAAAAAAATAAGAATGTACTCATGACCCAAGATTCATAAAACGGTAACTGCAGAAAATTTCTCTTACATCATCCTGCCAAGTTCAAAGCTTTATCTACTAATAGAGGGTGAGAACAGAAGTGGTTTGCACGTAGACATAAAGACACTACCAATGCACAATAATGTAAATGTTAAGCTTATTAAAATAACCAAATAATTATAAATAAAAATTCCTCGAACCAAAAGCGATCAGGTCCAGGCCTTCCAATCCATGAAGCTCAGAGTTGTGTCTGATCTCATCCACATATCAAGATACCATAGCGATCATACAGCTGGATTTAGAAGCTGTTTTACTGTTCATGTATGGGTCTAGATGATACAATTGCATTAAACAAAAATAATTAAACACTAATGGGCCACTGCCACTTACTGGGAAGTCAGTGTAAGTTCACTTAGTTTTTTTAAAAGTACCTGGGAAATACCTTCCAGTCCTCCAAATTATGACACCCTTAATGGCAAAGAAAAATCATAACATCAATTAAAATCTAGACACTAACATATTGAAGTATATATTGTATTATATATTTTTATGGTTACATTTAAAACATTTTAATTCTATGTTGGGAGAAAATTGGAGTTAATACTGTTAACTTTTAAGTTGGAATCTGCTGTGTTGTACATAAAGTATTGACAATTTTTGTGACTATGTTAATCTTGAAAATATTTTAACAGTACTAAATCTTTCTGCAATTAAAATTTTTTTTTTCTACAATGTAAGTTACAGTTTTATTTTATAAACATGAAGTACAGTACATGACATCCAAAAGAAGGATAGTGGAGCTAATGTGCCAGCAATGTGCCAGCAAAATCAATATGGCAAGACAGGAAAGAAATTTCAACAAATCCACCATGAGGTTGCCAGGATTAAGACATGAAAGGGATAAGAGAGAGAAAACTGGTCTGTTTACTGATGTCTGTAGGTTTTGGCACTTTTGCACTTCTTTTCTGCAGAGGATTTAACTGTTAGAGGAATTATTATATTTAGGTAGCAGGTAGCTGCAAGATTGTATCATATATGTTGTCCCTGATGTTTCCCATGTAAATATTTAAACTATTAATAAAAAAGTGAAATGAAGGGGAATATATTTCAGTTTTTATTAATAATTTTATTCCTCGTTGATTTAGGGATATTAGTGAAAGAACCAAGTCTTTGGGCGTTTTCAGCAGCCCCATTATATCACTACTTTTTCCATATTTTCTACCTGTGGAATTGGAACCTGGGAGCAGTGAAGCCATACACAGGACCAATATTACTGGACATAAATTAATATACTACATATGCAACAATAATGTAATCCTCAAGTGATGCACTAATGTTTCAGATTACAAATCTCTGTTTAACCTGGCAGTCCAGTGTTTGGGTACAAATCTACAGTATGGGATCTTATAGGATTGTCAGTCCATTTGTGATACTGGAAGTGCTGCTAGATACACCAGAATAACCCTGTCACTAACAGTGATCAAAGTCAGTTTTTCGTGTTGTTTGCTTTCTGTATTCACATAAATGAATGAAAGAATGTGTCGACGTGACTATATGTGTGTTTTCAGGGTAAGCCAGGTATCCCAGGGAGCACTGGTGAGAGGGGCCCTCAAGGGGAACCAGTAAGTATGCTCGTCTGTGGAAGGGATGCGGTTGTTTTAGGAAACTATAATCAGCCTTCACAACAACCAGCTTGGCTGTGATCTGTAATGACTGCGGGCACGATACACAAAATGATAACTGCTTACAACACTGAAATAAAGCAGAAGTTGGCAGGGTTGGAAATATTTAATAAACACTCAAGAATCTCTGATGAGCACCATTACTGAAAACTAAACTGTTTATAAAAAAGATACCGTAAGTGGTCCATGAAACGTTTCATTCTGTGTTGTTTCTTTAACACCGGATAACTCCCTGCCTTTCTTGGATTAATCTTCAAACACTTTATTTTCCTGGAAATTCACCAACTGCTCAGGGGTATAAAGCATGTCAAACAATCAGACACAGGTATGTATCAGGGAAGGAGCATCCTGAAAAGCTAGAGGCTCTGTAAATGTTATGAGTCTTATCTTGTTTTTGGACAATGTTCAGCATCTTTATTTTAGGATTTCTCAGATCTCAAGTTACTTTTCTAAAATTAACTACTGGTTTTTTCATGATGTGTTACTTTACCATCACAAAGTTAAATTATCATTATCAAAACATCTTTAAGGTATCAAATGACCATTTTTTTATTGGTTGTTAAATTAACTTTCTTAGGGATCTAAAGGACCAACTGGGGAGCCTGGACCTATTGGAGAGCAGGGACTTGAAGTACTTAACTTTTTATGATAAGTCATAAAAACTGTTACTACTGCTGTGCATCCAGCCTAAACATTTCCTGTGTTCCTTCCTCCTTCCTTTCTTTGTTTAATTCTTGCAGGGTGTTCCGGGTGAAGAGGGAGGACCAGGTGCCATTGGAGAACCAGGGTTAAAGGTTAGAAAAAAGTTTGCAAAATTTTTGCAGCTTGTAAAACCTTAATAAAAGATCCAATCTGAAATGTGTAAATTCATGTTTGTTCCTGAAAAAAACTGTAGCCTGGTTAAAAAAAAAGTGTTGGGTCTTTTTAATTACTATGAGTGTTATGAACGCTGGCGCATATATTTAACCTGTTTGATGTCCAGGCGGTCATGTGTCATTTCTTGTGTTCACTGTAGGGTGATATTGGGCTTCCAGGGGCTGAAGGGGAACAGGGACAGAAGGGAGACAGAGTGAGTGATTATTATGTATTTTATCTTCTCCCTTCATGTTTCTGAGTAGACCTAATCCAGCTTTATCTACCTTTTATATGTGGTTATATTCTACATTTGTTATTGTGTGGTCATGCTCTTTATTCTGTGTATGAAATGCTCAAGGAGAAATGTTGGGGCCTCACTTCTAATTTGATAAGTGACCTCAATTAACACCTCACTCAATAAACTTATGCTCCTCATCGGTAATGTTAGGTAAGGATTATAGTAGCTCTACCTCTTTAAGATGCACACGTGTTGACAAAGCAACAGTTGACGTCATATGACGTGACAGAAAAAGTATTTGACTTGGACAGGTATTTTTCCATGGTAGGATGATAGTGCAACAAAAAAACTTCAGTAAATCTCTCAGCACTTTGTGAACAGCTAGCTTTTATAGACACTTCTGTTGTAACCTTCCTACAGTGTGTCAGCGACTGTCTCTGCTGGATAGGTATGAAGTCAGCAGTATTTCCCATGTTTGTGCGCTTCATGGCCGTAATTACATTTCTGTAAAATACTGTAAAAGGAGTATTAGTTTGGAAAAAATATTTACATGTTTTTATTTACATTTTATAAAACAATGACATATTAAAAAATATATATGTATACCTTTCTCAATAATCATTATTGGCATTACAGCAATGAAACTTGTTTCTACTGGTACACTGTAAAAACTTAGGTTAAATGCACTTATTTCTTAAACTACACTTGTTATAATGCATGTTTTACACAGAATATAAGATTGTGTTTTCAAATGTTGTAAATTATTCTTAAACTTGTCAAAGTTGAGACCATGCAAATCTGACTTTACTCATAGTTTTAAGGCAGCTTTTAAACCTTCGCTTCTAAGTTTAGATACTTAAAAGCTCTCACAGTGCATCTTGATCATTTATCTTTAGTGGCCTGCTTGCCATCACCCTAATATTTAGCTCCCTCCACACATTCTCCATTTGGCTCAGTTTGAGATTGGCTGGGGCACTCCAAAATCTTATTAGTTTAGTCAGAAGAAGCATGTTGGTAAAAATAAAACAATTTTATCAGGCTTAAGGTTTAACCCTAAACCTGTCAGTGGTAGGAGTACAATTTCACTGTTTGTAAAATTCAAATTTTCTTAGAAATTGAGTTTTGGATTTGATCATGATCAAACCAAACTTTGCAGAAGCAAATACTTGAAATAAATCACTCTGTGTGCAAGTAATCTTTGTAGAAGTTAATTCGAACTGGTTTGTTTAATGCCATAGACCTAGATTTTGGGATAATGGTCCTATAGGGTTGGTTTAACCACCTGACTCTTGCACCCTCAAATGAAAGATGATTGGTTAGGAAGTTTAGGATTACCTCAAGAACCACCAAGGCTTATACATACCATGTCCTGAAAACTACTGAAACACAACTGACACCATCCACATTGATGCAAGTTTTACATCACTATGGACTGAAAGACTGATGACCGAAACGTAGACCTGGCTCCAAAATTGAAACTTTTAGGACCAAATGAAATTTGCAGCTGTCCAGATGGACACCCTGAACAGGTCACCAGTCCATCACAGGCCAACTGTCATAATGGATAGTGTTAAGACTGATAAACACAATCACGAGGAAACCAGGGGCAACGTTCAAACAGTTTATTTATTCACAGACATAAGTTTGTTCTGGAATCCGGACTTGATCAGCGGACAGGATTGGGATCTCACCGAGGGAGAAGAAAAAAGTCTTAGAGAGCGTTTGAGAAAAGGTAGATCAATAATACTAAAGTCCATCAGGGTTAAACTTAGGCAAATAAGCCCTTAGCCTGGTCAGGGAGGAATAAGTCTTTACCACGATGGTTGAGGTTAACAGAAGGGTGCAGCAACAGGGACAGCAACAGTACTCCCTGGTTCTTCTGACTTTGTGCTTTACTCCATTCAACGGTCCCCATGGGAGGGTGGACAGGCAGGTGGGTGGTTCTCAGAAGCTTGATAAAAAGTTATTTTCAGAGACCTAGGTCCAGAGAGGCAGACAGGAGACTTACGGTCAAGGTTCTTTCCACGTTCATCTGAACTCGGCAGGAGACATTTAGCCCACAGAAACTCCAGTACAAACATTTCAGCTGCAGCGGCGGTGGTCGAGCCGTTTACCACGCTTTGTGAGACAACGAGCTGACGCCTCCTTCTGGATCTCCAATCCTATTGAGCACAGGTTGATTGCTCGCTGATGAGCAACTGCTGTGCCGCAGCACCTGCCGGTCACACCCTGAGTAGGAGGAAGAAACACTGCACAGACTGACCCAGCCTGCACACTGTGGATATGACACCAACACAGAAACACACAGAACAAACAACCATGCACCCACACACTCATACCTAAGAACAATTTCAGGAGACCTATTAAGCTGACAGTAATGTTTTTAGACTGTGGGAGGAAGTCAGAATACCCAGAGAAAACTCATACATGCACAGGAAAACATGCAAAGACCCCAGGCCAGTATTCAAGCCCCGAACCTGCAAGGCAACAGTGCTACCACAGTGCACAGCTGTACAGCCTAACCCATAGCTGTTGTATGTTATGTAGTCTTCACACCCCCAAAAAAGGAATGGTTCAAAAGCTTTAAGGCCCAAAGTTAATGTCACAGTTGCACCTGTGATGACTGTGTGTAAACCTCTGACTGTAACTGTACATAATCTTTAACTGTCGTAGATACTTTTTATTTAGTTTTATTGTCAATTATTTTCCTGTTTATTTTCCAAATGCATTAAAGACATGACAAATGTAATGATGTGAAATGCATGTAGCGCTTTATCTCGCTCTTTAAGAGGGTACCTGCCATCTTAACTGTTGCTCACATGAAACCAAGTTAACGAAAAAAGAACTGCATTATAGCCGATTAAGGCAGTAGATGTCCTGTGAACATTTGTTTTCTTAATTTTATCAATAAAGAGGGTTTTGTTTCAAACTCTAATCTGTTCACAGGGTCCACCTGGTCCCCCAGGGGATGATGGCCCTCAGGGGAAAGATGGAGTAAAGGTAAAAACAGAAACTGTTAAAAAAAACTGTCATTTTTAGATTGCAGACAGCTTATATATAGTGCCATGGCTTATGTTTTAAATTATAACTATAAAGCTAAATCTGTTTAAATTTGGAGCACTAAATTGTATCACAAGATTTCTTGCACAGTCTGGAAAAGTTTGGAAAAGTAGGAGATTTGATTTATGCATTTTCCAGGTCTCCATAAGTATGGGAAAAGAAAAAAAAGAATATTATTAAATATTTTTATTTTCAGCATCCATCCATCATAATTCAGCATTCCGTCCGTCCAATTTTTCACCCTGGGGATGTTTTTCACTCTTTGTCTCTGTCTTTCAGGGTGAACCTGGTGAGCCTGGGTCTTTTGGGGAGCTGGGGGAAAAAGGGCTAGAAGGAGATCCAGGGACCCAAGGACCCGCAGGAATACCTGGGAAACAGGGCTTCCGTGTAAGTTCTCTAAAGTTCTCCAGAATTTACTGTCAAATATTGACATTTAAAAATTAAATAGAACAGAATCTTTATTGCCTCTGTGTATGGACAATGAATTTGGTTGCATAAAGTACTTCTCAAAGGTTAACCACTCCTGGTAAAATGCCAGCTTTTTGCAATCCAAAAAACACAAGCATAATAGGTAGTTTCAAAACCTTTCCATATATAATGTGGTATTTATCCCATTCAATTCAACTGAAAAAAAAAAACATAAATATCCTTGTTATGTGTCCACAATCTCAAACTTATACTTTGTGGAATACTATTGGATTCAGTTTTGGCATAAAGTCTTGGTTGGTTGGACTCTATCAGCATCACATCTCTTGACTTAGCAATATTTGTCTGTCTTTGCAGACGTTCTCCAAATATGTCAGATTGTGAGGACACTGTATGTCCACAACACTCTCTTTTTCTTTGCAATCCCACTAACACTTGTTTTGCAGTTGAATAGTAAAGGATAAATGTCACATTATATGTAGAAAAAGTTTTAAAATTATTTATCATGGTTTTATTTTTAACATTCTAAGGATCTGGTATTTTAACAGTGCTGTATACAATTTAGATAATCTGTATATGAAAAAATGGCGTCTCATTCCAGTTCCGGCAACTACATCTTGTCTTTTGAGGACAACCAACAGAGTCATCTTGGCAGCCATTATACTGCTCTAAACAAAGACTTTTATACTTATGCATTAAGGAGTATTCTGATGTTCAACCACTGTAGCATTAAAGTCATTCTAATGCAATATGAGACATGGTGCAGTTCATAAAGTTTTAAAAAAGTATGACAGGTTTCAGAAAAGGTAACCTGGTTAAAACAATACAGGCTGTGTTAAGATGGGCTACTTGGTTGTTTATTTGTAATCAGCAGGATACTAAGACAAATCCACAAAATCAAGCATATCATTCAGTTAATCCAGTCATCTGTGTCACTAAACATGAACAGTATTTTATTTTATGTTTTCATAGGGACCAGAAGGAAAACTTGGTCCTCCAGGACAAAGAGGACGCCACGGAAAGAAGGTTAGCACCATCTTTACAGTGCCTTACAAAAATGTTCTTACCACTTGAACGTTTTTACAGAAAAATACTACATGATTGTACGGCAGGTCTTTTGGGGAATATCTCTACCGTCTTTTCATTTCATTGCCAAAAATTCTCAGATGGATTTAAGTCTAGACCAAAAGGCATCACTCTGCTAGTAGGTTAACCTCTGCCATACAACCTCTAACAGATGCTTTATCCATCATCTGATAAACTCTGCCTATTTCCCCTGTCCCTGCTGGTGAAAAGCAAACCCCCATCACGATGCTGCCACCTCTGTGTTTCATTTTTGGAATTGTGTATTCAGAGTGATGTGCAAGTTTAGGTTTCTGCCACAGATATGGAATTGCATGGAGGCCAAAACGTTTTGCTTGGTCTTATCTGACAAGAGCATCATCTTCTACATGTTCACTGTGTCTCCTACATGGTTTGCAGTAAACTACAAAGGGGACTTATTTTGCTTGCCATTCAACAATAGCCTTCTTTTCCCACTCTTTCATGAAGGCCACATTTTAGAATGCACCTGAGCTTTGGATGTCTGTAGCTCCTCCAGTCTTACTTGCTTGGTCTATTGTTTATAATCTAACCCTGTGAATACTTTGACTATATGACTATATGTTTGTTTTCAGAAGAATAGCGCAATTTCTTCCTGTCTCCTTATAATTCTATCCTGCATCACTTTTTCCAACCATCAACTGAGCTCTTTAATCTTTGCAGGGAGAGAAGGGTCCTCCAGGTGTTGTTGGTGAGATTGGGTCACGTGGGGATATCGGCCCACCAGGCGAGCCAGGGCTGAAAGGTGCCCGGGGAACCCGAGGCCCACCTGTTAGTTTCCGTTTGTTCTGTTTTTGCTCTCAATTTGATGTTTGAGGTTGAATAAAGCAAAACAGAAGCTTCATGCTGGTCCATCACATCGTTTTTTCTTTCACCATTTTTTTGAAGGGTCAACCAGGAGTCATGGGGCTTGAAGGGCAACAAGGACTGCCAGGATATCCAGTAAATGTTTACATGTTTATTGTATTACAAAAAACTACAAAATACTATATTTAATCACACTTTTTAAGTAATTTTTGAGTTGAGAACACAAGTCCTTTACTTGACAGGACATACTTTTTATGATAAAATATTACATTTGGTTTTTATAGAATAGCTAGGGGTGAATATTTCGCCAGCTTTCACAATTCTAATATCTTTTTTTAGTATGTATAAAAACAACATTTTTCCTTTTTAGGGGCACCCTGGCAAACCTGGGCCTATTGGACCACCAGGATCCAAAGGTGAAAAGGTAATATGGTCTAAATTAGCATTCTGAACGAAAATATTGTTTAAATTAGTTGGCTCAAGATGTTTTATAGATTGTAGAACTAAAGTGCATCTGTGCATATTTGATTGTGTGCTCCTGCAATGCATCCCAGGGTTATTCAGGCGAGGACAATAAGACTCCAGGACCACCAGGGCCCTTAGGTGAACCAGTAGGTCTTGCTTTCCTTCAAACTCTGTTTTTTATGCAATCCTTATTCTGTTTAAGCCATAGAAACACATCAGAAAACTGCACTTTTTTCTCGTTATTTTCCTTGCAATGTCTTTTCTCAAAGCAAATCTGCATTTAACAGCAGAAAAGAATTGTTGCAAAAAATCCCAAATAGTTTTTAGACTAATATCCAAATTGGATCATATGACATTACATTAACAACTTCACATTTTACATCACTACAATTACAACTTAAACAGCCTCAGTCTGCAATTAATAAATAGAAACCTTATTTTTAAGATTTACAGTGCAGAATGATTAATAAAGTGGGAGTCCTTTTTTGGTTGAAGACGAAAAAGTATATTGGGCTGAAAGATAACTGTTTTTAATAGGAATGCAGCCAAGTAGGGGCAAACCTGTGTATTCATATACATATTAATGTGTACTCAGGGGCGTCCAGGAGAGCGCGGGGAACGCGGGGAGCCAGGAGATGAAGGATACCAGGTAAAACCACAAAAGCAATGTAAAACTTCAAGCCATGTGTCAGGGTACAAGGCAGGACTTAAGTAATTGCTAAATGTTTTTTGCATTTTTGCTTTCTTTGCAAGGTTTACATATGTCAATTAAATATGACAAACTGTGTTCCCTTTGATTTTACAACTGATTTCAAACAGTTACGTTATTTGTTTATGCTGCTTTCAAGTGAGCTCCTACATATTCCCCTAATTAATCAATAAATAAATCAAAAAATAAGAATAAGAATATATATAAATTGAGAAATAATATATTATGTTGTTGAATTTATGGTTTGCAAAAACATTTTCTGAGTGATCGCTACCCTCCAGAAACAATCTGTATGCGCTTTAAGTATTTAAAGTTGATCAGATAAGTATCAAGTCTTATCTTGAATTCTGTGTTTCAGGGTCATGTTGGTATTTTCGGACCTCGTGGGAGAACTGGTCCACCAGGTCCGCCGGTAAGTCAGCAGGCTCAGTGGTAAACCTAAGGAATTAGCAGTATATTTTCACTTTTATTCCATTACTTAACTGTGTTTAAATTCTTGCATGGTGAAGGGACTACCTGGCCAGCCTGGAGAAGCAGGCGTTAAGGGAGAGAAAGGACCTCCAGTGAGTGATCACACATGTATACTGTAACATAAAAACAAGAACTAAAACAAGTGTCCATATTCTCAGTTTGGAGAGATGCTCTAAGTTGCACAACAATATTAAACAAGCAGCTAGGTAAATGCAGCTTGTCGTGGCTGCCAGCCAAGTACCGTTTGACTTCTCAAACAGTTTGTAGTTTTTAAGTTTTGTTCACCAGTTTGTTGAAGTTCTTACCTGCTACAGAAGATTTTAGACAGAATATAGCTCATTAACGTTTCGGCGTATCACTAGAAATTTTATTATTTTTTGGCAAGAGCCATTCAAAATGATTAACAGCTGCATCAGTTATTTCTTAGATTGTTAAATGATTCATTCATTTTTAGGAACTACACACTACAAGAGTCAAGCAGTCTTTCTGTCATGAACGATGTATTATCTTAGGACTAGACGCGCAGTCACACTGTGTGTAAGAAAGCAGACTGTTACACAGCTCTACAGTAAAACTGGGTTTCATGAATATTACAAAACAATAACAGAGAGGTTTTAGACTTGACATTTTAAACTTTTATAATGCCATTTAGTAAGATTTGGAACATTAGCGAGGTTAGCGTGGGTAGCATTACTGTCTGTGAAAATTAGTCTTTGTGTGTATTTCCTGTAAATTGAATAGACCCTTATCTTTATTTAGAGATTTCTACATCCAGCGTACTCTGTGAGAGACAGTGGACAGTGACTTGCTGTAATATTGTTAGCTTCCTGTTTGCTGACCTCTCACTGCCTGTTTAAAAGTAACAGACCAAAGGAACAGACATATACATTACATACAGCATTTTTAAAAATGTTGGCTTTGGATATTTCTGACTTTACTCCACATGAGAGATAGTTTGTGTAGACAAGCACTCTAATTGTATAACACTGATTATGGCAGCTTACCTGTTATGTTACTTGCTTAGCTTTGGTTCAGTCAAAGTTTTTGCAATACCTTTTGAAACAACATCTAGAACTGCCATCTGTTAGAAATGCTCACAGTGTAGTCTGACACTAAAGGCTGGAGATTTTTTCTGGTGTTATGCCTGTTTCAAAGTAACCGCCTGGTCAAACCATTCTATGTTGGAAACCTCTAAAGCTATAAAAAGCTCTCAGGCATTCTTAGTGTTTTGCCACTCTGGATTTGCTTTCTGCATAGTCATGAAGAGTGGAAGTGTGATATTTCTGTATTCAAATCTCAGATTTCTTTTTTTTTTATTTAATTTGACACAATGCAGTTTGAGATGATGAATCATTTACAGATGTTTATTCCACTTTTTAACTGTCTAGAATGGTTGAAATAAACACTGCACAGAGTGAGACTCGTAATCAATGAGTTTGAGGAGAATCATAAATGTTTTATGAAATTGTATTTGTGCCTTAAATTTCCTTTTTATTAACATTTTAGGGCTCAGCTGGAAAGAAAGGAGCAAGGGGTCTGAATGGAGCCCCTGGAGCTGCAGTGAGTGTCAAGCACTTGCCTGGCTTAGACAGAAACTGATGTGTAGGGTGCAACCTTTTTACCACTATGTGTAGTTCATTACTTTCATAATTACCAACTTTGTCTGTTGAAAAAGCCACAAGCGGTCAGTATGCCAAATAAATGAACTGTAAAAATATTTGGCTGCTGTCCATCACGTATTTTACTCTGCACTGAGCACCGATCGAAAGAAACACGGCTTCTCAAGAAGCTTGAATGAGAAATATTTTCAATGAACCACTTTGATGTAAATGTTAGATAAAATTAAAGGAATCAAGGATTAGGAAATGATTACATCTTGGTGGTACACTATCGCAATGTTAAATAAGGGAGTAGCAAATCGAAAAACAAGAGAAGAACAAGACATTTTGACCTTTCAGCCCTGCAAACTGCAGAAACCTGTGTGTGTCAAAGTGTCAAAGAAATATGTTGAAACCAGGTGTATTAGCAAGAACACTGATTGAGTTATGAACCCATATAAGTTATGTTGTTATTCTCCAGGGCCCAACTGGTTTACAAGGACTCAGGGGACTGAAGGGTTATCCAGGGCCAGATGGTCCTCCAGGAGTGACTGGCTTAGCAGGTCTGCCAGGAAAACAAGGGCGAAAGGTAACAGTGATATTTTTATAAGCACTTTTATCGTCATAGCACCTTCAAGGTTGAAAACGTTAAGTTGATGGAATTTGTAACAGTTTCAGCAGTTTTTTGGTTATAATGACAGCTCTGTAATTTTCATCAACTTGTCAGCTCCTCTAAAAGGGATTGAGGATTAGAAACCATATCTGAGATCAGTCTGTTTATCAGGAAACCACTCTAAACTATGAAAAGGAGAAGGCAATTTAAGGAACAATTGTTACTGTTTTAAACATTTTGAAAAGACTAAGAAAAATAATTGATAGTGGTATTCATTAAGCTTTGCTAGCTTTTAGCTCAATCACATGTATGGTGAAGGAGAATTATTGACCACTGGTGTCTTAGAATAAGGATGAGTAAGTGATGTGTCCGTTGGTGTAATGTTCCTGGTAAAGTAGCTGGTAACTGCCTACCTCACATCCATTTGGACATGAAATCCTCAGCACATCTAGCATGCCTGCTTTTACACAAAGTTTTTTGTCTTTGATATTAATCTTTGACTGTAAGGTAAAGTATGATTGTGGAAAGTAGAAGAACTCACTCCCAAGTCTTTTCTGGAAATATCTCAGTATACTGATATCTGACCTGAGACTATAGCTGCTCGTTTTGGCTTACAAACAGAGGATGCCATTTTTCTATTTCTTAAAGTAACCTTTTTTATTCTTTTGTTATTTGGGGAGTTTGGAGGAGGGGGCAGTCACTGTTAAGAATAACAGGGGGCAGGTTGGGGGCATCACATTTCTGTTCTTTTTTTACTCCACTGTAAATATTTTTTTTATTTCATTGTAAAATGAAATGTGGTTATTTTAAAGGTGTAAAGTAGAATGCTTACTTATGACTATAGGATGTTGAATCCAAAGTCATAAACTTGTGTGAATGAGTTGAGTGCTACAGTAAAACCTCTAAGATCAAGAAAGTTACTTTGTCTGCATAAAAAAAGAAAGAAACTCATGAAACATTCTAATTTCAATCACACACAAACTTAACCATTTTTCTCATAACTCACAAAACCCACAACATTAGAACATTTTCTTGCAGTTCTCCTGCTTAACAGCGTTGGTGTTATTTGTTGTTGGTGTTATGGTGTTCTCAAAAGATGCTTTGAAGATGATGGTTGCTTGTTGAAAACATGGATGGAGATGTTTGTGTTTTGTGACCCCAAGTATGCAAGTGTTGTTTATGATAAAATAGTTGACATTGATTTGCAATATTTTGTTGGTTCACAGGCTCTTAAAACTAAAAGACAAATATCCTACCGCTGATCCCAGTGAACATTGATCAGGAGGTTATAATTGCAGCAACAATGATCATCTGTAACGTTTCTTCTTTTACTCAAACTGCATGCAAAAGATTTTTGAATTTTCCACCAAGCCAAAAGTTCCTCCCAGGTGCAGTTTGTCCATACTTAACTGTTAACATTCTGCTTGCATTTAGAGATGGTTCCATACATGTTTTTATAAACTCAGACCAAATTGCTTTTGATTCCAAAATGCCAGAGGTTTTGGCCCAACGCAGATTGTGTGGAATAATACCATCTGCTGAAACCTGTTGATAATTTTGATACAGGGTAAGAAAGGGTAAAGCCAACCTTATTTATTTCCAAATGCTATTCCAAAATAATTCTTAAGTAATAGTGAGATTTTTTATTTTAAGTTTTAAGTGTGTGCCTGGAACTAGCTGTAAGGAAACATTTTTCCATGTTTTTATCCATTTTTGGCTGAATCTTGGATAACCGCGATCTGAAAAAAGAAATAGACCCAAATTGCTTACATCTAGGCATGTTTGTGTATTTGTGTTGTGAATCAGGTGCAGAAATAAAGCAGAGAGAGTGTGTAACATTAAAGCTGAATCTTTACTCTTCGTTTATTGTACAATTGTTAGTATTACAACATGAAATAGTAATATTTGGACCAACTCTGATGATGTTTTTTTTATTTATTTTTTTTTATACCACTTGTACACCTACAGGGTCAGCAAGGCTTGTTGGGACCAGATGGGCCTGCTGGACATCCAGGTCCCAGGGGAGAAATTGGACTTCCTGGAGCACCTGGAGAAAAAGGACCATCTGGTCAGAAGGTAAAACCAACAAAAATGAGAGAAACAATTTAAAAAAGTTATTTTAAGTTGATGTTTTATGTTAAATGAGATTACCACAGATTTGATTAAATGGCACTTTATGATGATTTAGGGAGAACTCGGCCTGCCTGGAGATAGGGGAGCTTCTGGAAACAAAGGGATGGGGGGGGCAGTAGGTGACCAAGGCAGGAAAGGTGATCCAGGATCTAAAGGACAACCAGTGAGTGGAAACCCCAAGAAGATAAGAATCAATGCTGTATACCAAACCCCAAATATGTCTTTCAAGGGTATTATTAACATTAGACATTTTAATGTGAAAATCTGTCTATGATTAGTAGTTTTATGCCATTGGGCTTTTTCCCTCACATGTATTCATATTTCTCTAATGGTAATTCGGATGTCAGTAATGTGTGGTATTTAAAAATGCATATAGGAATTACTCTTTAAAGAAAAAACAAAATAAAATGCATCGCAGGGCAGAAACTCTATGGAAGACAATTTACTAAATAAAAAGTACAAAATGACTACATGAAAAGTACATAGAAGGACACAAAGAAATGGTTGATAAGGAACACAACAAGTTTTCAATAAAGTGCAAAAAGTTCAATAGTTCAAGTTCTATAAAATTTAAACATGTAGAGACATCTTTTCACAATGCAGATGGAAAAACTGTTACAAAATGAGGTTTCCTGGATTATCAGACAAAAATGCAAAATACAAACTAAAATTAAGGCAAAAGCTCACAAAAATACACAAGGAAACTGATCTGAATAAAAGCATAACTGTTTTTGTTGAGCAGGATTATAAGACTGCATTTTTCTTAAACTTCTCCCCAAATATAACTTCA
This sequence comes from Girardinichthys multiradiatus, assembly GCF_021462225.1. NCBI lineage: Eukaryota > Metazoa > Chordata > Actinopteri > Cyprinodontiformes > Goodeidae > Girardinichthys > Girardinichthys multiradiatus. The sequence goes on from NC_061802.1 coordinate 7,046,403, forward strand.
GGGTATATGTAACTGATATCTATTTGGTTAGAATATCTCTGCCTGATGCTTTTCCAGCCTGGCTAGAGATACAAATTATTGGGGCAAGATCTGAAGTGGAAACATTCCATCTGGAAAGTTATGTAAGAGCAGAATGCTCCAATGTCCTAAAAGAAGAGGTGCTCCACTTTACTTACATAACTCCTCTAATAAAAGAAAGAGAGAGAAAAGAAACAACATTCAGTCCTCCATCTCCCCTCTCTCTACTTGTTATGTCCACTGACATTGCTGAAACAGAAGGAAGACTATTACCCTTGGGTCAGATTCCTTTACACTTCTTAGTATATGCAGCTTCCCAGCCAAAGATGCTTGTTTGAAAAGGGAGTAGTCCAAAAGTCAACTGAGGCGCTGGAAAGGATGTACATATTCCTCCTGAGAGAGTGTGTTTTCTAGACGTTATGTTGGGGTTGGTGCTACTGTAGATCCCGACACAAACCCCATATTTGCTCAAGCTCTTTCAAAAAAGACATGAAGAAGAATTTTTTAAGAACATACCTGCTGCTGTGTCCGTTTTTTGCAGGACATTTCAATAGAAACACCTTAAAGTATGACATAAAGACATAAACCCATAAACATTATGCATGTTCTTAATTATTTCATATGCATGTCTGGAGTCATAGTAATACCTCTGTGTCTGTAGGGAGAGTCTGGAGATCTGGGAATGGTTGGTTTACAAGGCTTTCCTGGGCCAAATGTAAGAAACATTTATGTTGTGCAATTATGATATATATATATATATATGTACTATATATATATATGTACTATATATATATATATATATATATATATATATATATATATATATATATATATATATATAGTACAGACCAAAAGTTTGGACACACCTTCTCATTCAAAGAGTTGTCTTTATTTTCATGACTATGAATATTGTAGCTTCACACTGAAGGCATCAAAACTATGAATTAACACATGTGGAATTATATACTGAACAAAAAAGTGTGAAACAACTGAAAATATGTCTTATATTCTAGGTTCTTCAAAGTAGCCACCTTTTGCTTTGATTACTGCTCCACACACTCTTGATATTCTGTTGATGAGCTTCAAGAGGTAGTCACCTGAAATGGATTTCACTTCACAGGTGTGCCCTGTCAGGTTTAATAAGTGGGATTTCAAGCCTTATAAATGGGGTTGGGACCATCAGTTGTGTTGTGCAGGAGGTGGATACAGTACAAGAAAAAAGCAGCTAAGTAAAGAAAAACGAGTGGCCATCATTACTTTAAGAAATGAAGGTCAGTCAGTCCGAATAATTGGGAAAACCTTGAAAGTGTCCCCAAGTGCAGTCGCAAAAACCATCAAGCACTACAAAGAAACTGGCTCACATGAGGACCACCCCAGGAAAGGAAGACCGAGAGTCACCTCTGCTGCGGACGATAAGTTCATCCGAGTCACCAGACTCAGAAATCGCAGGTTAACAGCAGCTCAGATTAGAGAACAGGTCAATGCCACACAGAGTTCTAGCAGCAGACACATCTCTAGAACAACTGTTAAGAGGAGACTGTGTGAATCAGGCCTTCATAGTAAAATAGCTGCTAGGAAACCACTGCTGAGGACAGGCAACAAGCAGAAGAGACTTGTTTGGGCTAAAGAACACAAGGAATGGACATTAGACCAGTGGAAATCTGTGCTTTGGTCTGATGAGTCCAAGTTTGAGATCTTTGGTTCCAACCACCGTGTCTTTGTGCGGCGCAGAAGATGTGAACGGATGGACTCTACATGCCTGGTTCCCACCGTGAAGAATGGAGGAGGAGGTGTGATGGTGCGGGGGTGCTTTGTTGGTGACACTGTTGGGGATTTATTCAAAATTTAAGGCATACTGAACCAGCATGGCTACCACAGCATCTTGCAGCGGCATGCTATTCCATCCGGTTTGCGTTTAGTTGGACCATCATTTATTTTTCAACAGGACAATGACCCCAAACACACTTCCAGGCTGTGTAAGGGCTATTTGACCAAGTAGAAGAGAGATGGGGTGCTGCGCCAGATGACCTGGCCTCCACAGTCACCGGACCTGAACCCAATCGAGATGGTTTGGGGTGAGATGGACCGCAGAGTGAAGGCAAAAGGGCCAACAAGTGCTAAGCATCTCTGGGAACTCCTTCAAGACTGTTGGAAAACCATTTCAGGTGACTACCTCTTGAAGCTCATCAACAGAATGCCAAGAGTGTGTGGAGCAGTAATCAAAGCAAAAGGTGGCTGCTTTGAAGAACCTAGAATATAAAACATATTTTCAGTTGTTTCACACTTTTTTGTTCAGTATATACAGGCCCTTCTCAAAATATTAGCATATTGTGATAAAGTTCATTATTTTCCATAATGTCATGATGAAAATTTAACATTCATATATTTTAGATTCATTGCACACTAACTGAAATATTTCAGGTCTTTTATTGTCTTAATACGGATGATTTTGGCATACAGCTCATGAAAACCCAAAATTCCTGTCTCACAAAATTAGCATATCATTAAAAGGGTCTCTAAACGAGCTATGAACCTAATCATCTGAATCAACGAGTTAACTCTAAACACCTGCAAAAGATTCCTGAGGCCTTTAAAACTCCCAGCCTGGTTCATCACTCAAAACCCCAATCATGGGTAAGACTGCCGACCTGACTGCTGTCCAGAAGGCCACTATTGACACCCTCAAGCAAGAGGGTAAGACACAGAAAGACATTTCTGAACGAATAGGCTGTTCCCAGAGTGCTGTATCAAGGCACTTCAGTGGGAAGTCTGTGGGAAGGAAAAAGTGTGGCAGAAAACGCTGCACAACGAGAAGAGGTGACCGGACCCTGAGGAAGATTGTGGAGAAGGGCAGATTCCAGACCTTGGGGGACCTGCGGAAGCAGTGGACTGAGTCTGGAGTAGAAACATCCAGAGCCACCGTGCACAGGCGTGTGCAGGAAATGGGCTACAGGTGCCGCATTCCCCAGGTCAAGCCACTTTTGAACCAGAAACAGCGGCAGAAGCGCCTGACCTGGGCTACAGAGAAGCAGCACTGGACTGTTGCTCAGTGGTCCAAAGTACTTTTTTCGGATGAAAGCAAATTCTGCATGTCATTTGGAAATCAAGGTGCCAGAGTCTGGAGGAAGACTGGGGAGAAGGAAATGCCAAAATGCCAGAAGTCCAGTGTCAAGTACCCACAGTCAGTGATGGTCTGGGGTGCCGTGTCAGCTGCTGGTGTTGTTCCACTGTGTTTTATCAAGGTCAGGGTCAATGCAGCTAGCTATCAGGAGATTTTGGAGCACTTCATGCTTCCATCTGCTGAAAAGCTTTATGGAGATGAAGATTTCATTTTTCAGCACGACCTGGCACCTGCTCACAGTGCCAAAACCACTGGTAAATGGTTTACTGACCATGGTATCACTGTGCTCAATTGGCCTGCCAACTCTCCTGACCTGAACCCCATAGAGAATCTGTGGGATATTGTGAAGAGAACGTTGAGAGACTCAAGACCCAACACTCTGGATGAGCTAAAGGCCGCTATCGAAGCATCCCGGGCCTCCATAAGACCTCAGCAGTGCCACAGAATGATTGCCTCCATGCCACGCCGCATTGAAGCAGTCATTTCTGCAAAAGGATTCCCGACCAAGTATTGAGTACATCATTATTTGAAGGTTGACGTTTTTTGTATTAAAAATACTTTTCCTTTATTGGTCGGATGAAATATGCTAATTATGTGAGATAGGAATTTTGGGTTTTCATGAGCTGTATGCCAAAATCATCCGTATTAAGACAATAAAAGACCTGAAATATTTCATTTAGTGTGCAATGAATCTAAAATATATGAATGTTAAACTTTCATCATTACATTATAGAAAATAATTAACTTTATCACAATATGCTAATATTTTGAGAAGGACCTGTAATTCCACATGTGTTAATTCATAGTTTTGATGCCTTCAGTGTGAAGCTACAATATTCATAGTCATGAAAATAAAGACAACTCTTTGAATGAGAAGGTGTGTCCAAACTTTTGGTCAGTACTATATATATATATATATATATATACACACAGTGTCTTGCAAAAGTATTCAGCCCCCTTGAACTTTTCAACCTCTTGCCACATTTCAGGCTTCAAACATAAAGATATCAAATTCAAATTTTTTGTGAAGAATCAACAAGTGGGACACAATCGTGAAGTGGAATGAAATTTATTGGATGTGTCAAACTTGTTTAACAAATAAAAACTGAAAAGTGGGGCGTGCAATATTATTCGGCCCCCTTGCGTTAATACTTTGTAGCTCCACCCTTTGCTGCAATTACAGCTGCAAGTCACTTGGGGTATGTCTCTATCAGTTTTGCACATCGAGAGACTGAAATTCTTGCCCATTCTTCCTTGCAAAACAGCTGGAGCTCAGGGAGGTTGGATGGAGAGCGTTCGTGAACAGCAGTCTTCAGCTCTTTCCACAGATTCTCGATTGGATTCAGGTCTGGACTTTGACTTGGCCATTCCAACACCTGGATATGTTTATTTGTGAACCATTCCATTGTAGATTTGGCTTTATGTTTTGGATCATTGTCTTGTTGGAAGATAAATCTCCATCCCAGTCTCAGGTCTCTTGCAGACTCCAACAGGTTTTCTTCCAGAATGGTCCTGTATTTGGCCCCATCCATCTTCCCATCAATTTTGACCATCTTCTCTGTCCCTGCTGACAAAAAGCAGGCCCAAACCATGATGCTGCCACCACCGTGTTTGACAGTGGGGATGGTGTGTTCAGGGTGATGAGCTGTGTTGCTTTTACGCCAAACATATCATTTTGCATTGTGGCCAAACAGTTTGATTTTGGTTTCATCTGACCAGAGCACCTTCTTCCACATGTTTGGTGTCTCCCAGGTGGCTTGTGGCAAACTTTAAATGAGACCTTTTATGGATATCTTTGAGAAATGGCTTTCTTCTTGCCACTCTTTCATAAAGGCCAGATTTTGCAGTGTACGACTGATTGTTGTCCTATGGACAGACTCTCCCACCTCAGCTGTAGATCTCTGCAGTTCATCCAGAGTGATCATGGGCCTCTTGGCTGCATCTCTGATCAGTCTTCTCCTTGTTCAAGATGAGAGTTTAGAGGGACGGCCGGATCTTGGTAGATTTGCAGTTGTCTGATACTCCTTCCATTTCAATATGATTGCTTGCACAGTGCTCCTTGGGATGTTTAAAGCTTGAGAAATCTTTTTGTATCTAAATCCGGCTTTAAACTTCTCCACAACAGTATCTCGGACCTGCCTGGTGTGTTCCTTGGTCTTCATGATGCTCTCTGCGCTTTGAACAGAACCCTGAGACTATCACAGAGCAGGTGCATTTATACGGAGACTTGATTACACACAGGTGGATTCTATTTATCATCATCAGTCATTTGGGATAACATTGGATCATTCAGAGATCCTCACTGAACTTCTGGAGTGAGTTTGCTGCACTGAAAGTAAAGGGGCTGAATAATATTGCACGCCCCACTTTTCAGTTTTTATTTGTTAAACAAGTTTGACATATCCAATAAATTTCATTCCACTTCACGATTGTGTCGCACTTGTTGTTGATTCTTCACAAAAAAATTTAATTTTATATCTTTATGTTTGAAGCCTGAAATGTGGCAAGAGGTTGAAAGGTTCAAGGGGGCCGAATACTTTCGCAAAGCTCTGTAAATATATATAATAACAATATTTATATTTTCCTGGAAACAGGGCCCAAACGGTGACTTGGGAATGAGAGGCATCCCTGGCCCTAAAGGACCTGTAGGTTCTTTGGTAAGTTTAACGGAAATCTAAATAGTGATTTCCTCTCATTTGACACATTATATCAAGCCTCAGTTGTAAAATATAGTATCTTCATAAATGCATTTTTAAATTAATTTAATTTCCCTACTAAACTCAAAAAACAATCCTTTTTGTTGTTTTACTGTTTAATGTCATCCACCATCCCAATGAGTCATGCTGGGAACTGGCTCTAGCCGTTTTGCAGTCAACCTTTTTCCAGAATGTGAAAGCAGACCTACGCAGCACAGGCCCATACTTCAGTAAACTGATGTCTTATAATTTTGATATGATAAATTTAATTTGTAATGAAATTATATGTCACTCAAAGCAAAGTGCTAAGCTTGTGAAGCAAAAGAAAAAACTTTAGAAATGTACATAAATTTCAATGAGTCATATCAAATCAAAGAGTGGACATACTTGCACTTGAGAAGTACCTCAGCAAACACATTGTCAGCAGTAGCAAGATGTAAGCTTATATCATGTTGTAACAATGTCTGAGTTGAGTCAGAGATAGACATTGGCTAGTCACCAGTACAAAGGTATACCAAGGTTTTAAAAACGTATGGTTTCCTGTATTATGGGACATAGTATTAGCAGATATCTATTCTTATATTACTTGGATCGGTATTACAGACAAAAAGATCCTGATTAGGACATCCCAAAAATAAATACAGACACAGAATCCATGCAAATCATTCTGTTTTTGGTTTTTTTTTTTAAGGCTAATGAGGATGAAAGCATTGCTTTGCAATTGCATTGGATATCGGTTAGTGTTGATGTACACATTTAATATGTCTTTCAGGGGTTTGCTGGACCTGTGGGCCCTGAAGGAATGATTGGTCCCATTGGAAAACCTGTATGTTTTAACTTGCTAAAAACATTTTTTAGTAGTTTATGATTACATGCTTGATGATAAAGTTAAATGTTTTTTTTAAAGAGCTTTCTTTTTTTCAAACTGCTTTAGGGCCAAAGGGGTCCAAAGGGAAGCAATGGTGAAATGGTGAGTAGTTTAGGATTGTCTCAGAGATTCTCAGTTTGTGCTATTCCAAACATTTTGTTGTTTTATAAATTACTTAGTTGATGGCAAAAAAATATTGCACTGTAAAGACGTATATATGAAAGCTGGGATTTAGTGGTAGTTTGTCATAGTGTGGGTTTTTGATGGACCGATGTGCAGTGAAGAACTAGATGAGTGAAGACAAGTCTTTAATGTTCATGGTAGGAACAGACAGGGTAGCAAACACACGTAAACACACACAAGGAACCAGAGGGGAACAACGGAAACAAACCAAAACAACCTGTACAGGGTGGGCGGAGGGGGCCTCGGAAGGAGGCCACGAGTTCAGGCGGACGGCCCGGAGCCCGTTCCCGGCAGACCCAAAGTTCGAGAGGCCGGCAAGGTAGGAGCAAGCGATCAGGAGGCCGACGAGGCAGGAGCAGGCAATCAGGAGGCCGGTGACGTAGAAGCAGGCGACCAGCAGGCTGGCGACACAGGAGCTGGCGGTCTGGAAGCCGGCGACGCAGGAGCTGGTGATCAGGAGGCCGGCGATGAAGGAGCTGGCTGTCAGACCGCCAGCGACAAAGGGGCTGGCGGTCTGGAGGCCGGTGGCGGGACCAGGAAGGCGCGGTGTGGAAACCGCTGGAACCCAGACAAGTGGTGCAGAGACCCCTGGGACCTTTGGTGAGGCCGTGGAGATCTGCGGCGGAGCCGCCGAGGCACGACAGGCGGAGAGGGTGCATCCTCGCACCCCTCAGGGACAGGAACAGGAAGTGGAGACAGCTCGTCTACAAACTCCACTGGAACGGGAACCAGGGATGGAGGCAGTTTGTCCTCGGAGCCCTCCAGAACAGGAACAGGATCAGGGTGTGGAGGCTGTTCATTCATGAACCCTTCTGGAACAAGACCAGGAACAGGATCAGGAGTAAGGGGCAGCGGCAATGGCTTCTCAGGAGCGAAGGCATGAGCCGGAAAGTCGTCTTGAGCTTCGGTGGAGAGGCAAGCCGAGGAGGGAGCAGAAGGCCTCCTCATAGAAGCGGCGATTTCACCCAGGGCCCTTTGACTTTCGGCCTCGATGGTGAGGTGGATACGAGGATCTTGAAAAAAAAAATCCTTCGACGACTCCAGCCAGTCTTGAAGGCTGCCAGCTATTTCCACCCTCCTCCATGGTGAGCTGGGAAAGGTCACAAGGTGAGAAAACAGATTTACCAGAATCTCACCCCTTTTGAATTCCCTCTCCATTCTTCCTGCTTGGTCCCGTTGGCTGGTTCCTTCTGTCATAGTATGGGTTTTTGATGGACCAATGTGCAGTGAAGAACTCTTGAAGCTCGAGGTTTGTAGGTAAGACGAGTCTTTAATGTTCATGGTAAGAACAGACAGGGTAGCAAACAAACGCAAACACGCACTAGGAACCAGTGGGGAACAACGGAAGCAAACGGGCTTAAATACAAAACTGAACAGCAGGGAGAACCGATGACAAACGTGACAAGACAATCAGGGGAAAACACAGAACAGGTGTGGGCTTGGGGTGCAGGGAGATAGAAAACAAAAGGACTAGACCAGGTAATTGAACAAAAACACAAACTTAAAAACTCAAAACACAAGCCAGTATGACATAGTTCCTATGACTGTCCTAACATAACTACTGTAAAGGAGTGTCTTAAATACACATTACTGAGAAAATGACTTATCAAAATGTTTGCATTTAAATAGGTGGTTTCATGCCACAGTCTCTGGTTTTAAGAACAGTCCATGCATTTTCAGTAGGGCAAAGGCCAGAAGGCCAGTGCCATTCCAAAGGCTTAATGTTTGACTGTTTTATCCACTCCAAAACCAGTTTTGCCCAAATAAATACCCAATAAATACCCAAATGTGTTGAAGTATCAACCATCTAACTGTTGATTGTGGTAATGTTGAAGACTCTGTATTTTTTCATTATTCCACCTACTTTGGGCATGCAGTGGTACCACTGGCAGCACAATACACTCTCTGCAGGATGCTACCGCTACCATGCATGACAATTGGTTCAGTGCTGTTAAGTTTGAAAGCATCACTTTGACTGTTCCAAACATAGTCAGTGTCATTGTACCTGATTACTTTAATCCTGGTTTTATCTGGTTATAAAATGTTTGTCAGAAGGCATTTGGGTCGTCAATGTGGCCAGCTGGAAGTTTTTGATGTGCATGAAGAACAGTAACACTGATATTTCAACATCTTTTACTTTATAAATAGTTTGAGCCAAACTTGGACATTGTTGTTTGTTCAAACAGAAAAGCGATCCCAAACAAACAGTAAAACTGGTTTAGGAAAAAATAAATCAAGCTAATATTAAGGTTAAACTATATATTGGAGCCACTATGTGCAATTTCGATCCTTTGTGGATGAGGGGAAATCTGCATTAAATACAAACCTATGTGCCTAAATCTTATTTTTAAAATTATGTTTTGTCATAATTCGGAAAAGGAATTGTTCAAAAACATAACTGAAAGCCTAAAGCCAGTATGGCATTAATGGTAATAATGAGTGTATGTAAACACTTTTTATGGTACACTTTCAGGGGCCTCAAGGACCACATGGAAGTCCAGGACCACAGGTAAGTGCTACCTCTAATTCCTATAAAACGTCTTTTTAAAATCAGTTGTTTTCTAGTTCTGGATAAAGCTGTAAAATCAATATCTTCTAGTAGTGTCACTGCACAGAGAATACCTTAAAACAAAGACAATAGGCGAATCGGGACACTAAACTGATTGGTAGTTTTTTTTTTTGTTTGGTTCTAACTCATATAGTTTTTTTCTTTCATTCCTCCTTAGGGACCCCCTGGCCCCCCTGGCCCCACAGTAAGTGTTCTGTGCAAGGAATATTCACATATAGATTAGTTGGACAGATTTAAATGGAAAATGATGCAATGGGTAACATGACTGGGGAGGTAACCAAGTTAACATTTTCATATAACCTATTAAAATGTGTTCTTTCCTCTTGAGTCTTTTCAGTTTAAATTAACCGACGAATCATAAATTTCAGGACATTTTTTCTTGTAGCACTTAGCAAATTAAATCATTGATCAGCTTCTAGATTGTTTGTATTTCCAGTGAACATAACTCATGGAAATACAAACAGTTTATCAAATGCCTCTTTGTTAACATAAATAAAAGGTGATCTGTAGTGTTTATAAGAGAATGTATTATTCTTAATTCTGCTAAAATCACGAATGTGGTAGTTTTTTGATTCAAGACTTCTACTGTTTTTCTCTAGAAATAAAGTAAATGGTTACTGTAGGACCTCTCTTCAAACTGAGTGGGAATTGCTTCTTTTTTGTCAGTGAAAGAGCTGACAATGAAGTTTCCAAATCTGTTATGGTTTGAATGTGACTAATCGTGTTGGTTCTGAATCTACAGAGATATATTTATGATGACTCAGCTCTTCACAGTCAGTCAGACACCGATGCTGCACTCAGGACAGAGGTAATGAATGTAAAGAGGATTATCAATAAATTAGAATACCATTAAAGGGTAAATTGATTCAGTAATTATTTTTAAAAAATGTAGGCTTATATATTGTATAAATGTTTTACCCTCAGATGGATATTTTTAAGCATTTATTTCAATTATGGATGATTATTTAGATGATTATGGCATATAGCTCATAAAAACCTAGAATATAGGTTCTCAGAAAATTAGGGTATTACATAAAACCAATTTAAAAGCCAGTTTACTCAAGAAATAGTGGTCCACTGTGCAGTAAATGCACTTAATACATGTTTAGGGCTGCATCGTTGAATTACTTCATCAGTGCAGCGTGGCATGGAGGCAATCAGGCTGTGGCTCTGCTGAAAGAAAGCCCTAGGTTGCTTTAAGACAATTCCACTGCTTGTTTGTAGTGTTTGGTCTGGTGTCGCTCATCTTCTTCTTAACAATACATTCTCTGTCAGGTTTAGATCTTACAAGTCTGCTATCCAATCAAGCACAGTGATACCATGGTCATTAAAGCATTGGTCATTTTTGGCAAAGACGGCAGGTGCCAAGTCATGCTAGTCTACTCCAGGCTAGACTACCATCACGAGAGCCTTTAAAAGCTTCAACACATTTAAAACAGTGCTGGTAGGATCCTAAAGAGGGTGAGGAAACATAAAAATTCACACTTATTTACTGGACACCTCATTGGCTCCACATCCACCTACACCTTGATTACAAACTTTATTGGCCCACCAGTGCTTCCATGGAATGCTCCATGATAATTTTAGGAAATCCTTACAGCGAAATCCCCAACAGGAAACCTCTGTTCCACAAAAACACTCACCGCCTCTTCCCCTGGTACCAAACATTGCGTGACTGATGATTGAGCCTTTGCTGCTGCTGCTGCTGCTGCTGCTGCTGCTGCTGCTGCTGCTGCTGCTGCTGCTGCTGCTGCTGCTGCTGCTGCTGCTGCTGATGGCTCTAGTATTCACCACTGGAGAGCAATGCAGTTTCATACAACTAAATACTTTTATTTTCAAGAAAGCCTACTAACAGGAGTGCTACTAGTTGAGCCTATTTTGACTTTTATTATTGTTCTGTCTTATTTTATGTTTTATTTAGTACTTTGACATTAGTTTCAAATGTAAAATGCATCACAAATAAATAGAATTATGATTTGTGTTAAACTTATGATCTTATTT